>NC_049169.1:165561616-166302866 GCF_009769625.2 Cygnus olor | reverse complement strand
CTGTCTTCCTTTCCTTCTCAAAAAAATAATTACAATTTTTAAATAATGTTTTCCAGGTAGAAGATAGTTGTATATGTTTTATATGCAAACAGTAGTGTATATAGCTATGCATATATTACTGGGGTATAGTGACACCTGGCAGTCTTTCAGTAGCTACAGTGTGCATACTTTTATTCATTTTATACACTATAGAATGGCATGACAACCCAAAGGTTCCAGTCTGACCATACGTATGTTTGCTATATACGTGCTTATGTTTTAGTAAGTAACATGTTTTTGTTTTTAAAGTATGTATGAACTTGCCTAAGGAGTATTTATGTATTAATGCAGATTTTTTTGGCCTTAACTATTTTTTCCCCAAGAAGAAAATTAGGTTCAGAATACTGTTGTTTGTTTGTTTGTTTGTTTTTACATGGATTTACATTTTCTTACTGATCTTATGATGGCAGTAAAGATTTTTACAGAACTGAATAATTCTTAACTTCTTGCTAAATAGTCTAATGTGTTTTAAATATAATTTACATTATAAGATACAGAATATGATTTAAAGAAATTAAAGTTTACAAATGTACTGCTTCATTTATATATAACCACTGTTTATTTTCTGATTCTGTTGGAGGAAAAAGGGGAGTTATAGTACAATATTATTTTAATATGTTTCAATAACTTTGTTTTTTCTTACTATTGTTATTGTATCTTTGACACTGACATTTAAGGGTGATACTAGTTAACACTGAATTCCAGCACCAAGGTGAACTTCTGAGGCAAATCGGAAAAAAAAAAAAAAGACATTTCTTTTTTAAAAATACTTAGAGAATACGGACATACTTCCCCCTGTGTCTCAAATTAAGTCCTAGCATTTACGTGTCAAAACTAAAGGTCAAAAATATTTGAACGAAAGGAAATACCATTATTTTCAAATTTAATGTGTTCTAGAAATGCTCCAATCAGTATTTCAGAGAAGATAAACTAAACACTTCTTTACATTTCAATACTATGTGATTTTTTTTCCTCTACTTGAGTTATGAAGCTTCTGCTGTTTTACACTATTTGGGGGTGCTGAGCGGTTAGGGGTGAGCATTGGATTCTCTGGACTTTTTAGTAAGCTGTGCATTTTCATGTTTAAGGTATATTTTGTCATATAATCATATAAACTTTTTACTTTGGAGAATGTGCATGTGGAAAAGATCACTGAATTTTGACTTTTATTCCCTCATCATGCCTCACTTTATTAATATTGAAATAACATGAAACAGCCTCTTCAGGAAACTATCAAGAATTTGTATAGACACTCCTTAAAGCATTTGAGTGGTTTCCACATGAATATCAACAGTAAACTTTCTTGGCATCTCTCTCTTCTTCCTTTTCAGGGTAAAATCTTCATGTTGAAGGATTTTTGTTGTAGACTAGTCATTTGATTGTCTTGCTTCCTAGTGCTTGGAGCTTTTTAAGAAAAAGATTGAGACTATCGATATCCTCACAATCATACTTTTTTGCTAAGTAGTGTGAAAAATGACAGTAATAAGAGTTTCCCCTCACTAGCAAAAATGTATGTTTTATATCACGATGTCAGGTGAACAGCCTGGAAGGACAAAAAACAAGATGACACAAGCACATACCAATACAGAATGCTTCTTTGGCTTGATATCTACTATATTTCCAAATTTTTTGGTGTGTGTCTTCCTGATCTGACATTTATGTGGGCAGTACTGACAGTTATGGATTTATTGAGTGGAATCTCATTGACACTTTTCTAAGAAATACAGCCCTGAACTTGTAACCAAAAAGGTGGTTTGTGAGAAAGGCGGATTAAGTTATTTTTATGTTTTTCACCACCTGAGGTATTTCAGCCCCTGAGAAATTTCCTATCGTAACTAAGCCTTAAAAATCTGAAGTTCTGGTGCCTTCTTAATGCCACAACAGTCAAGTTTTTCTGTCCTACTTACTGGAATTTCTATATTGTTTTTCATAGAATCATAGAATGGTTTGGGTTGGAAGGGACCTTATAGATCACCTAGTTCACCCCCTGCCATGGGAAGGAACACCTCCCACTAGACCAGGTTGCCCAAAGCCCCATCCAACCTGGCCTTAAACACCTCCAGGGATGGGGCATCCACAGCTTCTCTGGGCAACCTGTTCCAGTGCCTCACCACTCTCTGAATAAAGATTTTCTTCCTAATACCTAAATCTACCCTTTTTTAGTTTAATACCATTCCCCCTTGTCCTATCACTCCACTCCCTGACAAAGAGTCCCCTCCTGCTTTCTTGTAGGCCCCTTTTAGGTATTGGGAAGCCGCAGTAAGGTCTCCCTGAAGCCTTCTCTTCTCCAGGCTGAACAACCCCAACTCCCTCATACTCTCTTCATAGGAGAGGTGCTCCAGCCCTCTCTCTGATCATCCTTGTGGCCCTCCTCTGGACTCATTCTAGTAGGGCCATGTCCCTCTTGTGTTGGGGACCCCAGAGCTGAACACAGCACTCCAGGTGGGGTCTCAAAAGAGCAGAGCAGAAGGGGAGAATCACGTCCCTTGACCTGCTGGACACGCTTCTTTTGATGCAGCCCAGGATATGGTTGGCTTTCTGGGCTGCAAGTGCACATTGCCAGTTCATATTCAGCTTCTTGTAAACCAACACCCCAGCTCCTTCTCCTCAGGGCTGCTCTCAATCCATGCTCTGACCAGCCTGTATTTGTGCTTGGGATTGCCCTGGCCCAGGCATAGGACCTTGCACTTGGCTTTGTAGAAGTTCATGAGATTTAGTTTATCTTCTATTTTTACACATCATATAATCTCAATTTGCTTAAAATTTAGATGTTAGGTTAGATCTGCTTTGTTTGGATGAGTTCATCTGCCAATAAATATTTAGAATAGTATGCAGTTGTTAAATTTACAATATTCAATTATACTACAGCATGCAACAAAGATGGTGGAGGGTCTAGTGGGCAAGGCATGTGAGAAGTACCTGAGGTCCCTTGGTTTGTTCAGCCCAGAGCAGAGCAGGCTGAGGGGAGGCCTCATGGCGGCCTGCAGCTCCCTCACGAGGGGAGCGGAGGGGCAGGCGCTGAGCTCTGCTCTCTGGGGACAGCGACAGGACCCGAGGGAACGGCATGGAGCTGGGACAGGGGAGGGTCAGGCTGGGTGTTAGGGAAAGGTTCTGCACCCAGAGGGTGGTCGGGCACTGGGACAGGCTCCTCAGGGCAGTGGTCACAGCACTGAGCCTGCTGGAGGTCAAGAAGTGTTTGGACAACACTCTCAGACATAGGGTCTGATTTTTGGGTGGTCCTGTGTGGAACCAGGAGTCGGACCCAATGATCCTTGTGGGTCCCTTCCAACTCAGGATATTCTGTGATTCTGTTGTCTCATAAATTCTATTTTAGAGGCACACTACAGTTAATGTTGTTGTCAATAATGATAAGAAAAAGGCCAATGGGTAATACTAATTAAGTTGTCAACTTTTTTTTGTATTTTCATGAAGGGTTTCAGTTAATATTAAAGGTTTCCAAATTGTAGTAAATGTTGTGTCAGGGGTATGCAAATGGCATAAAGTCAGTGAGCTTTGCCAAATGGTGGCAAAAGAGGAAGCATCCCCTAATTCTGCTTCTGTGGAGGTGCTTGTTGAAGCCATGAAAGAAGCACGTTGACACAGACAGTTGCTAATTGATCAGGTGTTACTGGAAGCTATGCTCAGCAGTAGTTTGCTGCTTCGAGACTACAAGTCAAGTTCAGCATGTGGGAGCAGGACATGTAAGGAGCATGGGACTGATGAGGTGGCAAAATGTTTGGAGTCTCATTGTAGGAGACAGATTGGTGTTGCAGTAGAAGGCAAGTTTTATGTCTGGTGATAAGGGAATATTTGGAGATTAATGGGTCACTGTTACAGTTTGCAACTTACTGTTACTACTGCCAACGACAATATGCACAGCCATTTCCAGATGCATTACAAAGCTAGCTAAGTCTAAGCCCTGGACTATATCATGAATATTAAAAGTGAAAATACTTAGAAAACTGTTGATCTAGGCTGAACAGCTTATCAGTAAAATTGAATTTCTTAGTCATCTTGTGCACTACTAGAATGAACTTAATGTTCAAACTGTTGCATTTATCGTGTTGCTTTTATAATTAGAATTTCAAACTTTCATTTTTGAAGTTCAAAGCAAGTATTTAGCTAAAATAATTGTTATCGCAAAGTATTGATATTTGCAAAATATCATAATTGGTTTATGTGGCAAATTCAGAAGACAGCCTGCAAATTAC
Organism: Cygnus olor; assembly: GCF_009769625.2. NCBI lineage: Eukaryota > Metazoa > Chordata > Aves > Anseriformes > Anatidae > Cygnus > Cygnus olor. The sequence goes on along the minus strand of NC_049169.1, from coordinate 166,298,616 downwards.
AGAATAGTGGATGTTGCAAGAGGCCCCTAGAGGTCATCTAGTCCAACCTCTGCTCAAAGCAGGTCCATCAGGTTGCTTAAGAAACTTATCTAGTCAAGTTGTAAATGTCTCCAGAAATGGGGATTCAACTACCTTTCCTAGCAACCTGTTGCAATATCTGACCACCCTCATAATAAAAACCTCTCTCCTTTTATCTAGTCAGAAATTTCTGTGTTCCTACTTAAGGTCATTGCCTCTTGTCCTAATAACTGCACACTTCTGAGAAAAGTCTGCCTTTTCACTGTAGCTTCCTGTTTGGTAGTGTGAGACAGCAAGAAGATCTTTCTCAGCCTCTCTTTGTAAATCATGTACTGTGGGTCCTTTATGGTCTTGGTGACCCTCTGCTGGACTCAATACAGCAATGTCTTCCATGCATGGGGGAGCCCAAAACTGTCCATAGAATTCCACATGTAGTCTCACAAGTACTGAATAGAAGGATCATATCCTTTGACTAGCAGTGTGCACTCTTGCTAATGCAGTTGGCCTTGTTTCCTACAAGTTGATTCATGGTCAGCTTGTCCACCCGAAACCTTAAATCTTTTCCTGCAAAGCTGCTTTTTATACAGTCAGCCCAGAGCCTGTGCTAGTGTCTGGACTTACTCCATCCCAGATTTGGGACTCTGTATTTGCCTCTGCTTAACTTTAAGGTCAGTCAATTTTTCCAGCCTGTAGAGGTCCCTGTGAATAGCAGCCCTGTTCCACAGTCCATGATACCACCTCTCCAATCTGGTATCTTTCTGAAACTTGCTGAAGGTGCACAGTATCCCATCGTCTGCATTGTTAGTAAAGATTTTGAGCAGTATTAACACCTGAGAGATGCCAGTATTGAATGACTGACTCAAAGTTGGACTTCGTATGACTAATTTGAGACCAAAGGTCCATCCAATTTTCCACCCACCCAATGGATGCTGGTTTGGCTTTAAGGATATTATGAGAGACTGTATCAAAGGTTTTGTCTTTACACTTGTCAAGGTGAACAACTTCTGCGTCTCCCTCTTACTACCAATCATTTCATCACAGACGTTTATCAGGTTAGTCAGACATGATTTGTTTTTGCAACCTGTTCCCAACCGTGTTCTTGTCCATACTTGGAAGTAGGGAAATTAGCTTCATAACTTTAACAGAGACTGACGAGAGACTGACTGGTTTATCATTTCACAGAATCTCTTTCTTGCCCTCTTTGAAGATGGGTATGGTATTTGTTTTCCTCAGATTATCAGAAATTTCTGATCATCACAGTCTTTCAGTGATGGTGAGCAGCCTTGCAGTGACACCAGCTCTCTTAGCAACCTTGGATTTGTCTCTTCTGATCCCATGGACTTGTTTATGTCCAGCACTCCCTAATTTTATCTTCATCTACTTTCTCATGTATGCACAGAAAATGCATTATTTAGAAAAAACAAACAGCAACATATCTTTGTTCTGCTGAATTAAGCTTGTAATATTACTTTCTATTTTGTGACCATACCGGTAGTGAATATTCCAGGGCACTGACCTCTTTTTTTATTTTTTATTTTTCCTACTTTTATATTATTTATTACTTTTTTATTAAGTCCTATGTTAATTCAAAAATAAAAAGTGAAAACCCTGCCAGTCTCATAAAGTGAATGTATGGCACTGTATTAATGCTAATTGTCAACAAAACTGTTCAGCTAAAGCCCAAAAGGTTGTGTCACTTTACAACAACTGAAAATCTATCTTCTAGAAAAAAAAAAAGTGCACGTATATAATTATAAATAGAATCACTTAGAAGTTTGTAAGTTCTTACACTGTAATTGTATTCTTCAAAGGACACCTTAATAGTATTACCTTTCTGGATTTTTTTGCAGTGGAAGATGAAGTTGAAGCTGAAAGGGTTCTCTTCTCATATGGTTATGGTGCTAATGTTCCTACAACAGCCAAAAGACGACTAAAGCAAAGGTAAATAGGTGGCTCCTGAATTTACTTGTTCAAGATAAAGTAAATGAAGATGTGTCTAGTATGTTCTATCTTAGAAACTAGCCAGTTTGGTTAACATAAAGAGTCATTTTAATGACTTAAGAATACAGAAATAAAGTGAAGAGTAGGACCTGTTAATGTGGTTTATATATATTAATGAGCATATAGATATTTTTCTAGATTAAGATATTTTTCTTATTTTTCAGAAAGATTAATTTTAATTGTATAAAAACTAAGCAGCTACAAAAACATACTAGTTACATTCTTCATATATATATATAAAAGGAAATAAGTTCTTTAATACCTTCAAAATTATTTTGTTTATTTGCAACAAAAACATATCTGTCAGGAAATTAAGAAGGCCAGAGTTTCAGAGCGTCTTGCTTCATCTTAACACCCACAGTGTTTGATTCTGATTGATTACATGTTTAAGTTTGCTCTGATCCTATTTGATCAATAAATAAAAATGACATGTAGGCTAAATAGCATAGCTCTTGATCATAGTAATTTTAAAATAATAAATTTACAGTATGCATTATCTTTAAGAAATAATGGTGACATTTGAATAGTTCATTGTGTGCATAATGTGTACACAGATGTGTACATCTCACTGTGAAAGATAGGGAATGTAGTTTTATTTACAATATTTTATATGATTTATAATATTCTTAAACTTATTCTTAAGCAAAAAAAAATAGTTGGTTGTTCAAAATATATCCATATAGTATAAAAAGAAAACATAACCTAAGATTAAAGTCATGGAGTAGTGGGGTGATTTAGGTTGGAAGAAGCATGTAAAGGTCAGTGGGGTCCAACACCCTGCTCAGAGCAAATCCAATTGCTCAAGACCTTTTACAGTTGAGTTCTGATTATAGATGAACATTCCACATCCTCTACAATATCAGGTCAGAGTAACGTTTTTTTTTTGTCTCCAGCCTGACAGAGAAGACAACAATTAAGAAGGTTGTTCTCTCAGTATTAGACTCATTCTTTGCATTTTGAGTGTGCCTACAATTTGCTTGAATGCAGGAAAGTACACTGTAATTTGTGTTAGTGTTAGACTTTGACCACACTTTCTTCCATCAAAGTGAGAAACCCCACCATTATTGGTGGACACATTGGAATAGAGACAAGATAAACATGTTGCACAACTCCACAGGATATATATCTAGCATTCAGCTATCTGTGTTTCAGGAGCTGGAAGTGCAGCTTTTGTCATGTATGGCTGTTTGTTTGGTTTTGCTACAAATGTGTGTTTAGTTGGTTTTGCCCTCTTAACCTCCTGCCCCCCCACCTTCTCCAATAAAAAGAAGATTTAATGTCCTTTAGGACAGTAATACACTATGATAGTTACTGATGAGAAGTAAGGACAAATGATGGCCTGTTCATTTTTGCAGCAAAGATTTATGGGCTGCATACTGTCTCTTCCATAGTTTATACTTGTTTTTCAAGTAAGTGTTGTCAATACTGTCAGTCATATTAGACCTGTCATGCACTGAGTTGCATATTGCTGTCAGAAATCATAAAGTTTTTATGTAGTACTTAAGTTTGGCGTAGCTTAGTTTACTCTTTTGCATTTTTATGCCTCATCAGATTGTTTCCTAGTAAGATTTCTTTTTATACTGCATAAAATTCAAGCAAAAAAGGAAAAAAAAAATCCATAACCTTGTTGTATGTCTGTTTTAGGAGACTAGTGGGAGCATCTTTGCCTAAAATTTCAGTTCCTTCCTCCTCTGTCAATAGTTTGGGAACTTTTCTGAGTTTCAGCAGTTTTCTGAGTTTCCTTCTTTTTTCCTACCATGTTAGGTTCGGATTTATTAGATGCAGGTTATGTACACGTTCAAGGATTCTTCTAAATCACTTTTGAATGATGAATCTGATGATCAGTAAACTGGGATTTCAGAAATGTTTAGAAGATAAGTTCCTGAGCTTAGAAGTGGCTCTGTAAGAATGTATGCATCGTAACTCCTTTTTTTTTTTTTTTCCAAAAGACATTGACAGATAAAGCTAATTTCAATTCTTCATAATGATGTTGGAGACTTCATAGATTTTCTTTATCTTCAAAAACTAAGAACCTTAAAAAAGCCATAAATGTGTCTGTATGGTCTACTTGCTGCTGTTCTGACTCAAGGATAGCTGCCATGTAGAAAAAGTGTGTGATGCCTTTGGCTCCAAAGCTTGAAAGCAAAGTCTCTCTGACACCAACTTTTATGTTTAGAGCAATTAAATAACTACAGGTACATTTTCTACTCTCTGGAAAGAGAATCTATTCCAAATGTGAATAATAATCTGGTTTTTAATTCCAGACCTTTGGAATCCTAAATGAAGAGCTCTTCTAAATTCACAACACACACTTCAGTGTCAGATTAAAACTTTATACAAAACTTATCTATTCAAGCATAGTGCATCATGGAGTCTATACCTCTTTGCTTCTACTTTTTCTGTGCTATTTCATGTCTTTGGGCATAGGCACTGTAAATCCATACTAGCATATTAAACCCATCTGGGAACATTCTCAAGCATTGAGACAAAATGGCATGTAGTAGCCCACTTACTCTCAAATTGAACTCTCAGCGTAAGTTAACTGCATGAGAACTACTTAACAGTAATGCTTGCTGGCCCACACTAACCCCTCCACTGTGCATAGAAACTGTTTGGGAGAGTGTAAATTAGCAAGTGCCAGAATGCTAGCAGGGATACTCTAGTGGTTTGCTAACAGTTGTCACATCCTTGAGCACTGCATAATTTTCTGTTGTAGTCGGAATCAAAGTTTTCCAGTCTTTGGAGATGCAGTACCTTTGTCCCTTTTGCTTTAAATTTAAGGTAGTCAAAAAACATATTGAAAAGCATATTTGAAATACATACTTGCGCTTATCTTTAAATACTCAAAATTCAGGTTAAGTTCACTGAATAGTTGTAGCTGGAAAAAATATGAAAACTAATGCATAAAAAGACTAATGCATAAGGTCCCTAACTAGAGATATTAGAGAAGTGGTTGTTTTCTGTTTTGTACTGGATGGGATCCTAACAATCTCATATCTCTTAAACAAAACTCTGAATAACTAGCTTGGAGGATGTCTCTTTCCCTCAGTTAATGTTTACACAGTCTGATGCTCCTTGTAGGAGTAACTGAGAAAGAACCAACCTCTTAGTGAATGCTGTTGCCAATTTCAGGTCATTCCTCACATACAAGGTGAAAGTAAGATTGTCTGTATGAAAGGGTAGGTTTATAACACAAGTGAAGAATATTAAGACCTGCCAAATCTAAAAGTGTATTCCTTTTTACTGAGGAAAAGGTGGTGGTTATGACTGGTCAAATTTTCAGAGAAAGTATATATACTCATCTAGTTATACATAGTCTAAATCTCAGCTTAGGTAAATAAAATTTTCCTGTTCGTCAGCTGTAGGCCACTTAGGCTCATGTAGGTTCAGTATTGTGGTCAAGAACTAGATAACACTGCTGTATTTTATTTGGAGACTCGAAGTCTTGGATTTTCAATTTATGGACAGTATGCATTCAGATTCTATGATCTGAACTGGAGTTACTCCTCCCTTTCTTTGATGTAGAAGTTTTTGAAAAATGGTACATATTTGACTGGAAGGATAGATTGTTGTGTAGAGCCATCAGATGAGTGGTCAAGGCACATTAAAAAGGGATGCGTATTAGCCCCATGTATCTTTCTCATTTTTAGAACTCCGAATTATCTCGTGTCATAGTTGTATAACAGATTGGTTGCTGGAATACCTAAATATGGAGGGGTACAGCGATAGCTTATCTAGATATATTTTTCACAATAAGTAGCCAAACTACTGAATCCTACAATCCCATCATTCCAGGATACATAAATTTAGACATCTCATCATAGGTTTAGTGTAGAGATTTGGCATCTAACCTCCCATTATAGTCAATCGAGTTCTAAGCAATACAGTCAATGGAGTTTGGAGTACATTTCAGCTCATTGTCCAAGAGTCCACTTTAGTGGAATATGTTCAGGCTCTACTGACTCTATTGAATAGGACTAAATGACTGTAATAACAACTTGAAAGGCTAGGTTAGAGATCTGGAAATAGGCCCTGCAATTGCCCATTGAATCTTCCCATTGCTGTCTATAGAACAGTGCTCTTGAATTGATGATGAACTTCTCTAATTTTGGACACGAAACATGCAACAAGATGAGGTGTTCAAGTAGCTGAATAATTAATTTGTGGGTCTGTTAAATAGTTTATTAAAAATAATAATAATAAAGTGGTGATACCATGTAATTAGCATATTAAATGTCAGACAAAACGTTTTGCCTCTGTTTAGAAAATGATCAAGTATTACATTTTTGCTGTACCCCTACAAAATGTATATTGGTATTTTTTAAAACTGATTTAAGGAGAAGCCACTTAAAGTGATTACTTAAAGTGCTAAAAAAGTAAATGCTCGTAATTAATTGAAACATCCTGACATGATTATTTCAATTGCATAGATTGTACAAATAATACAGGTAATTACTTTGTAAGAAATACTACAATGGCATAACTATGGGAATGTTATTTCAGTGCTGTTAAATTCTATAACATTTTCATTGTTCTTTAAGCTTTGACCATTCTGCTTGGTTTCACTGTGTAGTTTATGTATTAATATTTAAATATTGGTGAAAAATTAAGGCAATCAGGTTCTTAAGTATAATTGTGCGAATTTCTTTTGCATATTTGGGAAAAAAATCAACTTGAGCTTGCTTTTTGTTGGCACAGTGTTCACTTGGCAAGGAGGTTACTGCAGCTAGAAAAGCAAAACTCGTTGCTTGTAAAAGATCTGGAACATCAGAAGGAACAAGTAACACAGATTTCACAAGAGGTAAATTACTGCTACAAAAAAAATCAAATCTGTAGAAACTATAAACATTGCAGAACAGCTGTTCATAAAATGTAATATTTTCTAAACAGTGTTTATTATCTATTTGATGTCAAAAAAATGGCCTCATAATTAACCAAAACTCTATGTTAAATGTTCTCAAAGAAGTTTATATTGTGTTTTGAAATGAAGATCAAAAGAGGGATTACTTTATAGGCTACACAAGAATGTAGGCCAGACAGACAACGTTCTGATTTCTGAACAGAAAACCAGCTAGCCAAACTAGTTTGTTCTGTTTGATAGTTAATTGTTCAATGAATACCTCATTACTTTTTACACAGCTCTGCCCTTAAATCACTTTTGAAGATATTTCTGTAAATCCTTTTGTACTTTGTTCAGCTCTTGAGTCATTTGAATATACAAATCTAGGGAATGTTTGACATTAGCCATTTAAAAAAAAAAGCAGCTAAAATTAATCTTTTTGACAATGTTACAATGAGTTAAATTTCATGATCTTTTTAATGTCTGTATGTAATAGCTGAAATCGCATATTACACTGACACAGAGAATAAACACTAAACAAAAATCATTTTGCAATCTCCTGGAAGTAGAACTATTTTTTTAAATTATTTTTAAGATTGTCTTCCAAGTTTCTCATAGGAACCAAAGAACTGCTAGATTTGCTGTTAGATATTGCCACCATATGAAATTTCCAGGCTAACTGCTTTGGGAATACTGTTAACAGTTGAATTTTTAAAGCCATAGTAATTATAAATTGATAACTATATGAAAGTTATCTTTCTATTTACAGTGCAAATGCTTGAATTTTCTGCATATTTAAAAAACTTGGCTTTTATGTATTTTATATGTATTTATATTTATATATGTAACTATATATATATAATTTCAGAGGAATATATATATGAACAGTGTATGTTTTTGTGTTTATTTTTTTTTTGACTAATACTACAACTTATTATGGATTCTTCCAGTTATATGTTAGTAATTTGTATTTGGTTAAAATATACCTTTCAAATGTCCTTGACTTGAAGACATGAAGTGATTAAATCCAGTCGTATCCTTGGTAGTTTCTTCTATCGTTAGCCTTACACTATCATTAATAAAATATGTGCTTTATTTCCCTTACACTATCATTAATAAAATATGTGCTTTATTTCCCAAAACTGTCTTGTTTCCACTTTCATAGATTTCTCCTTACCACTGGTTTTATTTACATTTGCTTCTAGATCACTCATGAAAGATTTAGAATCACTGACCTTAATTCAAATTCCTGCTAAATTCCACTAGAATATCTTCACCTCATTTTTGGAAGAATTTCCATGAGATGTCATGTAGCCTTTTCTTGATCTTTTGTCATATAATTGTATATTTTAAATCAGAATGTGATTCAGTAGTAAGTTAAATATCTTGCAGATAGCTAATGCACAGCTACTAAGCCTATTAAGCATGTATAAAGTTAAATTAATTTCTGTTTGCTAGTTTTACTGTATGCCTTGAGCTAGGATGGATTTTTACACCAAGGTGTCTTGTTTCTTGAAAATTTTTAAGAAGCAAAACAGATCCTGTAGCCTACATCATGCTCAGGTAGCCCATTACTATTCCTTCAATTGACAGTTGGTTCAGACATCTAGGTGAAAGTTGATGACAAAGTGATTGCACCAACTTTTGTTCTGAACTTGAATTACATACTGGAATCCATACTTGGATTCTGCTGCAGTATTTATGATACAGCCTTTTAAAAACTTTATAAAGAGGGGAAAAAAGATTACAATAACTACAATGGGTACTCATTGTAAGATTCTTTTTATGGAGTATTCTCAGCCAATTGCAGCTGAGGTTTACACAAAGGAGAGCTTTATAGAAAAGGAATCATATTGATCTTCTTGTAAAGTTTAGCCTTACCAAGAAGAAAATACCCACTTCTCCATTCTTTAATTCATTTGATGGAACTATGGTACCCGCTTGAAAGTTGGAACCCAGTGGAAAAGCTCAGCTGCTGAAGAAAACTTACCAGTCTTCAGTTAGTCCCATTATAGTTTTTCAGGCTTTATTTAAGTGTGCAGAATCTTATCTGTTCTCAGGTCTTAAAAGAATGACGCAGGAACACATAAGAATTTTCTACATTTAGGCAGAAAGAAGTTCAAGTTGCTAACAAAAAATAATACTTTTGCTCAATAATAATGCTTAATTCGTTTGTATATGTGTATATGAGTAAAACTGATTTAAGAAATGCATTTAGCGCTTAATTTATTATGGTTTAACAACAATCTCTTTTAGGTCTATAGAATCAAATTAGGCAGAAAAGCACCACTATGGAGGGGGAAGGGATAGCTGTTTTTAGTAAATGTGATCTGTTCTAGCTAGTAAAATTAACAAGTGAATAGAAGAGTTAGCAGCATTGAAACAAGCTTACAACACCTCACTTGTTCTTTCCTACTGAAGTATTTCAAGTCTTATCAAGGAGAACTGCAAGGAACTTCACACTGTAATGACAGAATCCTTTGAAATTTCTTAGGCTATCAGGAACAGGTTCTTCCAAACAAGAGTTGCATTAATTTTGTTTCTCCTTTAATGGCAGCCTCAAGGTTTTATGCTGATATTTTTAGATCATCCTAGACATTAATGCTCCATGTCTTGAAATTATCTCTATGTCATGTAAAGACTCCTTTTGTTGTCTTCCTGAAATGGATCTCTTTGATAGCTTCTCCTGTCAGAAAACTAATAGCTTATTTTTTTTATTGCTTATCAATTTATTGAAGATTTGTTTCTTCAAAAAGATTGTTGCCTCTTATTTTTACTTCTCTACAATGAAATTGGACTTTCACTGTGGACTAGAGTAACTTCTTTAACTAATTTATTTAAATACTTAAAGATTCATATGAATTTTAAGATATGCAATGTTAGTTTCTTTCATTACACTTTTTAAAACATGAGGTGAAGATAACTCTCCTTTTAAAAAGATCAGTATGTTGAACAAGCAAAGTTTTGTCCAAATTCTGTTTTTTAATAAATGCGAACCATTACATTGCAAGTTCTTTGTACATTTGACAGAGTAGAGAGTATTATAGTAAAACTGCAATAAAATATAACGGAATCAGAGAAGGAAGGAAAAGAACTTAGGCAACATAGCCTCATGTTTTGAAAATTGGGAATGAGAGAAAAATCTGACCTTAGGAAAGTCCTGAAATGTTACTTAGGCTAGTTCTGTAGGAAGGTGGGTATTTTGTTTTGTTTTGTTTTGTTTTTCTTCTTTTTTGGAACAACAGTGTATAGCACAACTTGCTCCTGAGTCTGATTTGGCAAATGCAGATTGTGTAATCTATTCAGAAATTTTATAAACTAATTGGAAAGCTTAATGATTAAATTCATTCCATTAGAGCTGTTTATATCTAAACTTTAAAATATTTTAATTTATTTTCTTTCAAATCTGGTTAGTGTTCTTGACTTGTATGTACTCCAGCAACTGAAACTGCTAAAATCTGGATGTTTGATCTTAATTCTGTATATCGTTTAGTGAATGCTATTGTTACACTGCTCAGGATACAAACCATATCCATTAATATTTAGCATTGCATCTTATTGCTTTATTCCTAGTGATCCTAATTTGTGCAGGGAATAAGGCTAGAAAGGTTCATTTCCTATGCGTAGGTATGACAGGTCTTTTATACTACTCTGTTAAACATCCTGTTGGATTTTACAGTTCATATACAGCAATTGATTAAAGAAGAAGGGACTTTTTTTCCATTATTATTGTGTCTTTATTTAGATTCAATTTCCAACATGAAAATTCCGTTGTGAGAGTATATTATTTTAAAAATATGTCACTTGTGGTCAATACAGCGAACAAACGGAGGCCTTCTGTATACTCCTTTTTTTCATAAATGGAAGCTGTTACATTAAAACACTGAAATATGCAAACTAGGGGAATATAGACGCTGGTAGCATGATTGTAGTGAAATTATATAGTTTGTTGCAATTTTGTGAGTTAACAGGTTTGGTTTTTATATTATTATGCAATTGGTAACAATTGATTATGATTCAGTAATAAAGACATCATTGTACCTTATAAATTTTAAAATTAGTAATGCTTTTTTTTTGTTAGCTTGACAGAGCAAATTCTTTGTTGAGTCAAGTTCAACAGCCATATAAATACCTCATTGAAACTGTGCAACAGAGAGATTCTCAAATAAGTCTACAGAAGGAACGTATTGCACAACTTGAAAAAGATGTCAGGTAATAAAAATTGCTGTTTCTTTATTTTAAATTGAAATTAAAATAATTTATGTATTTATCATTAGAAAAAAATATGTTATTGTCCATAAAGTAGCAGATGTAGATGCTCCATCACTGACTAAGTCCAGTTTTTATGCTGGAACTCTAGCATCTGTGAATTCTCTTATACAGTCATAAAAATAGGCTTTAGGTTTGGAAAAGAAGGAATGAGGGAGTCAGGTTTAAAATGAATCTGGAGTTGAGAAGAGTTCTCAGGAAGTACAGGAAAATTCAGAAGAGTAGAAGGAAAGAATGACATACTAGATGTACAAAAGTAAAAGTAAAGAAATAAAATCACAGAAACATAAGATTAGTCTACTAGCAAAAAGTAACTCAGGTGTGACATGAGCAGGCTTCATGTAGTGTAGACTCTGATTTGCTGTTCTGTCCAGCTGTCAGAACTCTCAGATCACTGCGCAATTTCCCACCATCAAATACCTTTATAAACTGTGTTTACCATTTGGTTCCCAGCTAAACTGTTGTAAAATAATTTGCCACCTGATTTTCAAGGAAGTGGATAGCTGTGTCCCACTGCACTACAGAAGAATAAATGTTTTATCTGTTAGGCATTTTTGCGGTGTCTTAGTTTAGGAAATGCACATGGTAATAATTATGAAACATTAATGCAAATAAAAACACAGTTTTTCCAATAAATCTGTTAAAGCAATGAGAATAGAAAAAGTAAGTCTTACCATAGCTAAATACTTAATCCTACATAGTGTCTTACATATAGAATCATAGAACCAGTCAGGTTGGAAAAGACCCATAAAATCAAGCCCCACCATCAACCTAACACTACGAGGTGGTGGACCCAAGTCTACCATTAAACTGTGTTCCTAAGTACCACAGCCACATGTCTCTTAAATACCTCCAGGGATGGCAACATCTCCACTTCCTGTGTCATCCTGTTCCAATGCCTAACCACCGTTTCCATGAAGAAATTCTTCCTAATATCCAGTCTGAACTTCCACTGGTGCAACTTGAGGCCATTTCCTTACGCATTCATTCAGAGCGTTTGGATGGTTTGGGACAGCGTTTGCTAAACCTTAAGGATGAATACCTAAAAAGGCTTATTATACAAATAAAACTATACTAAAAATAATAATTAGAAATATCTGAAATCTTCACTCATAGTCCCTGACAGGGTATGTTTCACTGGGCTTATTTTTAATTCAGTAAGAATAGATTATTTAATTTTATTCCAGAAACAAGTGTTTTATTATGTTCCTAGACTTGATATATTACAGCAAAACCCTCAAAGATAAATTATATTTTTCCAGAAGATGAGAAATCACAATATCTCCATATGCAAGGTCTTACCTTCTAATTGTGAATAAAATAATCAAAGAATTGGTCAGTAGCAAATTAAGTTTTCAGGTATAGGTGACTTGAAAAGTTTTTTTTTTTTTTTTTTTTTTTTTTTTTTTACTATTCATGTAGCAGTAGTTTACTATTTGTGTACTCCAAAAGTCTCTCAAAAGCTAGGAAAAAGTAAACATCGGAACATTTTCAGTCCTACATTTCTTCAGATGAAGTCATTATAGGTGTTTAACAGTAGATTGGTCAGTTCATTTCTGAAAAATATATGTTTCATGCCATTAAAATATATAAGAACTTAAATGCCTTATTAGCATTTATTCTCTTCAATTTTTGTAGCTCATCACAAATAATCTGTATGCCCAGATATTCTTCCTAAATTTAGCCTACAAGTTAAGGCACTTAAATTGGGAACCTGGTCATGTTAGCTTTCCTTAGTAGCCCATGGAGGAAGTAGCATCTCCAAAAAATAATTCAGATTTGTGATGGAGTGAATTATTTGTCAGAGATGCCTGTTAGTCTCCACTGATTTTTGGCCTCTTAAAGTTCCTTAAGGTTAGGGAGGAAAATGTATCTGCACCACACAGTGAGCATCCATGGTAAACATATACTAGCAATACCCACCTGTGGCAAGCTGGGGTGTGCTCACCATCGGTCAGTCTTTCTGTAAACGAAATTGTGGCCTGACAAGAAACTATTTTTATCCTTAATGGTTTTCTAGCAAGAAGATAACACTTTACACATCAGATGTTTTAGTAAGAAGCTTTTTCCTGTAGTTTTCAATATTCCTTTTAAACTGAAACGTCTAATATTCCCTTATCACAGTTTTACCTCAGTTTTGCCAGTTTCATAGCCCAGTGAAATTATTGAAAACAGCCTAATCTCTATGCCTTTTTGTACATGTTAGTAGTCCTTAAATTCGTTGTTGATAACTACATGTTTAAAACAAATTTCCTAAATCGTTAGCTGAGAGTTCCTCAAGCACTGGAGAAATCATAATCATGTATAAACTTGATAATGTTGGTTGTTTGCTTTTCCATATAATGTTGGTCATTTGCTTTTCTATATCTGTAACTGGCATCAAATGTAGAGGAAGGGATCTCTAACCAGAAAACCATCATATTCCAGCAATCTTCTGTCAGGATAACCTTTTGTATCTACTAATGATTCGGTATATCTACTGATTTAGATTAAATTAAAATTAAAATGGAATTAAAATTATATTAAAATTAAAATATCCTGTAGGTAATTTCAGTGGATATTTTGTGGAACATTTTGGCTCCCAGCTATTGCAGAACTGAATCAGAATATGATTTAGATAAATTAATGATAATCCCTACCAAATGTATTCCAAGTAAAGCTCTGCTATATAAAAAGATTTAGACAACTATATTCCTAACACTCTTTCTTAGTTTATCAAACAACTTTTTGTTGGTTTGTAAGTGGAATATTTTTGAGAGTAGAAGAGTGGAATAGACTCAGACAGATCCTTTTAATATGACTCTTGAGAAGTCCATCCAAGATCCATCCAAGTTTACTTCCAGCATGGTCTTCAAGGTCCACTTTACGCAGAGATGCTTATGTGTCCTTATGTATAAGCTTCATACCTCTAGAGCTAAGGCTAAATGTCTTCCATACACAGAAGAAACTATTTCAGTATTGTTCAAATAGTATTCAAGGTTGCTTGTATCAATAGCTGGCAAGCTGAAAGAAGAGGAATGGTCAAAATATGTACCAGAGTGAATCAAGGCTTGAAAGTAATATATTCCATCAGATCTGGAGCTACTTTGGTGGCTTGTTGAGAAATGTTTCTGTTCGGAATACCTTCCACACAGTTCTGTGGATCTTTAGCCATACCTTTACCATGAACTGTAAGAGCTATTCTGGTTGGGGTAAATGCTTAGATGAGCAGCTGTCAATGCTGTTAGTTATTTCCACGAACGACTTAGGGACCCATCTCCAGGTTGTCATGGTTCTGTGGTGCTACTGCTTAACTTCATGTGTGAAGGTGCATGTTTGCTGCCACTCAAAGATGAGAGAAAAGGTTACTTAGGGGTAATCAAAGCTCTTTCAAATATTGCCTATGATCACTACTGCTGTCCTCCCCATCCACCATAGAATTTTCCTGGACAGGCCGTCCACTGTGCTGGCATTCTGCAGTGGAGAGAACTGAGGTACAATTGGGAGCTACCTTGAATGCTTGTGTGCTCAGCCATGTATCTGCAGATATACTTCAGTAACAAAATCTCTGGTCTTGAATAATCAAGGCATCTACAGGATGAATTTTTAGATGGTCCACATATATCAAGATATTCTATTAAGTAACCTCTCATTTATGTTAGTTCAAATAGCGCTTTCATTAATAAAATTAAATAGTGATGGTTAATAAGAGCAGTTGTATGTATGTGGATGACTGCTTTGTATTATAAAAAAGCTCTTGAGTATGCAGTTCTTTAACCAGAAATGAAAACACCACATTTAGCACTCCTTTTGAAAAGAAATGCCTTGTAACGATGTCATGCTGTGGGAAAATAAGACTATGGATTTCATTCTTAGGTGTGTAGTGAAGTAATTGTAGTTTTGGTACATAGTTTTCTGCTAAAACATCTAGGTATATAAATAACTGGCGACATTAAACAGGACTTCATTCATAAAGAGAAGGTATTTATTTTAAATGTACTCACATTTCTCAATACCAATTGCTAGTTTTAAAAGTAGCTCACTTATCCGAAAGCACTCCTCAAAAGCCTAACTGTGTGGCAAACCTAGAAGCAGTACAAGGATTTTGCTAAGAAGCTATATACTGAAATGTTTCTTACCTAAACATTTGGGGTTTTCTAATTGCCATTCAAATATTATAAAGCTCAGCGTACAGTGTTAGTTGAGTTTTTCCCATCACAGAATGAGCAATGAGGTTTTTATGAGAATAGTACCATTCTGTGTAACATGCATCATCTATCCAAACACTACTGCAATTGGCCTTTTAAACAACGTTTGTACAACTATATATTTTTTTTCTACAAATATATGTTTTCTGACCTGTATTACAACTTTAAAAAGTACAACTTAAAAAAAGGTTGTGGTTGTTTTTTTAGATTTATCTTTTACAATTTAAAAAAGTAATTCTTTTTCAGTTTGGACACTGTTCAGACAGGAGTTCTTACACCACCTGAAGCACTCCAATTGAAATCATTAAACAGCAGTCTTCTAAATGTCTTTAAAAATTTGATCTGTCATTATTTAGCTGCACAGTGAGAGATCTCTTCTGAAGAACTTATATTTGAAGAATTTTCATACCTCCCTTTTTAACTACATGAGTTAATAAAGAAAACTCAACTTAGACTTTCAAAATTAGCTGCCTTCTCTGAGCTAATCATCAGTAATTTGCAGAGATGGAATATACCCACGTTGTAGGTTCAATTTTATGTACAAAGCCTTCTCATATACTATTTTTAGATTTGATCGTTTTGACAGTAATATTTGGATATGAACATAAAATGTGAAAAAAAACACCAAGATTGAACTTCGATTTTCAACTTTATCTTGCTCTAACTTAAAAGTAACAGAAAGAGACAATCCTTATTTCATAAAGCATTTGGAATGCACGATTCTCTGAAAAAGAAACCTACCTTTCGTCAAACTGAATAGAAGCAATAATAAAATCCAGTAATACATAAAACCATGTTTATTTAGTGTGTCCAACATAAACTTATTATTCTGAATATCTAATAATAGAAGCTTCTGTAGAGGCCAGTAGCTGGTATACTTGGATCAAAAATTTAAAAGATGCCTCAGTTGCCCAAATTCAAAAGGGTTTTAAAAGTCTGAGACTGGGAAATGCTAGTATTCATTCTCCAGAAAAAAAAACCACGTCACCTAAAAATGTCTTTCTTATGATATCCAAGCTACATTGCCTGTAGATCCTGAGGAAAGCAAAACAAAACAAGCCAGTGGTTGCTATGAGCAATGGGTGT
Organism: Cygnus olor; assembly: GCF_009769625.2. Classification (NCBI taxonomy): domain Eukaryota; kingdom Metazoa; phylum Chordata; class Aves; order Anseriformes; family Anatidae; genus Cygnus; species Cygnus olor. Next base: position 166,282,215 of record NC_049169.1, on the reverse strand, counting down.
GTATGAGACAAGTGTATTCCCTGGTAAGTCCTGTGCTCATGGTCCTTGGATTCATGCCTGAGTAGGTCTTGAAAGCATGGTGGAACGAAATTGCATGTTCTCCTAGGCATTTTTTTTTCCCCCTCTGGAAACCTGAGTACACAGGAGAAGCATGAGCTGTTTATTTGTTAATTCTCCAACCGGACTTTTGGGGGGATATTTGGACTTACAAGATATATCACAAAGGGCACCTTCCCCACACTCAGAATGGAACAGCCAGTGGCTGGGACTGTTGAGCACAGCAAGGTCTACACTTGCCCTTCAGTTTCAGAACAGCTGTTTGTGCTGTTAAATTACTCAAAGGATATTAGATCATCCCAACACAGTCCATTTCTCCCAAGCATTCACATGTTTTTTCACCCAAGACTGACTGTTCAAGTCATTGAAAGATTTTTTTTTTTGATACAGTGCTGTTTAATGCTTAAACACATCTCCGCACCATGAAAACTTGAAAATATGGTGAGTTAAAAAAGGTTAAGATCCTGTGTCTTCAGGTGGAAGTCAAAACCCTTGAGCTCAGCTACAAGAAGCTGGTTTGTCTAGACTCATAGGTTATGGTTTCAAGATCATAGTGAGACAGTTAAGACACACTGTCACCAAATGGGGCAGTCTTATGCTCAGCCTTAGGTTTCCACTGTGTTTGGTGAATTAAGTTGGTGATCCACATGAAAAATGATTTTAAAAAAAACTCCAGTGTTCATCCAGGTCAGTAAAGCGACCTACTCGTGAGGTCACAATTTTTCTAGTACCAACGCAAAGAGAGGGAGTACCATTTTGTGGTTAGGGATAGCGAGGGATGATCTTTCAGCAGCAGTTGCCATTTAGGTCAGCTGAAATGAACTGTAAATGAACTGCTCTCAGATTTGTTGCACTGCAAATTAGAAATGGATTAGTTTAAACTGCTTGCTGATGGAAGTGTGAGATGGCTTAAAGTTAGAACCACGTTGACCATTTACATCCAAGATGCCTGTTCAGAACATTTTCTTAACAGGGAAATGTTCATTCTTCTTCCCCAAACTGAACTTTCAGGAAGTTTTACTTAGTCATTACAAGTATGAATTTATTAACGTTATTTCTGATAACTCTGCTTTCTCACTCTGTTATATATGCCTCTTTTGCAGTATTCTTTCAGAAGTGTATGAATTATTTTCTTCTGTCTGCAATGATGAAAAAGCATAAGTATTGCAAAATTACTAAATCTGAAGTCTGCAGTTGATTTGGTAATTCTATATTCATAGGGGTTTTATACATGACAGAAAACACATTAAGTGCTACTGATTTACAATAGCAGTCTAATTCCTATATTTGACCATAAACAAAGAAAATTAGAACAATGCTGAGGCTGCTCCACATGGATCAGTTGTGTCATGTTCTTTCAGAATGTGCAACTAGTATAACTAGAATGGGTTCTACTCTGTGGATGAAATTAAACCTTGAACGTGAATTTCTGGTTAGTCATGAATACTGACGTACATGCTTATTCAGTACACTATTTAAGACATACGGGAATTTTTTATTGTTGCTTTTCTAATACATTTGTGAGTCATTCTCTAAATGGGTTGGTTTCTTCTCTTAGGAAGTACAGAAATCCAAGAAAAACTTTCATATCAGTAAGTTATAACAAATGAACCCAGGAAAATCATAGTACAGCAATTTCATCATGATTAAAAACATCACAGAAAATAACATTCTTGAAAATACTGTAATATCTTTGTAGTTTTTCATAAATGTTAATACTTTCCTTTTAAATAACTCAGTAAAGCAAAAAAAAAAACAATTTGGCCAAAGTATACAATTTTTCTGAATTCTAGTGGATGCCTAGAAGTAATTGACAGTCATAATTTACAGTACAGAGCTGGTAAGGAACTGCCAGAAAATCTCTGGGACAAAGGATGATGATGTTGTTCATTTAAAACTAACAAATGATACACAGACAATTAAAGAAAATGTTGATTTATTCTGTTGATTATTTCTTGTTTAAATATTGGGAATACTGAATAATTTATGTCTGCAATATATGTAATTGCTCAGTTCAATTTATAAGATTTTAATACATTTGCTTTTGAACTCATGACCTGATTCAGTCCTCCATATTTGCATTGCATATGCAGAGTTGCATTTTGCATAGTTGTTGATTTATATTACAGTTTATATTGCAAAATCTATTTAGTTAAGTCACGATAATGGTGTATATAACATTGGTTCTAATAAGAAAAAATATGTCTTTTAACAAAACAAAATTATGTATGCATTAGTGTGAGATTTATTGTTGAAATCTGTTGTTTGGGCTAACTGTGAAAATACATTTAATTGTATTAGATGAATTGCTGTGTAGAACCGGAATGTGTATGCAGAACAATGTTCATATTCTATAATTATGAAAACAAAGGACAAAGTTAAACCTGATGTTGCACTATAAAGACATGCCTGTATGTTGAAATAGTTGTCACGCTGTTCACAAGGCAAACTTGATTCCTTTGATTCTCTTGTAATACAAAATAAAAAATAGCAAAAATATGTTTACAAGTTCTGCGGAAACTACAGAGCTGAAAGGGAGAGCTGCACATTATGCTTTCTTGTATTTATTTTCAAAATTCTAAATACAGTAGTATCAAAAGAGGTCACATTGAGAGTACAGTGTGTGCTGTTTGTAGTGATGCAAACAACAAGAGGAATTCACTTTCTAATACCTAAGTGCAGATATAGCAAACCTTACTCTACTTCTAAAATGAGCTCATTTTGCAAAGAAGAAACCAATAGTTAATAATAGAAGGTTCTGATAATGTTTTTAAATTACCCTTCAGATAATTAAATAAATAAATAAAAAAGATTCTGAATAGAATTACACTTTGACTAAATAAGATTTTGTATACATCAATGCATTCAGGCCCATTTATAAAAATTCCAGTGCTTAAACATACAAAAGGATCATCTGATACAATCACTCGAGCAGATTTTCATTGTTGACAGTATTTAGCTTTAGAAAATGCATGTTTCAACCAGAATACAAGATTAAAAGAGATTATCTGTTGCTATTACTGAATTTCCCATCCTCTTTTACCAGTCTCTTAAATAAAGAAAAGGCAGCTTTGCTGCACGTCAAGAATCAAATGGCAGCAGATTTGGAGAGACTTCTAACTCATCGTGAGGTAATCTTTCTGTTTTAGTGTTACAACCATAAACTACATTTTCTCTTTCCTGAGCTTTAAACCATGGGAAAAATGGTTGAGTTTAGTTTGATTTTGAGTGTTGTTTTTTTTGTTTGTTTGTTTTTTAGTGTGTGTAATCTTGAGAAACATAGGTGATGGTATCTGTCAAGCACTGTGGAGATTCTGAGTTGTAGTCTCAGTTGCTAGATTCTGTCTGTTGACTTAGTCCCACTGTCTTTTCTTATGAGTAAAACATATGTGTTACAAAGCGTTTAGAATTTGCAATCATTTAACAAATATTTAGATAAAGGTGATGTAGTCGATACACATGCAATCTGCAATACCTGCGTGTGCCACAGTATGCCCAGGATGTCTCTCTGCTCCCCAGACATCAAGACCAAAAACCTGGGCAAAGCATGGCACAGTTCATTTCCAGTACACACATCTGAGTTTCTCTTCAACTCTAAAATACAATTCAGGGAGAGGAAACAGGATGGTAGTCACTTAGGTTTCATTCAGAGTCAAGGTACTTCTGTATGTACTCACCTGAGTTTCATCCCAGCAAGGAGTCAGGGTGCTTCTGGAATATACTCTCATGTCTAGAAGTATATAAAGTCTCGCAGTTCAGACATAAATGCATTATATGGGGATTCCCAAAAGGTTTTTGTAGAGATCTTGCCCTAAACAATCTTAAGAGACTAACCTGTCGAGGAGTATGGGAGATCTTTCTGCAGATTAAATGTCTGAAACAAAGGATAGAAATGAATGATGTTTACCTATATGTTATATATGGATTTTCTCCCATACTCCATGACAGGTTAGTTAACTATTTCCACAGTAATATGAAAAGTTTGCTAAAGCTACAGAATAGTGAAGATAATAATATCAAAAACTGACTGAGAGGAGTTGTTAAATGACCTTCCAGAGTTGCTGAATGTTTTGGCAAAGATCTGCAAAGAAAATATAACATTAATGAATCAAAATTATGAATGTGAGGAAGAGCAACACAAGCTATATACACAAGGTGATAGCATGTAAATAACATGTTACATGTTCAGAATGATCATCTTGAAGTCATTGTATCAATATTTCTCTAAAAACACCCTTTCAATTCTCAGAAGAGAAAAGACGGGGAGATGCCTTTCAAAGAATTTGCAACTCTCCTAATGCAATCTTAGAAAAGATACCTTATCACTTATTCTAATACCATTATTTCCACAGAAACCTGACTATTCACACATCCTGAAGTCCTCCCACTCCACCTCCAAAACTCTTCTCCTCCATCTCCTTTCCTTGCTATTGCTCAAAATTCCCTGCTTAGATCAGTACACCAAAACTCATCTCATGAATTGGTCCAAAACATTTTGTCTGTGCTGACCACTTAAAAAAAAAAAAAAAACACCTTTTTTGATAGAATGAAATCAAAACAATTTCATTGACAGCTGAGTTTAAGTGAACCTCGACTTAAGTGAAAAGCGTACTGAGTCTTTCTCCTGAGTGCAGGTCTCAGATGTGAAACAATCACCTTAAATTAAAACAGAAAGAACACAAGTTCTTAACTTGTTTACTTTCTATGCTAAATCACACTGGGTGGTCATCTGATGCAATATCTTCCCAGAACAATTTTTACATTTAACCCTCTGAACTGATTGTAGTGCTTGTGAAGTTCCATGAATGGTGATTATAATAGTCTAGTTACAGAAGAGAGTAATTGAACATGCTTCCCCAGAGTAATTTGCAGGTGGGTGTCGTTAACCCAGTAGGATCATCAGTAGGTGTATCAGGAGTGATCATTTGATAGCTCTTATTTCTGATGTCTTCATCTACATTGTACATTTAAATTTCAAATTTAAGACCGAGTCTGTTACACGCATGCAGTTTGGATTTTGTTTGGGTTTGCTTTTTTTTTTTTTTTGCTATGAAACACACTGCTATCTATTAATATAATCGAAAATATTTTAAGCATTTTTAGATAATTTGCAAGCCTGCAATTATGTTTATTATGAAAAATACTCTGAAGAAACTAGTGAATTAATTGCATAAAGATGTAGTGAACTTTCTGAATTTCCTATGATAGGCCCTTGGCAGACTAATTTCAAATTTACTTCTTTCAAAACTTCCTGTTCCTACCACTGCTCTCCTAGAGCTACTCCCAAGTAGTCCTGCTGTCAAATATTCATGCCTTTGGTGCCTTGTTCTCCAGAACAGTTACTGTACTGTATTTCACTTTCTTCCAAATCCCTTACTACTTGTTAGGACCATCAAACACTTGAGTCCTGAATCAGGTGCCAAGTATTTACTTGATGAAGATGATCAAGAGTGCTGCAGAAAGGGTACTTCCTAGGAACATCCACCTTGTTACTCTAGGTATTGTATTATATATATAGGTGGTCTCGTATCAACCAACATGCATTGCAGCTGATTAAAGTGAGTAGAATGTGATAAATAAAACAAAATTTATAGAATTTCTGTCTCAAAGCTATGGAACGTTATTTACATCTAAGTAATAGCCCCTATGACTACCCACTTAAGCTGTTCCTGATGTGCAGCAGTTTGCTTCTTTGTGCCATTTCACTACTTAAAATTTTTCTAACTGTGGCCAACAATGCAAGCAAGGCTGAATGAGACAGGCTTTATACAAAATAAGAAGGCAAATACTTAAGTCTGAAACAGACTTCATCATGAATGTTCCTTGTACCCTGGACGTTAAAAACTTGAGCAAGTATTTCCAAAGTTATTCCATTTTTGCCAAATTTCTTTTTATATCTGTTAAAAAATAGTCCGTATTAGTCATATTATTTTACCTAACAGCAACAATATTTATTCAAGTTACCTATGCAAAAAAAGAATATAAGTACTGAAAAAGAAATTAGAAGTTGCATGTTTGGGGAAAGAAAACTAAGAAATACTAGTACGGGGGGAGGGGGGGAGAAGAAAAACAATAAAAATAAGCTAAAGTTGTTTTAAGAAAATGTTTGGAGAAGTAACTTTTTTTGCAGGAGGTGAGGGGGTGATTATGTTTACCTTATGTCATTTCTGTTTATTTCTAATGCAGCCTTTTATTTTTCACTTTTAATGCAGACCTCTTCCAGTAAGCTTACTTTTTCTTGATTTATCTAAAAGGCAAATAACTCATGCATTGAAATATTCATAAAGGATAGGACAACTTAGTTTACAATGAGTTAGTCTTCAAATAATTGTCTTTGCCATTTTAATAAAAAGTTATATAAGATATGCAGCAACATCACAGTTTCACAGTAAATATCCCTGTTAATAGAAAAACAAAAGGCTATTCTTGGACTAATAAAGACTAACTTCATTTAGACAGGGTGTTTTTAAATATAAGTAATATGCATTCTTCAGATTACATAAATTATTTGCAGAAATATGGATTACGGTTTTAAGTGCTACGTGCTGTCATGTAATATTATCAGTCTTGTTTAATCACTGTGCATACTAAAGTATCATTTCTTGCTAAGAATTATCTTATTGCCCATGTTTGCAAGTAAGGACAGTAGAATTCTTGAATAGATAAACCCAAGATATTCATACTTAATAGAAACTAAGGTTTTAAGTGAGTTAAAAGTACCAGCAAAACAACAAAATAATGTTAATGCTGTCTTACAGTGACATGTTTCAATAAGCAGACAGTTTTGATTTAAGGTATTCCAGCCTGTGTGGTCTCATATTATAGTAACTCTTTTTAATGAAATGTTAGAAGGTGGGTGGCTGGTTTTGGTGGGTTTTTTTTGGTGGTGGTGGTTAGTTGTTTTTGTTTTTGTTTTTCATCTCCTTGTGATATCAGCTGGATTCATAACCCTTGATTTGAAGATACTGATAGCATTTTGTAAGCTTTTTGGATAAAGAATTTACATTTATGCTTACTCTTACTTCACTTTTCACTTAATTTTGGAAGAAAAAAAGTTTAATATTAAACTCTGAATCTTGGCAGAATCCCTACAGGGCTCTTATGTGAGCTTTTTTATTACAGGAAAAAAATGACACTACATATTATTTCATGTAATAAAATAGTTCATTATTTCAAATTATGTAGACTAAGCTAATTTGATGATTATTACTATATTTTGCTGTGGAAATTAAAATGAAAAGTGGACATTTGACTATGTGCATTCTTAAAAAGTTAGGTCACCCATGTGGGAGAAAAACAAGATTTTTTATTTTATTAATTTTTAATTATTTCTTGGCCTTCTATTTCCTTTTTGTTGTTGTTGATTAATTTCATAAATGGATGGGGAAGACATTTTAATATAGTTTCTCATGTAAATCATTGAGAATCTGCTGGTACAGTAAACATTTCTATGGATTTCTTCTTCGTGTGGATAAATGCAAACTATTACTTGGGAACGGGTTCAGTGGCATCACTGAGAGCAATCTGTATCCAGAATCATGCTGGGATTATGTTCTTAGAGGTTCACAACTATGGCCTTCACAGTGCTGCTGTCCTCTCTGAGCTGAAGGAATTGGGGTATGTGGTACTGCGATGCCATTTGTAAGCCCCACAGCGCATGATATTGGGTACAGTTAGTACAGCCAAATTTTTCAGCTGATTTCTGACTAAGAAGTTTTATGTTTTGTCAAGATAACCAATAGGGTTTGTAATTGTTTTTCCAGATCCAACAGAAGTGCATAAAACATTGTTTGAAAGAACAATGGAGTATCCCATTAATAACCTCCTATTAAACAGAGCTTTTTTTTTTTTTAAAAGGATATTTCATATCCAGACTTTTTTTGTATTATTATTTGTAGTCTGTGCTATCTTTTTAATCAGCTGAACTTTCGACCCTCTGTCTTTATCTGTGCTAACCAAATAACACACATAAGAACCTTGTGCTCTTGATTCATCCCACTCTACCTTTAGTCTTATACCCCCAAATGCAGCCACTCATTATCTTTGTATAGTTGGAGGGGCACGAGAAGGAAATATGTTCCTTCAGAGAATAAATCAGGATGAAATTACTCCTTATGCCTGAGTTGACCCAATGGCTATAACGCTGCCTTGCCTCTTTGCTCCTAGCTTCTCGATCCTCAACTTGCACCAGCTCTGGCACTTCTCTAATACTGCACTCGGACCTCTCAGATCACTAAACAGAAAGCTAACGTGACCCCAAAACCAAAAGTGAATTGTTATCTGTTAGTTTAGCTGTTTGAATCACCTTTGAAAAGGGTCCAGCAAGGAAAAAAGCAAATAAAAAGGCTGATATGTCAATATCACTTACCTGGGGAAGAGAGGGAGTAGGCATTTTGTGTCCAGAACTGCAGAGCAGAGCACACCAAGCTTCTGTGCCATCCTTCGTCTGCATCCTTTCCTGCATGTAACAGTAATCTATAACTTACAGATGCTAAAGTGCAGTTCTCTGTAGTGCTAAAGTTAAGTGGGATGAATCCACTAAGTCTGTTCAGCTGAAGCTCTTGATCCATGATTCCCTTTTATCTGTTTTTCTTTTTCTTCAATTCCAACAGTCAGCCTTTGACTAAAAGAAATATTTACCATGAGCTCTGTGATCTTGGCTCTTCCATTGCCTTTCATGGTTGATGCAGTTGTTAGTATTTTGGAACATCAGAAGTGCAATTTTAGACTTTATCCATTGGCTTATAAACCTCAGATAAAAACTTGGAAGAGCAGTCTGTCAGTGCTCAGATGCTTGGCAAGAAGCTTTAGTAATCATTTTCTGAGGTTACATTTAAGAGGTTATAAATTCACTATGCTTTGATGTATGGCATTGTACTATTTCTTCAGATATTTACGATGCAAGCTTATTGTAAAGTAATGCAACACTGTGCAAATGTATAGAAATTGATTTCTTAAATCTTGAAAATGAACAAAGTGTTATTTATATTTTTCATGTGGGATTCATAATCCATTGTGTTTTGTTTTAAATAGAACAACTATAATGAATGGTTATTTTGATGTTTTATAGAAATATTCTAGGAGGCATGAAAAGAAACAAAAGTGAGACAGTGACGTAAGAGACAGCAATAGAAAGCTTTTAAATAGGTATTCCTCTGAGTGTGAAGAACAATTTTCAGTTTGTATGAATATAGGGGAGATAAGTTACACTACTTCTTTTTTAACTGCTTGAATTCACCTGTGTGCAGTGCACTCTGCCAATACAGTGAATTTTAATCTATAAAAGTATAACTAATACTGTGAATCTATTCTACTAAGAAATAAAAGGGTAAAATTTATAAAATTAATAGTGCAAATGAAGCTTGTCTATAATATTCATTTATTTCTTATAACACAATTCTTTATGCCAACACACTTAGTTTTCAGGACATGAATATTATACATGGGTTGAAAAGATATGAATACCTGCTGAGATTTTATCTCCTTTACACATCTGTGCACTTGTAGTACATTAGCAGCTGTGCATACAAGTGACAGAATGTAAAACTTGCTGAACTAGTCACCTGCCTTATTGACACATTCATGTGTTACTGTGCCAAAGCTCTTCAAGTTAAGTTAGCAACCAGAAAACGGGTTCTGGCTGTCTGCAACGGGACGAAGTAGAAAAAGTGTAGTAGTAGTTTAAATAAACCTATTTGATATCAATCAGTTAAATGGATAAAAACACATGGGGCTTGATTGCTGTTTGTTTACTTAAATCAGTTTAGCTTATGTCAGTAAATTGTTGTGTCACTCGAATTGAGGACTAAATCTACCTAAATACATGTGCCTGAATTAGTATGAATCTTAAATCAGACCAAATTAAAAGTTATTTAGCTTAGCTATTGCAAGATCCCATATTTTTTAAAACGTAAGTATAAAAAACTCCTATTTAGCTGTTCTTTCTGAGAGTAGTCTACTCAGGTTAATGTTAAAATGCTAATTGCCCAAGTGACTATTATGTTGAACTTGTATACCGATTGGCAGGTCAAAAGCTTTTCAAATCGGAAGTACAGCTCATCATTTATGAATAAACGTAATGCTTTTCTCTACTTCCCTGAAACCTTTTCCAGGTTTTCACTGTTTCTTAACACTATGTGAAAATAATGCTGTTTTGTAACTATTTCTCTGTCCTTCATCACAGTAACTGAAGACCTCACAAATACTACCCTTGCAACGTAAAGCAGAAAAGTATTATTAACCTTGTTTTGCAGAAGCAGCAAACACAATAAAAGAAATAGTGGTTTGCCCAAAACTCCACAGAGTTTGTGGTAGAGCTTAAGCCAAGAGCTCACGTGTGCTAACGCAGTATCTTAATCACAGTCATTCTTCTTTCCTTATGTTTTTCAGATGAAAGGCCTGGAAAGAAAATCTCCTCGGTGTTTATTTTTCCTTACTAGATGCAAATTACCTCTTTTTTTTCTAAGTTATCTTTTTTTATGTGAATTCATTGTCATTTGGAAGTAATTTCACAAACTAATTGCATTTTTACTTTGTATTGTTCTGAGAATTTACATTGACATTAATTTTTTAATCCACATCTCCTGAAAAAGTCCACTTTCCAAAATTCTGTGAGTTTCTTAAAAAAATAAATTAATTAATTAACAGTGTTTTATTATTATTTGAACTGTAGAGGAGGTATATTTAGTTTTCCTAATCAATATGGAACACTTCAGAATTTCAGTTCTTAGTTTGGGTCTTTATTCCAGAAGTCACATCTGTACTATGAAAGGCCAGGGGCTTATTCCTATTCCTGGACTTAAGTAGCACAGCCAGATCAGCTCCATACTGCTCGTGACTGTTATCCTCTAGACCAGACTAGCTGTGTCCACAGCAGTCTTTTCTATGCCCATGTGATGGTTATGTTACCCTAACAAAGACGTTCTTTCTTTGGGATTTTTTGTTTTAATTGAAAGTATCCAAAATAATGTAAAGTTTAAAAATAGCTTGAAGGCACACAATTTGTTTGAGGATGAAAAGCCTGCTGGGATAGTGTTGGGAGACTTCGCAGAACCGAAGGAAACAACTCTGGTGCAGTTTCACCTATCCTTCCTTTCGAGAGTGATGAACTGTTGAACAGGAATGAACTGTTCCTGACCATAGTTAGTGAGACCTAGATGAAATCATCCAAAACAACCAGGGAGCAAGGTAATGTTTGTGCACTATAGCTTGTTAGGGTTCAGTGCTCCAGCTCCGTCCTGGTGCTGTTCTGTTTCGCAGTCCTGATATATCCAGAGAGATTGGCTCATACTGTCCTTAGCCAAATTTTTACAGAATTCTAGTTGTCTTTATTTTCAGCTAGTTCTTAAAAATACAGCTTCTTTAAAAGGAAATTTCTTCACTAGCTGAAAAAATAAATGAAAGAGAAGAAAATTCATTACCAGCTAGAGCTCTTATGTGAATGAGATTAAAAGCGTAGCGTGTTTTGTCCAGGCAAACAGGATCTGATGGGATGCAAGAAAGAGAGAAACATAAGGCAGCATTGCACAGACAATGGGTAAGAACAGAGAAAAAGGTAAAACAAATGAGAGAGTTAGATGAAGTTAAGAACAGAAAATAGTTATTTTCTTATCCTCAAAGTGTTGAAAACAGTATCTTATTTTTGCTTTTTTAATAGATGGTTGCCAAATGCATTTTCCAATGTGTGTATAAGACTGGAGAGAGTCCATGTGATCGGGCAGGAGAAACAACTACTAATTAGTCCTATTAGGATTAGTTTGTTAATGGCTCTAAGAGTTTTTTTTAGAGAACTTCTATAAATAAGCAGGCTAAGGTTCCCAATGATTTATGTAAGTCTTGATGAATATTAAGACATTAAACATGGATTAAATGTGGATTATCAGAAGCATTTGCAATTCTGTGACATTGTTCTGAAATTATAATGTTTCTAGAGTCTGAGAACCCAGTAGTCTCTGTGCTAGCACCTACACATCTATCTTACGCCAGTATCCTGCACAAAGCCCTATTATTTCTCAACAGTTACCCCATTATCTGGCCTGCAAAAGTGAAAGAAAGGATGGGTGCTTTTATTCTTTTCCTCTTTTGAGGAGAAGCAAAATCTTGTGAAGTGTCTGTGCTTTACCTTACTTTGATCAGTTACTGTTACATTCTCACATTTATCTTTCTTACTTTCGTATTCCCTCACAGTGGGGGAATGTCCCTCCCTTCCAAATTTGCTACTCCCACCATTTCGTTCCATCTCAGCAATGACCTTGAGGATTCCAGATGAGTTCTCATCATTTCATTATTAGTCGTACTTTAAAGTATGGCAAAGTCTGTCCTTAGCTGTAATTAAGTTACGCTGAAGAAGATTGACTAGAAGTAACTTAGGACAGAAGGCCAGTGTATTGGTTTTAGGAACCTGGAGAGTAGCAACAGCTGCCATCTGCAAAAACAGAGGTAGAGAGAAGTTCAGAGGCTCATAAAAGTCTTTGGAGTCATAAGGGGGAGGGCAGTACGTGTTTAATCAGGGATGGAAGCTTACTGGATGAAAGGAGAAAACTGCTTTGTTGGGGGAGAGGGGAAGGAAGGGGTATCTGCAGGGGTTGGAAAGATAGGATTGAAAAGAAGTGATTGGTAACAGGTGCCTTCAAACAGTCTCTAGCTCTGCTTCTTTACCCTCTTTTCTGTTTAAAAGATTGTACATGATAATGTCAAAATTATATGTGTTTCCAAAGTGAATGACTTCCTGCTCATCTATGTGCTGCAACTTGTTTTATATATAAAAAATGCTGATGTACAATGCTTAGCTCTCTTTTTAAATGTTAAGCCACAAAGTAATTATCATTTTTCTTATGCTACGTTTATGTTCCAAGATTCTAGTTTCTATTAATGTTCTGCATGTTTTCTAAGTAGATTACAGGGACATTTCTGCATCACAAGTAAGCCCTGGAGCTATTCTCAGCTTAAAGCTTGGAGAAACAAAGTGACATTTACATTGCTAAACGAGTGTAGAGAAGTTTCTAGCTCGTATTTTACAAGGAAAAATATGCTCTTAAGCAGTATTCCTCATTATTGTTATCTATTTTGTTGTTGTCAAGCTTTAATAAAGTTTGAATTCCAAACAGTACTGAATTTAGGGAGAGGAAGGATTTATCATTTGGGTACATTCATTCTCTTCTTGGAGCTGTATTATTCAGAATATGTTACTAACTTTTATAGATATCTTTTAAAGAATTATCTTTAAGTTTGCAGTGGTATACAGTAAACATTTGTGTATTAAATAGTAATTTCTAGTCAGCAATTCTTTTTTTTTTTCTTAGAATCTGAGAAAACATGATAGTAACACAGGATTTATTAATGTCGATTAAGTAAATCCAATATAAATATGCTTTTGCTCTCAATAATAGAAAGTTTCATAGGCAACATGCAGTTCATGGATTATGAGATGGAATTGGCATGTGCGTTTTAAATGATATATTTTTGAAAGAGCCAGTATTACTTAGTGATAAACATTTAAACAAGAACTCATTGGCACTAGGGTTTTCTGAATGCTTAACTAATATTTTGTTATATTCAGTTTTATAGCGTTGGCTATGGATATTTCAGCCAATATCACAGCTGGTTATCCAGCTGTGTAAAATGTTATTTTTGATCACTTTATGGTATCATTTGAATACTACTAAATGGAAATTGAATTTAAATACTTCGTAAGAAATACCAAAGATGGGGAGAATCAAACTATAGTAATATGTTACCCTGTTGGGAAATCCAGGAAATTCTTCATAATAATTTATGTTAATAAGTCTGTTTTGACATACTAGCATTTTTAGCATGTTTCATTTAAGAAGAACTTACTCTAGAAATGATAGTTTTTATTAAATTTGTATTTGACTAAATGTCACAGTAACTCAGATTAAAAAAATACTTGGGAGTTTAGTCTTCATTATAATTATAAATGTATTTTTTATCTTTAATACACAGTGAAAAAAAACTTCCAAAATTTAACATGCAAATTCTGAATTATGAGACAAATTATTTCCTGTTTTTCTTTAGAAAGGTTTAACTGTTAAGAAAAAATTGAAACATGCAGCTGAAATAGAAGTATCTGAAAGATGGAAGCTGTTTTCTGTAATGACTGTGCCATTTTATTGTTGCTACAGTTCTAATGTGTGTTCACCTTATAAAACTAGAAGTAGTTCGTAGATCCATTTAATCACAGATCTATCCATTCACTTTAAGATTTTATATGCACATGGATGTAGAGAACTCCTGAATTAAGTGTAGTGCAGAGAAGCTATCAACATCCTGCATATGGTCTGGCATCTTTCCATCACCCAGTTATCAGGTTCATTTGTTTGATCAGAACATTTCATACTGTCTTCCAGCTTCCAGCTTTACAATGTGTATCCATGTGCCTAACATGACCATATGTTCCAATCTCACACGAGAATTCTTGCTGACTTCTGATATTTCCAGTACAGCTGCAGCAGAGGATGCAGCTATGTCAAATACACTCTGCCTTACATGAGGGTTTAAACCATGATGTATGGAGCTTTCTTAATTGCATAGATGGTTGTTAAAATCTTCTTGGAGATCCGGTATGCATGTGGGTTTTACTCCTGATGGGCACACAACCAGAACATTCCACTGTCGATGCTGAATTTGCACCATTAATGCCACTGCATCCTTCCCATCTGCAATCCTAGGCAGTGGAATGGACTTACCATTTGCTTCATTTTACTCTCTGCTACATCAAAACGGATCTTCTGTAGTGTATTTCTCAACTTTCACACTTTTCATCATTAATAAGCTTAGCATATTTAATTCTGTGCTAATAGAGTTGGTGGCTTTTCCACTCTCTGCCAAAAAAGGAAGACAGTTCTTTCCAGGGTGAGGGCCCTTTTGCAGTGTTTCTCTAGCTGTTTGGCAAAAAATAAAACCCGTGAGGAATAGTTCTAAAGCAGTTCTTTATGGGAATTGTCAGTATTTCTAAAGAGGAAACATTCTAGGTACTACTTTTGCTTGAGAGTCTCATTCCTGGATAATGATACATACACGTCTCCTTTCTCTGAGTGCACTCCAGAGTTAGAGTACCATACTGAAACTTTGTCTTCACAAAGTGCTCTGTGCAAGTCACAGCATAGATTGGTAGGTGGAATCAGGTTATATTTCAGTTCTGTGGTCTGTTGTTCTTCAGAAATGTCATTGACTATTTGGTCTATGCCAACAGCCTGTAATAGAAGACTCTGTTTGTTCACCTCCCTTTTAACTGGTGATCTCTGATGATACTAAAGAGTATTACCAGTGCAAAGATGATTTGAGATGTTCTTGTTAAGTCAAGTAACAAAGCAGAAGAGATGGATCTTGCCCAACTTTAAAAACGTAGATGTCTACATCTGAAAGTCATCTAGGGATTTGTAGTCAGAAAAGAATAACAGGCACTATTAAGGTGTGATTCACCGTATCCTCATCTAAAAATCAGCAAAATGAGTTGTTAATTATGAATCTTACCAACAGCTTTAGAGAGGAGTCAGACAAGTTGGTTTGCCTATGTTTAAAATGTTATTTCTGAAGTTGTCTGAAGTTCAGTGTGAGGAAGTCCACCCACGTATTTGGTCACATGTCCCAAAGCCAAATTACAACCAGAGGTCTCATAAAGATCCCTCTCCATCTTAATATCAGCTGTTAAACAATACAACTTTACTTTTAATACACTCTTAAATTCCACAGGAAATCACAGTAGGAATCTACTAGGGATCCGAGTAAGAAAATTCACAGACTTCATGGGGGACAATATTCTTAGTGTTTCCTCTACCATCACCTTATATGCCCATTAAGCTTGACCTTACTGAGCACTCCGAGACAGACAACTGTGAATCCAGTTCCTTCTGAACCACCCTGCCCTACCCATTTCCAGATTTAGATCACTTTCACTCGAGAAGGAGTTACAGGAAGTATAAAACTTCTTTTTCTCTGAGGCCTCCCAAAAACATTTGGATACTGAACATGAGCCTTTAATTCTTGGAAGACTGAGAAATCAATTCAGAAATGAATTGATTTACAAAACACTACCAAATGGATATAGCATTGTAAAGTGTCATTTTAGTTTTCTCAAGTAAGTATTCTTTAACGTACCCATAACCACATTTGCTGAGTTCTGCTTTTTCCTGTGACTTATTTGAAGACTACAATAGCTGCCTAAGCTGGAGAGTACATGCATGTGAAGAAAGATTTCATTGACCTAACACAAACATGTTTTTCATCCCAGTACAGCTGTCTTCCCTCACTTGCATGTTCTGTTATAGCTGTTGTTGTTGTTATTTTAAAGATTAAAGTATAGCCAGAGTAGTCACTAGACTGCAGCACAGTCAACTGTTCTTGGACCTAAAGACAATGCTGTAATCTATCAAGTTTCTCCAGACTGGATACATATTTTTATTTTGTGTTATAATTTAGCCACATGGGGACCATATGGTAGTTAAAGTGAGGAATACAAGCTTTCCAAAGATGCTCCTGAACATACATGCGTTACTCTAACAATATGTGAGACTTACAGATCGAGGGGAGGGGGAGGTGACACATCTACAACCATCATCTCAGTGCTTGACTCACAAATTCTGAGATTTTAAGTTTTGATTAGCGTTTTTGAGAGATGAACCCCTCTGGTTTTATCCCTCTTTCAGCTGATTTTCCTTTTTTGTCAGTGAAATTGGCTTTCTTGTTTAAGGTTCATAGTATTTAGTGCCTCTTCTGTGTTTCCATTCTTTTACTGGGAATTTATGCTGCTTTCTTCTCTGGGAACACTTGTCAGTCATCAAAATTCAGTGGTTCTGCCAGAATCTGACGCATTTTCTAGCACAGTAATTTCATGTTCAGCTTCCACAATAGACACGCTCTGCTTCAAAATGGAGTTCTAATCCAAGGCAAAGTTTGTAGTCATAAATTCTATTTGTAAAACTAAAAGTAGAATACTATTTGTCATCATAAAGATTCAGATAACTGTGCTGTTGTTAGGGTCACTTTTGCTTTAGAAGATATTTACCTGAGTGCAGTAATCGTAGGCTTTATTGTATGAGGAGGGAAGCAGATGGACCCACTGGCTGCTTCTGTGATGATTTTAATGCTATGAACAAACATTAATTTTACTACCAGAATAAATCTGTCTTCAGTCCAGAAATATAGTTGTCTCTCCCTGCTGAGCATCTTTGACCTTTCAGTTTGGTCTATGTAAATTTTCTTTTCAAGATTATTGTATGGAGAGTATTTGAAGGTGCAAGACATCCCTGCGTAACATTAGAACTAATGTTTATGTAATTGATTCTTTAAGTCAGTTGCATTTTCTTAACACTGTAATTTTGCATCTGCTTCCAGAGCATGATATATATTTCATTTTATTTGCTTATATAAATTGATTTTACAAGTTTTATTTATTATAATTATCCACACATATAATGTTAAGGGCCTTTACAAGCTGTTGGGTGCACAGAGGGGATTCTTTCTTGCTTTGATTATAGTTACGTGACAGAGTAAGAAGAAAAATCCTCAGGCTTCTTGATGATCCACTGAAAAAAAAATGAAATTACTGTTTTGGTAAATAGCCATTGAGCTTAATGTAGGCATTTTTTTTCATATACTTTATCAGTTATTTACTTGATAAAACAGCATTCCATTTTATGTCTCAGTCATATTCAACATCAGGTGATTCCTTTTGTTTTTATTATGATTACATAAAATAAGATTTAGTTATATTTAATACTATAGTTATTTTGAATTTCTTAGAACTCATTTGGGAAATGTAATTGGCTTTTCTGGTACATGCATGTTTGAGCATGTATCAAGGACAACAAAAACACTGTTAACAGAGCTCTATTTATAGAATCCGTAACTCCGAATACATTTCTGCTTTATACTGCTGCCTGTTTAATTCTTGTGTTTGGTCATCCCTGTCTTCTAATTACATTGCTAGTTGATTTAGTTGAAAGAATCAAATTTTATCCTTCCTAGTCCCAAACTGATCTTCCATCTCTGTTCATGTAATTTATATTTCAATTATCCTTATAAACAGGTAAAACCAAGTTTAAATAAAGTATAACTTTTACTTGCTTTAAGATCAAACATCATCATGGGAATCTCAAATTCTACTGAAATACGAATATGCAGACAGCATCTAACTATTTTGCCTTTTTTACTTTACCTTTTAAAAATAATTGGCACTTCTTTGGTTTATTTCCTTTAACACGGTTTAAAAGCTTGCTGTTTTTGATACTGCATAAAGTTTTTACAGACCGTTAAGTGTTTCACCACAACAGCACTGATAGCATTCAGCCTAATAAATTGACAAGGTAGAATTAGGAAAAAATCCCAAAACAGAAAACATTTTAATCAAAGAGCAACATGGAAAATATTTGTGCCTATCCTTTATGTATATGACGTATAAAGACATCATTTATCAATTAAACAAACAAAAAGCACTGGCATACAAAATGCCTTTTGCTAGTTTTAATTAAGGATATTGGAAATCACAGTACAAAAATAAATAAATAAATAAATGGAAATGGAAAATGGACAAATCTGTTCTTCTGATAGTATTCACAATGCAGTATATGTTACCTTTCCTCAGCTCCCACTTTGTCACTCCCATTGTTCTCAGTCTGTTCATTCTAATCACTTATTTTGAATTCCAGCTACTTACTAATTATATATGCAGAGGTCTCCGTGATTCTTTTATAGTTTAAGTAAGCTTCATTAAATGTGTATTAATGTGGGTAACTAAGTGGAACGCAGGATGTTAGATTGTTCTAGTATGAACCTGTGTATGTTTAGGAAAGCTTACATGATCAATGGTGTGAGTGCCTGTTCTAAAAATGCAGTTCCTTTCAACACAGCAATTCAATACTTCAAATATGTGTGCAAGGTGAATTAAAATTGCACATTGGCTATTCAGGATGAAGGATGTTTTAGGTGAAGTAGAAGGCTGAGAAAAGTAAATGATAAGGAGAGTGAGGTGAGAAATGGTTTCAGTTTATGACACCTAACTTTACTTATCTAAATGGAAGTAAGCATTCGTTCCTTTGGTTTACAGCAGCTTAGTCACTAGCAACCTAGTCAATATGTTAGTGTTATTACAACACAATTCAGCTGACATGCCAATAGGTGTCCACTTAGGTGTAATGGAAAATTAAATTCCTACCTCATGTGTAGATACTTAAGTTTAGACATGTAAATGAAGGTGTTAAAAGCTTGAGCTAAATCCCATGTGTCACACAGGTCATTACTTTGTTTGTTGTTTGGGTTTTTTTGTACTTATGCTGGTAGCCAGAGCAGGTTAGCATGCTTAAACAAAAATTTGTCAGTTTCTGTGGACAGACTTTCAAAATATTTAATGATAGAGTATGTCACTGATATTTATATGTATGTGTGACAGTTGCTGTATATAAGCAGTGTTTTTGTCCCAGTTGCATACTTTAATTTTTTCCTTGTTTCATCTGAACCCACCCTTTCATGCTAACTGCATTGTTTCCCATTATCTGCACTGCCACATTCCCTCAGAATATTCCTTAGGTGGAGATTGGATGCTGGTATTCCCAAAGTTAGGGGCAAGTGAGACCAATGCTGTACAGCCAGCACAGCGAGGAGCTGGGTGAATCCATTCACAGGTGTCAGTACTCATAGTCCTCCCAAGAAGAATTGCTGTCTGGCCCTCCAAAGCAAAAGTCCTCGGACTTGGAAGCCTCAACACCATGACACTCCATGGCTTACACAGCATGGCTTTCCTAATCCAGGAGCCAGCACAGCAAGGGCTAAATAAATGGAGTGCGACTTTTTACTGGGGCAGATAATGCTAGGACAAGGGGAGATGGTTTTAAACTAAAAGAGGGGAAAGTTAGATTAGATGTTAGGAAGAAATTCTTTGCTGAGAATGTGAGTTGCCTTTGGTGAGGCACTGGCACAGGCTGCCCAGAGAAGCTGTAGATGCCCCATCCCTGGAAGTGTTCAAGGCCAGGTTGGGCGAGGCCCTGGGCAACCTGATTTGGTGGGTGGTGTCCCTGCCCAGGGCAGGGGGATTGGAATTAGATGGTCTTTAAGGTTCCTTCCAACCCAAACTGTTTTATGATTCTGTGACGTCCACAGAGGACTTGGGACATACAGAGCCTTAGCAACACTGTTTTTTCAGCACACTGAGGAACCAAAGTGAATAATGTAAGTGAACAATTTGCACGGGACTGCATTGACGTAGAACCGTGGACTTGACATGGTAAAATTGTCCAAAAATTTCAACTGTCCATTTCTCTTCGCATCTTCCCTTACTTAGCTTATCCTGAAACTAATACATCCTACACTAAAGATTCTTCCTGTCCATTTTGAACCCTATACCTACTTTCCCCCTTTTTATTTCTGTTCAAAATGGAACGAATTCACATATTTCTCCTATGCACAATCTTCAGACCTTTTGCACTGCTACTTTTCTAGACCAAATTGTCAGCTTTTAGGATTAGAAAATAGTATTGAATCATGGTGACGTGTTAACAGTGCCAGGTATTGCTACTGCATCTTTGTTTAGAATTTAAAAGTGAAGCTAAGAAATAAGATTGTGTTAAGGAGCAGAGAAATCTTTAGAGATATGAGTAAAACTACTGCAGTTCAGGACAGAACTTTTTCATCAATGTTTCATGAGTAGAAAACTACAGATCTCTTGCAAGTGCTGTTCCAAATTTCTTTTCATGTTTAGCAGTATACATAGTAGTGATTCTATTGGATTCAGTGTTTCCTGTGGTATTTTGCCAAGTTTGTTAAGGTTTTTCTTACTGAATTTGATTTTAGAACAAATATGAAGGCAACTTGAGCTAAATTCTCATAATAAATTTGGCTGTGATGCCAAATGAATTTATTCATTGTGGGCTAATTTGTCATCCCCACTCCCTGTCATTCCCTCCCATAGTTTCTTATTTGGGAATTCCACTGTTAGAGTGGAAGTTCATAGTAGAGCTGACCCTCCAGAGCCTGTTCCAAGTCTGAAAAAAGGCAGGGCTGTCAAGTACAAGACAGACACTGGGAGGAGAGAAGACCTTAGAGTGCTGAGAGGATTTTGATATGAGAGAATTTGACCCTATGCATACAGGTTTCAACTCTGTTTCTGAAATAAATCTGCATGACAGTTTTGAGGTTTTGCCTTGTTCAAACGTGCAGCTATTTGGTTTACAGAATAACCAAGTTTAACTATAGGAACAGCACTTGTTAATGTCAAAACATTGTTTATGTACAATTTAATCTCCTCTGATAGCGTACTTATTTGCTATATACTTGCTTGAGTTATTTTCATCAAGAAATTCCGTCTATGTGTCGCTTTGGCAACATCTTTGCAGAGTTTACAACTTTGAAAAACATGTTGGCATCAGCTATGCAGTCCTTTTAAACAGCTGCTCTGCAGTCATGCTGTTTTAACATGCCACCACACATGGCTGAATTATGCAAATAGTTAATATTAAATGACTGAGATGCAAGAACAATTTGTACACTCGATAAAGCTCATCCGTGGAGTTTAACATCCAGTCATAGAACTGAATTAGTGTGGGGCAGTTTAAAGAGAACAACGTGATTCTTTTGACTTTAGGTAAAAATATTTGTATCTTGTATTAAAGGCAATAATGGACAGAGAGAAGCTATATGTCAGGAATGTTTTAACAGGCTTTTCTTTTAAGTGTTCATTAATAATGCAATGAAAATAGGATGTGCATCAATATAATTTTCTGGCAAGTACTAAGAAATAGGTAAAAGCAAACATTTGTCATTCAGCTATAAATTTGTAAAACTCCTTTTTTTTAAATGAGTTACCCTGTTCTAGTTGAGAGATAAGATACAATGTTAATTACTGTAATGCTAATCTTTTAGTTTTTCTACTGACTTTGCTGTTCTAGTTCTGCACTAATGAATTGTGAATTACAATCTGGAGGTAAAACAACAGATAAAACACTCTAAATTCTGTAACTTACAGTAATTATACCCAGTACATGCTGGGGGAGAGAACATTAGGCACTAGAAGATGCAAGACAACAAAAGAAGACAGCCAATTAAAGTCACAAAGTATTATGAGTTTTCCTTTCTGCCTTTACTATACCTTTTGAATAATGGATTTATTTCAGCTAAGTAGTATGAAAAGGCTGCTTTTAAAATTAATTCAAATTGTTTATAAAGCAAATTATTAGAACATCCAAAAACTAAACATTTCCTTATACTTTTGTTTTTCTCCTCCCATGTTGGAACTTTCAATGTTTCATGAAATTTCTTTTCTACCTGATCCCATTTTTGTTGTAGGTCCTCTTAAGGTTGTTCTCTGACTTTTCTCATCCAGATATAAAGATGTGTATATTTCTAGTAATGTATTTATAAGGCTTCTGTGCAAGACCCAATGTTTGAAAGCACAATTTGTCACAGTCATTCAAATTAGATTTGTAAACTCCCTCTGCCTGACAAAACAAACTCAAAATAATTATTTTAAATTAAATGAAAGCTTAAGTTAAAAGAGATGGTGGGAACACAATTAATGTTCTCTTTTACAGCATGTAAGCAACACAAAATTTGAGATGTATAAATCCTATGTGACTTTTTTACTTTCTTACTTTTACTAGTATCCAATTAGTAATCTTGTTAATGATGGCATGTATGATATGGTCATGCTTGTTGTATTTACTGATACACTAATATTTATTTTGGTGAATATAAATTCATTATTAACAAAATAGGTTCAAATATAATTTTACTGAATAACTTAGTGTTGTCCTTTTGTGGTTTATAGGAACTAGCCGTAATGAAACAGATTCTAATTAATCTACGTGGTAAACACAAGGAACAAAATTTGCCTCAGTCTAATATTGATGTAAAAACTACAACGGCAAAAAACATATTAAACCCTTTAGTAAAACTTCCACCAGAACATGAAGAAGAAAATATATTTACACCTAAGCCAACATTATTTGTAAGTACTATACTAAGAGTAAGTGCCATAAGCTTTTTTGATAATTTTCCTCACATTTTAGAAAAAAATAGGTTCATACTTCACGGAGATATGTAATTAATTCAGCTTAATATTTGCAGCTCGTTATGGTAATGTTTAATTCTGAAGAGATAAATTGCAGTTTATGATGTTATTTAGCCATTTGGTAGTTTCTGCATCTTAAGTTCAAAGTAAACAAGATTTTTTTAAAAAATGTGATTGTAATATTAGAATCATTTATCAAATTTTAATAGCTACAGAATAAGTATATAATTTTAAATCTACCCTGAGCATGAGCTGGATGTGTACATATATAGCAAAGAGCATCAGTAAGGAAATAAAAGTATTTATGTATATTTATATTCCTGCATATATTATATTCATGTATATTTATAAATATATGGCCAGAGATTATATAAGTTCTTTTACTAAGGATGCCAGGTATTACAAAACCCAGTTTTATTCCTTTAGAAACTAAATGCTTGGATTTAAGTACTTCAGGTTGCCTGCTTCAGATTTAGTACTTCTAGTATTTGAAAGCTTCAGAAAAATAATTTAGAAGTTTCTCACTATGAGTGTGTCTCAACTGATAAATTTAAGCAAGTTGCAATGTTGAGTCACAAAACAAATCATGACTCATATTTACACTGCTTGAGGCTACCTTTAGGGCAGACTGGTTGAATCCACACGGTGTAGAATTCTAACCCCCCCCTCTTTTTTTACCTTTTTTTTTTTTTTGCTATTTTTCCAATTATGTATCTATATATGTTTTTTGTGTAAATGATCCAGGATCTAAGTGTTTAATCTGTCTTGTCTTACTTAGGGGTATAGAAATAATGTGGAAATCTAGAAAAAGTGCTTTGGCATGTTGTAATTGTTTCTCTTTGAAAAACTCCAGCCTTTTCAGACTTTGGAGTAGGGAACTGGAAATGGGCCAATGGTAGAATTTCTGACTAGATGGGGAAAGAATTTTATAGTCCTGTGAAAACCCTGCCGATTTAATCCAATTTCTAGAATTTTAAAAGTTTGTACAAATAAGCAGATTTATTTTTCTAACTGAGAACTTAAAAAAGAGAGAAAGATGGGGATTGAAATGTGATGAGGATCCAAAGCCAGATGAATTTGAAGATTGACTAGTTATTAAGTCTTGGAAGAAAAGAAATAGCAGACAGAAAACTGAACTAGAACAAGCTTAGAGACAACTAACGGAAGAGACAGTCCTCAGTAAAGCGTGAGTTTGTAGCGAACCCTGAATACAGAATAGTCCTTACCTTGTTGCACCTCCACTTTTTATATTTTTTTTCTCTATATAAACAGCCATTGAATTTGCCACAAGAATGTTATGCTATCCTGACTGTGTAGTAGTAGCCCATAGGATTATGAAGGCAAGGAGAGAAGTTGGTCACAGATAATTCTCTACAATTAAAATACCTTCCACACTGTCAGAAAACTGCTGAGTTCTTTTATTTTGGATTATAACCTTTTAAGAACTCTATTTCTGCACAAAGTGTTGGTCAGTTATGGCACATGTAAGATGTCTTTTCTGAGTTCCATCCATTCTCAGATAAGAAAGTCAGATGATGATATTTAGAATGAAATCTATTTATGGTACACTCGGCTCATGTTTTCATTGTGATCTCTATTTTAAAACAAATCCTTTATCTTATCCGCTTTTTGTCACCTAGAAATAGGGAGGTTTTAATAAACATATATAGTAATAATAACCTAGAGTACATGGTCTTATTTTTAATTTATTTGAATTTGAGCAAAAAAAAATAAATTAATGCTATGAGCTGCAGAGGAAGAAAAGAGACTTTAGTGTAGATTGCATGTTTTTGTCCAGACTTTCACTTTGTCTCACAATTAAGACATCTTTTATTTTTTACAGACAAATACAGAGGCACCTGTATGGTACAAGAAACTGCAGAAGAAAACATCACCATAACATTTTTCCAAAATATTCAAGAAAATCCTTTGGGGAGCTTTTCTTTGAAGAAAGATATTTTCACCGTAATTATGCCCTTTTTACCATAAAGGCAAACAGCTGTTTTGTTTTCAACTGTTCTTTTATACCTGTAATATGGTCTTATGCTTCATAAAATAATTTCTAGATCTGTCACTTGAACAAAATGTGTGGAAATAATGCATGCAGTGATTTTACTAATGTATATTTGAATTTTAAAAGATAAATAAACACTAGCATATTGTACACATATAATCTGGGTTGTTAAATGACGTCTTATTCAGAATGTTCAAATTAATGCATGCTTCAGGTTTTTTATATTGTTTTGCTTGGACCCCGTTTTTCATGCCACATTCCCTGCATCTATTCTGGCACATAGAAATTGAAGAAATATATACAAATTAGCATCAGACTATATCCTACTTTCTCTCAAGGAAATACACCATGTCAAATGAAAAAAAAAATCTTATCAGCCTTGATTGGTTTAGTTTGTCAATTAATGTCATTTGTTTTACCAAACAGTCATTAAAAATCTTCAGATGAAGGAATGAAATACATCTTAGTTATCAGCTCTGATACTCTCTGGGCTAGATACGCTTGCTCTAGTAAAATTTTGTCACTGTAAATATAAAAATGGAACCATGATGTGTGAGTGCTGTAGCATGTAACGATGAAATGGACAACTTGACATTTTTAATTGTATCAAAATAAACCCCGTCTTCCAAGAATACTGTCTACTCACCTCTTCCACTGCACTGTCCATTTAGACTGCAGAGAACGTCTCCAATATTTGAAAACACTTCTGACTGCATATGGTACATTTATATATATATCACATAAATATTGATGGCATTGTTTAAGTGACTGCATACTGAAAATATTCAGTATACATCAGATTTCATTGAAGAGGAATATTCCTTTTCTTACTTCCTGTTTCCTTGATAGTATGTCTTCAACTGATTCATTGTTCCTAGCTGGGCATGAACAATATATATACACTATATTATATACTATATTATACTATAATCTATATGTATTAATATATATAAATATTGAGGTTATGATTGCTACATATACTTTTATTCTTCATTTTCCAAACATCAGTCTGAAGCAAAGCAATGCTTTCTCTACTGCAGGTAAGCTTCAATTCCTCTATTATTATTATTATTATTATTTTATGCTAATTTTGAGAGAGTAAGATAAAAACACTAGCAATTGCACTTCACAGGATTAAAATTTTGTTTCTGTGATTTTAAAATTTTGATTCTTTTGATTCAGGAGGCAAAGTGTGTAGACAGAGGTAATATCTTACAAGACTAACTTGTTCACTGAAAAAAAAAATATATATAGCAATATTTGGGCTCACATACCTGTCTGCGCAGACATTATTGGATAAATTCTGGTTTCTTGAAGTGTAGGGCTTTCTCTAACTTTTTTTTTTTGTGAACAGAATCATTAACATTTTTGCCTTTCATGTGAAACTGCTCCCATATGCAGATATTAATTTTGTAATTGATATTTCATATGATTCACAGACATCCCATAGTTTAACTTCCCAGACTATCCTGCTTGTCTGTTATCACCCAATAATCAGTAAATCTAGAAGGACTGTAAACTATTCTAGGCAAGATACTAGTAGGAATCCTAAGTAATTTGTTCTCCTATAGTATCCCTATAGACAAATTGGTGAGATGTGGACTATAAAGTGGATGGAAATTTGGCTGAAACACCAAGCTCAAGGAAATGTGATCAGCAATGCAAAGTCCAGCTGGCAAATAGTAGCATCCCTCAGCAAGGTCACAGACAATGCCAAATTTGGGGGAGTAGTATATACAGGGCAGGATCTTGGAGGGGCATCAGCAGGCTGGAAAGATGGGTCAACAAGAACCTTATGAAGTTCAACAAAGGCAAATATAGAGCCCCGCCTATGGGATGGAATAACACCATATGCCTGACTGACTGGAAGGCATCTTGGCAGAAACAAACCTCAATATCCTAGTGGACAACAAACTGAACATGAGTCAGTAATATGCCCTAGCAGCAAAGAGGGCCAGCTGGATCTTGGTCTATATATAACAGTATAGCCAGCAGATCAAGGGAAGTGGTTTTTCCCTTCTGTTTGGCATACAGGAGACCACATCTGGAGTATTAGGTCCAGTCTTGGGCTTGTTCATGACATTGACATATGGAAACATATGGACATATGGCACACATCGATGGTGATTCAGCAAGATGATTTGGAGTGCATTGATAGAGAAGGGGAGGGTGAAAGAATTAGACCTGCTGAGCCTTAGAGGGCTTGGAGGGTTTGAGGGGTTGGATCTTGTTGCAGTCTCCAAGTACCTAATGGCATGGTACAGAGACAGCAGAGCCAGACTTATTTCGTAGGTGCAAAATGATGGACTAAGGCAATTGATACAAGATATAACACTACAAATTTCAATTGGCTATCATGAAAAATGTTTTTACCATGAGGGTAATCAAACACTGAAACAGATTCCTCAGAGAGGTGGTGGAATCTACCCTGGAGATACTCAGAACTCAACTGGGCAAAGCCCCGAGCAACCTGGTATAATGGACCTGCCTTTGGGTTGGACCAGATGACTAGTTTTCAGAATTCCTTTCCAACTTAAATTACTCAGTGGTAACATTTCTAAATATACTAATACAAGACAGGGACATTACTTCTTATCAAGTGTTTAATCTTTCCGTGGAAATAAAATATGCAAAAATGTTGTGATGCTTCCAAAATGAAATGTGCTTTGTAAATTTCTGCATTCTGCAGCAGCCTGATTTCTAGGAAGGCTGACAAAATATTGTACGGATTTATGGTGAAATTATATTGACATTTAAACAGTTCTTCAGACGACGGTGACATTTTTTTTTAAAGTAATAACAATTTCCTTGAAATCTGCAAAAATAAAAGTAATCTGTAAGCATATATTGATAGTTCATAATGCTCTTGGTAGGTTCTTGTAATCCCTGATCAACGTTTACATTTTTTTTTCCTATTGAAGACTGTATTTTTCCTGTGTCTCACCATTAGATTTTAAGGCTATAGTTAATTATCTAGGAGGAGACCTTCTAAGCTTCGCTTGTGAAAGCTAGAATGTCACTTAAATATAACTATTCAAACATGAAATGCCCTGCAGCAAAAAATTAATAAATCTTTTTGCTCCTTAAATAATGAAAATATTCAGTTGCATTACCTGTACAGCATTTTTATTGATGTTATTTCCCACAAGCATATTTGCAAAATGAATTACTCCAAAATTATTCTTCATGAAATGGTCTTTTCAGTTTCCCATTGTAGTAGGTCTTGTGTCAATGAAGTATGAGTCAAAGTAATGAAGTAAAGATAAATGTTTAAGGGTAGTCATGCATGTAAGCAACTTGTGACTGAAGTGCCCAACCCACATAATCACCCTTAGTTCCTCTTTTTCAAACCAAAGAGAGAAAAGAAAGAAAAAGTTCTATCCGCTATGACATTTTTTAGTACAATATGTTGCTGTTACTTAAGTGTGAAGTTTCGTAAGTATATGGGTTGAACAGGAAAGAAGGAAAGACAGTTGGTTTAGAGCAGGTTAGGATTTTTTATTTTTTTTAACAGTATAACTGCTTTCTCACATTCTTCTCACTTTGTTAGAAGCAAAGAAACTTCTAAGGAATCAAGGAAATCTCTTGTTCAGGGAAAATAAGTTGAAAACATGAAATTGCTTTTTTTAATAAGGACCTAAACTTGTAAAGCGTGCTGCTGAATCCAGTGGTCATACCTCGCTGGCATTGTACTTTCTAAATATTTTCTCTGCAAAAAAATTGTGTGTCATTGGGATTTGTAGTCTTCCTCCCCTCCAAGACTTTCTGTGCAAAACAGTGATGAAACCTTGCAAAAGAGGAACAACTGCAAATTTAATATTTGTCAGTATCTCCAGGATAAGATTTGCTACCCCTTAGACTTTAACTTATTTTCGATTTCAGTTATCATTTTATGTGATATCTAGTTCCAGCAGAAAGGAACACTAACTCTACCAAACCTGTGACATTTCCAGATGGCCAGGTAGACTTTTTTTGCTCCTGGTATGTGTTCATCAACTTCCATGCCTTCGGCAGGCACAAGGCAGAGAGCTGGCTTCCTAGAAATAGCGTAGTACTTTAGAAGAAGTATTTATGATGTTGCGTAAATACCTCGATTGTCATTCTGCTTGAAAACGGATTTATATACAACAGCTTGAGTCTGCAACATCCTGTCATCTTCCAGGCCACTCATTAGGGAGGTCTACTGAGGAAAAGATTTATCTCCATGTTAACATTGCATTTAATAGAACGCATGCCAGACTTTTCTGAGTCAAAGAAGTATATCCCTGGAATTTTTGTATACCAAAGCATATAGACAATCTGTGTATCCCAGGAATTTTCATATACTGAAACATACAGACAATCTGTATTCATTCTTGACCTCTGAAAATGAAATGAGTATCTCTAGAAGATTAAGTTTTGCTTAGTGTCTTTGGGCAATATTATCCCCATCTTAAATTCCCAGGATTGGCTGGGAACTCTTGACCTTTAAAATGCAAGCTTCCATAGCTTAATAAGGTAGTTACACTCAGGGTATTTCACACTTAAGTCTGGCAGCAATCAGCAACAATACATGATGCTAACTCTTGGGAGACAGCATTGCTAGTGCAAAGGGACAGTGGTTGAAAATTATGGAAGAGTGATGGTGTTGCAGAAGGTGATAGCAATGAGGAGAAGCAGGTATGGATGGCTCTTTGCAGATGTTAGACCCTCGGCAGCTCTTTAAGCCCTCTGCTGACAGCACTAGAAGCACCAACTCTGTTCCACAGTTAATTTTGCAGAGTTCCCTGGTTTTCCTCCCTCACTAATAAGTTTTGCATAATACTAGATGCCTCTCAATTAACTGGAAATACCCCCCCCCCCCCTTTTTTTTTTCCCTTTTTCTATTTTGAGAGTCTCCTTTTTCTCAGGACATTGGAACTGGGTTCAAATAAAGGGTGAATTTTAGTCAGCTTATCCTTTAAAGGATGAAGAGGACAAAAAAATCATCCCCATGAAAGCAAGAAATGGCAGAAGTATTAAATGCAAAAAGTTAGGATTGATCATGGAAATAGCTTTTACTCAGAAGCTTACATGTTTTCATAGACTGTGCCCTTTTTGAAGATACTACAGAAATAACCACTGTAGAAGAGAATGCTGCTTTGATTGAAGCAATAGAATCAACTTTGTTTGACCATGAATAATTGAAGTCTTTGTGTTAATGCTTCTTTTAAGGAGTAGTGGATCAGTAAATGTAACTTAATTGCAGGAAAAGTCTTATGGATGGAATTTATGACTGCATTTCAATGAAAGTCTTTTCATTTTTCCTTCTTGGTTAAATAGAAGAAGGATTACTTAGATTATTCAGTCTTGCAGCTGAAATGGTTAGCAATTCCCAATGCTCCTTTTTATCGTGATTTTAGAGATACATATTGTGGCATGCAAGACTTTCTCTTTTGCTTTCTTACTCAGTTCTTTAGAAGAACTTGCTTCTTTGTGTATTATTATTAGGTAAAGCCTGGCAATGTAGTGCTTGACTTTTATAAGGAAGTTGTCAGCTAGAATTTATATGTGGTTTTTAAACAGGATTGTTACTTAAGTGCAGTGGCCCTTTGTAAACGAAAGAGCTGGAAATATTCTCACTGAGTTTTCTGAGACCTTGAGAGAGGGTCTTTTCTATGCCCAAATTTCTTATGCTTCCCATCACTGAAACAGAGCCACACGTACAGGAGGCTTGTCACTCTGCACTTCTCAGGCCTGTGATTTCCAAGCCCAGACAGCTCCCAGTGCCGTGGAGTGGAACCATGTAAACAGAGATTCACAAGTTTGCACCCAGAGCTATGTGTAAGATGTTCACACAAACATTAATAGCACTCATCTCTTCCATGATGCTGTGAGAAGTGTAAGCAAGGGAAAAATACAGTATTTTGGTGCAGTCTATTCATTGGCCACCTCTTCCTTCTTGGGAGTTAAATTATTTTAGTGTATAAATAAAATCTGAGAGAGTCTTCGTTCCTCGACATTCAAAAGGAAACATGCAGCAAGTCCTGTGAGGATGGCTAAGTCCTTTCTTTCAGATCAGAGAATTTCTGTGTCATCAGAGATTTCTGTGTTCAGATCTCAGGTACTGATCACACAACTCCTAAGAGACCATCAGGCACCACTGCTTACACATTAATCTTTATTTTATTAACTTACTACTTAAATACTAAAAAAAAAGCCACTTAGTATTTATGAGTAAAGGGGTACGTGCCTGAAAGTAACAATGAGCAGTAAAGGGAATAATATGTCAATGACTCGAGTCTTACTGAATTAGCGCATTCCCTGTCATTTTGTGTCATTTCTTTCATTATTGCAGTAATTAACTTTGCAGAATTGCATTTGTTCCATTCAGCAGGGAACGGAGAACAATAACAGTGTTTATCAGCAGCAGGAGGGAGCTTACCTGTCTTTCTCAACTCCGCAAAATCTCTGCAGGCTAATCTTAAGGCACAGCTAGGGTGCCCTCCTACACAATGGAGCCTGTCTGAAACCTCCCTTAGGGAAACCTAAGTGAGCTGATTAGATCTGTTGTCAATAAAAACAAAATACCCAATCCTATGAAATATAGCGGTTTTGCATTCTGACGTGCCATTTCAAATCTGTCCAAGCTGAAACCTTTGTCATAGTTTTACACTGTGATAACAATTCTGAGGTCGCTGAATGACTTAAAAACAAGGACAGAGCATTTTCAGTCTATTAAACTCTGTGAAAGTACAGAGAAACAAATGATGTAAAATTCTTGTGTTCCTAATTGTAGTAACATCAAGAATCTTTGATAATTCTCTATTATTTTGTAAAGTGAAATAGAAGTATACAAATGAGATTATTACTTCTAATCATATTTATTTTTAATGCAAAGCAAAATATTTTTCCTGTGAACAGACATGTTTAAGTTGGTTATGAATGAAATGCAAATAAAGTCTCTTGAAATTAATTTCATTTAAAAATATAAAGGCTACTGTACTGCATCATCTTCATGGGCTTGTCTGATCTACTATCCTGTCTCCAAGAACTGTCAGGTTCATGATGGAAAGCTGCAAAGTCGCCGTGGGCCAACGGTAGACCACAGCGTATTTACTAATTTGAATGATAGTCCTAGTATTCATAAAAATGTACAGTTTCTTTAATTTGCAAGCTTTCAGATTCATTGGATATCACTGGAGACAGGAATACCTGATCCACTTTCTCACCTATGTTGATTATTGTGTTTTCAGTTATTCTTTTGTTTAAGAGATTTTCTGTGGTTTTTATTCTTATCGCTCCTATTTAATTTATGAAAACATAAAATGTAACTGCAAAGTGCTTAAAGCTCTGCTTCAGTGCCCCTCAGCCATGGAGGTGCCAGAAGTACAGGTCTCAGTGACCACCTAGAATTGTCCTAGGACGATGCCAAGTCCTACAGTAAGGCTGTACACAGGGAGATGACCATACTCACAGTGCTTCATTCTGCATGAAATGCTAACTGTGGGGTTTGGCAATAAGAACAAGTGTGAGTCTGAACATCTATTGAACCAGAAACCAGAACCCATTTCTCCTTATGATCATTATTCTAAGTACTAAGCTGTAGCTGATGCTTATGTTCCCCCTCTACATGGGATATTCACCGATTATTACACAATGGAATAGTCTAAACAGACCTGGCAAAGCTGTTGGCTTCACAGCACTCTGTAGCAGCAATACTGCTTCATAGGAAACCAAGTATGTTCCCGTTTTCCTCAGATGGGATTGAATTTGATCCGTCCCCTTGAGTGTTCACAGAAGATAACTTTTGGACAAGATAATGACAGGAACGTTTCTGTCCTTCAGCTTTGAAAAGAGACAAGACAAAATTCAGAGCTTCCAGTCTACTGGTTTGAAGAACCTCCTACAGACTGTGTAGCACTGACAGGTTACTGAATTTAATAGATGCCTCTTCCTTCTTCATTTTCTGTTGTCTACTTCAAAGGTTCCATTTTGCCAGTTTTTATTTACCTCATTCTTAGGCACCTAGCTTTGTGAAATAACAAAGAACCTTGGACAAATTTTAGAGAATGAGTATGGACAGTATGACTACTTCAACACTTCACTTTGCAAAGCTTAGCACTTACTTTTCACTTTTAGGTCGCCAGTAAAAGTACATGTAATCCAATACAGCAAATTTTGGAGCCATAGCATTTGCTGGAGAGTGGATATTCTAAAACAAAAAGCTTTAATGTTTAACAACATCTTTGTAGAGGGGAATTCCTTAAGTTGCATAACTCAGTGTGAATAGGCAACTTGTTCAGCCACGGCGATGATTACTTAGCTTTCTGTGAGCAGTGTTTTCACTCTTGCATTCAGAGCAGAGGCAAGCAGGCATTGCATCATACTGTCTGTCGGTGCAATATTTCTGAAAGAAAAACTGACAGGAGACAAGTTTAATGATACCACAATGTCCTTGGGATAAAGAACATAGAGCTTCTTAAATTAGACACCAGGAAAACTTATTGTCACTGTTTTGTACGAGAAATAACCTCACCTGGATCGCTGCAAAATGCTCCTGCTGATAGAACACAGGGGACCAAGCTGGTCTAACCCTACTGTGATTAATAATTATCTCGTAGGTGAATTTCACTATGTTCAAGTAATTGTTTTAATGTAAGATTTCAAGTAACAGGGATGGATACAGATGTGGTATTGCTGAAAGCCAGTTTGTGCAATTGCAACCTGCTCTATTCACATGATCTGAATGCTAACGTGAAGCAGAAGAGTTAACATCCTCTTTGTCCCTTCCACTTGTACTTCTTTCCCCTTTCAGTGAAGCCATATCTGAATTCAAAACTTAGAATTTCAAAAAATGTAGTGCTGCATGGTGAAATGCTTTAAAACATGTAGAACACGACATGAATTTTATCCTGTTCCAACCAAAGTGTATTTTTTAATATTAGTTTGTTTCTCCTGTGCATAAAATTTGGGTAAAATACAGATTTTATTTTTTTTCAGAGGTTGCATGTGTTTATGTCGTAGTATCTTATGACACTTCCTTACCCATTCTGTGTGCCAGCTTTATGAATTACTAGGCCTTGCTCTTGAATTGCACAGAAGCAAGCTTTTCTAATCACTGAAAAGACGCTTTGCATTTTGTTAATCTACAAAGTTATCAATATGCAATCTAGAGAGAAAGAAGCCTTGTTTTGTTAAAAGAGTGAATCAACTTCTCTCCTTTATCTTATTTATATCTTCAAAGCAGCAGAGGGATTAAGATGTATTGTTAAAGTCTTGCCTCATCCAACTGGCCACATTAGTTATGAGTTCATGCATACACTGTGTCCATAGCTTAACTAAGCATGCTATGAGCTGGTCAGATCCCATCCAAAATGGGCTATACATTCATGGAGTGCAGTTTTCCATACCATAACACAATAGACATAGACCAAGCTTTCATTAAGTCATCCAACAAGAATACTTACGGGCCAAACGTGAATGTTCTAACATAAATATTTTGCTCTAGAGCTGCTCTAGTCAAAAATAATAATAACAACAACAAAAATAAAGTATCATTAAAATGGAGAATGTTTTTTTTTTCACATTTCTTTTTATTGTCCTTTTTAATATTTTGTACATCATTTTCAAAAAGAAATGACAAAAAATCAACTGTTAAACTATTAGTATATTACATGTGGATACTCTAGCTAAGGTGGTTGTAGACGATGAATGCAGTTTAAATCTCTCTTTTTGGAAAATGATATTCTTAAAAATAATTAAATAAATATTGAATCCCAGGAGTTGGACTCAATGATCCTTGTGGGTCCCTCAGGGTATTCTATGAATCTATGAAATAAATACCCGTAAAATAAGTCTAGAATAAAACTGGATTAAATAATTTACTGAATACTGTGTTGCTATGTGTTGTCCAACGTGATTTATAGAAAACAAACTGAATAACACTTGAAACTCCAAGTGCCAATATATTAACAAAGTGTTTGATGTTTTTCTCACTGAAAAATTACTTACTTCTGTTCATCAGGCTTGAAATATTTTGAGAAAGGCTGAAAATCGTGGAGAAAAAAGCAACATTGTGCTAAGTAACTGTTTAGATATGTTGTATATTATTTAACTCAATATACTATTTAATACGCCTGAGAACTAAAATTAAAAACATAGAGTCATAGAATCATAGAATATCCCGAGTTGGAAGGGACCCATAAGGATCATCAAGTCCAACTCCTGGCACCGCACAGGTCTGCCCAAAAGTTTAGACCATGTGACTAAGTGCACAGTCCAATCTCTTCTTAAATTCAGACAGGCTTGGTGCAGTGACTACTTCACTGGGGAGCCTGTTCCAGTGTGCGACCACCCTCTC
This sequence comes from Cygnus olor, assembly GCF_009769625.2. Classification (NCBI taxonomy): domain Eukaryota; kingdom Metazoa; phylum Chordata; class Aves; order Anseriformes; family Anatidae; genus Cygnus; species Cygnus olor. The sequence continues at coordinate 166,246,806 of NC_049169.1, read as the reverse complement.
AGTGAAGAACCTCTTCCTGATGTCCAGCCTAAACTTCCCCTGCCTCAGCTTCACACCGTTCCCGCGGGTCCTGTCACTGGTGATTACGGAGAATAGGTCACCTGCTTCTCCACTCCCTCTCGCGAGGAAGCTGTAGACTGCGATGAGGTCCCCCCTCAGCCTCCTCTTCTCCAGGCTGAACAGGCCCAGTGACCTCAGCCGCTCCTCATATGTCTTACCCTCTAGGCCCTTCACCATCTTCGTCACCCTCCTCTGAACACTCTCCAACAGTTTCACATCCTTTTTGTACTGTGGTGCCCAGAACTGCACACAGTACTCGAGGTGAGGCCGCACCAGCGCAGAGTAGAGTAGGACAATCACTTCCCTCGACCGACTTGCAATGCCGTGCTTGATGCACCCCAGGATACGGTTGGCCCTCCTGGCTGCCAGGGCACACTGCTGGCTCATATTCAACTTCCTGTCAACCACAACCCCCAGATCCCTCTCTGCGGGGCTGCTCTCCAGCGTCTCATCGCCCAGTCTGTACGTATAGCCAGGGTTGCCCCATCCCAGGTGCAGGACCCGGCACTTGCTTTTGTTAAACTTCATGTGGTTGGTGATCGCCCGGCTCTCCAATCTGTCCAGCTCTCTCTGCAAGGCCTTTCCACCCTCATCCCAGTCCACAACTCCTCCAAGTTTGGTGTCGTCTGCAAATTTGCTCAGAACACCTTCTAGTCCTGCATCCAAATCATTTATAAAAACATTGAAGAGGACTGGCCCTAAAATGGAGCCTTGAGGGACCCCACTAGTGACCATCCGCCAGCCTGATGTGGCCCCATTTACCACAACCCTTTGAGCCCTGCCCGTCAGCCAATTGCTCACCCATTGGATGATGTTTTTGTTCAGCTGTATGCTGGACATTTTGTCCAGTAGGATCCTATGGGAAACCGTGTCAAAAGCTTTGCTGAAGTCCAAAAAGATCACATCAGCTGGTTTCCCTTGATCGACTAGATGGGTGATCTTATCATAAAAGGAAATCAGGTTTGTTAGGCAAGACCTACCCCTCATGAACCCATGTTGGCTGGGACCAATGACTGCGTTGTCCCATCCTAAAGAACATCTGTTGTGGTTTAGCCCGGCTGGCAGCCAAACACCACACAGCCGTTCGCTCACCCTCCCCCCTCCCTCTCCGGGATGGGGGAGAGAAACGGGAAAGTGAAGTCTGTGAGTCGAGATAAAGACAGTTTATTAAGACAGGGAAAAGAATAACAATAATAATAATAATAATAATAATAATAATAATAATAATAGTATTAATAGTAATAATGTGTACGAAATAAGTGATGCACAATGCAATTGCTCACCACCCGTTGACCGATGCCCAGCCTATCCCCGAGCAGCCGCTCCCCCCCCCCCCCCCCGGCTAGCCACCCCTATATATTGTTCGGCATGACGTCAGATGGTATGGAATACCCCTTTGGCCAGTTTGGGTCAGCTGTCCTGGGTCTGTCCCCTCCCAGCTCCTGCTGCATCCCTAGGCTGCTCGCTAGCAGGACAGAGCGAGAAGCTGAAAAGTCCTTGGCTTGGTGTAAGCACTGCTCTGCAACAATTAAAACATCAGCATGTTATCAGCGCTCTTCTCATTCTAATCCAAAACATAGCACCCTGCCAGCTACTAGGAGGAAAATTAACTCTGTCCTACCTGAAACCAGGACAACATCCTTAAGAACTTTGAAATTGAATGCACCTGGAGCTCATTGGAATAATGTAGTTAGATAAACTAAGGTGATATCTGTAATACTGTTCTATGTAATTAGACATTTCACTTTCTATAACATTTTTTTTTTTTTAATGGACATATTAACTTATGTTCCTTATTTGTGAAGGGGGCTGTTTCTATGTATATGCATTTGGATAGATGTATGTCGGTTCTAAAGCCCTGTTGTGAATAGGCTTTTCAATCACTGATAATCACTGTCATTTTTCCCCCATCATCTTATTTCCAGATTGTTCCAGTGCTGCCAAATTGGTTGTTTTCTGACCATGCCTTACCTAATTAAATGAAACTAGACAAACTGTGAGGAGGCATTGCTTCCTTCATGGGAGGAGTTCATCACGAGGCAAATAGAAACCATGAAGGAGGATGCAGCTGTGCCTTTTCTTCACATTACATGACTAGAAATACAGAAATTCCCCCATCCAGCAAGCTGAACATAGTCATCATCTCTGTAAGCCCTCAAGTGAACAGGAGGTAAGACTTGTAATGGTGTGCAGCCACATTTTATCAAGCCTGATCAGCTTCTTCAGAGTGGAGGATTAGAGTCTCTGCGATCAGTAGTGTTTGGTTCATTCATCTTTGTTATTGGTAAACTAAGTCCTTGTGATGGCCACTATACACAGTAGCAATTACAGTGAGTTTTTAGCTTCACTGGCAAATCCAAACACATTCTCTGACTTCTGGAGTTCTGGCTAAGATCAGCATTTTAAACAGTAGGATCACACAGTGACATTCCTCTTCTATGGTGTGATTTGGGTTGAAAAATTGGGTACACCTTCAAAAAGCTTTCAAAGGAAACACCTGATGCATCCTTCTACTCCAGTCTGAGGTAGGCTTTTGTAATGTCTACTTTGCTCTTATCCTTCCTGACAAGTGACATCCAGTTATTCTGCTCACTATTGAAAGATGTTTCAAGTGCCTTCAGCGGAGGTCAAAGCTCACAGTCTTTAGGCAGATGCATGGAAAATCAGTACACGGTATTGACATTTTTGGAAACTATTTGCTGTTCTTAAACTTCCTCTTTTTTCAAGAAATGTCAATCAAGCTACCAGGATATGTTGAAAAGTGTAATGGTCATCTGAGTTACTACCCTTATCATTAAGCAAGAGAGAGCCCTGTTGTAATTTTAATATCCTCTGACTGAATGAAAAATCCGTCTTTTGCAGCTGCTCCGCATAGCAAACGAGCTAGTTCTTTCATTTTTTTTTCCTTCCCACCAGTGACATACTGTTAAGTAGATACGAGACACTGCCTAATTCTTTGTGCTCTTTTGAGTTGGGCTGGCTCCTCTGAATAGATGATGGAATTGGGGTGCACAACAGCAAAAATGAAGCAGCAAAACCATGTTACAGGTTTACTTCTAAATCAGGAATTCCTGAGCTGTTCTGCACATGTTAGTGATCTATAAGCTGCTTTAGAGTGGTTCTCAAATACTAACAAAAAAGATTAATTCCATCAGAACATAAATAGTGATACTCAAGCAAACTCACTTTGGAAGACATGATCATGATTAAAATTGTCTAGGTTTAACTCCAGCCATTCAACTTCCAACCCTGCTAGATCTTCATCTGATAACTCAAAGACTTCATTCTCACTGATTTTCCTCTGCTTAGGCATCTACATTGCACATAATTTTTAAGTGTTTACAGAAAAGTTCAATCTAAAGCAGCACCTATCTGTCTGTGAGCTTGTGCTCCTTGAGGAGTAACAAAGAAGGAAAGCAAGCCTATTGGCAATACGTTTAAATCCATTATACAAGATATTTATATATTTTTTAATCTTTAATGAAAATTTAAAAAAAAATGGGGCTATAAATAAGAAAGATGGAAAACTGCATTCCTAAAATGAGCACCTAAATTTACTGCATGGTCAATACCTTCAGAGAGAAGTAGAGTTTGCCTACATCTGGAGGCCTACCCCTCTCCATTGGCTATGCACGGACAATTTCACTGAACAACTGGGTGCAAGCTCAACAGCCAAGTGTGAAGAATGGATTTCAGCCCCTCTTGAGCTATGGATGTGAAAAAAATTAAGTGTTTCAGTAAAACACCCTCACTAGTGCCTCTTACAGTATAAACTCTGTACAATTACATGAGTTTCATCTGTTTAGGCATCTAAGTTTTACATCCTCACTGTCCACCTGAGGAATCACCTTGAGCTAACTAGTCATTATTAAGCCCAGGTCCTTTCTATGTCTTCATATACATCTATATTGGAAGATGAATTGTTTAGCAGGATCCAGCATACCAATGAATGGTTTGTTGTTTCAGTAGGCAGGTTTCCCACCTTCATTATTTATTTCTCCCCCACTTTTAATCTCCTTAACAAAGTTGATCAATTAGAATGTTTTCTTTTAAGCCTTTAAAAGAAGGGAAATAGTTTGTTCTTAAAAACCAATCCCTGTAATTGGAAATAAACCCACCTAGCAATATTCTATCAAAAAAAAAAAAAAAAAAAAAGAGACTTGCTGTTTAGTAATTTTAGCCAAAAATGTTGAGCTAAATCAAGCAATATGCTTTACAGAAATGTTTTGCATAAACTCTGTTATCTTTTGCAACTTTATTCAAGCTAGTTTGACAAGGTCTTTTTTTTCATAAGCACATACTGACTGGCCTAAATTGTATTATCTTTCTACATTAATAAATCCCTGCACTGATTATTAACGTTAAGCTGCTCAAAATCAATGTCACAATGCAAACTTATAATTACCTGCATCATTCCATTTACATTTTCTTTTAAGTATTGGTTCTAACTCTAGCTTTCTTAACAGTCTTCTGGAATATGTCTAGTGTTCTAACAATTACTGAATATTAATCCTGAAAGCTCACTGACCAGCTCTTTTAAAGTTCTTGGTGTGAAGTTATCCAGACATACCGATCTAAGAACATTAATAGTAGCTGTTTTAATGTGTTCTTGAATTACTGTTGAAATGGAAAATATTTTGTCATTATCATATGATACAAATATATTAACTACTCTTTTCCCAAACACGGCACAGGAATATTTAGTGTTTTTTTTCTGCTTGCTTATCAACATTCTACATTTCTTTGTCTAAAAACAGACGGTAGAATTTTTAGTACATTTCCTGGACTTTTTTTTTAGATCTTCTTTTCAACACAGGTCATTGACTTCTTAGGTATCTTTTCTTCCATATTATTTTCCCATAATCACTACTGTCAGATTTATATTCACTGTTACTAGTTTTATTTATTTATTTGTTTGTTTGTTTGTTTGTTTCCCCAGCTGTTGGGTATCTTTATTTACAACTGCTTTGCAAAATCCCCTCTAAAGAGGCAGAAGAGGTTGTTCTTTTGAGGAAGGGATTTTTTTTTTTTGTTTGTTGTTGTTTGTTTGTTTTTTAATTAGCTTCTCTGGGATTGTAGACTTTAAGGCTTGTATTCACCTCGTTCAGATTCTGCCTAATTATTCAGTATTTACTAATCTGGCCTACTCTTTCTTTCAGTGTGTAGAATTAGCCCTTTTAAATCATGAAGTCAAAAGCTTTTTGTTTCAGTCCTCTCTGCTGATTACAACCAGTATGATTAAATAATTAAAAAATTTTGTAATGTTCACCAAAAATTTCTGGGTTTTGGATTGGTTATCCAATCTGAGGATTATAAACTTGCCTAGTGCACAATTCTCCTGTGCTGGATGCAAGATTGTTTTGAGTACACAGACTACTTAATTTTAGAAATTGTGAAGACATTGACACCAATAGCATGAGCTCTCCTGCTTCACCACTAAGGGAACACGTATATGACACACTGAAATTCAAGTTCATACCTCGCTCTGAATATGGCAGTTCAGCTATCACAGGGAACACAGCCACACAGGATCATCAGCTTGTGTGGGTAGCCAAAGTGGTCACTTTAAGGCCCCTAGCATTGCAGTAAGCAGCACACCGTGTTGTGCAGATATTATGCTCCCAAGTCCCCAGGATCTTCTTTCTGCACATTATAGACCGTTGATTAAGAAGCTTATCCTTTCTTCCCCTACTTGAAAGAATGCAGCATAAGAGGTGAAGGAATTTTTTCTGACCACATCCCTTAATTATTTGTGTTCTCAACATTAGGATTTAGTTCCAAATGAGTGTTCGCTGCCCTACCTTATTATGCTAAGAGGTTCTTAAACAAGTATTATGTCATTGCTTTAATGCCCTCCTAGCCTGTCTAGCCAGACCATCCCCTCTGCCATGTCCGAGTCTGTAAAGGCTCCATCTCCCAGCTGGTGGAGCAGTACTTCACAAAACCCAAACCATTCTACATTATTTCTCTAATCGGGAGACTTCAGCCAAAACATGCAAGCATGCCAATTTTACAGTGTTAGTGTTTGCTTACAAATTTTCAGCATAAACACTCTGGAGCCAGAAATGCTTCTTTAGTAGTAAAGAATGTGGTTTTGTCTCATATTCAAGCAGTTAAGCAGCAGTATAGGACCACCCATTGCTAACAAATGTTGCCAACAGCACTTGCTTTTACAAAGCAGGTAGCCTCAGTATGCCTTAGGTGAGGCAGAAGAAAAGGGTGGTGGTAGCTTCTAACAAAATTTGAAGTGACGGACAAACCACCTTTCCAAAAATCGTAAATGTTATTCTCTAAGTATGTACTTTAATTAATCTTGTGTAATTATACTTCGTACAGATTTCCATCTGGCTAATAGTACATAAATAATTAAATGACATGCTTAAGGAGCATGCTGTTGTAGTTTCTGGCCCTGCAATGCAACAAGTCAGAGCTGAGAAGCTGTATGACAACTGATGAAAATACAGGAAACACTCGTGTCTTACAGCTGAGTCAGTGACCTGTTGTTCTCAAAAAAGCCTGTTGTAATAAACAGTCTTCAGTTCTGAAGTACATTGAGCCTATAAAGGTCACAAATGGGACTGGAAAAAAATAAAAGATTTTGCTGCACTTCCTCTTCTCAGATGGGCTGAAAATACTTGAAATGTACCTGAAACCAAGAAATCTGAGGCTGTTACCTAAAGTTATTAAGACTCTTTAAAATCTAAGTAAAGATTGAGTTCAGCTACCGAGTAAGATGTCTTGTTTCCTCCAGACAGGTTGATGATTCTTAATCCAAGAATTCAAGTAATGAGCAGTTGAAGTTTCCATCTTGAAGCATCTGTTCCGCCAAGTCAGCACTGGCCTTGATAAATAGCAAATCAGACTGATGCATGCAAGTGTATACACACATGCTCAAGTTAAACTTGAGGGAAAATACTTGAACAGATCTTTGCATAGACAGATTTATATAATTAATCTGTAATTAGGCTTTATACAGTGCAGACTGACTCAGGTCAAAACACAGAAAATGCAGACATGGTAGGATCTTTACCTGTTGCTGCAAAAATAAAAAATAAAAATCAAAGGTTATTTGTGGGTAAGCGTACATTCCTTCATTTAGTTGTCACAAACCTTCACTGCTATTCTAACTTACTCATTTTTCATTGAAAGAAAAATATGTTTAGCTAAAGGATAAAAACAAACCACAAGTACAACTGCATCTGGGTGCTTTTAGTAATCTTAGTCAACTTCAAACATTAAGTTTTGCCTCATTTTTAAACTGTGCAAAAGAGAAGCTTGCATACACCACTTGTTTTATATTTGCCTTTACTGAGCTTTGCGATGGTGATCCACCCTTAGCATGTAGAATAGAGGACTTGGTTGTTTTGCAATGTTTATATCTTTTTATTCTAAAAAGCTGTCAAATCCAGCTCTCTGATGCTGGAGTCACTCAGTTCAGGAGGTTTCCACCTGACATGATGTGCCAGTTCAATTCCAGTGACAAAAAAATCAAAGCTGGTTTGGAGAAGGTGCTCTCTCCACTCCGGGCAGTATGGCAGAGCTCCTAAGGACTTAGCTGGGAACAGGAAGGTTTTACGCAACTGTCCTGGGGCGTACAGGGGGATTGGGAACATGAAAATTACTTTCTGTACATGCTTCACACTAACGCCTTGTCAAAGGGAAACCAGAGGTATTTTCCTGATGGTAAGGCTTTGCGCATCTGGGCAGAAAGCTGGAAGTGGATGACTATTGAAATGTAAGGAGGAGAAAGAAGTCAAGATGAAGTGTTTTTTTTTGTTGTTGTTGTTGTTTAAAATACCTGCCTGAATTAATTAGGAAGTGTCATTTTCTACTTTAGGAAGAATATCCTTTTTTTCACAGTATTTTGTGTAAAGTGAAATGAAAAATGGCAACCTGTCTTGCCTTTGAGGAGGCGAAGGGAACACCTCTGCAAGCTAATCCCGAAATGGCAACAGATAAAGGTACACAGCAGCAAACTATCATGTCATGATTTTCCACGTTCACTTTAACAGAAAGTCACCCTGCTACATTCCTCATTGTGGTGGTGCTGTATTACATAGCGCATGAGTGGCATTTGCAAAGCCTGTCATGACTTAAGATGGTACCTTCTGGCTCCAGCGATCTCGTGTTCACTGGAAAGCTAGAATGAGACAAATGGCTTTCTTGAGGTAAAAGGATTGCGCTCGCTCCCTTTTGACAATCAAAAGAAAAGTGAGAAGACATTTTTTCCCATGGGGAGATGGATTCTAATGGGAGGCCAAAAGCAGGTGGCTACCGACTTGTCAGGAAGAAAATTTACTTCCACTTCTCTAGTAAGTTTACATGAAAAAATGAAGTGGGTATTTTCTGATTCAGGATAGGCCTCTGAATGCACTAACAGCGCCTGAAATTATTATCAGACATCTTCGTGTGGCCTAAAGGCTAGCTCAGATTAGTTGATGTCCTCAGGTTTCCCTCGCCTCATCATTATAAAACACCCCATCCACATCTTTCCACCCCTCCCCTCCACTCCACTCAAGTTCTGGCCCCCTTTCCTTCTCGCCAGCACAGAGGGCACAGGTTCCTTGCCTAAAGGTGCACCTCATGCAGCCGACGAACTGGTTAAAAAGGTAAACCTTTTTTAGTCTCCATCCCTTCCACTGGTCCTGAACTCCTTTGCCCCAACCGCTCTCCCACAAGACAGTGCTGGGCTCCACCGCCGCCAAGCTCCGACTGCCTGGGACCTGACATTTGTTCTTGTTTTCTCCTGTCTTCCCTAATGGGTACAGCACTACTAAGCGAAGAGGAATGCAAAGAACAAGGGAGTTCAAAGCAATCGAGTCTACATTCATTGAGAATGTCTGGATCCTTGCCCGCCCAGAACCTGGAGCATTTACATAGTTTCAGAAAGTTTAACCCTTTTTCATTAAACCCAGCAATGTTCTTCCCAGCGCGGAGCGCCGTACTTCTCTTATCAGTGACTAAACACATCGGAAGGCGTCCTTCACAAATCCATCTCCAGGCTCTCACCGTCCCGCATTTTATTTCCCAGTTTCTCTTTGTGGGACAGGAACCTAAGACCTCGAGTTCTCTGTTGTAAGATGCTCGGAGAACTGTGTTGCAAGGGAATGAGGGATCGCTTACAGTAATTCCCAAATGCTTCGGCCAAAGTTCTCGCTTACACGACGGAGCTGAGCTGGGTTTAAAAGAGCTTACTCTTTTTTTTTTTTTTCTGCTGCAAATTTGTCTGCTCAAGTGTAAACTCACTTCTGACTCTGCAGAATCAGAGAAGAAACAGAGATGTTCAGAAATTATTATAACAACAAACTTGTATTTTTTTTCTGATGATTAATTCTGAGCAAACTGTTCAATTTTATTTAGATGATATTAGTTGGCAGCTCATCACTGGCCTTCAATTTGTAAACAAAATTTATTCACTGAAAGAGGTACAAAATCCACTAATAGTGGAAATTCTTAAAACAGGCTATCAAATAATTTTTGCCTGGACATAAACATTCATTTAGACTATCTCTAAGCTAAATAGCACAGCATTGTGTAGGTCAGATAAGCAGCAAACCTGAGTAGGAACAAGAGTTGATCCGACTTGCCTGTTTAATCGTTAGTGACAGTAGGAATGCTAAAATAAAGATTGACCCTTTCAAAACTGCCTGCTCTTTAGTAATCTTCCATCAACTGCTGCTTGACAGAAGACTGTAGGACTGGGCCCGTCATTAGCACAAAAACATGGAGATGGGATTGGATTTGTTTACCTGCAGTTCAGACCTAACTGCATCCTTTAAAAAGAAAAATAAAAAATTAAAGACATTCAGAGCTGCTTCTGAAAATGTGTAAGTATACACAGAGCCTTACTCGGTGATACCACCCTAATTAAGCTGCCAAAGCGTCTGCCAGAGCAGGCCCTTTATAAATGTACATATATAAAACAAAGCAAAACAAAAAAACAATTTTGAAATTATCTGTTTATCATTCATTTAATCAGACGGAGGTAAAGCGTGTAATTAAAGTATGCAAGTCTCAGAAACATTTCAGTTACTACAGCCATGCAATTTACATAAATGTCTGAAAGTTACGGGCGTATGTGCTCCGCCAGATGCTGCCTAGCCCCGCGTTCCCGCTGGTCTTCTAGGAGAATTACAGCTGAAATAAGGTGCGGACAGCACATTTTTAAAGCTGTTACAGAGCAGTTTGCACCAAACTCGTCGTTTCCGAGGGTCACAACCGCAGTCTGAAGCCTTGCTGAGATAAAACAGGGTTATGTGAGGGGCATCGCACAAACCCCAAACGAGACCTGTTTGCTAAAACACCTGTTTCCAGGCTGGAATGGAAAAAAGAAATGCTGGCGATGAGTCCTGGGGAAACGACGCTGAAGTTAACACACTGTATGAACTGAATACATACTAGTGGTGGATGGAAATCAGTCTGCACTACTTTAAGGGCTGCACTGACGGAGCAGCCGGACCCACATTAGGAATAAGGGGCACCAAGCGGCTACAGGCTGCTAACCAGCCGATTCGTGCAGGGAAATGCTGTGCTGCGCTCCTCCGGGCTCCGTGACTGGCCTTCTGCACCCAGACCGTGCAACAGCCTCCTTGCACGGGCTGGGAGGCGTGCGAGGCTGCCCAGAGAAATGCTATTTATGTTTTTTTGCCATGGAAAAAGAGCCATGTCTGTAAATGACAGGGGGTGAACGTGGGGAGGGCAACATTTCTCCAGACCCGGAGTTTCCCTCCGTGCAAACCGGGACCACAGGGCAGCAGGAGGGTGGAAAGGTTTTGGTGGTGGTTTTTTCCTTTTTTTTTTTTTTTGGTAGGCAACCCACACGGTGTGAAACCTCTGTGGCTGTGCAGAAGGACGGCATCCCTCCTTCCTTCTCCTCCTCCTGTGGTGAAACCTGAGGGAGCCCAGCTCGCTGGCCTGCCCCTGCAGCAGAATCGCTCTGTGCCGAAACCACACCTCAAAACCAGTGCGCTGACAGAAACTCGCCTTGCCCGAGAGGGGAAAAAATAATCATAAAAAGAATAAAAAGGGGTGAGAGAGCAACACCATGCCTCAATGTTTTCCTCTCTCCTTTTTGCTTCCTTCCACTTTTTTCCTCTCCCCTTCTTCCACACACTTTTATCACAGCACTTTTCTCAGCACACGGCAGCAATGCGTACGGTAACAACAAAATTTATTCACGGCAGGTTTCGAGCACGAGTTGCCTCCGGGACAAAAAACAATATCGATAATAGTAATAAATTTCAAGTGACCGGCTTAAAACCCCCCTTTCGAAGACGAGAGATGGGCAAGACGGTTATACCCAACCGCGGAGGGTTGTAAATGACATTAAAACCCGAGAGGGGCCCGGGCTGAAGGCCACTTGTCGAAGCGCCCCGTGCCGTGCCGGGCCGTGCCGTGCCGCGGGGAGGAGCCCGCCGCCATCCCGCGGGCCCTGAGGGCCGGCCCCTTCCCCGCGCCGGGTGGGGTGCGGGGGGCGGAGTGGGGGAGATAGGGGCGGAGAGGGGGGGATAGGGGCGGGCGTGTGCCGCCCGATAGACACCCGCGGCCAGGTACGGGCGGAGGCACTGAGGGCCGCGCTGGGCTGGGGCTCCTGGGCAGCGAGAGCCGAGCAGGAGCCGGAGCCGCCCAGAGCCCAGCACCGCTGGGTCCGTGCCGCCGCCGCCTCGCCTCATGGCCACCCGGGTGCTGAGCATGAGCGCCCGCCTGGGCGCCGTGCAGCAGCCCGAGGAGCCGGTGTTCGCGCAGCTCAAGCCCGTGCTGGGGGCCAGGGAGGCGCCCATCTTCCCCGGGGAGGACATGAAGCAGCAGCAGCAGCCGCCCCCTCAACAGCAGCAGCAGCACCCGGGGGGCGGCGGGGGCGGCGGCGCGACCCTGCCGGCGGAGGAGATGGTGCAGGTAGGCGAAGGGGGCTGAGGAGGAGGAGGAGGAGGAGGAGGAAGGAGAGGAGAGGAGAGGAGAGGAGAGGGTGCCGTCCGGGTGTGCCGTCCGTCGGACGGGTCGGGGGGAGCCGGGAGTGTTGGGAGCCGCCGGTGCTGCCCCGGGTGGGGTTGCGTTGGGGTGGGGGGCACGCACCGGGGGGCTCCGTGCCCGTCCCAGAAACCCGATGGGGAGCGGGTCGGCTGCTGGGGGAGCCGCAGGTTGGGGGCTCGGCTTCAAAGCGGGCTGCCCCTGGCTTGTAAACAGGAGGGGGGGGGGGGGGAACAACCCAAAAACTAAAAAAATAAAAAAGCTGTCTGGCGTGTTAGGGCAGCCCCGGATCAAAGCGCCGGGCCGGTGTGTTTGTTTTGTTTTCTGGTGGTCTGCCTTTGAAGGAAGGGCTCGAAAGCCGCTCTGGGGCAGGGGTTGCTGCCTGGCAGCTGCTTTCTCTTTTCGGGTGCTAAACGGATCTGGAATGAGCGCCGTCTTCTTGACAGGGCGAGGGGGAATGTAGCATTTGCCCACTGGAGAGTGCACGATAAATGTTTTGCCGATGACTGTACCAGGCATGCATCAGGCGCTCGCCACCCACGGATTCCCTCGCACCACTACACCAAGGGAACGATCCTTAGTAATTAAAGAGCTCTCCCGGCACCGAGGCATGAATAGGGACGTGTTGAGCACGCTGTTAACCAATTACATGCCGTGCAGATTTATTTTTTTAATTTTTAACGTAGTCCCCAGGACGCTTCGCACGAGGGGCACGCTAGCGTAGTCAGCCCGCCTTCCTTTTATTCGGTGTTATTTATATCTTTACACTCCGTGTTTCTCATCAAACGCCCTTCTTCCAAGCACGAGAAATCCTGGAAGCGCAGGAATCAAATGCGTATAAACATCGTTTGAAGCGCTCGGATAGCCAGCCGAGGATGTGGCTTTTTAAAGTTCGCATTTCAAAGCGGCGCGGGCGAAGCAGATCGGCAGCAGCCTCGTTAAACAGTGAATTCCCGAGCACCAGATCTGTAGATTAGACACGGAGCCTGTCATTCCTCTGTGTAGTGCTGTCTTGTAGACATAAAAGATGAAAAGTTTGTCGTACGCCCAGGCATCGGATCGGTCTCGGTGCTTGCTCTGCGTGCCGGCACTTTACCTTCCCGTTCTTGATGATGTTGATTAACCTCCCGGTTATAAAAGGCAGCTTTTTATTTAAAACTTCCTCTGTATTTAACTCGGGGTTGGCTAAGGAGCATTGTTTTTTTATTTCTGAAGTCTCACGCGACGTGTGTGCCATCTTGTTTCTCAGTGGGTAACAAGTCATGGGGGTTATCCTACATTTTCTTTTTGCAGACGAGATGTGAAATGGAGAAATACCTGGCGCCTCAGCTTCCGCCCGTCCCGGTCATCCCCGAACATAAAAAGTACAGACGAGACAGTGCCTCAGTTGTAGACCAGTTCTTCACTGACAGTGAAGGGTTGCCTTACAGCATCAACATGAACGTCTTCCTCCCTGACATTAGTCACCTGAGAACTGGCCTGTACAAATCCCAGCGACCCTGCGTAACCCACATCAAGACCGAACCCGTCACCATCTTCAGCCACCAGAGTGAAACTACTGCCCCAGCCCCTGCCCCTACTCAGGCCCTTCCCGAGTTTACCAGCATCTTCAGCTCTCACCAAACTCCCGACGTGAACAACATTTTCATCAAGCAGGAGCTTCCAACTCCAGACGTTCATCTCTCCGTCACGCCCCAGCAAGGCCAGTTGTATCAGCTCTTGAGCTCGCCGGATCTAGATATGCCCACCACGACTCCTCAGGCAGCCGTCATGGACTCCCTTAGCAATGTTTCCATGCCGTCAGCCATGGCAGGCCTTAACACCCTCTCCTCAGCGGTTCCACAGACTGCAATGAAACAGTTCCAGGGTATTCCCCCCTGCACCTACTCCATGCCAAACCAGTTTCTTCAGCAGCAAGCCACTTACTTCCCCCCTTCGCCCCCAAGCTCAGAGCCTGGGAGTCCAGACAGACAAGCAGAGATGCTACAGAATTTAACCCCTCCTCCGTCATATGCCGCAACTATAGCTTCCAAGCTGGCAATTCACAACCCGAATTTGCCAGCAACTCTGCCAATAACTCCCCAGAACATCCAGCCAGTCAGATACAACAGAAGAAGTAACCCAGATTTGGAGAAAAGACGCATTCACTACTGTGACTATCCTGGTAAGCAACGTGTTCCAGAAAATTGAGCTCTTGTGATAAGAAAGTGTGATTAATCACAGTCTTTTCTTTCAGCTATAGTATGCTTAGAGAAACAAATAATTTCTCGTTAAAATATATTTTTTTCTTCAGCATCTTATTTTGTGTGGTGTGTATTTACATTCTTCAAATAATGCACATCATTTTCTTTGTGTCATTTGTTACCCTCTTAAACTCCTGAGCTCACTTTCCTGTGTTATAAAAGTTGTATTCCATTAAAAACAAACAAACAAAACAAAAAACCACTTCTCTAATTAAAGTCAGCGTGGCTGTCCAGCTCATGCTCTTGCCTCTCCAGCTCCTGTGATGGAGCAGAAGCTCAGCTTGAATCTGACGCTGAAAGACTCGCTTCAGTTCCTGGCAGCCAAGGCTATGGCTGTATCTCCCCTGGTACAAATAGGGAATTCAGCTGCCTAGATAAATCCATTAAAGCTACCTTTGAAAATTGTCTACAGATAAATTCTCTTCGAGCCTATCTTTCTATTATATTGCACTGGAAGAGGAACCTGACTCTACAACCCTTTCCTTCGAGTAATACGTGGTGCCAGATGCAGGACGCTGACACTGCTCTGCGCACACCTAGAAATCGCAGCTCTTGGTTCTCTCTCCCTTTACAAATACTACTCACAGTGGTGTATTGCCTGATCGGTGTGCAGCATGATAACTGCATAATGGAAAAGTGATGTAGAGTCCTGGGTAACAACAACACAGACTGGCTTGAGCAAATTCTTTAGGAAATTCAAGAAAAAAAAGTCTGTCTCTGAGTTGTTAATTTATGTAGCAGGTGTTACTATACGTAGATTGTTCTACACTACATTAGAAGGTATTAAGTCTACCAGAAACATATATTTTTTTTTTTCTATGTAAGGCAATGTCTCCTAGGAGCTTTCTCTATTAAATTATACTTCTAAATGATTATGGTGCCAGAAGGTAATAAACTTAAATGTTTCCAGATAGTACCTCAGCACTGCATGAGGAAGTTTAAATGTAATGTGGAGCGTTCCTATTTTCCCTACTGAAACATTTCTCTTCCATCTTATTTTATTTTGTTTTAGGCTGCACGAAAGTTTATACAAAGTCTTCTCACTTAAAAGCGCACCTGAGAACTCACACGGGTATGTACTCACTCTCTCGCTGTGTCTTGCTCGTTAATGGGTTATACATCTTTTGTAAAGGCAGAAGCGTTTGATCTGCCATCTTCTCCCTGTTTTCTGTAAAGTGGTATGAGATCAGGCTGGCAGTTAAGAAAAGTTTCAGGCTTGGTTAGTAAGAATTCTTTTTGTTCTTAATGCAGTTTTGTTGAACCTTTTACAATACGAAACTCAAATCAGTTAAGAATAAAACAGATGGAAATACTGCTTTTCAAAAAAATAGGACTTGTTTCCTGTGAATAATGAATTCAGCATAGTAAGTGCTCTAATTTTAAAGATTTATCTAAATAAATAGAATTTTCTATTCTGAGCTTTATCTTTGACCTGTTAGAATTACTTAATTTTTTTCAGAAAGGTCATGAAAATTCCTCAGGTAGCTCCATTTAAATAGTCCTTAGCATTAAGTGTGTTTTTTTGTTGTTGTTGTTGTTTTTTTTTTTTTTTTAAGACAAATCGTTCTACATTAAAAAGCACAGAGACTTCATTTCAGTTTTTTGTTGGTGAAAGACATTAAAATGGAGGAAATGAAAATGAAAACTGTGTGTAACGTTTGTGTTTGTACCTTGATCAAGTTCTGCCTGCAGCTACAGACAGTCCCAGTTCGTGGGCCTGCACCGAGCCAAGCTCAGGACAAAGCTTTGCTTATCCACGCACACACAAGCCGTGCCTTCAAAGGACAGTTATTTGAAGGCAAAACTTCGCAGGGTCTGCTCTTGAGAGTGGACTCCTGTAGACAGAAAGCATGACAAGAAAGGGAGGTAGGGGGAGAAATACCTAGCTTCCCAACAGCACGTTTGAAGCTATTAGGACAGTTCTTTGCTGGGATCTTAATATAAAACTGGTCATGCTAAATCTTTACAGTAAAAAGACAATTGCTTTTTTTTTTTTGTTTTTCTCCATAGAAATAAAATGAGAGGGCTACTACTCTTGTTTTTAAAATGGAGTGTGAATGCAAACTCTTATGCATAAACATCAATCCAAAGCAAAACAGGAGTCACAGTTCAAGCAATTCGCTTAGTGAAGCAGGCTGTCAACACTGTGGTTGTGCCGTTCAAGTAATGGGATTTCACCTAAGTTTAACCCAAAAGTCAACAGAACAGAACACGAGCTATGATCTAACAAAATATTTCAGTATCTCTGGAAACAAGGCTGTGTATTCAGCAGCTGCTCTGAATGTATCTTTAGAGTATTGTAGAGAAATTGAGCATCTCCAGGCTAAATGTTACTATGGAAAATTTGTTGTGATAAATGAAAGAGTTATCTGTGGTGCAATCACAGTAAAAAGTTAAAAGCAATTGTACAAGGATTATTGCTGAACTGTAGTAATAGACTAAACAAGAACACACATTTTTGATACATATAAATTCACTCATTACCAACTAGCTTAATAAAGATATTTTGTGAGGCTATAAACCTGAATAATGTCAGAGAGTCCAATACTACTGCTCTTTAATAAATAATCTGTAAGTGTGTGTCTGTGCACTTACGCATTTCAGCCAGCAATTGAATCTCGGTTTTAAATATGTGACTTGCTATATACGATAACTAGGTAGAAGATAAAAACGAAGTTCTACTCTAAAAATGAGCATTACTTAGGCTTCATTTGAAATGTACACATTCCCTTTTTAAAATAAATCTGTATTTTTTGTACTTTCAGTAATGACTAGGTTTTAAAAGTTAATGCTTGTGTGCATAGAAGTATGTGTACATCATTAATATACATTGCTTAGGGTCACTAATGTTTATTGTTACCTTCACTTTTTTTTTAACCTGTAGATGTTTGACCTTAGAAATGTGGATTAATGTGCAAAGGTCAGAGAAGCTGATGTATTCATGGAAACAAGAATGTTGTTTTAGATAAAAATCTAGTGAATTTAGGCAAGCCTGGAATACAAAGGGTCTTCTGGGGAGGTGAATGAAGGGATAAACTGTCTAAAGTGTTAACATGCAAGAATGCGAGTCCATATCCTGTTACCTGCATTATTTCAGAGTTTGGATTAGTTTAACTCTCTTGAATATTCATTTAATACTTGAAGATTTCCAGTACAGATTCTAATCTCCCTCATAACATACGTCTGAAATGTGTCGATTAACGAGCAGGACCTCTGATGCTTCCGAAACCACGTAAATCAATTAACTGAATGTTAACTAACAAGGGTGGACGCAATCTCAGGGCAACTGAGTTATGCTGGGGGCCCAGCTCCCTCAGGACTTCAGGGGAATCTCCCTACTGACCTCAGAGGAGAGGGACTTGATACCGAGGACTGAATTTGAGGGTGTGTTTCTGTGTGCATACAGTCCGTTTTCTGTGCACCCCATCCCCCAGAACTATGAGTTCATACGGTGTTTATTGAGCTTTGATTTTAATTTATTATTTTTAAGACTTGTGAAGCTTTTACCTTCAAAGTCTGAAGTAATTGTCACGTAATCCATTTTAATAAAGTTGTGTGTGATATTCTTTCAAATCCCTTCAGGGACAGCAGACCTGTTTATCTGGCTAAACCCGTTCTTTAGTAATCATGGACCACTGAAGTTGTTTTCTCCTTATTCTTAGTTTCTTAACAATACCTTTTAAAATTGGCTGCCGTCTCTCTCTCATCCCAACCAGTCCCCGCCCTTCTCAGCAATCTGTCATCTTAAAATAAAAGAGCCTGCAGCAAAGTTTGTCTGCCATTAAAAGTCAAGACAGACCTTATGGTTTTCCTTTTGTATTGGAAAATCTCAGCCTTTTCACAGTATTTATTTAGCAGTCTTTCTGTTCTGAATGGCTTTCACTGAGTCTAATAGATGTTCTTTGAGAACAAACTTAAGGAAAATGTTATTTTTGATAGGTGGAATGCAGGCTATAGTCTTTCTCTAGAATTCAAATATGAACACGTCAGACTTCTATGTTTAAATAAAACTGGAGGAAGCGCACAAGAGGAAAATCCTGTACTTTTTTTCTTAGGTGTTTACCTTGCAGTGAGTCAGATAGTATAAACTGGTATAGTTCTTATCTAATTAAATTATGCTGGACTCTGTATTCACGCTTTCGCTGTTGATTTGGAATCCAATATTCACGTAAACAACTAAGCAAGGTTAATGTTCCAGTTGCTGAAGCAGGCATACATTTTTTTTCCTTCCTTTAGATAATGCTTTAGCATTTGTAAATTGCAAAGTAAATTTTGGTTGTTGGTAAACTGGTAACCCAAAACATGGAACATAAGCAAATATTCAGCTGCTGCAAAGATAACGCAACATAGTGCGTCCATCTCTGTGCAGTTCTGGAGCAGATGTCCAGTGTGTTTGAATAGCTTAAATATTTCAGCGTGCTATCTTAACTCGGTATTAGTTATTCCTGAAATGGGCAGAGTGATATTCAGCGTGCTGAAGTACCTGTTGGAGCATCTGTCAAAATAGATTGGATTTTTTTTTTGACATCTTGAAGCAGGGATTTTCTTCTAAAATGATTTTACCTGTTAGTCATGAAACGAGTTTAGTTTCATAACTTGTATTGTGCAACTAGTGTGTATAATGTGGGGGGGGTGTTAGGCATTTATTGCAGGCTGTTCAGCATGAAAACTACCTTAAGGCACAGGCATAACAGCTCTGTGTCCAACTAGAAAAACGTGCCAAATGTCAGTGCAAAGCAGTTCACTGCCTGTTGCACAGAAACATCATTAGGTATCTTCTGTGATGTCTGAGTAGACACACATATATATATATCAAACTATCCTTTAGAAACAGCGGTCCTGTAACTTTGCCTGTTGCATTTCTTTATGTGTAAAAATTTGGGACTCTTGAAGTTGAGCCTTTGATATGCAGGCACCTGGAATGCCCTACCTGTACCCTACCTGTGATACTACAGCAGTGCTGCTGGCTCTAGGATGTTTTTTATTATTTCCTTGAACAGCCGCACTCTTGAGAATTGTGTATGTTTTTTAGAGGAAAATCTGTCATTGTTTTGAACACATCAAGGCGCACACATCGAGGACATTTTCCAGCTGCATATTGGTTTTCCGTATACAGAGTCTTTGTACAGGCATGTTCTCTGATCACATGGTGGGTTTGCCATTAATAGTTTCTAACATTAACTGCAGAACTATTTCATCTCTATCTATAGATCTAGTTTGTATTTGGTGATGGGAAGTCGAAGCGGAGATAACTCCAGAGAAATAGCATTTCTCTAAATGAGATGCACTCGAAATACTTCCACTGTCCCTAGTTACTTCAAATGTTACATAGGCATGGGACAGCTGTTATCTTGTGCAGTTCCTCAAGGTGTTAAACGTTTCATTTTAATTTAGATCTCTGCCTCAATCGATCCAGAATTAGCCTGTGATGGTACACCAGAATTAGAACCAGTTGTGTGCAGTAGACCTTAGCACTCCTCAGGACTTTGTGTTCTGAATTTGCCATAGCTGTACATGTATGCGTGTTAATGGTGGCACCGTATGGCATTGCCAGGCATTCAGGATGCCTGTTCTTTGGAAGGAAAGACGAGCAGTATTGGACTCCTACTGGAAATAAAGCACCTCACAAAACCACGTATTGACTCAAATCATCCTGAGAATTAAACGAAGGATTTCGTTTGTGTTGTACGAGTGGAAAACTGAAGCTCCGCAAGGCTCTGCCTCGCTCATGGTAGCAGCTTTCTGTGTCTGTAGCAACACTTTATCTTGGAAAAATCTTTTGGATCATGAAAATAACCATTAAGTAATATTTCCATGCAGATTCTGTTTCTTTAAACCGTTGAATGAGTCAGTTGTACAGATTATGCTTTAAGGAGATGTCAGTAAATGCCGTCATTGGTAGAGAGAATAAGGAAAAATGGAGGAGAGTTAAATAAAATTGTTGACAAAGTGCATTAAAGTGCAGTGTTGCTAGACACTGCTGGAGAATATGTTGGTATCTTTTATTTATGAATTCTGCTAAATCCATTAGTTGCCTGTGTGAGAAATGGAAGTACATTATTTTCCTCTGCAAACCACAGTTTAAGGGAAAATAATGCATTTTTCAAACACTTTGTGGATGATTGCAGACCTTTGGATTAATTGATTCAGTTCTTTATCTGTAGTCATAACCTAAACGAGGTATGTTTGAATGCATTGCTCTTTTCTGGGTGAAGTCTTAGCAATATAAGGCTAAGTTTTAATTAAATATTACCGGTCATTCACGTCAGTGTGTGGCACTCAATTTTTAGGATGCAGGGATGAAATTCCAAGGTGTCAGGTGAGTGATACTCCTGCTAGACTTGAGATACTTAAAAGAAAAGCCTAACATTTTCCGTTTGATTAAAAGCCTAGAAAGTCTCTCTGAGCATGAAAGCTTAAAGCAAAAACAACAAAAAAACAGTGTTGTTTCTGTCAATTGCTCCCTGAGAGGATTAAACTTCAGTTCCAGGATATTTGATTCCTGATAAGGAAACTGTTGACCTAAGAGACCGGATTTAAATATAGTTCATTTTGAGACCGCCCTACATACACTAATATAGTCCAAGATTCACAGCAATTGCCAGTGATTAAAACTTTCCATTATTTGATTAGACATTCCTTATTATAATTAATTTCTGAGCTTGACTTGGACAATTGATTCCTGGTTCCACAGAACGTGTTGTGAGTGGTGGTGTTTGTTGTTTGTTAGATGACCTGCACCTCCCATCGGTGAAAGATTAGAAACATGTAAGTAATGTCCTAGTTTAGTCTGAGTATCTTGGTAGCAGCATTCCTGTCCTGTCAGGCTGCATTATTTATATTCGGTGATCTCTAACAACTCTGATTAAGGACATATTAAAACCTTTGATTTTGGCAAGTGTACAGCACTTCGCTTTGAATTAAAATAGCTTTAATGTATTGCTTTCAGTTTTTTTTGTGTGTGCATACAGTAGATGGAAATCTGGAAGTCTACAGTACATGTTTAATGAATTCCATTTTAAGAGCACCTCTTATCTGACTACACAAGAGCCAGTGTTATTGGTATGAGAGCTAAAGAGCTGTTCTTGCACCACAGGCGTGGATGAGGAAATGTGTTCTTCAGCACAGAACTTGTAGACACGGCCATGCACCCCAGATGGCATGGATTTCTTATAAACCTACTTAGAAAAAATTCCTTTCCTCTTTGTTTGCATATCTCCTTGTGGAGAGACCACCTCTGTTAAGACAGAATGTTATGCCAGAAAGAAAATAAACCGTTTCACAGGCCAGTCAAGATTCCCCGGTAATCCTTGAACTGCGTAAGACAACACTTAGCAAAACAAGAGAGCTTCGGGCGTTGGTGGGAACTCTGAGAAAGATACTGCCCTTACATAGCTGTAGTCAGAAATGGAATGATGCATAAGGTTTTTTGACTGTCCTATTTGCTTACCAAACAGTTACCTTTTCTCCTGTTCATGCTTTTGTTGGAAAGATCAAATGCTACTTGATTTATCAGCGATGGGGCTTACCAAAGGGAACTCTGTTACGGGATTCCTTAAAATCCTGTTTTGTTGTGAAATAGTACTTGATGGTCACCCATTAGCCCTTACTGTACTAGGCACAGGCTTTTATCACATTTTTAAATGTGCAGCATATGTTATGCATTCATATCACTGGGGGACTGGATGTTTCAAGGACTACATTTATTTCATCACTCACAAAATAAGCTGGATTTCCTTCAACCTCTTTGTGTGCCGTCAGCCTTCTAATCCCTTTCCGTCTTGGACAACACAGAGAATTTCGATGCACTAAAGAGCTTTTAAGCAGCTGAGGGATTTTTTATTTTTTTTTAATTTCGTCTTTCTGTCCTTTCTCCGGAAAAAAAAGCCTCAAATGAAGGTAAAAATCTGCTTTTAACAAAGACTACAATGCATAGTCAATGACAGAAGGAAGGTCCAACTTTAGGTGAACTTTCAGAGCTAAAAACTTCGAATGAGGGCAGAAGGGCCCAAGCAACTGTTTCTGATTCCAGTCAGCTGTAAGAGAAAAGAGTTTAAAACTGGGATGCCGTAACCTGGAGGGGAGCTATTTCAGGCAAGCTAAAACAGAGGGAAAACACTACATTTGTTCCTAGTTCTTCTGAAAATTTGATTGTAATATGTCAGGGAACTATAAGACAACTGATTCTGAGATGTGAAAAAATTTAAAAGCAAATGTGTCAGAAAACTTGGGGGCCAGATAAATCTCTCTCATAGCCTGTTTTAAAACCGGACACGACATAGTACAATCTATGCTACAGGTACAATCGCTATGGTGCAGAAACTTCTGCTTTTCCTCCCACCTTCTTATCACACCTGGTCGCACGTGTTTCAAGGCTAGCGCTTGGCACCATGGAAGTAATTTGAGTGGAGAAGAGTGTTTTCTGGTACCGATGGGTTTGAGTCTTGCCCTAAAGCTAGGCCAGCTGCTGTTTGGGCTGGGATTACGTGTTGTCTGGGCTTTCTGGGGCTGGCTTTCTGCTATTGTCAGACACGTCCGTCTTCTCGCTCCTGAGGAGGCAGATGCCAGACAGCGATATGGCACGGAGAGAGCCGAAACGTGTTGTCTTTGTCAGTGACTCATGAAGGTGATGCGTGCCTCCTCACAGAACTTCAAAGGGGTCTCTTCCCCACCCCCTTCTCCACCACCAGGTGAAAACACTTTCCTACAGAACAAGAACGGGCATTTCGTCTTCTAGCCAGCTTACTCACGTCGGCTGTGTCTTCTGTTCTCTGTCATGTCCAGCAGCAGCCTTGAAATGTGGGACCTTGGGTGAAATTGTCCCTTTTTAAGTCGCTGGAGTCATCATGCTTGCTCTGTGAGACGTGTGGAGGCTGCAGGCACTCCCTTGCATTTCCATTTGACAGAGGCCTGTATACTTTGCCCGTAGTTGCAAACACTTAGGTGGGTCTCAAACGCTCTTTAAAGCACGTAGCATTAGGTAGCTTGCACGTGATAAACACAAGTAACATAAAAATGACGGAAAACTGGGAGGAGGGATCATTTTATACTCTTACGAGCCTGTAATCAGATGTCGTGTTTTTGCAGTTTGAAAGCTGTGCTGCTTTTTCTTTCTCAAAGAAGCTCATAGCTCTGACAGAAAATAAGAGACATTGCAGGTTTTGGTGGGTGTAATACCTGTATTTGGGTTTCTGCATACCAGTGCAGTTGACTAACTCTAGGTTTGAAAGTCTGGCCCCTAATGTTTGCAGCTTTATATTTAAGGAAAGTAATTCTAGTAGTGAATTACAAAAATAAAGTCACACAAGTCTTTTCTTGGGTGAGGTGAGGAAGCTTACTTTTTTGTTCATGGAGAAATTCATCGCAAGTGGAGGTTTTCAGTGACTCTTTTCCAAACAGCATCTTAAATTAAAGCATTTTCTAGAACAAGGTCAACGTGGTAAAGAGTGTTTTCTGAATGACCGTCCTCCACCCCGTGGGTGGCACTGTACCTTACCCGCATGAGTATGGGAATAACCGTCACTGCCAGTAGGTAGAATTAATATTAGGAAAGCACTCGGTGTATTTTTAAACTACTGTGTCGCATGAAGATAAATTAAAAGGAGAAGAGCCAGCACTGTGACTCACCGGTCCAGATAATGCTTTTGAGGTATCAGCATGAATCCCAAACCTTGGGATCTACCTTGGGGTTGTTTGTGTGTCGAAGTGGCCAGTATGGTCAGCATGTTTTATGTAGATATCCAGACATCTTTTTGACATCTTGCAATCCTAAAGCATTGTGTGTGTGTGTGTATGTGTACATATATATATATGTATATATATATTTGGCAGACAAACACATTGCAAGAAAAATAGTCTTCTTTCAGGTTAAACTCCCTTATCTCTTGTTAGGTACTTTCTGTAAAAGACCTTCCAAACTAAACATTAGTACTTAAAATTTCTATGCTCGAGTACAAGCCTGGTTCTCATGCTCTACAAATTTATTTTTAAAACTGTAGAATGGATGCCTATTAACAGTTCAAGAACTTAAAATACATTTTGGGATGCATAAGCCTAGCAAAATATTTTAAATCAGTGATACTGGAAGGAGGTTATGCAAAAATCCAATTAAACTTATGAAATCCCTATCCTGTTGAAGTATAATTTAAAGGAAAGCAGTTCTGTTTCCCAGAAGTGCTGTGTATAATATTTCTGGCTTGGGAAGAAAGGGCTGGAGTGTGCTATTTGGCTGGAAATCGGTACCAGCTTCCTCCATGGTGTTTTAGTTGAACAGTGTTGACATTCTAACAAATCCCGTGGAAGCTCCCCTGAAGTGGAGGAGTTAGCTGTTTTCTTGCTTTTACAGTGAAATATCTGTTCGATACAGTGATCATGTTCCAGTAACTGAGCTATACTGCGTTCGTATTTGATGACCAATGGCATTCTTGGTTTAACACCCTATAGAAGTCCTAAATTGCTGGAGGAAAACCAAATATTTCTGAAACTTCGCGGCTACTGTATTTCACACAATCATTAAAGTAAACAAATCTTACACTACTATGTAGCCAATGAAAATACTGGATAAAAGGTTCAGTGTCCCTTGTTGTGTATACCTGTGTTGTTTGTTTGTTGTTGTTTTGTTAAAATAAATCCTCAAGCCTGGATTGCTCAGTGCTTTAAAGTCAGTGTAGCAAAGCAGTAGGATCACTTCAGAAAATGTAACGTGAGGCTTTTTTTTTTTTTTTTCCCTTGCCACAAGAACTTAAACCAAATCCTTATTTCTGCTAAACGACAAAAAGCATGTGTATAGACCAGGAGAGAGAAAATGCTACCAGCTAGTTGTCCTTTCGCTTTCTTTAAAGGAGTGAAAATAATCTCCACCTTCTTTTTCTTGCTCCCCTTCCTCCTTGCCCAAAAGGAAAACATTTGAAATTGATTCAGTTCTTAAATAGAACTTTCCAACGGAAACTAGCATTACAAACATAGATATTCAGTATTTTACCCCTAGGATTTATTCAAAATAATCTGGGCCTCTATATTGGCGCTAAAAATACATTTTCCAGTTCTCACTGGTAGCCAAAGCAGGGGTTAAAAGCAGCATTCTGGCTTTAATTTCCAGTACATAAAAGTAACACTGTTAAAACAATCTGTGCAAGGCACCAGCTTGTTCCCCTCCCTGCATCCCCTGAACACTGTTCAGTTCAGCTCAGGTCTGCAGAAGGCAGCAGGGCTTTTCTGCACGTGCCGCTGCCCCACCACCTGGCTTTTCCCCTGAGCTTCCAAGAGCTCTTCGTGGCCGTGGCAGCGTTACAAGGTGAGGTGACTGCTGTGGTGGGGTAAGCTGAGCAGGTTTCTAGATATATCCCGGGGAACCTGGGTCCCCTGGAGTGTGGTGGGGGTCTTGCCATTGAATTCATCACCGACTGGGAGCCTGTCGTGTCCAGCAAGCCACACCGTTCACCGCAGTCCTGGCTTCTGGTGGTTCGTATGCCAGGAGTCTTCGCACCACTTGTGTTGTCACAAATGAGTCAGAATGGGAGGTCAGAAGTTTTGTTTGGTTTTAGAGTCAGGTACTACCTGTACAGGACAATTCTGAGACTGCTTATTCAATACAATGCAGTGCAGCACTTGGTGAGTTTCTACATGCTTCACACCTCCTCAACACCAAGCTTAGAAACCATGGGTTTAGTCTCCTGGTCTCCGTTTCATCCATTTTATTCCAGGCAGTCCTGGTCTCTTACGTGATAAGTGCCATCTTCCTGTCTTCTTGAACCATTTCTCTCATTGCCAATTCTGAAAATTGGTAAACGCTTTGGGAGCATACAGAGACCCATCTGTTGATATGCTCTCTCTGGGCAGTTAGAGTTCGGGGGGGGGATCACAAGCCTGGGCAGTTACAACTGACAATTATGGCAGTTTTAAGTGAAAGTTTTTATTAAAGATTGTCCAGAAGCTCTTACAGAGTCATCTTAATGAGACTACCCTGGATTTAGGTTAAAAAAGAATAATTCTAAACCAGATAGAAACATTTGATTAGGAGAGCTTAAAGCCAATATGGAGGAAGAGGGGAAAGAAAGGAGAAAAGGAAATACACTGGTTTTGGGTTAAGGTGCTTCAAATGCAAAATTAACACTTTGGTGCAACTCCTGTGTGTTTTAACACGCACACAAAAAAAACATTCACAGAAGATCACTCAAGCATTATTCCTGTGGATCAGCAGTGTAAACTTTTACAGACCTCCATGTGAATTATAGCAAGACCCAATTTAAATAAATGAAGGATGACGTATATACTGCAAAAGATCCTGCACCGAATAGAGACCTTTTCTGTCACTCTGCCATGAAGACCAAATGCGTTATCTCAGCTGGCTTCTCTAATGTTAGAAAAGCTTTATGCGCTGTGTTTGAATGAGATGTGTATTTTAACCCGCAGTCTACACTGCATGGAACAAATACAAATATCCTATACTCCAGTCTTTGGTTGGTATCAGGCAGGGTAAATTCAACCATGACAGAAATTTATAAGAAATTGTGGTCTGATTTACCATCCATCAAATAATTTTGAACTCTGGGAGGTGATTTCAGGCCCCAGGTTTGTTGTTTTCTTAATGTTTGATATTGTTTCTTTGTGATTTCAATAAATCCTGGTTGCCGTTTGTGCAAAGAGGAGGCATTTTGGTTGGTTAATTTTTCTTTTAGAGGTCTCGTTCTAGTTGTGATCATTCTGCAAGTATGAAGGTACTTCCCCATGGTGAACAAACAGATGACTTTACTGCTATTAGTAGATGGAAGGTTACTACTTAGTTGATCAGCAGAAGCAGTATAAACTCACAGACAAAACCAGTTCCATAATTTTATTTAAATTAAAATTGAGAGACTCTGAATTGCTGTTCTAAAGTTTCTCAAATGGTGTTTTCTGCAGAACAAACAGTTGAAATGCAGGATAGTGGCTTGTCTTTTTTCCACATGGTAACATGATGGTAAAACAGGGAACAATATGAGTCACTCCACAGTGCTATAGGATTGCAACTGCGAGGGTAAAGGTCTGAGACCAAATGGAGAGGGAGAAGGTCTGTAAGCCGTATTGGAAAGCATTTTTTTGAAAGCCCAGCCTTGGTCTGATTCTGCTTCAGGTGAAGCTACTGCCAAGTGCTCGCATAAACTCAGTTTTGTTTCTCTCTTTGCCAAATGGATCAAATGAATATAAAGGATATGGATAGCAATTGACTGTGCGAACTGAAAGGTGTTTTTGTCAACCAATGTCGACCAATAGCCTATAAATAGGTAATCTTAGGCTCTTTATTTATACGAAGCTTACTTGTATGGTGACATCATGTCCATACCAGCTCCTGAGCAGGTGAATGTCCACATGTAAAGTTCTCTTTTCACATAGAAGTCATCTTGACTTCATGGCTTCGTGTTTCTCCCATTTCAACAAACAAGTCCATAAATTACAGAGGTGCTTCAAGTACCCTGTTTGTAGTTTTAAAATGGATGAATGCAAGTGTTTTTGGTGGTTGGACCAGTGTATTTAGGTCTAGCAGGATACTTCAAAGTTGTATTCAGATTTTCTGTAACATAGCAAGATGCCATGCTCCATCTACATCAGCATAGGCTGGCAGAAACAAGCAAGCACTTGCCACCTCTAAAATATGGCTATTTAAGCACCTGCTTGTAGACATTTAATTCTGAAAACGAGGACTTCAGTCTTTTAGATGCTTTCTTCTATATATAGCTAGCCCAAACCAGAATACCACAAGATTTTATTGCCTCAGACATTTTAGAAAATATTGTCCCAGTTGTATTTGTAGCACACTGTGCACCTTTGTTCACACATCGGAAGATCTTAAACAGATCTATACGCTGTAAGGAATCTTTATAGAAGTCTTTCTTCCAGTTTCAGACTGGTTTCAGCTTTTCAAAAACCTCAGTTTAACTTAATTTACAAATTTTTAAAAGGTACGAGTGTTCAATCACAAACTAGGCCTGACTGTTATGAGACTTTCCTCTAAACCCCCTCTCATAATGAGATGGATGTGAGGAACCATATTTTTCATGCAGGGTTTTTTTAAAACCTGTGTTCCTTTCTGTATCGTAGCTGTCTCTGACTTGGATAAATACTGAGCTTATGTTTGAAAGTTTCCGAAGTGGTGCCATTTTAATGAAGCATTAATCAGAGGTTCAAGTGCAAAATTTGCTGAAACAAACAAGGGGTTGTTAATTTGGGGCCTGCTGAACATGCCTGTGAATAATTGGGAAGGATCAGTTCCCCCTTTGTTGTTTTTCGTCTTTAAACTGAGCAGCAGTGTCGGTGAGATCGCACGCCGATTTTCTTTGGGAAACGAAGCGACAGCTGACAGCGCTCTGCCTTCTGTCTTTCCAGGTGAAAAACCGTACAAGTGCACGTGGGAAGGCTGCGACTGGAGATTCGCACGCTCGGATGAATTAACGCGCCACTACAGGAAGCACACAGGGGCAAAGCCCTTCCAGTGCGCTGTGTGCAACCGCAGCTTCTCTCGCTCCGATCACCTGGCTCTCCACATGAAGAGGCATCAGAACTGAAAGCTGGACTTGTCGCTGAGGCAGTTCTGTATCTATGCAATTTCCTATTGACTCTCGACGTACAACTAAAATGAGTTTAATTTTTGAGTATGGATTATCCATTTAAAAGAAATCTCAAAGGCAACTGGAAATGTATATTTTGTATATTTATGCAGAAAAAGGGAAGACACTGTATCACAATACCGGAGTGTTCAAGTCATTTGTTTGCTCTCATGATGTATATGGCTTTAGTCAGCAGGTTTCATCTCTTTACAAGTATTATGTCTTGACACATGGCAGCGTTACACTTTTTTTTTCTCTTGTGGTGTTTTGACCAAAGCACTGTCATTGTGACAGTGTTTAGTAAATGAATTAATGAGAGGCTACACATGAATGGACGCAGTGGAAAAGCCATGAATTGTAATCTGTCAGGTTTTTACTGGACATATTTAGTACTTGTGTTTGTTAGTTTTTTTTTAATGTTAAGTCGTTCTGTGGAGATAAAATACATAGAAAAATTCATAAACAGCCATAGAACAAAACATTTTGTTCTGTATGTTGCATGTTTGCTATGACAAAGATTTTGTAAATATGCAAATCAGCTTTTTAGGTTTAATACAAAATTTTTCTAAGAATTATCTGAAAAAAAGCAGTTGTTTTACATTTGATAACACGGCACATTTACAAAAAAGTTACTTAAATACCTCTCAAAACAATACCAACTTAGCTTCATTTTTCTTAAGAGAAATGAGCAAAATGTTCAGATGTTTTGTACCTGTTAACTCAAATGGTGTGCACTGAATATTCAA
Organism: Cygnus olor; assembly: GCF_009769625.2. NCBI lineage: Eukaryota > Metazoa > Chordata > Aves > Anseriformes > Anatidae > Cygnus > Cygnus olor. The sequence continues at coordinate 166,217,208 of NC_049169.1, read as the reverse complement.
AGCAGGATTTCGTTTTCAAATTGCTTAAAAGGGGGGAACATTTAGAATGAACTGTTAAGTAAATGTTGGAAGCTTAAATAGTGGGGATAGTTATGATACATACAGAATGCTAAACCTCTTACTATAAGCTAAACTTAGTATCACTTTAAAAAGAAGGATTTAGGATGCAATTTTCATATACAGACATGTTAAGCTGTTTCAGCACGAGTATGATCTAGTTTCATGTGGATATTGCATATAATTTATTAGAAGGTAAAGGATACAGTAATTTTATTTAAAATTACAGTGCAGTTTAGTTAATCCACTGTTGAGATGGACACACGGGAGAATTTACTGCTGACAAAAGTAGCTGAAACTCCACTGAAGTCAGTGAGGTGGTGCCCTTTTATGCTAACAATGACTTTGATCCACAGTGTTCAGCCTTGAAATAGTAAGTGAAGAGCCAAAGATGAGGTTAGACCGTGTAGGATTTGGCCAGGCAACAGGAGAAAATGAAACAAACCTAGTAAAAGTGTCTGGAGTTCACAAGCCGTAATATTAAGCTGTCAACCAAAGGGTAAAATAAACAATCAAAATACCAAAAAAGGGTCTTGCAGGAAAACCTAGCTTTGTTTAAACTGTTGTTTGTCTTTATTTATTTGTGGTATATGATAGACTCTTTTTTTTTTAAGACAATTTTACATATACTTGATAAATTATAGTTTTGTTTGTTATAGTTAGAAATGTTGCTCTTAATGTAAATAGTTGACAAATGATGTAAATAATTTTGTAAGGCTTCAAATGTTTATACGTGGAAACACATGCATAAATTGGTTGCTGTTTTGCTTCTTTTGCCTCCCCCTACCTTATTTTTGTATTGTGGTATTTCCTATGCAAATGATGGAGCAAACAGCTGTATAGTTGTAGAATGTTTTGAGAGAGAATGAAATGGTTTATATATAAAAGACTTTTTTTTTTTTTTTTGCAAAATAAAACAAAGTGCCTAATGTGCGTGTGTGTGCCCTGTGTAGCTCTTGACAATGACAGTTCTGTTTTTTCATTACAAACTGGAAATCATAGCAATATTAAGCTAATTAAGAATAAGAATTCATGTTCTTTCATAGCAGGGATTGTCTCTTTGGAAAGTACCTAGCACTTCTGCATCCTGCCATGATTAAAATAATAAATGTGAAGTGGTAAGTATTAACTTCAGGGTGCTTTTCTACCACCAGAACTTTAAAGGAAGTGTGCAGTAGGCTGAGAACAGTTGCAGTAGTCCATCCACAGGCATGTGATAGGAAGGGAAAAATACTCATTGGGTGCATACAAGAAGTATGCAAATTCTCTCCCACTTTCAAATCAGGTAAAAGCTGTTCACACCCATCTACAGTGTTGCTCGAAAGCACTTTCTCCCCCCAAAGTTCCTTCCATGTTCTGGAAAAACAGGAGGCTCCCAAAGAAGTGCCCTCCACAGCTGTGTCTCCTTTTCTGTTATTTTTGCTTGGAAGATGTAAGTACAGTTCAATTTAGAAATTCAAGTTGGTGTGGGTTCAGATCTGGGGTTGCAAATATTACTCAGTCCTTTCTGCCAAGCTTAAAGAAAATGGGTACACTAAACTTTATTAATGAAATAGGTCTTAAAACCAATGCAAGTTTCTTTAAATTTTATTATTCCAAATTCATATATCCAATTAAATGAACTATCAATTTACTCAAAATTCAATTATTGCCCTGTAAACTGTGGCTCTTATTCTTGTATGTCTCATTTCTTTCCTTATAATCTAGCTTTGATTTTTCTTTAATTGATTTTTCGCTCTTAATTAGCCTCTTCCATTTCACATAAAACCAGTTCCACACATTGACTAATCTCCTCCTTCTAGAAAATACCAAGGATAGGCATTAGTAAAGTCAGTGAAGCCCTGGTTAATTACCAAGGAAATCTGTCCGCGTCTAACCTAACTGCATAACCGCAAATACAAGAGCAATGTTTTGGAGGCCTGGAACGATAATTCCCAGCAGCATTACTGCCACATTACCCTTTTTTGATCCAGCAATTAGAAAAAGTGCAGCGTTTCTTTGGAGTGTTTCTGCTAGGAGGGGAAGTTGGCAATGAATTCGGCCATCATTCATGTGCTGTCACAGCTAAGAGAGAGTTACCAGAGCTTATTTTCCTGCGCACAGGGTGAAGTAAATAACAGCAGTGTTCCAGGGCGTTCGGCGTGCCAAGCCTCACCGTTTGGCTCAGCCCAAATAACTCGCGTCCCGTTTGGGATCGGACCGGTGGCAGGTTTAGTGGCTGTTCCTGGACTTCTGTAGATTAAGACAGTCCCAGATTCTGTGTTTCCCGTGTCCTTCCACAGCAAAGGCCTGCTCATTGCATGGTTTCAGCCTCTGACGTTGCCTCACACTCCTTTTAGATGTTTCTATTGCTCAGCTACCTGGTTGCATAAACCAGCTTAATGGCTCCTTGTTAATCTTGAATGAAAGGCCATAATTAGGCCCATCTACTTCAGCAGCACTTAGCCTAACGCAAACAGAAACATGAAGAGCAGACCTATGTGCTGGAATACATTACAAAACTGAAGGTGGAGAAGCTTGCTTCACTGGCGAGTGCTACATCCACAGCTCATGGTACTAAAACAGCGGTTGAACAGCCCGTCCGATCTCAAAACCTGCAAGAAGAGGTAGCATCATCATAGTCTCTGTGTGGTTTGTTTGAAGCAGTTGGTGCAGAGTCCCCTGAGGTGCTGAGGCAACTCTCAAATCCAGCTCTCAAATTATCATTCCACGTGAAGGGAAAATCCAGTTGGCAAACTGGCTTTTCTAGTGATCACGTGAAAGCAACATTGTACTCTCCACTGGGTGCTGAGTTCCTTCCTGTGGTTTTTATATTAGTTGAGGGCCTGATCCTCCGCAGAAGCGCCTCTGCGCCCACATGGGAATCCTGTGGCCTTCATTATATGGGATCCTCTCAAGGATCCTTGTTTTAATCTGGTCTGTAAGGTGCCACGAGGCTCTGCCATGCTATACAACCACAACAATGGTTTTGCTGTTGACCTTCATGAAAGAGAGTCCGGCTCAACAACTATTATCCAGAAGAATGTGGTGAATTACTCATGTGCTGAATAATGCATCCTGGCACTTTACGTGTAAGAAGGCAGAGGGAATTTATTGGCCAATGTAAGCAGGAGAAGCAGCCCAATGGATATGCTTTTAATCAAGTGACTTGCATACTTTGCTTGTGTTTACTTATTCCTCTTCTCCTTCACCACTAACCATTATGCTGTTGTTGTCCTCTGCCATGTTTCTAGCACCCCCACAAATGCTTGTTGTTTGGGATTTGGGATTTGAGCTGACACAGGCCACTGGAGAAACTTATGGCAGACCAGGCAGAGAGGTCTACAAAGTCCTGTGTATGGCAAACGAGACGGGCAGTGGTTCCAAGGATTTCTTTGATGTTGTTGTTGTGCTTTTTAAAAATAGGTACTGTTTATATATAAACATGTATGCAAATACATATTGGCATCTGTGTGTATGTGTGCCTGCTTGCTTGAATATTCAATTTAATTCTGACTCCTGGCAAACACTTGCTTTTTAAAGCGTTTGATGGCAGTGAGATCCACAGGTTAGCTGAGGAGCAGAAGGGGGAGAAGAAAATGGATGTTTCTACGTTTCCTCGTGGAATTTCTAAACAATCAGGGAAATGTAAAGGTCTGTTTTCCCTGAGCTGTGTATACTGTACTCAGGAAAATGCAACAGTGAATTTCTGTTTCCAATGAGTAGGTTCTTTGTTTTTTATTTTGAAGTCTTTTAAATTCTTTTGGAGAGAGTGAGAGAGAGCTGTACGGAGATGGAAGGGCAGTTACAACAACAAAGCTAATTAGAAAAAGAAAAAGAAAGTAAATCTTCAGCTGGGCAAGCTAAAAACATGATTTATTTCTGCAGGAGAACTTGCGCAAGAGGTAGCAGACAGCAACCTGAAATGAAGTCTCAAGTGTAGCTTGTCAAAGCAGAGTTCCTCCTCCCCTAGCTCCACTTTTCCTTCCTGATCTCTGCCCAGTCCTGTTTCTGCTGCCCATCAGTCTCAGATGTAATTCATATTCCTCATTGCTCCCATGTCTCCAGCTACCACGGCGGCTCCATCCCATCCCACCCCACCTCAGCAGCTGGGTGCCAGCTCATCCTGCTCTCAGCCGGGATGTGCATCTCACCTAGCTCAGGTTTCAGCAGCGATTGCTGTCCCTGTTTGACCAGAGGGCAAACTGCAGGGAAGCGGATGGAAGAAGCTGCTGCATACAGAGCACTGACCAAGCACTGGGGAAACACAGCCTGGAAGTGTGACAGCTTTTCTCTTTTTTTTGCAGATTTGTCTGTTCCTATTTTCATTTGTGTGACTTTTGTTTTTGACTCGGGCTGCGAAGAGCTGGCAGAGGAGTAAGTTAAGAGTGCCACAGGAAGAAGGTGCGAACCTGGAAAGAAATGTCTTCCTCACTGTCCACTTCTCTTTGTGGCACAAAGGATATCAGCACGGCTTGTTTACTTTCTGCCAGTCTCCCTGCGCTGTATTGTATAACCGGGACAAACTTCCTTTTTTCCTTACGTACAGTGCTTGTGTCAATATATAGGACACGCTATAACTACGTACACAACGACTTTTGCACCCAGTGCGAATTTATTTTTCTGCGTGGGGCTCGAGAAACTGATGGGAGCCTTCTCCTTCCCATGGGACAGGGCAAAGGCATGTGATGCCGAGGGGGATTCTCGTACTGACTGAGGCAGTAGCTCAAAAATGTTCAGCTGTACAGCATGGAGTCATGGGGTTTTCAGCCTTGCTTTTTGTGCTGACCATCCCATTTTCCTGCCGTACTCTTTTTCACTGTAGTAGAGTCAGCTCAACAACGGCTTCAGCTACAGGAAGCTTTAGGAAAATGTGATTTGACTCTTTCTCAAGAACTGAGTAGTCACATTGGCTGATTTGCCATCTTTTCTGCCTGGGAAATCAAAGTCTGAAGTCTCTTCTAAATAATATCCCCAAAGGCCATTTCTCTTCCCAGCCTCAGTCGTTGTTTCTGTTTATACTTGTTTGGTTTAGCTGGCTATTGTTACTGTGGTTTGTCATTATTTCCAACGCATCGGGCTGGATCACTAGACCAAAAAAAGGACGTAGGCACCCTCAGAGGGACCCGAAATCCAGTCTGCACACACTCCCAGGTCAATACTCAAGCTGCAAGGTTGTGTGCTCGTGCTCTCTGCTGCTTTCTTTTTCCAGTCCCACAAATACTGCGCTCTCTGCTTTCCTCTGGCCTGGCCTCAAGGAGGATGGAAACAAACTCTGTTAAGTCCTCTCTCTGGCTCCAAATAGCCCGTGGAGTGGTGACCTCCCTGTGAAGTCAGGGATGTGGCTTTCAGCTTTTTCAGGCTAACCAGGAGTGGGCACCATGGTCCTGGCCACCAGAGGATCATCCTCCTTCACCAATTATTGTATAAAAGAGGGGCACCATCACCAAATCCCTTCAAGGCACTGGCTGTGCACAGAAAAGCAGTGGCACCTTGTGAGAAGCTTCATCGTGTCTACAGGCAGAAAGCGAGCCAGAAGAGTGCCTTTGACATTAAGACCCCCAGAGGATTTAGGCAGGACAATACCCAGTTTCTGGGTCCTGACCAGGGATAAGGGTGACCTGAGTCCTTAACAGCATGAAGCCTGAGGCTCTGCTGTGTATCTACACAAGCACAGCTTGAGGACCATAAGGAATTTTAAACTCATAAATTCACGGGCATATAGAGTTTAACCTGTAGGGTTAAACATTGACAGTATGAAGGTTTTCTGGATTATATGCTTGCATTATACCCCACTTTAGGTGCTAAATCCTTTTTGAGTGATTTTTTGCTTCAGTGAGAAGAAGCAATGTGCAGCCTTGGTAACACGTGGCTGGGGAAGGCTTAAGAAATTTGTTTCTGTGGACTGTGTTGGCACCAGAGCTGGACTTGAGGACTGGGTCTGTAGGAGCCAACTTCTCCCTCAATGTCAGTGGTGCAGAGCTGGCACCAGCTGAGCACTGCCAGCATCTTGCAGGTGACTCAGGGCACGTTGCACACTTCAGGCTGGACCAGGAACTTCCATGGCTGATTGAAATGACATAGTGAAATAAAATTTAATTTGAAAAACTGCTGCATGTTTGACATGTGCGTGTATGACACAGAAGACCTAAAGTCTGAGTGTATTGCTCTCGGGGAGCTTTCACAACAAATTTCTGGATTTCAGTCTTTTAATTCACAGTCTCTCCTGGGGCTGGGTCCAGATTTTGTACTTATGAAGATGTTTATTTTCCAGTTTTGTTCAAATACAGCAATCTCCCAAGAGCAAAATTTTTGAGATTTTGATTGTGGAAGATGGCAGAATTCTTGCAAGATTAACAGCATTTGTTCTATAGCCAGCTATCAATTAAAAACCTTACATGGTCCAAAACATTCCTCTCAGCCCATCTCTGATGGATCCCTTAAATGAACACTTGAATTCACAAAGTGCTGCTAAGAAAAAGCAACAGTAATGTGTTCAGATGCTCTTGAAGTTGCTTTGGCTTTTTTTTTTCTTCCTTTCTTTTGTGTTGTTTTGGTTTTTGTTCTTACCGTTCTCAGCTAAATAAAGAAATAGTAGTTTTCTTATACAAATATTTCTAAGTTATTACTAAATTTACCTGTGGCTTCCCCTCCACCCCAAAAAATAATAAATTGTTGTTTTCCTAGCACTGTATTTGGTTTCTCTCCTGGGCTGTTATCAGGCTAGAACTAAGAATCATTCTTCCTTTGAAGAAGCTCAGACAAATGGGTAAGCCAGGCTAAATGTCCCCGGGGGAAAACTTACTTCATTTCTGAAACATTAACAACAGCAATCAAATGAAATGTGAGTATTTTCAGAGTACATACTGTGCCTTAGGACATTTAAGCTACTTTCTTGAATAAAGGAACTTTTCAGTAACCTTAAAGAAGCATACCCTGAAAAGACAGTTCTGAGTATCAGATATTTCTGACACGTACCATCTGCAGAAAAAATAGGCTCAGGGGACCCACGTATTCCTCTTTTATCTCCTTTCTAAGCTTATTCTGTGTATTTATGTTGCTTAGCTTGCACCTTGTAGCCGGTAGTTGTTTCTTAGTTTGCCTGTGACTGATCCTGCTGTTTTGTGATAGTCCCTTAGAAGCACCTCATGCTGTTTCTTCTTAGTGTTACTCAGTTTGTTGCTGCAGTGGAGAACAGGGTGTTAGCTGAAGTCTGGTGAGCTGAAAGGAGGATGGCCATCTGACCGATCTTCAAGTTGTTTCCAAGCAAGGATTGTTTTCATGAAAATATTGCCTGCTACCACGTGTCAGTGCACTTCAGCATACCTGGAGAAACAGCTGGGGCTGGAGGATTTGCTGATAAAACTGAATAAAATCAAACTTTATGCCATTTGCACAACTGTGGTTTGGGATGGTTTGGCCAATGCCTGGACAGACATCTGATTTGAATTGTTTTCCTGAGGTCAGCGTAACTGCAGAGAGTTCCCATCTGCTCCCTCTCATATTTTTTACTTCTTAGTGCCACTGTGCCATTAGCAAGATGGACAAATGTTGTTTTTTCTTTCTCAAGTGTCTCATCCTTGGCATTTAAGCACAACCATCTGAAAAAAACACCCTTACCAATTAAAGGGAACAAATTAATCTTACAGCAAAGGCAATGCATAAAATCTGTCTGCAAGCAAATGTTTACCCCAGGAAGACAGGTAGGCAGCCTCCTCCTCACAGCAGCATAGTGGCATAAGTATTAAGTTTGAGAAACATGTGTCTGTACCAGTAAACTAAACATGATTGGGACTGCCCCCTGGCACTGAGGCTGATGGAGATGGAAACGGCTGCATCCGTGGTATTGGTTGCCCCTCCCCTCCATGCCCCGCATACAAACTGCCTATTGAGAGCAGTCCTGGCCCGTGCCAGCTCTTGGCCTGCATTTGGGAATTGTTTGGGAAAGTTGGCCCTGGCCCCGTTGTGCCAGGCACTATGCTAACAATTAAACTGCACAGACAATTGCCTTCCAGTGCCTGGGAATGTTCCTTGGCACTCTTTTAGTTTGCCAATATGGACGTTAGCTTTGGAGTTCAAACTCTGGCAAATTCAGCTTGGCTTCCCCCTGACTTTAAAAGGAGGGAGACAAACAAAAAATGGCATTCAGGGGAGCAGTTCTGCTGCATGTGGTCCTTCTTAGAGCCTGAGAAATATGCAAATACACAGGCTCTATTGATTTTTTTCAAATTACTCTGCATTGACAATAGAATAAAGACAAAAAGCAGAAATGACCCAGAAAATTGCCTTACTATTAAGAAAAAGGAAAGGGCATTTTATTTTTATTTTCTGTTATTTTATTTTATTTTAGTGAGTGACAGAGCTTGGGGACGATGTCTATATGGGGGGCTCAAGTGGGAGGCTCCTCAGGGAGCTATGTAGAGGAAATGGGAAGAAATGTTCCTTTTAAAAAAAAATAATATGAGAGAGAGAGAGAGAGGGGGAAGAGGTCTAATCCCTTTGAAGCTCACAGTTTTATGAGAGCTTTGTCCTTGGGAACTATTCACCAAAGATGACTAGAGCCGCTTCGAGCTTTGCAAAATTACTACAAACATAAGGTGAGTGGCTTTATCATAAAATTGGAGTGGCCATTAAAACTTCAAAGGAGACGTATGACCTGAATTTTACCTGTCACAGTCAGGAGTATTTATTATAGGAAGATTTGATTCCTTTCTTTAGTTAACAGCCTGGCACTCACGTGAGGTCATGGGCTAGATTATAGTTTTCATTGGTGGTATGACAGATTAGATGTTAATATTTTATTGCTCCTGACCTTGGGAATCCATAAACCATTGGACAGGTGAGAGCTGAAAAAACAACAACCTGGCTCCTTTCACAGTGGGAGCATATTTCTAATACCCTAGTGTGGCCATAGTGGTATGTTTCCACTGATTAGCATCTAACCAGGCTGACTTTGACAGAACACATCCCTCAGAGGATGCTGGAGACTGCAGTTCTTTAGGAGCCCTGGTCAAGCAGCCAGCACCACTGCCCATTTACTGCAAGCTTTGGAATAAGAATACCCCAAAGGAGCGTCAGAGTTGGTAGTCAAAATGGTAAGGAAGGAAAGACACTGTGATAAAGCCATTTTTTCCCAGCAACATCTATGTATTTTCCCAACCTTTGTCCTTCCTTCTAAATCTGCTGGTTGGCTGTGCTCAAACCAGCACGGTTCAACGCCTCCTTGTCTCATCGGCACAGAGGTAGCCTTTTCCCCTTGTTCTTGCTGGGGCTGCCAAATTCGCCACACCATCATTTGGTTCCCTCTTCTAATGCCTTGGTGCGCTCTCATTTTCAGCCTTCTCCTTTCACTCCTTCGAAACTCTTCCCCAAAATTCAGGTCTTCCTATGACTTCCCATCTGCCCTTCCAGTGTTTTCTGCCATTCTGCCTGCTCCCAAGAAGTGCTTGTAACGGCCCACTTAAGGGAGCAATTGCCACACATGTCTTTGGCTTTCTCGGCTGCTTGTATTGCATCTTAGGAGGCAAATAATATCTGCATCTGAGTGAACATGCTTGCCTGCAACTGTATTTGTAAATATTCAGAATCATTTTACTAATATTTGCATGAGTCTGAGATGCTTATTGTTCTAAGAGAATATGGCAATAGCATTTTAGCAGTACTCAAGTGGGATCCTCTATAAAACTGTTCATCTGCGTTTTCCAAAGTCAGTTAAGTAACATTTGCAATATCCTAGTTGAGGAAATAAAAGTGGTAAAAGAGAACTTGATTCAAAGTCACAGTACGGCTGCAGCACAATTGACAGCATAACCTGTGGGTCTGGATTCCAAGGAAAATACAAACTATTATACTTACCTGTATATAATTTCCTACATCCAGATTAAGATTCCAATAGATCTGAAAGGTGGGATTTCAGTAGATTTTAGGTGCCTAATCCTGTGCAACAGTAGAGATGACCAGCTTGCTAGCACTGCCCTACTTCTATAGGTACCTCTATGGTCAGCCTAAAAACAGTGGTACTTTTGCTCATTAGGAATAATGATGGTGGTAGCCAGCTTTTGCATAATAGGCCTGTGGGAACACTACTTTCTCAGGGACTGAGAGGACCACAAGACATTTTACGTTAGACCACTATTGAAGTCATTGCCAGCATGACATCCCAAGTAGCCTTGCCCAGGCAGACAAGGCAGGGTACAGAGACTCCTTGGAAAGAAAGACTTTATGAAGGGAACAATGGATTTGCATCAGCTGATGACTTCAGAATCCAGTGACTGTTACGGTGTGCATGCAAAATCTAGATGTTATGATTTTAAGTGCAAAAGTAAGCTAGCTACAAATGTGTGTGACAGGACAGGCTCAGACCTCTTCCAACAGTGTAACTGAACTTGGAGATAAGATTAGAATCTTTGAAATAAAATGAACAAACAAACAAACAGAAAACAGATTATCATCGAGAGGTGCAAGCCTGCTTCCCTAGCTGAAAGCCAGACCCTCTCAGAGCTGTCCACCTTTCAGCACCGAAGTGAATGAGAACTGCAGGTCTCTTGGGACTTTGACCAGGGCATCTTTGTGTAATCCTGATGGCTCTCTCCTCACCTCTGCCACAACCTGAAAACCCACAACCTTGTCTCTCTTGTTCTGAATCACTCTATTTTCCTCATCCTTCTCCATTACCTCCCAGTCCTAGCCATTGTTTATCCTGATCATTCATGGCCTGCTGTTTCCTCGTTCCTTTCTCCCTCCGGTTAATACTGTTATCACAGCAGCCCTAACCACAAAGTTTCTGACTGGCGGTGTGGTGGGATGTCCACCCTAACTGAGGTCATCTCACCACCCTGCTACCAGGAGGACCCTTTCCTCTTCCAGGACAGCAAGAGAGAGACTCAGCCTCTCCTTTCTTGCTGCATCAGGCCCCTTGCATTCCCTCTGCTCTCCCACACCGTACTGGTACCCCAATCCCTTCACATATGGAAAACCCAGGATTAAATTGTTCCACCAGCAGCTAACAAGCCACAGCAAAACTGGCCTGGCTGGTTGGAGACCAGCCAAATAGCAATACGGTGGATCATGTGTCATGGGTACTTATAGAAATGAAATGTCACAGCACTCAAATAGAGAAGGAGGACTTGGTCTCAGGCCACGAGGTGTAAAAAAGCTTTATTGGAATCTTTGCTAGTTGGAACTGATCATAAACTACTTATTTCCACTGCTAAAAGGGGCCTGGCAAGCAGCTTGCTGGGAAACATTTTTTTTTTCAATTACAAATGTATGAATTGCAAACTAGATACCAGCCTGAGTAAGACATGTAGAAGCAGATAGACTCTCTAGAGTACCTGGGAAAAAATACAATGGAATAAAGTCCAGAGGTAGGGTATTTACATTGCAATTTTATTAAAAATCCTGTCTGAGACAAAATATAGACTGTAACTGACATGTAAAAGGTTGTGATGCCACAAAAAGGAGCTGAGGCTTTTAGCATACTGTTTCTGGGAAAGTCTATTTCCAGTTTCTATTGTCAGTGTTAAAAAAAACTCATAAGACTGGTAGGATTTTGTTTTAAGTGATCAGGAGAGTTGAACCTTAAAGTGTCATAATAAAGACAAGTGTTTTAAAGAATAAAGTGTGTGGCATGAAAAAAAAAATCTAAGAAAAGTATAAAAGGTAGGATTCAGAAGAACAGAGAAATCTCTAAAGGCTTGACATGTTCTGTTATGTAACAAAGAAGTGAGAGAATCCATATGTGGTGTTTCATGTTAGGCCTTGGAATAAAACGGGTTCTTCAGACCCAAATAATCATAATTAAGCTGGATGCAAAAGTGTACATTAATCTAGCAAGAAAGTTATGCTTACAAGTACCACAGCCAGGCAGCTAATCACACACAGCAGGTATCTTTTTACTGGACAGGGTGTATCATAGTGTCTGATTGTTCATCACAGCGGAATTAAATGAGCAGTGGATAACACCAGAAGTAGCAGTTTCATCCAGCTTCTCATCTTGATGTCCAGCTCCTTCTGTAGCCAGACCCAGTTCCCTCGTAAGACCTGCCACGACACAGCCTGGTCACACTGCTCCAGCCTCTTGTCCTTGCCAGGCAGTGTCTGCCCCAGTGCCCAGCCCATAGTCCACCATGTCTGCTCTGCCTCCCTCATCCACCCAGGCCTGTGTCACTCCCCAGCTTCCTTCCCATTCCCACAGTTTTGCTTCAGGAGTCCCCCAGCTCTTCATCTTCTTGTCTTTTCTTATCCCATCCAGCTCTCCCTCATGTCCAAACTGCTTGTCTCCGTTAGCAAACCATGGTCATGTAGTTGTTGCCTTGCTCTTTCTCAAGCTCCTTATCTAGACTTGCTGTCTGTGTTTACACTGTTGGGCCCAAGAGTGCTTCCCAGTTCCCATGTCTGGGTATGTACTTTGTCATGCCCCAGCTCCATGCTGGAATAGAAACCTGGATGTACATGCTGGATGGGAGCTGCAGCATGTCCCAACAGGCCTGACAATTCAGAGGACCAGGAAACAAGGGCCCCGAGATATGCTGCAGAGCAAGTAAGTACAGACGCAGCAGCTGTTTCTCAGCTAGCTGGCTCTCTAGTTCCAGTTCCAAGTCCAACTTTCCATGCGCAGTCATCACTCCCCATATCCACACCCAGCCAGTCTAGGTTTCTGTTCCCTGCTTTGCATCCATCTCACAAGATTCCGCTTCTCAGTGGATCCCATTCTGACCTTCTGATCTGACTCAGCCTTCTAATCACATCTCTGAGTCCAATTCCCACTGCCTTGGTACCAGCAGCAGTCTCCTGGAGTATGTAAGAGACAGGTTTCTTGCTCTTGGGCCTTGTACATGACCCCTTTCCACTCCTGGCCACTGCCACCAGCCACTAAGTGATGAAGAACATCTTCCTTCCTTTAGCTCAATTGTTTTCTGGAGACAGCCAGCACTTGTGTCCATAGGCGCCAGAGTTCTACCCCTAGTCTGAAGAGGATTCTGCAGCCTGGTCATAAAATGTTTGATGCCAAATGTATCAGACATAGTATTAACCTTAATGTGAGCAAAGAACTTGGATTAACATACACGGTGAGACCAGATTCCCTGCACCAATGACCTAGAAGCAGGCATCTACCCAGACCTTTGTTCTGTGCCCAGAACCATGTTTGTACAATGCTGTTGCTTGTAGGAAATTGTGAGAAGCTCAGGCATGTTCAGTGACAGCAGAACTTTAGTCACTTTAACCAAACAAATCTCTGAGCAGGTGCATAACTCAAATTTTTAAATTTGTCAATTGCCTGAATTCGGGTAGATTTTTGCAGGGATGGGGAAAGGCACATAACTAGGTTTGCCAGCATTGCAAACAGTGTTGCAGGGAAAAACCTGAACACCAGATGTTTTCAGTCACCAGCCTTACACTGTTCCCTTCTGGAAGAAGCTGGAGAAGGCAGTCCATGTGTGCCCTCACCACCAGGCTCTGCTCTAGACAGGCTTATTTCTGAGCTGCACGCTGGATCTGTGGCTGCACCACAGCTGCTATTACTCCAAGGGTCACTGTCTGTGTTATTAGGAGCCAGGTTCAAGCTACACTCACAGACAAGACTGTCTGGTACTGTGTATTTTTGTTAACCTAGGACACAAAGGCTTTGCCTTTCAGCATAGGATCACTGTGGAACAGGGTGCTTATGAGAAGCACTCGACTTTCCGTATCTCTAGGATATATTTAAAAGAGTTCTTTAAATGTTGATTTCACCTGGTCATGGTCTTTAAGGGACAGCTTGAGGGCAGAGCCCTCAGGATTACTAGCTGTGTGTTCAGTAAGGTCACTGGGGGCTGATCCTCAACATTTCAACTCTACCTGCTGGGGAGCAGTTACGATCTCTGGCTGTGGTTACTGACACTGAGCTCTGCTGGAAGGCAGCTGGGGCTGCCTGAGCAGCTGGGAGCCAGCATGCACCCATCTTTTGCTGCTTTCTGGAGTCAGGATGTGGCTGAAGGATGTACCCAAACCCAGGAGCTCTGAGGGGCTCCATACACACCCCCTCTTCAGGGACATGCCAAATACCTGATGAAGTTTGCTGAGGGTTAACTGCTATCTCATTCACTTTGTGAACTGTTGTCCTTCCCAGTTCTGTATTTTCCCCTTTTCCAAGCGCATTTGTCCCCAGCTCCTTGCATTCTGGCTTCTAACACTTCATATTCTCTTGTTGGTTCCCTGGCCCCTTTGATGTATGTATGAAAGTTGATGGAGCTGTTGAAGTACGTCAGCTGACTGATTCAAAGCACCATAAAATAACCCAGGTTGCATACCACATCCAAGTCAACCTAAACCTGGGCACCCCAAATTCTTCACACTCCTTTGGCTAGTGCTGCCAAGAGGAGCTGGAACTTTCAACTAGATCTGACATATCAAAACCAAGCAATTCTCCGTCTCTTTGTTCCATGGCCGTATCAGGTTCTAGTCTGACTTGAATGGGAGAGGTATTCCTAAGACTGCTTTTGTTTATTTATTTTCAGATGCACATACCACAAAAATTAGATTACGGTTTGGATTTTGTCACGGCTGTCTCCTGCAAAGACTGGTTCTGTCTGTAGCAAGTAGTTTCTGGAGGGCTTCTTCTATTAATTACATGCTGCCACCCACTTATTTCCTTAAGGCAGATTTTACATCCCTGATTTCCCTGTGAAGCTTCCTTCCTTTAAGGTAGTATGTCTCTAAGGTGGGCAAACTGACAGCATAGAAATGGTATTTACAATCCGGGGGTCAGAATACTTTTTTTCTGCCACATGGAAGGATGGCAAGTGCACGGACTGTGTGACAGAGAGCATTAACTCATTCTGTGCTAACGCTGTAAGCAATTGCAAACTGAGGCCACAGTGGGAGACTTCACTGTTGCCTCGATCCTGTGATCCCACATATGCTTAACTTTACATTTGTAAACACAGAGAAGCACAAGATAAATATACAACACTAAGGAGATGATAATTTGGAAGTTTGTTAACATAATTTACTTTTTACTGGTTAGATGGCAGAGTGTTTGAGGCATCTTGCTGAGGGGCCAGAGGTGCGAGTGCAAGCCTTGATTCAGACTACAGTTAAGAGTCACTTGCAGTCAGCCACCTGCATTTGGACACTCAGCCATTGGACTGTCGAGTCAGAGATGGGGGGCTGCCTACACAAATTAGGCCTCACATGAGCCTCACAGACCAGCCTCACGCTGAGAAATCTCTAAACTTGGTGTACATGTTAGTCTTGTGCTGCAGGGTCTCTCTGGTGACTTGATGAACAGTGCTTGGCTCACAGCAAGGATTCCTATGTATCATTGCTATCTATCTCCATGGAGAAATCTGGGAACCCTGGGAACTGTGGTTTTATGATAACCAAAGGTGATCATGGCCTTTGATGATTTTTTCACTTTCTGTTTGTGTGTGTGAGAGAGACATTTACATTTAGTGATTGTTGTCTGATGCAGTACCTTTGTGGACATTCAGCTCTCCCCCTTCTGCACAGTGGTCCTTGCTTGCACTAGCACCATGTTTTCTTTAATTTCTGTTTCTCTTTCTCTCCCTCCCTTAATGAATATTTAGCTATTCTGTTCAACACAATGGAAGGTTGAGACAGCCCAGCCATGTACCTGGGGTATTCCTGGCTGATGGCGGGGAGGTCTGGGAGGAGGTGTGAGACGTGCCCTCTTCAGCCTCCTCCAGCACAAGTGTGTCTCAAACCTTGAGCAAGTGTTTTAACTGCGAGGTACAGGGTACAGAGGAGTTTGCTGCTGTGGCCTTTCTCAGCCACGTTTTGCATTGTCTTACGTGCTTTGTGTGCCCTGAGCCCTGCAGGTAACCCGGGGTGGTGGTGGTTGGTCTCTGTGAAGGCTTCTCCATTGAGCTGTTTAACAAAGTCCCAACCCAGGCTCTTTTGACCTAGGATGCAAATGAGCTGCCTTCTGTTTTCGTCTCTGTTATTTCTTTTAACCTTTCCTCATTTTCAAGGAGAAATAAAGGGATTTCTCAAAAATATTACTTAAACAGGCACTTTATGCAGATTAAATTAAGACGAACTAAATTACCCTGGTGCTGTGCATTTGTTTGGCTGAGAAAGAAGGTTTGTCTTGTCCTTTCACCTAAAGCTCATTAAAACTTCTCTCCAGACATGTTTTGCCACTCAAATTGTACTCCTGCATGCTATGAAAGCAACAGAAAATTAATTCATCTGAGGTCGGCTGCCCATCCCTGCCCCACCTTCCAGAATGAAATCCATATGACCATCAGGACACTGCCTTTTTGGGATGTATTTGGGGTTGCACCTGAGGCCCCATTTCCAGCCCCAAGCAGTGGGAAAACTCACCTGAGAGGCAGCTGGAACTTTCTTTTGTGCAAGGAAATCCCCTCACGTAGCATAAGGCTGTTATTGTGAAGGTGACTGACTCTGTGCCACCTTTTCCATATTAAATGTTGGCAGGGGAATTTACCATGCCAGGCAGAACAGCTAGTGAGTGCTCTTCTTGCACCGGGGCCAGCGAAATGTTAGTTTCCAGACTGCTGCTACTTGTGCAGCAGAAAGTGTTTGAGGGCTTGATGGAACATCTCATAGCTTCAGAACCACCCAAAAACCATCTTTCCTTTTCCCTTTCCCCTTTCCCATTCTCTTGGGTGTAAACTAGAGTGGAAGTTCAGCCTTTTCACGCTTTGTAGGATACGGATAGAAAGAAACAGAAGCATTTTTAGCTTTTAGATTGATATCTTCACCTTAGTTTTATGTCCCTGATCTCATCTGCCCTATAATTGTGTCAAAGATTTGTTTGGAGTAGTTGTGGTTTAAAACTGGAGAAAGCTTTATCAAAATCTATGTGTAGAAAGTCTCCTGCAACATGGTTGTTGGTTCATGCTATGTGACTTTATTTACAAATACAGTTCAAGGAATAGAAACTGAGTAGAGTGCATTTTGACAAATATCTTAAAACAACCCTCCTTTGAGACAACTGATTTTGATTTTTTCCAGCTCCCATTTCCAAAAACAGGAACTTAGGAACTGAGTTCCATTTTATTTTCTGATTATTTAAGTCATACTTCCTCCCATATAGTGACTTCACAATTTGCATCAAAGCACACTGTATGTTTCCCAGAATAACTATTATTGGAGGGTAAAGGTATAAATGTAGCCCAAACCTGTGAGCTATTTGGAGACTATTAATATAGGACTTCACTATACTGCTAAAACCTCAGAGAGCTATACCTCCTATAGATGCCATTCTGTTTTTTGTTTGTTTGTTTGTTTGGTCCTTAGGTTGCACAGCTGGCCTGAGCTGATATAAACATTATTCTGGGAAGTTTAAATAAAGCTAATAAATCCACCTGTAAGAATTTTAATGGCTCTAATACCTCCACACTTAAAAATGTTCACCCAGGAAAGTTTTTTGTTTCAAATGTTTAATAGAAGAAAGTATGAATATGTGTTTCTATAACTTGTAGTCCTCCACTCTCTAAAGTTACATAGAGGCCCTGAAGGAAATTATCACTGAGCAAGATTTTTAGTTCTCCTGACCACACTAATGTGGCGACTTAGTTTGCTAAGGAAGCCCAAATGTTCCTTAAATAAAACTGAAAGGAAGCTGTAGAACCTCTGCTTAACAATAGCAAACAGAAAACAGTGAGAGCACTTGACGTTGAAAATTTAATTTTCACCACCATGTATTTATCTGAGTTTAGCACCCACTCTTAGCTGATAAGGAATAACTAATCATGATTTAAGCATTTCTTCAAACCTAGCAACCTGTTGAACAGCTTCTTAATGTGCCTATCAATCACTTGGAGATAAGGATAGTTTGCACTCATAATAGCTAGTTGTAAAAATAAATAGAAGTTACTATAACTAGTTCAATCAACAATGGGATCTTTGAGGTCAGAGTGGAAATAATCAAACAGTAAGTATGAATAGGCTGTAATTTTTCTGATTAACAAATGTTTTGCTTGTCATGTGATCTTGAGAGCTGCTCTTAGCTTCTTAGAGGACTAAAATACATTTCAGAATGTATGTATTTACATTAGAGGGTTAAACAAACACATGCACATACCAGTCACCTTCTAAAGCTATCTGTGCATGCAAAGTTTCTTCTTCTTTTTGAAAGTATCTTTGTCGTAAATTTAAATTCTCAAAAGGCCACTTTATAAAGCATCCAGCATAAAAAAAAAGGGAAACCTAATAGTGTGTAGAAAGTACTGTGGAATGCAAACTACAAATTACTGACATACAAAATAAACATATTACTCACATCTCTCTGATACAGCTGAAAATATAACAGCCAACAGGAACATATTAAATCTCAGCACCAGTTGCTGATCAAAATAACAGTGCCCATATATAGCCAGTAGTTGTGCAAGAGGAATAAGAGAACTATGGCTATATCTGTATATACATCCCAATCAATGACAACCACAATCTGAAGATTGAGGAGACATTGGCCCTAGCTTTATGAATCCAAAATAGCTGCTCTGATCACCTTCTGGAAGCACCTGTTTTTGGCAATGATTATGTAAAGATCATAAACCCCTAACTTTTGGTATTTAATAATTGCATCTGTGTTATATATCTAAAATAGCAAATGAGGTGATGTAAATATAACTTTCTTCTCTCCTTACATGTAGCCTGTACAAAAATACAGGGTCTTCTTCTATGTTCTGTGATAATCAGTGCAGTGATTTCAGACAGAGGTAAATAAGTCTGTAACTCATATATTGTACTCAGAAGCTTGTATATGCCCATGATATCGTACAACCTGGAAACATCTGTGCTCTTAAGAGACGGAATCACAGAATCACTAAGGCATGAGGAGACCTTGGGAGGTCTCTCATCCTACTTCCTGCTCAAAGCAGGATGAACCATAAACTCAGACCGGGTTGTTCAGTGCTTATCCAACTGGGCCTTGAAAACTTCCAAAGCTGGAGACTGTACAGCCTCTCTGGGCAACCTGTTCCAATGGGTGGTTATCTTCACAATTCTTCTACATTTTTTTTTCCTTGTGCTATACTACTCGGAATCTCCCCTTTTTTCAACTTTTGGCCACCACCTCTTGTTCTCCTGCCATGCACCACTGTGAAGGACCTGCCTCTATCTCTTTGCTGGCCTCCCAGTAGGTACCAGGGGTTGATGTTAGGAACTTCCATGGGCATCTCTTCTCCAGACTGAACAAGCCCCATTCCTTCATCCTCCGTACAGGGCAAGGACTCCAAATGGAAATAAACAGCTGTTGGAAATCCCTATGTTGGTAAGAAACCACAGCATACTTCCTCTATCAGTTGTTTGTTTCTAACCTTGTTCATTCAGTCATGAAAGGAGTGACAGCACTTGACAACTGTCTCAGATCTTAGATGTTTAATTAATTTTCACCTTTACCTTCCTGAAGAGGAGAATGTCCAAAGTAGGATACTAACATTTGATCTGATTCTGCAAAGCAATGAACACTCACAACTTTTGTATGTCTGACAATTCCCAGAAGCCAGCCCTCTATTAAATACAGCAAGGGTGTTGTCTATTTGGTGTATTTCAGTATTCAACAATATTCAAAAGGAAAAACCAGTCAGGAGACAGCAAACTACAAAGGAGCATTCTAGAGGAAAATTTGCTTAAAGACCATGGAAGAATGAGATTCACTGATGTCTAGGAGGAGCAGACAGGACTTCAAATACTATGGAGTCATTTTGGAAAAAAACCTTTTTGGAACAGCAGATTTGTGGAACTCACTTTGTTTACCACACAAGATCTGAATCAATTTTGTTTAAGGAAAAGAGCTGTTCTAAACACGGTGCTGTGACTACTTACCTATCAGTCACTTTGATCTATTTTGACTCATCCTTTTAAATTTGAACACAACATAGGAATACAGTAACAGTAACTTCCACAGGAGCTGATTAAAGAAAACAGAATATATATAATGAAGAGATGAGCAAATCTCCAGCATTGCAGGCACTTTAGCTGGAACTTGGCCTTTCAAAGAGCCATCCAGCTTTTATTTTAAGGGTCTCATGTGGAGAAACCTCTTGATCCCTTGGTAGGCTTTTCCATTTGTTCATTACTCTGATAGCTGAAAAAATAAAAGATGTATCTATTCTCTAAACACAACAGTGCAAATGTGTTCATTCAAAGGGATCAAACCAGAATTTTATATGAATTTTCCAAGTTACTTCTTAGATCTCATATGTGAGAATGTGTGTATGTGTTTGATTTAAACCCAAGTCTGTCACTGCACACTTGTTTTATGTTTCATAAATTTAATAAGACCTCTAAGTAAATGAAGTGGGAAATTATGAAATGTCACTGAGGACACACATAAATATCAACTCTTGGCTCTGAAAAAACAAGTCCTCTGGAAAACACGTTGAGTAAACTTATTAGTATTTATGTAAAACCACTCAGGTCTCTGGCAATATAATTCTGAAAAAGGTCTTCCCCTCAGGTAAATAAACCTCATGTTCTTAACTACTTGTAAGGTTTAAAATGTCATAATGCAAAATATTGCATTATTTTGGCTTAATAAAAGCATTTTCAATTGTTTCCAAGACTGCAGTAAGGGGTTGTTTGTGGTGCCAGCAATGGCTGCAGTCCTTATTTCAGTGCAACAGCCGAGCATCTGTGACATTTACAATCATATGAGTTACAGTTTAAAAGTTTAAAGCTTTCCCGTAAATGATGATCACACGGAAATGGATTAAAGAAACAAAATATAGAACTTGTTGAACTAGTCTCTATTTTAAACGGGATTATATCTGACAAAGCCTTTTGTTTTAAAGTAGCCATCTCAACAGCAGCAAGAACAGATTGGGTTACTTAAAGGGCCACTGACAACACAGAGGAAACAGAAACCCCTGCGAGTTAAGACAGGGTGCCTCAGTGTCAGAAAACAGGAACTGCGTGGTGTGATATCATCTGCTGGTTTTGCTCATTCCCCCCAGTCACCACATTGCCTTTACCAGGTTGTGATTCAGTCTAAGAAGGCATGGAGTAATAAGGAAAGAAAACTCCCCTTTCCACTGCTTTCACCCATATTGGTGAGCTCCCCATCAGTGAACTGAGCGTGGAAGCCTGGAGAGAGAAGCTGTGGACCCCAGGCCCATGTGGCTGGGTAGGCATGTGGCTGGTGCATGGGGACCTCCTTCTGCACCACTGGCTACCCTGTGTGAAGCTACTGTGATCTTTTGGGAGTGGGAACAGCACAGAAACGAATTACGTATTTAATTTTGATAGGTGATTTTACCTTTTCCGTTACAAAAACTCCAGTGCCCTTTTCCCCTCTTACTGCGCAGACATACTGTTGGACAGTGGAGAAACACACAGAGCTGTTCTGTTTAAGAAACAGGAAAAAAGTATTTGCAAGGGAAAAAGGGGGCAAGGCTGTTTAAGGGCACTGAAAAATTGGGATGATCCCTTCAGACAATCTAAGAAATCAAACTACAATTTAAAGGACACTTTTGAGGGATTTTGATGGAAAAAAATAAAACAGGTGGCATTGTAATCATTTTCTGAACAAGAGTATTCAGGGTATCCAGGGCAATCACACAGAGCTCAGGAGCGCTGGGATGTTTTGGATGGAGGCTACACAAGGTAGCTCACAACATCTAGGAAATGCCTCAAAAATTATTTTCAGGGTCTCTGAACCAAGCTCTAAATGATGGAGGGGGTGGAATTCAGCTTCAGATTGTAGATGCCTAAATTAGGTGTCACTGCAGGCACAATGGGAGCCAAGTGTCTGAGCACCTAGCATGGTCAGTGGAGTTTTGGCCAACACAGTGTGGATGTAGAGAGCCACATGGTATAGAGGTCCTCCATTCCTCAAGCTGAACAGCTCTTTGGACCCTCTGAACTGATGCCAGCTGATATGCCAGTTTTTATAGATGAGTGGATAATTTCACAGAGTTTTGAAAGAACTGCCTGGGATTACACTGAATATTTTAAAAAAAAAAAAAAAAGCCAGGAATTATCTACAATTATCTGTGCAGGGAGCTGAACTAAACCTAAGGCAGATTTTGTGTTTTTATGAGCTAAAACTGAACCATTAACTTGATATTTTTGTGGAATGTAGATGGCATCTGAAGAAAGTCTTTCCATTTATTGGTTTCACTAAAGCCTAATTATTCATAGTAGGGACACATCCAGCTTGCAATAGTTTCCGCTCCCCAAAAGCAAAGGGTTTGCCCTCTGCACAGCAAATTGAGTCTCGTCCTCTTGTTTCACTTCACCTGACTCAACATCCATGCAGCTCAGGTTCTCACTCCTGACTAACAGTGATGATTTATGGGTGGAGAGAAAGAAAAGTCAAAGTCCTTATCTTCTGCTTCCCTGCCATGTTGTCCAAGTTCTCTGTGGGACACAAAGACACATCTTCTTACTGGTTCCTTTCATTATGTGAAGGGAAACAGCTGGGGGTTACCAGGTCTGAGTTGGTCTGAGTTGGAACAATTTCTGTGAACAAGAACCCTAACTGGAATCAAGTATAAATAAAAAAAATATATATATTTAACTTTTTAAAGTAAAGCAAAGTTTTAAGGTAAGACTGCAGAATCTTGGGCCTTACTTATCAAGACTTTTCCCCTCGCCCAGTCAGTCATCCTACGCCGGAATCTATGTAGTTAAAAGAATTTTTATTTTGCTAGTAAAAATTATAAATTAAAACAAAAACAAAACAAAACAACAACAAACATAAAAGCTCCAAAACCATGTCATTACTATATTTAGAGTTCTTTTTTTTCTTTTAACTTTGCTAGCTAAGGAACCAAATGAAGACTTTCATCTTACATATTTCTTTTAGAGTTATCAGGTTATCCATGAATGCTTGGGTTGTGTCTCTGCCATCTGGATTTCCAAATCATTTCCTGTTCAAGTTTTGCATAGGGTCAGGTTTACTTGGTCCTTCTATCAGATAATCATAAGCAGTCATGGCAAAGGTGTCATCAAGATTAGCCATCAAACTTTGATTCCCAGTTGATAAAGACAGAAAAAATCAATTGGTGAATTTATCAAAAGATAAGATGCAGTTTATTTAAATGATTCTGCTTAACAGTACATCAACAAGGCACAAACTTCATTGGCCTCTTGAACACTGAGTTTTGCTGTGATTTCAAACTCTGGAAAACTGACGTGCATAGTCTGTTAAATCCATGTGCTTCATGCAGATATGCCTGAATCTTTTTTCCAGAAATAAGTACATGAAATAGAAAACATTGTCCAATTCTCCTATATTGCAGTGTGGTACTGTGGTGATGGACTCCTGAAAATATCTACAAAATCTTAATTAGGTTGTCCTGTTATAAGAATAAGATATGTCAGTTTGTCTTTTACAAACCATGAATCATAATCATAATTTTCCTGGTATCTTCCTGGTATCTTCTCCTATGAAGACAGGCTGAGGGAGATGGGGTTGTTCAGCCCGGAGAAGAGAAGGCTCCAGGGAGACCTTATAGCAGCCGTCCAGTACTTAAAGGGGGCCCTCAGGAAAGCTGGGGAGGGACTTTTTTTCAGGGAGTGGAGTGATAGGACAAGGGGGAATGGTTTTAAACTAAAAGAGGTTAGATTTAGATTAGATATTAGGAAGAATTTTTATTTTTATTTTTTTAAAGAGGTGCCAACATCCTCTCATTTAGGAGTAAAATCTGTATGTGTGTATACTTACACAGACAAGAGTTCTCTCACTAATGCTTTTGTCTCCATACTTCCCAGTCACATTGTTCACAAGGAACAGGGACACCCAGCCTCCCACATCTGTGTGATCTGGCAAAGAGTGTGTTCAGGCAGCTGGTTGCTCAAGAGTCCATGACATGGACATACCCAGAACTGGAACCAGCAGCTACTCACCTCTAGGAGATTGATGAGAATACTGAAGGGATATCTGCAGCTGAATGTAATAAAAGATTGGCCTTTGCTAGAGGGGACATGTTGTGGCTGCTCTTTTGCACAGATTTTCTGATGGCCTGAGAATAACAAAAATGGTTGCTTTGTTGTATACAGCTGCAGGTTGCACTGCTAATATACACTGTGGTTTGACAATAAATCTCACCAGAAATCAGTGACTTGGTACCCCCATGAATTTTCAGTTTGATAGATTCAATTTCTGAAACAATTTGCTATTGCTGGTTCACTGAAGAGCTCTCAAGCTCTTCTTCTACCTGCAGAGACACCAAAAAGTCTTTCTGCAGCTCACACAGTTCAGTGAAATGACATTGTTATGATGTCTTCTGTAGATGAGGATGAATTGCAAAGCATTTCTGAAGCAGGAAGAAAGGATTTGAATGAGATAATTAAAGTGTACTTCAGTGTGAAATGGCATCCCTGACTAACCAAAACATAAAACATTACATTAGTTCCTACCTAACTGTCATCCTGGCTTTACCTACTCTTATTTACAATAGATGAGGTGTCAAAAATAAGCAAAATATATGAAACAAGACCACAAAGTTGAGTCAAATGTCTGCCTTAATGCTCAATATTTCAATTCCTAAATTTAAACTAATATTTCCAAAAATTTGTGAATAAATTTCTTATTTAAAAGCAAAGAAAAATTCCCTGTATGAATAGGCTACAAAACTTCCTAATTATTTTTGAATCTTGCTACAATCTGTCAGATAATTGTTTGATCTTTCACTCTTTTATGTCAATGTCAAAATTATTACTGAGTATAATAGGTTCAGAACTCAGGCTGAAGAAGGGAATTTTAAAAATACAGACTCTTGGCACCACGTACCATAACATTACTGAAGGCGTATTATATTTAAAAAGACTTTTTAGAAAGAACAGAGTAAATTTCTTTGAAGTTATTCAGCCTATTGGGCATATGAATGTACAACAAGCACATAGTATGTTTGCCCATTGAAGACTCTTGTTAGGTTTTAAATGATAAAAATTCCAAGCACTGTAAATGCTGGTTGAAAACCTCATTTGCTTTCATAGTTCTAGATATCCAGATTTCTCACAAAAACTAGGTACAGTTGTTGGAACAACTCAATTCTTTAACACCTTCTCTAGGTCTAAACACCCCTTTGCTGTTTTGAGGGGTTATTTTTCCAAATGGAACTGGCTGAGTGGATTTTGAAACATAACCTTCAGCAGAAGTAGTCAAGAACTGACAGCTTCAGAATGGGATCTCCTCATAGCACTGGATGACTCTTTCACTAACATAACATGAAATTAAATTTACAGCCACAGTCTGCAAGGAGTTAAGTGCCTCCTTGCAGTTGCTTCCTTAGTAGCTTCTGGCAGTGGACATGAGGAGGTGCTTGCTGCACTCAGTGGGTGCATCAGCATCAGCTATTTACCACTCTGGAGAACTCACTGATTCAGTGCAAATTTGTCTTATGTTTGCAATTGGAGTCATGCAGCACACACACGAGAGCACCCCACTGTCAGTGTGGGTGCAAGGTACCTCCAAACAGGGAAAGCACATCTTCCCCATGTCCTCCAGTGGTTGGCATTCTGCACAAGCACGTGATTCTGTTGGCAACCTCAAAGCAGCCTGGGCTGGCTGTGCAGAAACACACTTTGCATTGCCTACTAGCTACAGATGTGTGGTGTCATGTGCCCAATGCAGGCAATTGCTATGAATTTATTGCCATAAAGATGCTCCTAGAACCAAAGCAGATCACACCAAGTCAAATCCTGCTCCTGCCTTTTCTCGCACCTCCCCAGCTGGTAATATGAATGCCTGCAAAGTGGTAACTCACTTGAGAAACATGGCAGGTGTCTGTCTGGTCTATCCATTTGCTTGTGTTTGCCTTATCTCTTTAGCTCTGTGGGAGTTCTCAGTCGAGCAACTTCAGTTATCATCTCTCTCTCTCACAGATTCCATAGACCTTCCTGAACAGAGACCACGACACCTTCTGTGAGGAGACCTGTGCAAGGACTCAGCAAAACATTAATTGCAGACTCAGCAAAATATTCACTGAGACACTAAAATATAAATGGTGCATATAATGGATTGAAGATTCATTCCTTGTATCTGAATTTATCCCCGCAGTAAAGTTTTAGTATTTATTAAAGTCAGGATACTGAAGAGACTTGTATGCTAACTGAAATCCCATGCAAACTAATAAACACAACTTAAAAATTGCATTGGGCCAATTAAACTTGCAACATTGCCAGGAAAACAGTTTTAATGGAGGGCAAGTCTTTATGAAAAGGTATCTGAACTGGAACCTTGGGTGTAAAAAGGCTACCCATTAAACCTTAGAGAAATGGTTGCTGCAAGCAGGAATGAGGAACATGGCCAAGATGTGGTGATGAGGCTGTTCTAGTTAATGCTGGAGGTTGTCTCCAGGAATCTAAGCCTTGCGCTGCTGAAATCACTAAGGGAACTTCTTGTGATTTTTTTTTTTTTTTTTGGAAAAAGAAAGCAATGAAAAAAGTTTGCATGCCAAGCTTTAACCTGGGACTGATTTGCTTCATGAGAGTGAAGCCTCAGTGTGTGTGCACTCTGGTAATTGAAATACCAAACCGTGTGAGAGACCCTTCCTTTCAAAGGACAGATGGGTCCACAATAACTGTACAATTGCCACAGCTGCTGCAGAATCGGAAGTTTTGTAATGCTTGGAATAAGAGGATATTTAGCATGTCTACCTGGCACAAAGCGCTGCTTTGCAAAGCTACCTCTAAATGAGTCGGAAGTAGTCCATCTTCATGCAACTTTCTCCTCAGGCTAATGAACTTTGCCTCTTGGCAGGGCTAATTAACCCATGTGAAGTGCTATGCTAATATGACTATATTGTGTTTGCTACCCACATTACATAGTTTCAAGTCAGGTTGGCTATCTCTGCATTAAACTGCAGTCATGGCTGTGCCAAGGGCATCAAAATACCCTGCTAATGTGAGTCTCAGAGCTTGCCTCTGCCTGTGCTCCTCAGAGAGAGTTCTCATTGCAGGCAGTGGGAACTTAGCCTAAGGAGCCCATGACTGGGCCTTTAAACATTCAAGACCAACATTTTGAATAATTGACTCTCTAGTTTGCCTCGGGATATTATGATAGTTTTCAAAGGCTGGTTCCAATATAGCAATAAGCCACAACAACGTGTGTGTTAGTATGCAATCGGTGCATGCCTTCAGTGCATTGGCATGGAGCCTTTACCACCCAAGAAGTAATCCCGAAGTAATCCAAAGCCTACTGAAATCTGTGGAAAACTTTCTATTCAGTTCAGTTGGCTTTGATTTCCATTGACTTCAACAGGTTTCAGATCTGCCCCAGAGATTCCAGTCCCTTGTACAAGGACTGTTTACATGAAATCATTAGATAAAATATACAAACAGCTCTTGGAACAAGGACCAGCACCTAGGACTCTTCTTGGCAAAGACCCTAACTAGTGTGCTGCAGTCATACCCTTTTTTTGTTTCTTCTCTCTTTAAGCCCATGCAGCCCATGAGTTGTGTATTTTTTTTTTTTTTTTTTTCCCACACAGCCTGGCAACTTCAGCACAGGCTTGACCTGAGCACTCCCTGGAGACTTGGAAGATGGGTAGCTGAATATCTCCAAATGGGAAAAAAACATAGGCTTCATATCACACATCCTTCATGAATGCTCTAGCCACTAAATGGTTGTACACAAAGCGGTTGTTGGCAGCTCTTCCCTTGGCTGTGTTTTACAAAGGGTGGTATGAACCACTCTGTTGTATGGAGGCAATTGGATGTAGACAGTGTGTGTGATGCCTTAGGAAAGACTAGTGGACCAAAGCTCCTCAGCTTGTGGATCTCAGTGACCAGAGGCATGAGCAGGGGCCACGCTCCTCAGCTCTGTCACGGGGAAAGTACGTCCGCATATGCCCAGAGGCACATTTCAAGGTCTGTGGAGAACTTCCCAAGGCAAAAAGGAAAGAATTTGTGGAAGTGAGGTGGTGCTGGGTGGTTGGAGAAAAGTGTTTAGATGTAAGTGATCATACGCTTTTTAAGCCCCACATTACAGGTTGCTCCCAGTCCTGGCCTGAGTTACTCATCACAGCACTGCACCAACAAACACAAGGCCTTCTCCATCCACGGGCTAGCTCAGGGTTAGCTTCCAAGTTAGTGCCTACAGCTGTACTATTCAAGTACACACGCCTTTAAGCCCATGCAGCCCACAAGGTTTTGCTTAACCTCCTGTTGAAGAAAAATAGAGATGGAAACCTAAGATTCTGATTCTAAAGAAAAGACTTCTGGATTTGGGATTATCAAGAAGTCTTAGTTAGGTATTAGTCTGGCACTAATATTCATTTTTACTGTGGATCAAGAGCTTCTTGTTGAGTAAACTTTGGTAATGGGTGCTACAAAGATTATAGAGATGATGGTAAGATCTGAGGTTATAGGAATGTGGTTGCTGTTTGGTGATCATATGAGTAGAGTGGTATTTCCACAGCCAGGTGAGTAAAAATATTGCAGGAAAGGAATTAAAATGCTCTGATTTTTTAAATCAGTATCCTCATGGAATCAAAATTTAATAAATATATTTCTGATATACAGATTAGTTTTTTTCCAAATCAGTTATGAATTTAATCCATGGGCAAACTGATTAATGTATTAACAGAGAAGTAATTATCTAATAGGATGTCTATTTAGGTAATGTATAGTTAACAATTAATGTGCCATTAATAATAGTTAATGTATACTGTTTAGTTAAATACACTCATTAATCAAAACAGAGCAAGCTAAAATAATGCTAAGTACTACTGTATCAGTGTATTGCCAGCTTGGACAGTAGAGTTAATTATAGGTCAGATGCTGATAATCTTGCTCAGATCAAGGAGTTCCTTGTCCCTTTAATAGCCTCAGGGGGTATTTCTGCATTTCACTTTGAGATGCTCCCTGAAGCTGCTCCCAAGACCACATGCACTGAGTCTGCCTCTTTACTAGTAAATTAAACAGTGCCAGGGCACTGGAATTGAAGTTGTCAGAGCAGCCGTTGACATGTTTTTGGCCTGGGCCAGCAAGCACTCTCCTAAACAATTCCCTGGCATGACTGGGGAGTCAGCAGAGGCCAGGGACTATTCCCAGGTGGCCGTGTGAGTGTGGCCACCCTGTTTTGGGGAGTAAGAGAGTTTAATAGTAATGGCATGGTACACTGTGGGTTGGCCAGTTTCGATGCTGAAGAATGGTTCCAGGCAAGTGTAATTCATTAGTGTAAGTGCCGTTGAGCAGCACAAATGGTAAAATCTGCAAACACAGCCCCAGCTGTGGCTGAAATGTACTTTGTGGAGTAAAAGGGACTCCCTAGCAGTTCACAATTGTGTTACATGCTGCATAGCCCGTTGGGTAGCCTTGCCAGGCACACCAAGGCAGTCTGCGTGCATAAATGGGAACTGTGTGTGTATATGTGTGTGTGTGTGTGTGTGTGTGTGTCATCCTCTTTCCCAGCCATGTAACCGAAACCAAATATTGTCTCTTACTTCAAGCGATGTATAAATCTATATGCATATAACACATATATATTGCTGACATGTAGCGATTGTTGATGGAGCAAGCTCTGATGCTGCTGTTAAACTGCACTGAGTAGTTAATCAGTGGCCCTATTTTATTGTTTTTGACATTGCTTTCTACAGGTTGAAGAAGTTTACCTTTATAAGAAGCAGAAAGTTGACAGATATAGTAGATAATTCTGTTATGCCTGCTTGGAAATGATTAATGCTAAACTTTTGAACAGGTCTGCCTTGAAAAGGAAATGTCACCTGTTCAAACGCAGCTTTGTATGTTCTCCTGTGGTAATGTATTCAGTGCTTATCGAAATGCTGATCTGCTGGTAGTTTCAGGGAGTAAAGTGAGTTTCAGCAAATGAAGCCCAATCCTGCAGGTGCATGTTCAGGCAAAACTGCCATTAGTTTTAATGAGAGCTTGTCTTATTCAAAAGTGCAGGATGAAGCCGGCTAGTGGGTAAATGAAATATGTGAGCACAAGGGTGGGTTTTTATTATTAAGTATATATTGATGTGCCTTTGAGACCTCCATCCAAAAATGTTTGGAGTTTGTATGCATTTTTCATGCAAAAGCAATCACTAGAGCATTTTTATGATTTATTAAATTCTCATTTTATTTCCCTCCCTTCCGGCTGCTTAATAAAGAGTTTCCAGCTGTTTGTACTTCCATTTGACAGATAAAGTAGACCCTGATTCTGCAAAACACCTAGGAACATGTGTAATTTTAAACATGTGAAAAGTATTTTCTGACTGAAATGAGCTATCAGTGGACTTGAAATTATGCATGCAAAGAGACAGATTTTCTGAAGTTCTTAGGTGCCTAAAAATTTAGACATGATTCAGTGGGATTTTTAAGGATACTTAAACATGTTCCTAACTCCCTCTGTAATGATTTCTTTAGTACTCCATGAGTAATGAGAGAATAGATGATACGGAGCACACTTTTACACTAATGCATTTCAAAAAACTGCAGTTTCTGTAGTGTAGGGAATTAGGAAAAGTAGGTTAAATTTAACAGGAATGCCAGGAATAGATAGAGAGACTAAATGATTGCAATAGTTGACTGTCATTTCCTCTCTGGAATTACCTGAAACATTTACAGGTTTATTACCATGCTGCCTCTCAGACGTACTAGAACCTAAGTAAAATAAAAGGTCTTATGATCTATCAAGTTGTTTGAGGAACTCCAACTACTTCTTCTGTTCATGAATCATCTGTGAGTTGTTCACGTTTTCCATGAATTTGTCCATTGTTCAGATTTGTATGAAATTTATTTTCTGGGAAAAGCCTATTAATTAACTAACCGAGGAACCAAAGATTGGGGCCAAAGGGCCAGATTTTCAAGCACTCTCTAGGGAGAGTACTGTTTATACATATTTCATGGGAGGGGTTATAATTTCAAAAATAATTGTGGTGGTTTGGAATTTGTAAATGCTTTGGGTGGATATTGTTACATATTAAGTTTTTTGAAGTAACTAAAATTCAAATGGCATTCTTAGTCATTTAACTATTCAGTATTTGAACTTCTCCTTAGAAAGTTGTTTGACAAATACCAACACCATGGAAACTGTAATATTTATGTACTAATTGAATACAAATAGAATATTTCCTCTACCACTTATCTTTGTATGTGGAGACAGTTCCTCATTCCAGATTCATTCCCCTATCTATCTATCTACCTATCTATCTAAACCTCACTCTATTCAATACTTCATGCATACTACCAACATTCTCTCAGTAACATTTTTGCTTCACACACTTCCCTTTTAGTCACTTTGTTTATAAATAATGCACTGATAATCACTTTGACTCTTTGAGTTTGACACAACTGAAATTGCAATTCAATATGAGTCATTTTCCTAATACATACTTAAGTTGTCCAATTTTCTCAAGTTCTTCTTATTTTTATCTAGTTTTCAGCTGGATTCACATGTTTTGAATGACACCAATTTAGTTCTTGTGTAGAGATTTAACGACATTTACTGGGATGTTTGTTGTTTTTAATTGAGTATTACAAAATGCACAGAGCTAGAAGATAAAAATAAACAGTCTGTATTGACTTTTAATGGAAATGATTAGAAAACTAGCTTAGTAAACCTCTTCCTTTTAGGGTGTATCTATACTTCAATCACAGTTATTGCTGTAGCCAGTGTTAATATTCCCACAGTAGCTGTAAATCAACTAATAACTGCAGCAGTACAGGGCTCTGCTAAGACAGACCACATAAATATTTATCTGGCTGAGATATATATGCAACCAGCACTAAACTTCATACTGACATTGCTCTCACTCTGCCTAACCAGTTTGCAGTTAGCTCTGCCCTACCTGCAAAAGGTGCCATTGTATCATTGAGTGTCCTCTCAGAAAGAGCTGTGGGTAAGCTGGAGGTTAATTGATGAGCAAGGAGTGCTAGTTTGGTAAACAACCGATAGCCCAGAGCCGAGGGGCTGGCGCTGGGTGGCTTGCATGATTAAAACACTATTTTAAGAATGAGGAATACTCTAGAAAACTTGATATTAGTAGTCATGATTGCAATAAATACACTAAAAGATGATCATATTTCTATGCAAACACACTTGTTCAAAGGATCAGTGGCAAGGTGACTTACTTGTTTTCAAATGGGTCCGGCTGTGGTGGATTCAATACAAATAACAACAGAAATATAGGAAACATGTTTTGGGTCTGAATCTCAGGGATTTCACATAATTCCTAGACTACCCCCACGGAAGGAAAACAGAAATTCGTTTAATGGATTAGATGAGGTGAAGGAGAAGAGAAATCTTTCTTCTTTGGCATGCAGTGACAATTGAGCTGCCTGCAGACCTTGCAGAACCAGCAGATGAAAGAGCCACCAGACCTTAGAACCTCTTTGTACCACTGTGCAGAGGAAATTCAACAAGAAATAGATAATTTATTGGAAAGCTGTTGTCGGGCTATTTTTTGTACTCTTGCCAGTAATGTAGAAGAATGCAGGTCCTCACAGCTTCACAAGCTCTCCACCTGGCTCTTCTAATCACCCTTTCTCATGTGTGATACTGCAGAAACATTCCTGCTGCTGGAAGCTTTCTGATGCTCTGCTGGAAGAATTCTAAAACTCCTAGGGTATGCAAGTAGCAGTCTGATTCACTTCCCACCACTGTGTAATACTGACCAGAGCCACAGGTGTGAGCTGGTGTATGCTGTCAGAAGAACAGAAATAATTTCGCAATCGCAAAACACTCATTGATTATGCATCTTATGCATGAATAAGTTACTAACTAATTTAAATGTAAAGTATTTGCCATGGTAAAAAGTGCTGCTTTTCACTGATGCACAGAAATAAAATAGCATCTTCCAGAGAATCCCTGAGAAAGTCCCCTAATGCGCTGCCAGATCCTGATGTGTAATTCCAGACACAGATTAAAGTACAAACTAGAAAATACTGGTTGTTTGACGACAGTCTCTATAATGATGCCCAGACTTTTTGTTTCCTCTCTAGTTCTGTGTACCAATACAGACCTAGAGTAAACAGAAACATGAGCTTTCATTACCTTGTATTCAAGCAGCTGCAATAAAAACTGCTAATGGAAGACGAGGAAAGAAGAGGTAAAAGATCAAATGCCCTAAAAGATATTTACACAACATAAGAGTTTTGTGACCATAAGATACTATTTTGAGGTTATGTACAGTGAGTGAAGAAAGAAACTGCACTTTCAGGAAACTTTGTGACAAGAATAGGTGGGAAAATAATTATATTGCATGTCTAGCCTTCCCTTTATACAGACAAATTGTATGGCAAATGCCAAAGCAAACAGTTTGTAAGTGAAGCCTAAGGTTTATTCATTTGCTGTCTGATCAGAGGAATTTATACATACCTGTAGTATGAGTGTCTTTATTTCACGTTTTCTTTTTTCTAAACGTGGGAGGTCTATTAAATCACTGTTAGGAAAGTTCAGGCATTATTTTAGAAATTGCTTTACTTTGGAATTTTATTTAGAATTTAAGGATTATTGCATGATTTAATGTGAAAGTATTACCTTAATTACACTTTCCCTCCTTTGAGCAGATAACTAGCCTACTGAAGAGTGGTGGCACAGCAGATATTTTAGTGAGACATTTTTGATTCTCTCTCATAATGCCATGAACAAGCTAAGGAAACATAGTCTTTAGGAAATAACTGGAAAGTAGGACAGCCTGAAAAATCTTTCTCAAAACATAGGCATGAGATTCACTGAAAAACTGTGAAGTCCTTCCAAGTGGGGTGCTTGTGGGCTTATGTCCTGGCCCCAGACCTAGTCTAGATTTTCATTTAGGGTCTCAAATAGGCTAGAGAGCATAAACACACAGGTAACTTGCAGATGGCACAGATGGGACTATGCTCCAAGCATTTTGTAGGAGATCTTCAGAAATCAGATGGGCAAAATGAAGGGATGGCCTGAAATCCAAAATAAGAGGAAGTGCAGAGAACTACACTTTAGAAGGAAAAAAAGAAAAAAAGAAAAAAAAAACATAAATAAAATGGACAATAATGACAGATACAGCAACATAGCAGGCAAAGATTTGGAGATTACTGTGAACCACAAACCAGTTAGGAGTCAACAATGTGATGCTCTTGTGAACAAGAGAAAAACAATTGGGAGATGACTGCTTAGCTCTGCTAAGGTGTTGGTGAAAGCTCACCTGGAAGACTCAGCCCACTTTCAGGCACTGCACCTGAAGAAGGCTGTAGGCAAATTCAAGGTGAAGGTAACAATCAGGGTAAGAGGTTTAGAAGACATGACATAATAGAAATTGGATTGCTTGGTCTAAAAGGGGAAGGCTGAGGTGGGAACACGTTAAGAGTCCACTACAACAGGATTATTATAGAAAGACAGATTCACTTGAGGAAATTGAAAATATCATTTTTTGAAGGCTTTTAAGGATGGATTACAAAAAACTCTCTAAGGATGAGCTGGGAATGCTTCTTCTCAACAACCTCTTGAGGTCATTTACAGCCTTATACTGCTATGATCCATTGATGCACACCAAAAAAAAAAAAAAGCGCATCTGAAATCAAACTTCTATTCTTAAACAGTTTATTAGAAAACTTTTTTTTGTGTGTTATATTTGTGTGTGTGTGTGTTATATTTAGCATGTGTGTGTGTTATATTTAGCATGCCACCCTACTATTATTTTCCACAGACAGAGCATTTCATAATTCTCACGTCAATGTTTTCTTAGTTCTTGATGATTTTCATGAATATTAACATTGAAAAGACTTTAGGAGGTCTTTTCTAAATAAGAATCATGTTCCAAAGGGTTTTACTGTCATTTTGTAGGTGTTTGTTAGATGGCAAATACCTCTTTAATCTGTTTCCTCACAGATAGTTAATCACAGAGGGTAAGGTTTTAATCTCTCAGGATGATTTTAACTGTTGTATTCAATGCACATACTGATATTTAGCTGTAAACCACATGATTCTTAGTAATTTTTATCCAGAAATTGTTCCTTCAGTTTCCAAGCCAAATCTCAAAATATTTTCACTGGTACTAGGAAAGTTCATTTGCATCACATTTGCTTCATTTGCATCTCTTGGCAACATTTTTTGGTTCAGAGCACTTACCCTTTAAAAATATACTTATCTACAAGTAGTGACCTCTGGATGCTACCCTCAGTCTAGTCAGTGAGACAAGATTGTGAGAATAATTGATGTGCTTGTTATCTTGATAACACTTTGCTATCATTTAAGAAATCATCTTGGATTGATTGAAAATAAAACTTACTGTGAAGTTTTCAAACCAAATTTAACACTCTACTTAAAGGAATATTAAAATTTCTCATGTAGTTTTGCTGAAGAGGAAACTGAGAGGCAGTTTTGCTTTAAAAAAAAAAACAACTGTGAATGTGACACTATTTTTAAAGATGTTTTGATTTGACTCAAATCAATGCTGTTTTCAGTGAAAATAGTTATGTCCCATCATCAGAGCTCACTGTAAAATCCATTTGTTAGCAGGAGAGATACACATAAATTAATCACTGACAGAGTACAAGGTTATGCTCATCGTAATAATAATGCAGGCTCTGTTGTATGGAGAATTAGGTGATAAACCATCTACTTTATGGCATGCAAAGGATCAGATGTTGCTGCACCTATATAATTTGCTGCAGATTATGAAAACAGGAGGTTCAACAGTCACAGGACTGGATTTATTTTTTAACCTAGGTTTTAGCTGGGATTTTGGTGCAATCTTTGTGGGCTGCGCATTGACACACAGATAATAGACTTCTCCTGTGATAACTAGAAACATAATTAACATTCATTTTTTGTGCACTAGTGAGATGCCTGTCTGCCTTCCTCCCACTCATGTGGCTGTAGGCCCTCTGGAACAGAGCTCCAGATCAAATGAAGCCCATGGGCCACAAATTCCCACCCCATTTGAAAAGCGAAGCCTCCTCCCGGAGGGATGATGGCAGCAGAGAAAATATTGCAGCTCTGGGCAGTGAGTGAGGCAGGCAGTCTGGCACTGCGGCTCAGCAGATCTCTGAGACATGAAGTCACCTAAGTGAAGCCACACCACACATGTCAAACCAACTGATGGATTATATATGTGTGCTTCTTCACCTTTTGGTTCCACCCAGTCAGCAGGCCTTATATGGGGTGTAAGTCCATTAGGTTTTTATCAGGGATTCCACTTAAATTCCCTTTCCACCAACATGAACTTGACTTTCTTGGGAAGAGTTCACGTGCTGTTTCACACACCTGCAGGGATTTTAGTCGAGCTGCTCATTATTCCAATCCTCTCATCTGGGAAGATGTGCTTACACCAAGGATGCACCTCCTGTGGCTATTTTCTCTTTGAGGTGAGGGAGGTGAAATTGTTTGCCTGGTATATACCATTCATTTTCCTCACGGTAATGGGTGAACACCTTCTTCTTGCTGCTATCTTTCCTTCATGAAACCTGCAATGTTGCACAAATTTTCCATGTATTTGCCTAGCCTGTAGGGCACTGTATTCCAGTTTCATTCTTTAGGTTTCTTTGAAGCCAATGAAGTAGGACTGGCTCTTGAAAGTGCAGAGGTTGGGATCCAGTCCATATTTATATCGTTTTATGCCTTAACTGCACAGATTACACCAAAGGACAGACTGGGCCCAAATGAGACTTTAACTAGCTTCTGAAGTCAACAAGAAATGTTTTGGTTTTTAGTGTATTGATTTTTCTGCAGTTGCTCATTCTGAAAATTTGGCAATAGATTTCTGCTGAAGATTTTAAATCAGACCTTGTTATACCACATGAGTAAAAGGAAAGAAATTAGTTGTACTTTATCATTTCCACTTGAAAATTAATAGAGGTTCTTCCACTACTTTCAAACCAAAACAATACTTTCCCTTAAATGAAACAGAAGACTGTGGTCACAGCCCATCTGAAAAAAAAATACAGTGAAATATTTACTCTGCAATTGAAACTGCCTACACTGGAGTACTTAGCTGGTGTAAGAGCAGTCTTCTTTGAGGGGTATGGCCAGTACAAACAACCCTTTTGCTGGTATGTCCATGTTTGTCAAAGACTGGAAGTCCAACTTGCAGTCACAGAGCTGTCCCAGCAGAAATGCAAAGCACAGACCAAGTCCAGGCTGTCTAGGTAAGTCCAATGTTGCACTGAGGACACGCAGAGGAAAAGTCCTACTCTGAAAAAAAGTGAACAAGCTTAGGAAGGGAGATAGGAGATTTGATCATAAAACAGTAAAATTAAGACAAGGACCCAAAATTCTTATTAATGCATTCAGAGTGGAGCATAAACAATTTCTGTGACAAAGCATGACAAACTATGAACAAGTACTACAGGATGGGGTTCCTAAAAATCTTTTGACAGCCAAACATTCAGAAGTTGTCGAAAGGCACCACAACATCTTGTTCCTTGGCTAGTGTACACAATATATTCTCCTCAATCTGGCAACAATGAGCTGTGTCTCATCTTTCATTCTAGTTTGTGTACTCTGTCCTCCTTTTCCTGATCCTTCCTGCAGAACCATGTCTTTTCCACATTTTCTATGTTTCATGTACACGGCAATTAATTATTATCTCTGTGGCACTAACCACTTGAAGTTCTACAACATCTGCCTAAGTTGATGGAGGCCTTTTGTCATTTTCTTGACATGAGCTTTTGTTACATTATCAACAAAATGGTCAGATAAGCCCTTGAAACTGGGTAAAACTTAGTGATCTTTGAACTTTTAGTGATCAGCTTTGGAAAACAAGGGTGAATTTAGGGGACCTCTGGAGAATCTGCCTTTGCTTTCCTCAGTTCCTCATTTCCCTCTCTCTACAACTTTCTGAGGAGGGGAAGCAGAGAGTAAGGTGTTGATCTCTTCTCCCTAGTGGAGAACCTATGACAGAATGCACGGGGATGGCACAAATCTGCACCAAGGGAGATTCGAATTGGGTATTAGGAAAAAAAAAATTTGCTAGGAGGGTGGTCAAACACTGGAACAGGCTCTCTAGAGAGGTTGTTGATGCCCCATGCCTGTCAACGCTCAAGAGGCATTTGGATAATGCCCTCAATAACATACTGCAACATTTGGTTAACACCGAAGTAGTAGGGAAGTTGTTCTTGATAATCTTTTAAGGTCCCTTCCAACCGAACTATTCTTGTTTGCTTCTGTTCAAGTCATTTGGATTACAACTGTGTCTGTCATTGCTTACCATAACACTTTTAATATACAGCAAATAATTATAATGGTGAGTCTGAGGCCATTCTTAATACTCCACTAACGTTTCATTTAGGGCTGGATGGACACATGATGTTGATTCCAATTTATTACCAATTGCTGAGCTGTAGTAAATGTCAGCTAAAGTAGAGCTTAAATATCTTCCAGTGCAAGCATTTCTCATTGCAATTTTGAAGGGGAACGAGTATGATTCATACCAGCATTCACTCAGGTTGGTAAGTTGGTTCTCAACTAGTGCATGTGTGTTAGCAATTTAGTACTGGAGAAGTTATTGTTAAAATTAAAATTTTCCCTGTGTCTGTTCTTGGAATTATGTAGTACACGTGAGCATACCGCAGGAACCAAAGCTGAAGTTAAGCCCTCAGGGTCCATCCAGAGCACTTCACTGACAGTGGGTGCAAGGTGCCTTCAAAGCACATCTTCTCTATGTCCTCCAGCATTTCACACACTATGCAAGCACACAATTCTTTTAGTAATGGCAAAACAATCACAGATGGCTGTACAGAAAGCTACTTTGCATTGAAACATGTGCCTTGGACAGGCAACTGGTGTCCTCCTTGTTCCTCAAGGGTCAGTATTGGGACTGGCAGTGTTTAACATCTTTGCTGGTGACATCAACAGTGGGATAAAGTGCACCTTCAGCAGGTTTGCTGATGACACCAAGGTGTGTGGTGCAGTCAACACACGGGATGGAAGGGATGCCATCCAGAGGGACCTGGACAGGCTCAAGACATGGGCCTGTGTGAACCTCATGAGGTTACACAAGGCCGAGTGCAAGGTCCTGCATCTGGGCCAGGGCAATCTCCAGCACAAATCCAGACTGGGTGGAGAATGAATTGAGAGCAGCTCTGAGGATAAGGACCTGGGGGTTGTTCCTTGACGAGAAACTCAACGTGAGCCAGCAATATGTATTTGCAGCCCAGAGAGCCAACCGTATCCTGGGCTGTATCAGAAGCACCAGGGCAAGCAGGTCAATGGAAGTGGTTGTCCCTTTCTACTTTGCTCTTGTGAGACCCCAGCTGTAGTACTGCATTCAGCTCTGGGGCCCCCAGCACAAGAGGGACATGGACGTATTCGAATGAGTCCAGAGTTGGGCCGCAAGGATTGTCGAAGGCCTGGAGCACCTCTCCCATGAAGAGAGGCTGAGGGAATTGGGGCTGTCTAGCCTGGAGAAGAGAAGGCTCCAGGTGGACCTCACAACAACCATCCAATACCTAAAGTGGGCCTACAAGAAAGCTGGAGAGGGATTTTTTGTCAGGGAGTGGAGTGATAGGACAAGGGGGAATGGTTTAAACAAAAAGAGAGTAGATTTAGATTAGATATTAAGAAGAAATTCTTTGCTCTGAGGGTGGTGAGGCACTGGACCAAGTTGTCCAGAGAAGCTATGGATGCCCCATCCCTGGAAGTGTTTAAGGCCAGGTTGGATGGGCCTTTGAGCAACCTGGTCTAGTGGCAGGAGTGGTGGAACTAGATGATCTTTAAAGTCCCTTCCAACCAAAACCATTCTATGATTCTATAACAACTTCAATGCCAGAAAAAGTGTGTTGTGGAATAGCTCTACTATAATAAATTTCACCACATTGTGGTTCCACTGTGATGAATTGTACCAAATCAAGCACTGGTTGTTCCTGTTTTGTAGGCCTCAGAAGTAGCTACTCTAGTTGCATCCACTGGGAAATGCTTTGCGATCCAATATTCTGTCCATGTTGTGTCACAGTCCAAGAACCTAGAAGTGAGTGGCGAACCTACAAGAACCTACAAGTGGTGGCCTAATTCAATGTTGCCAGAAAAAATGAAAAGGAACACAAAGCAAGTGCTTGATTGTAGCCAAAACACCATTTCTTTGATAACAATGACTTTGATTATGAAGCAATGATTGCTTTTATCAATGATACTAGATTACAGGCAATGATCCCTCCATTGTGACTACTTTCACGTACCTGCACAGTGCTGGTGGTTGTTGCCTGTTAAAACACCTTCCACTGTTACCAGACAAACTGTGTTTTATATCCATTTACAAGACTTTTTTCTACTGCAGACCTCTTTTTTTTTTTTTTTTTAACCACTCTCAGCAGTAGAACCTGCTCTTTTTCCATGTCCCTTTCTATTGTGAATAGAAACTGTCCCCAGCTCTATGGCTGGACCTTGAACTGGGAAGGCTACTTGTGTCCTCCAGTCATTTTGAGTTTGCTGAGTTTGACCGATTGCTGAGTTTGACCGATGTACAGAAACATCTCCAAGAGCTTTGTGTTGATTGTCCTGTTGAAGTAACCCATGTATTATTTACCATGAGACATTTCAGAAAACAAAGGGTTAAGACAGTGAAAAGTTTGCACCTTTCCATATAAACCTTAGTACTTCCTTGCGCATTTTCCGTATGTTTATCCCAGTCCTAACCCACTTCTTTTCTACTGGAAGAAAATGACATCAAGCAATTACTTCTTGTTCCCATTCTTTCTAGTCCAGGTGAAGGGTTTTAACAGATTAATGCTTCTTTGATTTGGACCTTGGAAAAATCCATCTATAACCTGTTGCGCTGTTGGTAGACATTTCACTGTTAGCAGTCCCTGACAGTGAAGTCTCCCAGTTATACTCCCTGGAAGACATTTATCTTTGTCATGATTCTATTTAGTATTTGTTTTTCTTAACGGTCTCCTTTTATTCTGTATAACCCAACAAAAAACATAAAACAGATAAAAGTAGGTACTTAGGATAACTGTGAAAATAATAGAGATATCTCATTCTTTACAACAAACAAATGAATATGAAGTGCTTCACACACTGCAGCCTTACAATCTGGATGTTACACAAGCAAAAATAAATGCACACACCCATAAAACTAGTAAAACTGGCTGTTGCAGCTACACATAGTTCCTTGTGTTCATTAAAATTCTATCTTTATTGAGCTTATCTTGATTGGCATGCAGATCAAAGTGAAAACGTAATAAATAAAATAATATATATAATGGAATCCATGGAAAGAAGCTATTCAGAAGATAATTCCAGTAAGTAAATTGCAATGCAGTATTAAAAACAACAGTGCAGAAGCATTTGAAATGTAACACGTCATACACTCTTGAAGGGCTGGATCCTGAGGCCATTACTCACTTGTGTAGACACACTGACTTCAAAAGAATTACTTGCCGTGAGTAAAGATAGTTGGAGTAATACTAAACAAGAGAATATTAGCTCCTTCTGTGCAGCTGTGTAGCTGAATAACAGCACTGCGTGAGCGTGATCCTGTCAGCAATACCCAGTTCAGTCCGTAATGGCAGCTTCAAGCCCTCTCTGGGACTTGGTGAGCCCCAGCACAGGGCAGAGGATCCTTGATGAAATGCAAAGTGGGGAGGACAAATATATACAAATATGAAATGAATTTAAGCAAAAATCCCCGTTTTTATTTGTGTTCACTTGTGCTGCTTGTAAAATTATTTTCTTATTTCCCTAGCTCTTGTTGGCCTTTTATGGCCCATACATGGAAAAGTGAGCTGGATCATCCTTGCCTCATCCATTATTAAGCAAACAGTTGTGCTTTGCTGAACTGGGGCCCCCATTTCCATAGATGAATTTTTATAGCTATTTAAATGTAAGGAGAAAGAGCAATTTGACTTTCAGATGCTAGGGATGAATTTTCAGGGCAAGTAGCTAAGAATTTATTATTTTTTTTAACACCTTAAACTGTTAACTAGAGTCTTTTGATGCAACCATAGTACATGAACATAAGGCTTCTTAGCATCATTTTTGCATTTTTTTCTTGGCACAATTGCACTTGAGGTAAGGGATGATCTACAAGGTTAGTCACAAAGGTGAACAAAACAGAAACTAGATGACAGAGTCTAGACATCAGAAACTAGAAGACAAGGTATATACATCATGGGCTATTGAACAGAATTAGTTCAATCCAGAATACGAGAGAGAACAGGTCGGAAAAAAATAAATGACAGAATAGAAGCTTAAGAGAAACATTTCTCAAATAAATTTAGAAACCTAACTGGCATCAGTGGCTTCTGATTGCTTACATTGTTTGAGCATTGGGAAACAACAAAAAGACCTGGGTATGCCAGATTTTGGTTTTCTGGAAAACAACATTGAGGGAAAATTTCTCCCACTTTGGTCTTTCATCCCTTTTATGTTCGAGCATTCTTATTACATACCCAGTATAACTAAGAATTAGCCAGACTGTCGTACCATAAGGATGAGTTTCAACAGAGAAAAACATTTATCTGTGGTTACAGACTGGCTCTCTGTGAAAAACAAAACAAAACAAAAACTGGTTGTGGCAGTACGTTCTGGAACTTCTAAAAGCAAAAGATGAGGCTAAGTTTACCTGTCTGCCTGCCACTGCCTAGAGTGTTTTCCCAGGTCTCAGCTAGTTTATAACATATGGTTACCTGCAGTCATGTGAAAATGTTTTCAACCAGCCTGGTGAATTTTTGGCAGCCACTTCTGTTTTACAGAAAAAATATTTCACACTATTTTGAAGTTGTAGGAGGCAATGTCCCCTTCCTCAAAATAGTTCTAGATATTTTGAGCCCAATTCACTACCTCTTCAACCAATTTTTTTTTCATATGACTCAATCAATCACAGCAGCTTTACATCCGTGTCATTTTGGAGTAAGTACTATAGTAAACCAGCCCCCTTTGCTCCTTTCTTCTATATTTTTCCACTGCTGTTGTGAAGGACTCAAGAAAATTTTCCACATCTGAGAGCTTTCTGAGTAAGGAATGGAAGATATGGCATCCTTAAAACCCTGACAAGCATCTCAGAGGTTATGATATCTGTAATACTGAAAAATGCCACCCAGGTTATTTCATTTTTTTTTCTCTTTATCTTGTTTATATTTTATTAACAAAACTAAATCTGATTCCAATAGCTGAGTGGAGACTTCTCTTTAAATGAAAGATTCACCCCTAGCTCATTGAAGCTCTTAACTGACACGGAAGTTAGCTGCATTATGTGGGCTTCAGGCCATCCTCAGCACAATCAGTCTTCATCAAGCTGAAACTTGCTGTGTTTAGGCAGGCTGGGATTTCTAAACAGGTTGTTCAGCCCTATTTTCTATGCTCAGTTGCCCAAGGTTTTGTTTTCTTCCAAGAGTAGCAACAAAGCATTTGGCTTACAAAAGTTTTGAAAGAGTCTATCATTTTGAAATATTTTCTAGCCTTAAAATGGGCAGTTCCAATTGAACAGACAGCACGTTTCCAAAATGGAATGGTCTCTGCAAGCTCTGAGGGACCGGTGAGCTGTTATCTCTGACTTTTCTCTGTAATTTGTGACCTTTCAGGTATGCAGCAACACAGCTACAGTTTGACAGCATCTGGAGGTCTAACTGAGG
Organism: Cygnus olor; assembly: GCF_009769625.2. Taxonomy (NCBI): domain Eukaryota; kingdom Metazoa; phylum Chordata; class Aves; order Anseriformes; family Anatidae; genus Cygnus; species Cygnus olor. The sequence goes on along the minus strand of NC_049169.1, from coordinate 166,173,757 downwards.
GCACTTCAGGACTCTGAAAAAGGATTCCTCTTGAGTGTTTAACTCAATCACATTTATTAATAAGGTGCTTAGAGCCTAGAAAGGGCACGACTGTCTACTTAAACCTAAACAAAGATTAATATCCTTTCATGTGGTGTATGTGTTTGCCTGGTATTTGATGTTGTGGGGCTTTGGTACAAAACTGGGAAAAAATGCTTTTCCAGCATGTCATGTTCAAGTAAATATATATCCATAGGAAAAAAAAAAAAAAATAATCACCCACCCTCCAGAGCATGTAAGTTATCAAATCTGCCAGCATCTCTTCCAAACCAGTGTGTAATAACTGTCTATACAAGGTACAGTTACTTCTCATACAGGAAAAAAATCATCAACAAGCATATGTCCACATAAGCAACTTAAGGACGAAATGAAAGTTTCATCTCAATTATGTTCTTAATGTAATATCATTAATATGTGATCCATACATTTAACTAGCACAGTCTGAATGAAAGTTACATAAATATCCAGTTGTTATCTTTGTTGATGGAGTCAGTCTCGTGCCTGTAGACTCCTATGAAATTCTTAGATATTCACCACCCATGTTGCCTTCACAAGCTTTATGCTACTGTAGTAGCTCAGAGAAAAAGGAGTAAAAACCCCAGAGATTTTAGATGGATTCAAAAACTATCAGTAGCATTTACAGAATTTCTAGTGGTAACCATAGACTTATGTCTTCAGATCTACACAAGTCTGTGGTATACTATGTATACTCTGTGGTATTCTGTACTAACTGATTGTTGTAAACACTGGAAAGGTCATGTCAGTCCTAGTGTTTTCCTAGCTTCAAATTCCAACCAAGACAGGAATCCCGAGGTGTTAAATGCCACATGGAGTGCCTAGAAAGAAACAGTCCTTTCCCAAAACTGTTGTTGAGGCTACAAACATAGGAAAAAGAAAGTACCGTTATCCCTGTTTTATAAATACACATGTCGAGAGATGAAAGGACCTTCCTCTGTTATTCATGGAAAGATTATCATTGACTTCAGTGGGTGTAGTATCAGCCCTATAGCGGTATGAAACTTGGCTCCTAATTACATTAGGCCCACGTAGACTTAGTTTCAGCCACAGTTCATTTTTATCGCCAGGTTGTTAACCTGTAAACCAGAGGTATTTCAACTGCTGACAGAGTCTGACTTGCGGTTCTAGGCTCCCAGGATGCTTGACTAAGAGAAACCCATGTCCAGTCACGTTTCATTTGTGCTCCAAGTGCTTGGCTTCCATCAATGGCTTGGGATGGCCTGTTCTCTACAGATTAAGAGGAAACAATATATGACGCACAGGCTTGTCTCACTCACTTCAAAGTGTGAGCAACAGTGACTCACCCACCTCCACAGAAATCTTTAAACCCAGTGCTGAGCTTCCTATTTTCCTTCTTGTGTCATAGATAGCATTACCGTCTTTTGTTTTCTCCAGCCCACATTCACTTGCTTTGCAGAATTTTGAATCCAATCTGGCAGTGATTTTTTTTTTTTAATGATGCCTTTGGGTTCCTATATTCTTTCTTAGTTTACTTAACCAAACAGCATGTGTTTAAGTTTCTCAGTAACTCCGAGTGTTACCAAATAAGAATAATCTGCATAATATCTTCGTGAAAGAGAAGCTTGTTATTCACACTTTATCATCTTGTCCCAACAGACAGCTGCTGTCACTGTTTGCCCTTTTCAGTGGAAGTGGGCTAAATTCATCCCAGTCACAGATCGAGGTAGGTGGCTGAGGTATAGTTCCCATCCATTTTGAATAAGATGTATTATATTGAGTTATTCTTTTACAGAACAGGGAAGCTTATTGAATAGAAAGGATTAACCTGACTGTGGACTGATCTGACCCATGCGTGACATCAGCTGAGACAGAAAAGACTTCCATAAGATCTTCAAAATATACTTCACTAGGAATGGCACAAATAAAACCAAAATTTACCTTATTAGAAAAGTCTTGCCACATTTCACTGGGAAAGATTTGTCTGCTCTTTTGCTTGCAGTCCAATAACAGAATTCAGTGAACCTGGGTCACACGTGGCTGAGTCAATCCTATAGCCTAGTATGCAAAAGGTGGATACTGTCACCACCACTGCTACTCCTACACCACTCTTTTTGAATTAAAGTGACCGTGGCTGCTCTGCCTTTTGCTGAACCCAGTGCTGTTGATATGCATTAGACATGATCTAAACATGCCTAGAAGACTAGGATCCTTGTGGGCCTTAGGCAATGGAGTACCTACTTTGTAAATCCCAAATGCACTTGGGGAAACAGCAGTCTACATGTTTAATTTTCAGTCAGGGTGTCAGTGGTGTAAACTTAGGCATCAAAGCAAATTTCATAATGGAAAATTTTGGGTAACTTACTGGGGTAAAAGTTGTTGGGAAAATCACGTTTCTCTTTCTTTGATGAAATTTTCTTCAGTTGCACCATAAGTGCTTAGGTGCTTTATTTGAATCTTGCTGAAGGCACCTGCCTGTATGAGTTTCAGCTCTTCTGGGTGTCCAGAGCTCTGCTTTGGCACATGCCCAGAACAGTTTAAGCAGCCTGATAGCTATCTCCCACCTAAGAAGCTAGGCATTCCTCTGCTGAAGTCTCCTGGGGGGGCTCAATCCTGCAGACAGTCTCAGAAAACACCAAACGCACACCCAGAAGGCTCCTTGGAAAATGCTTTGTGGGTGCTTTTTTAGAACAGACAGCAGAGGAAGATCTGCCACCCACCTTTTGTACAATACTCTGTGGTTAAGCTGTTTGCTTAGGAAGTTAAGACTACGATTAAACACTTTGCTCTGACTGAAGAGGTTGAAACTAATGTTTCTCCAAAGAAAATGTTCTCCCTGGTGTGACACTTTTGACTTTTCCTCTTGGTGTTGCTTTATTATATAGCAGAGAATGCAAAAGTCACTGGACTGGCTCTTCTGTACGGGTGCATTATTCTGTAGCCTTGTTGTTGCAGCCTGCACAGAATAGGTTTAGGCAGAGCTTCCTCCTTCCAGACTTGTTTATATTCTTTATAGTCAATACCCTTTCAATTCAACTCAGATGAGCAGGAGATGTGACACAGTAAAGATTGGAACAAATTAAATCTTTGTCTCCCACTCAGTCCTCTACAGCTCTAGCCAGCTAACATATATTAAATAGACAGAAACATTTCCACCACCAGTGTATTTCAGAAGTATACCTTAGAAAGACAAAGTGTAAACACCTACTTAGAGGTTCTGGTCTGTGAATGCAAAATAAGACATCCTAATCTCTGTGTTTGTTGTAAAGTAGTTGAAAATGCCTGAATGGTGAATATGGTGAAAACGTGGGTTTGGATCCTGCTTTTGGGCACCTGACCTCCCCTGCTGTCTACATAAAGCCACATACGTAGCCACTGGTTTCTACTGTAATAGCCCACCACACAGGCTGCACCTGGGCTTAATTTTTGCTATCCTTGATAAGATTTAATAATGCCAGTTTGTATTCCTTTCCACCCTAGCTAACAGACCAGCAGTTCTCTTCAATCACTATCATTTTGCTGTTTCGCATTCCACTTTTCTTTCTATAATCCTATATTTCTCACTTCACCTCAGATATATTCTATCTGTTTTGTAGAAAAGGATTTCAGATCATTCACAATGGCAGCAAAGTTATATTCTACTGTATCTGTGGTTTCTGCCTGTCTTCTTCATGGTTATACTTTTTCTTTTCTCACTAAGCAAACACTGAAGTGGATTCTTGCTGGAGAATGTGAGGTCTTTAGATCCCTGCCAAAGCAGAGGAGACTCTAGAGAAGTACATAAAGCCAGAAGAGTTAGGCAGAGGGTGACCTGGGTTTTAATATCCAGTAGAATTTCTGTCTCTGAAGTGATGGTAACAGCAGAAGGTGGGAACAATGCAGGAGGGTCATATCTGTATGGGGAGAGAAAGGGGTTGCAGGATCCAGGAAGGTTGTAGCAAGTGAGTTCAGGTGAGAGACAATGGGTGGGAAGTCAAGTTGTATGGGCAGGAAAAACCAGAGCTCTGAGTTGCAGGGAATCTGTGTGTTAATTTGGAAGGTTGAGAAAGGGTATTGTGGGAAGCTCAAGTGGGAGTTGTTTTTTTTTCTGTAGAAGAGTGGAAGAAGAGTTAGGAGAAGTAAGGACATAGTTGGTGCCAAAGAGATCAAAGTGTAAATCTGAGAGTTGTGCTAGTGGAGGAAATTTCCCCTCAGGAAAAGGACAACAGATGTATTGAGAGTGGTGAAATACGGTGATTAGCAGCTGAATGCTTTGGAGGAAAAGAGACTGAGATCAGACTGAGTAGGACTAGGGGAATGGAGGCAGGTTTTCGTCTTCCCCTCCTTATTGCTTCCACCTCCAAGGTCCTCAGAGCTCCTGCATGGGAACAGGGATGTATATGAAGGACAACAGCCTCTTCTTGCATCCTGCCTCTTTGTCTTTGATTGTGAGAGGACAGAGCTATTTGGAGGTGGGGACCATCTGGGTAACCTGTTATGTCTCTGGGTGACTTGCTATGTTATGAAAACCAGAGCAGTTGTGGCATCTCCGTCCCCAGAGAATTCCTATGCTCAGCAGGACAAGGCCTCGGCTGAGATGATTGTTAGTGCTAGTCCCACTGTGAGCCAGGGGCTGCAGTAGATGGCCTCCAGCTCTCCACTCCAACAGGCTCTCCCAGGTTCTAGGAAGTTTTTGGTCATAGAGGCATTTTTACCTTTGGCATCTTATGCTATACCTTGTTCCATTTCTCCTTATTTTTGCTCAAGGTAATAGTTGAGCATAACTATCCAATAACAGTGATGTTCCCATCGGCTTGCAATAATGTATTCTGAGATCACGCTTCTGTAACAGCAAACATTCTAATTTAGAGACTACAAAGAAGGCCACCCACAGGATTTATCTGTCTCTTGCTGAATTCAGCTTGCAGTTCAGGTGTCTACTAATCTCCCCATTTTGTCCCTCAAAATCATCACTTTTGCTTGACTTGCCTGTAGGTCAAAGTAAAGTTGACTTGGCTTCTTTCCAGATCTTGTTAAAGGCCATTTCTGAAGTCATAAATGTAGTTGCTGTAGAATAAAGGCACACCTTTTCCTGTATGAATTGACAATATAGCTCCCTTTTGCAGCACTCACAGCTGAAGCTGGTAGGATGGTTCAGATCAAAATTAATCTCCATTCTAACAACACTGAGGCTTTTGAGAAATCAGAAAGATATTGCCTATGTTTCCTACAAAAAAAACCCACCCCCTCACCCAACCAAATCAAATCAAAACAAAACAAAACAAAACAAAACAAAACAAAAACCAAAGCCTCTCTCCAAACTGAATGACAAAATAGGAAGAATTATACTATTTCATGGATTTGTTTTGAAAACGAGGAAGGAGAGGGTAGTGCCTGAACCTGTACTTGGTCCCTCAAGCATCAGTGAAGCACTGGTGTTAAAGCCCAGCCACCATGTCTCCCTCTGCTCCTGGGGAGCCGCCAAGTCTCCTTGTCACCCTGAGAAAGTGTCCATCTTCTTCCTGTGACTTTAGAGGGAGTCTGAGATGACTAACCCCCTAATTTACATGCATCACATAGGTGATTAATGTTAGGTAGGATGAATTGTGGCCACAGTGTATCATTGAAACATCTTACCTTATTTTCCAGATCAAAGTATCTCATGTTTTTGTTCTGATGAAACAGTTTGGTACTTAACAAGAGGAGCACATAAACATTTGACATGCTAATTAGGGAAGCCATCTGTTTACTGGATCTTTCCATTACCCTGCAATCCTGCTACAACTAATATGTTATGGCACGTGTTTTATTATGGACTTCCACAATCTAGCCATAAAATTGAATAAATATCTGTAACTGTAGCTCTTCAAGTGATATTAGTAACAATGAGAAGTTTTGTTTTGGACTGAAATCAGAATTTCCCTCCAGGTTAAGTTTTAAAATAAAAATTTAAATCTTTTTATTCTGTGGCAATTTATGTTTGGTTTAGTTGTGACACAGTTCCAAAACAAATTTTGAAATGATATTTAAAGTGAACTGTATTCACAGTTTGAACCAATCTTTCTGTCCAAGCAACAAGAGAGCCATTCAGCTATCAGTTGTCATCTGAACAAAGTCTGAACAAAGTGTTAAAAAGTAATGAGAAATTTCATCAGTCTTTGTTGGTAGTGGCTCAATGGACAGCATTACCACTAAACTGCTGGATACTACCCAAATCATTTTGCTTTAAGATGCTGAATTAAGCAAAGTGTTTAAGAATATGACAAATACTCTTCTGAAAAGCTCTAGGTCAACATATTCTAAATGGATAAATGTAAGGCTGTTTACCAAAACATTTTTAAGCAATAGTAAAAAACTCATCAGAAGCTTATTCAACCTACAAAAAGAAACCTATCCAAACTTTAAAAAAAAAAAAAAAGAAAAAAGAAAAACCTTAACTTGATTTGAATAGAATGTGAGCTAAAGAACATACACAAAAAGTCCATTTACGCTATTGTTTGAGTATGCAGTGTGCAACTAAAAATGTTATGATTGTTTGCAGAGTATCTACTATTAAACTAAATAAAAGCATGCTGTGACTTGATTGACCTATGCATCACTGCATGCCAATCTATTTGAGTTACTTCACAGTTTGGGAACATTGTCACATAATCCTATACATATTCTTACTGCATTTGTTTTTTCAAGTTAACTTGACCTTCTTTTGAATCATACACATCATGTTCAATGTACAGCTGGGAAAATAATTTATTAACAGTGATTTTCAGTAAAAAAGCAGCTCTGCTGCTTCCCATGGGCAAGGAGCTGATACCAACATCACTGAATTTATTGTAAAAGTCCAGTTTATCTGAGCAGCAAGAAATCTCTAATGTGATGTTAAGAGGAGATATTGGGCCTCTCTTACAGATAACAGACTCTAGCCAGCAGTCGACTGTGCTCAGGACTGTGCAATCGAAGTGGTTTGTAAGTTTAGAAATGCTGCAGCCGTATGCAGAGGAGGTGGCTTGGCATTTGGCACTAATTTCCATCCTGCAACTGTCAAATCCACAATCACAATCCATCATACAGAATAATGGCTTCCTTCTTCCTGCTCACTCCACAGTCTAAGCATGATTTTCCATCTTAAATGCATCCCGTCTTTCACATATGTTTTATTTTATTGTACATAATCAGACACACACTATGGTATCATTAGAAAGTAAATATTTATTAGTCTTTGTCAACAGCGATACTCCCTGTATTGACATTTGATCCTTGAAAGTAACCATTTATTTTAAATGTTATGGTGCATTGTGGTGCAACAACAGATGACAATTGTTGATTTTTCAACAACGGTAACTGCTGGGCTGAATGAGTGATGAGATAATCCTTGAACCTATTCACTTGTGAGTGGTAGAAAAGGGAGGGAAATGGTGAAAAAGGCCAAATTCTGTTTCAGGGTATATCTATGTTTATTCCAGGTGTTTCTGAGAATGTTTGTAGCCATGATGAATTAGCAATTTTTTACACCTACAGAAAAATTGCCACCTGAATGTCTAAAACTGCTTTAAACATTTTATCCTTTCTTATATAGCAAATATAATTCATAAAATCTGATTTTTAAATTATTATTATTTTTACTTTTACCTCTAATAACAAGTAACATTCAGCCTTGCCTTGCAGGAAATGCCTTAAAAAGAAAGCCTTGATATATTCCAGATTCTTAGCCAAATGGAAGTTTAGAAAGACAAATGTGTTTATCAGCCTTCTCCAGGGAGTTAAATTTATGCTGAGTTAGAATGCAAAGACTGGAAGTAAATCATTTTCCAGTGCTAAGAGACTATTACTTTTCAGTCTTAAGATAGTCTTTTTTTGGCTGGTCCTTTTGGGGTTGAAAACAGGATTCCTCAGAGCTTTTCAGAAATTAGGGTCTGAAGGAGAATTAGGAAACAAATTAGTTTACTGAGTAAGATTAAGTCAGTGCATGAACAGGGGAACAGGAAAGACCATAAACCAGAGAGACCAGTTCAAACCAATTTTCAGATTACTCCTCCCTTTAGCAACATTACTGTAAGTTACAGATATTACATCATCAGAACAAATGATTATTTGCTAATCTATGATTCAGAAGGCCAACCATTGTTAAACAGCACCGTTTAGAAACTGGTTAACCTTTTACGTTCCATTTACTTCATCACCAAATTTAAAGATGCAAAGAAGCTATAAATGAAGTGTACTGAGAGATTATTGACTATAAAAATCAGAAAAGTACATATACTTTGTACAATGTACAAAGTACAATGACATTTATCTGTAATTTTGACAGAGAACTGGCAAAAGGTCTCAGGTAGTCAAACCTGGCACCAGATGCCATTAGTACAGTCATAGAACAAGCACAGTACAAAAATCTCCCCATAAACCTGCTTAGGTAATGTATTACTTCTCTGACAATTCAGTTTGGGGAGGCTGTACTGTACTTCTCATAAAGAGTGTTAATTATGATAAATTCTTTGATAAGCACATCTGCAATTTGGGAGATGAAATCAGACAATCATAGTAATCTCCTGTAAGGACACTGATATCTACATCTGCTCAGAACTATACATTTTTTCTATCCCAATAAATACTCCTGTTAGAAGACAGAAATATTTCTGTAGATGAATGAATGAATGTACACATTCAGTGTACAAAGGTGCCTCAGGAAACACAAGCAAAACATACTACTGAAATCAGAATATAGGAGAAGAAGTTGCTTAAGGATGGATTTTTATTAGTCTTTCAGTTTGGCTTGTGAGTGCTGTTTTGAAGGGAGTCCTCTGACTGTTCTTACTTAGTATGCTTTGGTTTGCATCATGGAGCGTCTCAGAGCAAGCAAACTGGATTCCTTTTAGATGACCTAACAAGAAAACAGGCTCCAGAAGACGGTATACCTAACACCATCCAGTTGCTACTGGAAATTCAGTCAACAGGACCAAACTAGAGCTAGTCTGACGTCAAATCCATGAAATGTGTGCAATGTGCACATCATTCCCCTGCACCTACTCCCACAGTATTTGTTAGAACAGGTGTAGCCTTAGATACCTCAGGTTTTGAGAGGCTCACTGCAGAGGTCTCAGAGGGGTAAATAAATGGTCCTGAATTGCCTCATTGCAATTTGCAGCTATTCCATTTGTCTGTGGTAAGAGTGGCATGGTGCCATTTAAATTTTTGTCAGCTTTCTTAGAAAGGTGTTTAGATGTTAGATACCTGAGAGCCTTTAAGACTGTCCATTTATTTTGGTCATTTGTGGGTGAGTATTCTCCTATACACTGCTAAGTGTAATTAGGCTATAGATGATGCTTACTGTGGTTTTCTCCATAGCACCACATTTCCTTTATTAATTTTTTTACATCTTGGTTTACTTTGCTCTTGTTGGTATTCAAAGCTGAAAATGCACTAAGAGCATTGAAGGACCCTGAAGAAGAAGTATATTTCATTTAAAAAAAAATCCCATAAACACTTGAGCATTGCTTGATTTCCTTGGGGCAGACTTAACACTGTGTGTGCAGATGGACCCCTTAACTTTGTGTTTTGTGAGCTGTTTTTCTGTGCAGATAGTAATGCATTACAGTGATGTGAATGACTGCACAAAAGATATAGATGACTTTCTATCTACATGTGATAAGGGACTTTTTGGTCTATGTGTAAAGATTTTAATTATAATTGCAAAGGAAAAAAGCATCTCATGAGAAGGATGCATGAATTCAGAGAAGTCCTAAATAAATCAGGATAAGCCAGAGACGGATAAGTGGAAAGAAGTCTCCACAAGCCCCCAAAGAGACAGTTTCTGTTCCCTCAAGTCTGAGAGTGCAGGATTCAGCTCAGTCTAATTTATGGCATCTGCAGTGTAGATAGCTGCATCTCAATTAGGTGTTAAGCTTCTATTAAAGTTAATGGAGACCTTGAAGATTGCCTAAGCATAGTCTTCTAATGCCATTTGAGATGCCATCAAGAATATGAGACATCTGCATGAAACCTCCAGATAAGACACACGACCTAGCTGTGACCCATGCTCTTGTAGAGAAGCCGAATAGTGACACCACACAGCATCAAACATGTTGGTAAGACATCTATATTTAGGAAATTGAATTAAATCTGAGCTTTCCCTTGATTATAATGGGAACTTGGACAAGCTCAGATGTAGACAGTGGTATTTCAGAGCTTAAATTCAGGCAAGTTGAATGCTACCTAATATCTCATAATAAATGCAATGAAAGTGGTAAACAAGTACTGGCAATGTGAAGAAAAGCCCTATTCACACAGAAGAAAGGACAGAGGTAGACTGTAGTGCTATTAATGAAGAGAAATGACATATTTATGTGTGCTGGAAATAGAACTGTGTAAATAATGGATTTTGGGGGTGGTGGAACAGAAAATTAGAAAATAAATTCCTTTCAGTTAACCTGAAATAGATTATTTTTAGTTTTTTGTTTGTTTGTTTTGTTAACTAATACAAGGAATATGTGTCTCATCTGGTTTGTTAATGACCAAGAATTAGATTTCTATGTAGCTTGTAGCCATGGGTTAAGCATGGTAGCTATATTCCTGTAGCTGTGGATTAAAAAGCTTAGAAAGGATGCTGGGCAGGAACCACTGGATCACAAACTGAAAATTAACATGCAGTGCTATGACAGGAAATAATAAACAACCCTAATTCACAGCATGACTGGAAAGCTTATCTGCTGTATTACACATTTTATGGGTTCTACTCTGCAACTTTTGCTTTGATTGCATTCACTTGAAGTGCCACAATACGTATTCACCCATGTGAGTGAGCAAAAGTGATTCATCATGCAAGAAGATTGTGAAACTGGGCAGAATCTTTAATGTATCTACGTGTTCACCCGTCTCCAAAATAATCATTAAAAGACATCATTTGAAGGGTATTTGAGGAAGATTCTTATGCTCTGACATGAGATTTAGACCTGAAAGTTTTTTCTGGTTTAATTGTATTGTTTAACAGGTAAAATATTTTGACTAAACACACTATTATAGTTTTGGAAATACGGAAACTGATGTAGGTTATACCCATTCAGGGTCTAGAATAAGCTATAATCACATTAAAATTTATATAACATCATTGCTGTGTCTACTTTAAAGAACAAAACTGTGCTCATAAAGCTTCTGGGTTTTACTTGTTCTGAGTCACTGATACAAATGAGAATATTCATGTGAACAAAATGAACAGACTGTGGATCCTGATCAACATGAACAATCTATATGGAAAAAAAAATTAAAAATATGTGATATTATGTTCATACCCATTAGCAGTTTAAAGCTACAAGTGTTTAGGAATATATAAGTTGAATTTTTCAAAGAAGATACATGTTGATACTTCATATTATCACATGGAAAGTTGTACGGTTGGCAGCAAAAGTTGCTTTTCCTTCAAAAAAAAGTTATATTAATATTTACTTGATTGCCTGATAAAAGTAATACTACAAAAGAATATTGCAAAACCTTGGAGGTTTGGCATGCTTTTCTATGTGGGTGGAAAATGTTGTTATGAAGCCAAGCTGGAATGAATCATGAAACTGTAGCATAAGAAATATACTAGAAGTTCTATATTAAATTAAAAAAAAAGATGACAGCTAGAACCTAGAATAATAAAGTTGTGGGCCTTACAAGTACACACAACATAAACATGTTGCTAGAATAATATTGGGTAGTAAATTATTCAGGACAGGCTTTGGTTACAAGGACAAGCAGTAGGGTTTTTGCCTTTGTTCACAAGTTTAGGCTCTGAACTGAGGTAATGAGATTAGGAGTCCCATCACCAAGACATTTTCTAGGGGAACTCAAAAGCTACAGGACTTCCTCTCCCCTGTAAGTTCTAAGGGGCATATCAAGGGACATAACTCATTTCTGTCAGTGTATCTTCTGTGTTAATGAGAAGTGTCAAAATAATGCCATACAGATTAACCCACCCACTGTATTTATCTAAAAAGCACGTGTCAGCAGGTGGTCAGGTTTCTTTAGCCTTTCCACTTCTTGTGTCTCAACACTTAGGGGACAACATGAGGGAAAGGTATACAAAATTTGACTGCTATACAGATAACCCATCTGTCTTCCTATCAACCTAAAGCCACAACTGCCAGGCTGAAATAAAGATGCATGTTATGCCAGGTAAAATTGAGAGAGTGTTAATCTCATGCATAAACACTGGTGCGTGTGTATGAAATAACGCTGCGTAAAAGAAGGGGAGGAACCGTTCCTCACCCAAATGCCAAGTGACAGTGGCTGGCTTGCATCAACGCTGCCTAGCACCAGTATTTTTTACAGTAGACTCATCCTGGGGACTGCTTGGAGAGACAATCGTAAGGACAGGGCCAAGGAATGAGCTAAGATTCAAGCAGTGTGACAATGAAGAGTCTGGCAAACAAGTTCAGTAGCAGATTGCCTTTTATTTGGCTGTGTTAAATGTACCCATTGTGACTTATCATAGGTAAACAGGTATTGTGGACAATTCTATTTCAGTCATTAAAAGATATGTTCTGTAAATGTACTGCATATACTTATCCAATTGACTGTTCCAGTCCTGTGTTCCTACTTTTTGTAGCAAACATTAGACATATTCACCTATTGACAAATGTGAAGCTATGCTTGAAGCATTTACAGAACCATAGAATATGCTGAACTGGAAGGGACCCACAAGGATCATCAAGTCCAAATCCTGGCTCCACACAGAACCACCAAAAAATCAGACCAAATGTCTGACTGTGCTGTCCAAATGTTTCTTGAACTCTGGCAGGCTCCGGGCCATGACCACTGCCCTGAGGAGCCTGTCCCAGTGCCCAACCACCCTCTGGGTGCAGAACCTTTCCCTAACACCCAGCCTGACCCTCCCCTGTCCCAGCTCCATGCCGTACCCTCTGGTCCTGTCGCTGTCCCCAGAGAGCAGAGCTCAGCGCCTGCCCCTCCGCTCCCCTCGTGAGGGAGCTGCAGGCCGCCATGAGGCCTCCCGTCAGCCTGCTCTGCTCTGGGCTGAACAAACCAAGGGACCTCAGCCGCTCCTCACACATCTTGCCCTCCAGACCCTTCACCAGGTTTGTAGCCCTCCTTTTGGACACTCTCTAAGTTTTTTTTTTAATGACCTTTTTATATTGACCAAACCTGTACACAGTGCTCGAGGTGAGGCTGCACCAGCACAGAGCAGGACAATCCTTTCCCTTGCAAAGTATGATGATATTTTTAGAATTCAAGACAAAGCACTTCTTTAGATGGACCAGCTTAAGAAAAGAGGAAGAAGAAATACCAGATGGATGGAGAATCGTGTTCATTGATGTATTTTAGGCCCCAAATTTTGGTTTCATTTAAAAAAGAATAAGGCAAAGGACTATTTAAACATCTTCAAAGAATTTGCTTCTAACATGGGAACACAGAACAAACAAACAAACAAAAAAGTACACTAAAGGCCCCCGTAAAGCACTGTTTTTTAAATCTTTAAGTCTGTAGGCTGTTTTTTGAAAGGAGACAAAAAGGAACAAAGAGCAGTAGGCTGCTCAAAATGCAGGTAGGAATATGCACAGAAGCACATGTGAACAGGAGGAGCAGGATGTGCTTGTTCCCTAGTAGTTGTTACTTGTAGCTACTTCTCCCCGCCTCATGTGTATGTGTGAGTAAGATCCCAGGGCTGTTATCACTCAATTGTCTGGATTCAAGGCCGCTCCCTGCACAGGCTTATTTGTCAGGTGCCTTGGCTGGGCATCATGAGCTGCATTTGGCCTCCAGGCCTTCACTCGAGGTATCTTGCTCCAAGGTCCATATTCTGCTGCTCTTGCTGTCATTGAACAGTCCCTTATTTCCCAATCCATTCGTTATCTCTCAGGTCTCAATTTGGCCCTCAATTAGTAACACAGATAAGGAATTACTGACGTTACACTGTGATTTTTACTGACACCAGAGAAATTCACTCTAGGTGACATCTCCATGTCCTTCCTGTAATGATTGAAAGAGTGAGTAGTTGTGAAGGGGAGGGGTGGGGGGTGGATAATTATAGAACATATTCTTGAGCTCCAGCCTTGGCATGAAAAGACCTTTACATGTCTCCATAACTAAAGTCCAATAGGCCCGGCTCAGCTCTGATGCATTTGTGCCTATGCATCCACTCAAATATTTTAATTTATTTTACCATTAGTTATTTCTTATTGGCTTTACAATTCCATAAACATAAGCTCACTTTAAAACATATGATTGGATTAGAGTGCTTGTAGTATTTACTATAAATGAAAGTTTTTCAGTGTTTAGATATATGTTGAGTATAACATATAATAAAGACTTTTTTTCTCTCTCTTTTTCCATTTCACATAAAGCTAGGAAAAACCTGTTTCCTATCAACATTTTTATATAGAAATAAATAAATAGAAGAACTAGAGAAAATAATTAATCACAAAATTTCTACCAAATTATCTTTTTGTCAGCTGTGTTCAGTCAATACAAGACTGGGGAATGAAGGCATATGGAAAAAAAACACATATGGATAGATAGAGCACACTGTCTGTAGTCAACCAAACAATAAATATAACTGTACCTCCAGTCCAGTACTGTAATCAGCTGCTTCTATCATCACTGACTGTAGGTAACATTTCTTCAGCAGAAGCAGAAGCTGAAGTCTTCATGTTCCCTCAGGAAATTCCTGTAGAATTTGCTGATCATTTCAATTGTACCAGTTAGAAATTCCATACTTTCTTTCAGAAATTGTAATTTGCTCTTCTGTCTTTATAGCATATGTGGCAGTAGGTGAGGTTTTACATGTTCAAAGCCCACACACAATTTCTCTCTGTGCTTCGTATTCCCTATCCTACCCAAAGATATAATGTGAGATTCAACTTTTCACATCTCTCCCAAAAGCCAGGATCAATAAGGAGATGAGCAGCTAAATAGAGAGTGAAATAGTTTGTATTTACTTATGTCTAAATAAGCTACATCTAGTATTATCATTATTATTAATTCTCATGGAAAGAGTCGACAGTTAGATTCCACAGTTTGCTGAAAATTTTCTCAGATATACCTCTGCCTTTTGAAGACTTTTTTCCTTCACTAGGCTGATACCTTATCTCTTTCATTTAACTGTGGGTTCAATGGTAGGAAATTTGCTGGAAAACAACAGAAACAAATCATCTAGGAACTCCAACTAGCAGAGATAGTTGTGGAAACAGCCAAAATGGGGACAGCAGAGAACTTCCATGGAGAGAAAATTGTGATAGTATATGCAGAACCCTGATATGATAGCAGTCCAGGAATAGGTGGTTACAAGGCAGATAAATTTCACCAGCTTTGATCAAGCAAGACAACTAGATACAACTGCTAAAATAACCTGGAGTCCTGGTCAGAAGTGTACAACAGTTTGAAAGGATCTAGGTTATCAGGGAGGTATGTAGGGTGCAAGAAGCTGTTAAAAGAGTGCAAAGAAGGTATAACACAAGAAACCTTCCTAAATACTTTTTTTATGCAGGGGTAGGACTCTGACATAAACACTAAAGGGAGTTCGTCCTTTGATGTCCACTTTCAATGACTTTAGGGGGCAAAAAGCATAAGAAATACCAGTCTAGATATGACAAATAGTGCCATAGCTCTGTCTTTGATGACACCCAGGAAGACTTGCTTAGAGTGAGTTTCTATAAACATGTAGGTAATCTATTATTAATGTAATTTTCTGGATTTTTCTGATCAGCTGAGTTGAAATTGCATTCAAATCATGGTACTTACTAGCCGTGGATGAACACTTCTGTAATATGTTTGTCTAATTCCACTTTGAACTTATTCATGTATTTGACTGCCTGCAGTATGGACATGGAATATGTAGTAAGGCGTTGTATGAAAAAGTTCTATGTGAAAAAGTTCTATATGAAAAAGTTCTATAAAATCTCTTCTTAAAAGTTCTATAAACTCTCTAGCTTAACTAGGTAACCTCTATTTTGTGAATTTTATAGGAATAGTTGTCTTTTAACTCACAAAGATCTGTATAAATTCTGTTCTTCACTAACTGTTCTTCGATGGGAATAATATTTTGTTATTACTTAAAGTAAGGGACCAAGTAACATCAGGAATAATATATATTAAATATAGATGCAGGAAATGGCGGCACGATAAGTGCTCTAAACGTGGGTATTTCTATTAGTAGTCATCCATGTAAAGAAAAGTTACCTAATCCTTAGTCCTAAATAAATAAACTAGGTGTCCTGGTCTTATTTATTTATTTATTTACTTATTTTTCCATAGGAGAACCAAATTCATATAGACCTATACAAGGTTTCTGTGTTGCAGTCCTCTTCACTTAGACCCAGACACCAGACCGTAATCTAAAGCAAGGGCTTAAGTTGCTTGTACAGTCAGATAAATTGCCAATGGAGGCTTTCAAAGGGACATCCAACCTGCTTAGTTAGGTTAGTCACACCTCCATGATTTTCTTAATGTTTGAAGTATTGCCTATCTTACTGGTGGCTGCTGCATGTGCAATTAATAAGTGTCTAACTCTGCCTGCATCATTTAAGAAACATCAAAATTCAATTTGTTTTGTAACTTCTGATCCAAGAACCAAAAACCAGTAAATTATTAATTTAGATCACCTGAATATGGTCTTTCTTCTACAATTTTTCATGTAATTTTATTTAAAAAGAAGCCTTAATACTCCAATATGAAGTCTGCACCACTAGTACGTCAGGAGCCAATCTACTCTAAATTTAAATTTGCATATTTAACCGCACTTACGTTCCTGGGATGCTATTTTTTCCACCTACAGATACGTGATATATTGTTTAAAAAGTAGGCATTAGAGTGCCTGTTAATCATTGCAACAACCTTGCTGCTAGTAGGTTAGATCACATTGATCCATGTTCTAACTCTGATGTGCCTGTCCCCCAACAGAGTAAGCTCTGTCATTATTGGCCTTTAAAACTACTTCTGCACTATGACTGCCCTTATTCCCCACTGAAAGTTATGAGAGACGGAGCAGGAACAACCTTGCCCTGCATTTTGGCTATGACTTTGTGTTTGCCAGATAGAAGAGCTTGGCAGAACTCTCTTCTCTGAGCAGTGGGAAGCTATTTTTTTTTTCATAAATATTTAGTTATGTGTTTGTTTAGCTAAAGATCGTGTTAGAGCGTAGCATCCTGTTCATCACTTCAAAAACAGCAAAAGCATTTTTTTTTAATGTTAGGTCAGGGAAATGTTTTTCCAGTATTGAAGACTGCTCTATAACTAAAGTATTTTGATTTCAGGAATTGCCTTTCTTGCTCTTCAATGTTGTTAAACATTGGTCCACAGAAGCGCTTTTTGGCCTTCAGGAGAGGCACATTCAGGAAGAATGTTTCATTTGCCATTCCTTCCCTGAAAGATCATAAGGTGCTGAGGAATATTGCTGTAAACATTTCCTTTCAGTTTAGAAGCTCTGGAGTGCATGTTCCACTCCAAGGTCTGCCACAGACCCAGGCCTTTTTAGGAGTCTTCATCTGCACTTTGGCTCAGACCAGGCTCCCACATGCCTTCTATTAGGAAGGTTTCAGGGTACCAGAAAGGCAGCCAAGCCCTTCTTCACACGATGTCCTGACAGTGGTTGGATACAGCATTTTTCCTCAAGGGACTAAAAGGGTGGATTGCATTCCTTGGCCCCTGGAAGGGAGAGGCCTCACGTAATTCTCAAAAGGTAGTTCATGGCTCATAGTTGGAAGGCCAGCTGTAGGCAAAAATAGTCACAGCAGCAGTGTTGGCCTTCCCCTAGAATATGTTTTTTGGTAGCAGAACATCGATCTCACATCACTTAGAGGTGATGTCCTAGCAGAGGGGTTTGACCCCCAGGCAGACTTTCACACTTGCATCCTTTGCCATGCTGGGTGGTGTAACTGTACTTGCTGAGCTGCGCTGTTATGTGCTGTTTGAGGTATTCAGCCACAGTAACGAGCCTTTTCTCAGTGCTGAAAGGACCGCCTAATTCAGCCTGCTGAGGTTATCTCCACTGTGAAATAAACTTTTGTCACCTTTAAGCATGTAAGTGAAATATTCCCTGTTCACTAGACTAATTCCTGTTTCTGATGACAATATTTGTAGACCAGAGAGAAGTGGTGCCGTGGCCCTTTTCTACTAAGCCACTTGCAATACACATTTCAGAGCTAGGCCATCAACACTGAGGTGGTCATGAAGTTTAGAAGGTGAGCTCTCTCATGCTGAGCAACAACTCCAGCGAAGAGAGGAGTGGAAAGGAACATCTGCAAAGTGATGACCCTGTTAGTATGTCTGTACTATCAAATAACTTAGTTGTTTTTTTTTGTTTTCCATGTTGGTCATATCACATATTTGTTGGTTTTAACCAGTTCTAGGCCCACTTCAGGGATTTCTGGCAATATGGATGCATCTCCACCAATTTTGTTTCCCTCCGTCCTCCATAGTTCTCCAAAATTATTCCCCAAACATCCTCAAGTTAATACATGCCATATTGCAAGACCTGTAACATATACCCTCACAATCACCCTGAGAAAGGACTGTTCCACTGGCTGCAGTGCAGCCCTCGTATCAAACACACACACAAAAATGACTAGTATGGCTTAGAGTTCCTCCAAGGGAATGTGGTATTGCCCTTTGATCCAGTGGAGGTTCAAACTAATGTGGCCATG
The DNA here is from genome assembly GCF_009769625.2 of Cygnus olor. NCBI lineage: Eukaryota > Metazoa > Chordata > Aves > Anseriformes > Anatidae > Cygnus > Cygnus olor. Next base: position 166,155,137 of record NC_049169.1, on the reverse strand, counting down.
AGGCACTCTGTACTACTTGGCCCCGTGGGCCACAGATCTCTCCTTTGAAAGACTGCCTTTGGCAGATGTCACCCATGAACCCCTCAACTGTCCTCTTTGTTAGCCTCAAAAGAATCTCAAATTCCTTAAACCCTCATTTTGGCATGACAAGGAACAAGTATCTCAGCCATATATATACATACATATATATATATATATATATATATATATATATACCCTTGGACATCTTCACATACTGGCGTTTGTTCACCTGGCTAAGCTGGTTAACAAATGATTACTCAAGCTGGTAAGAAACATACATTGGGTGCTGACAAATGTAATACCAACCTCTAAACCAGATACTATTAAGGAACTGTTATGAAACTCATATTTTCTTTGCCCATGAAATACAGAAGTGCTGGCACTGTAAGGACACTGAATTCCATAAGGACAGAGTCATGTTTATGTCTCATGTTAAAGCTTTACATACCATGGTCTCATCCTTACATTTGAATCAGATGACTTATTTGATTCTTTTTTTCAACACCGCACTCTGACACAATGAAGCCAGATCACATATTCTGGATCTACACAGAGTTCTTTTAAAAATCAGAAAAGGACCAAAGTTTTCAGTTTCCCGAATGTTGTTTGCCAGTTTCACAGATAGGATGGAAAGTCAGACAGTTAGCCAGAGGCTATTTAAGTGGGTGTCTAATTGCATTAAGTTTGTTATGAATTAACCAGATTAGATCAACCAATTCAGGCTAGAGATCATGCCACCACCAGAGTGCCAGCAGCCTCTGTGGCTTTCCTGAGAAGTGTGCCTATCTCTGAAATCTGGAGGAGACTGGGGATCGGGCCATACATTTACACAACATTATTCTTTGGTCGACAAATCAAAATCTGATGTTTGCATTCACAGAGCTGTCCTGTAATCATTATTTAAGGTAGTCTCCAAGTACTCTCACCTCCTACACATCAGGTCATTGCTTGTGAGTCATGGCAGCAGAAAACATAAGGATGTCAAGAAAGGATGTCAGCTATGGAAATTTCCATTACGAGGGTTTCCCTTTGGCAGAATAAAATGGTTGCAGTAACCGTGCGGATTCTCTGAGATGTTGCCCAACCAGCTCTCCTTCTCACTGCCGTGGAGTTTTATAACACCTGAATTCTGTAACGGCAAAAAAAAAACCAAAACACTCTTGGTGCAATGGGTGGTGGAGATTTAGGGTGCAGGTGCAGGCTCAGTGGTTACTGCTGGCCAAAATAATGCAAGCATAAGTATGTGAAATTGAGGCATGCCAAGAGTGAAGTAGAAATGGACAATGCATCTGAAACAGCCATGGTTACCCCAAGGTAAGTAATGACTTTGGCTTGCCAAAGGGAAATCCTAGTCACTGAGAGTTTCCAGAGTCTTCAAAATTTCTTGATTTTGTGAGTGTTGCGCCAGCTGTAATGAATAATAATTGTAAGGTGAACCTTTGATTTTATTATCTCTTGTTTGCCATAAGAATTTGAAATCTAGGTGTTGTTGACAGTGACATACAATAAAATCAACTCACTTGACCAGTCTGGTCTCGCTTGTGGGACTGCTTAAAGGAACATGAAGTCTAAATGCTGCAATTTGCATCAGGAAATCAAAAAGTAAAGTGTAAACCACTCTTTTTTTTTTTTTTTTCCAGACTAAGATGAAAATTAGTTGCTAATCTCACTGACAGCAAATAATGGTTTCTGCATTTTTCTTAGATGTTGTGTTGTTATTGGACATATTTTCAATGTGCTCTATGAAGTAATGCTTAATGTTTCTTAAGAAATAAGCCTGGGGCATGTTCATAGTTGGCATGAAGGAGAATATTTTTAGTGGAAGAGGGTGGTAGTGTACTGATGATGTACATGATAAGATTAAGAGCAAAAAAGTACATTTTTCTGCATGTTTAAACTTTTTAAATTAGAAAATGCGATCAACTCAATGTGATGATTCAGTTGAGAAACAACACAGGGAAAACTGACCTAATTTATAAATTGGTTTGTCTTTTCCACTGCCACTCCCACCAAAAAATAAAATAAAATAAAATAAAAAAGCTAAATATATAATGCTCTGTACGTGTTCTGAGAAGAACCTTTCCTTCTCTTGCTATTTTGTCAGTGTGAAATTTCATATGTTGATCTTCAGCCACGTGATTGCTAGGTCTTACAGGAAATCAGAAATGGATGGGAAACTCTTCAGGAAATGAATTGTGTAGAAGGAAGTGATGTTGATGACTCACTGGTTTGTATTTTTCCTTCTGAATCAGAACCAGGTGGTTGGCAGGCTCCTGAGGGTGCATGTGCTGTGGGTCTGCTACTTTTTGGGTGAGCAATTAATCCTGTAGTCCTTTTCAGAGTTGCAGATCTTGCAAACTCCCAGTTTGAGGCCTGCATATAGCCTTTTCTCCTTTCCTTTCTCCTGCATTTTGAAATGAGCACTCTGTAGTCTCTCCATTTTCTCTCCTGTTTTATCAAGTCACGTCCCACTGTGCCTTGAAATATTCAGCTCTAATTGCCCTCTTTCTAACTGTTCCTGTATGACATCTCTGATTCAGAGAACACTGGGGTAAATCCAAAATCTGTTGTGATCTCAGTGGCTTGTGGCACAGGTCTGAAGTCTTCCACCAAATGACAAAGGAAGACACTTTGGTTCTCAGATGCCTTCCTCACCCTACAATGCCATCTTTAAGAAAGTAACCAGCAGCAAGTATTTAAAAGAACATTTTAACTCCAAAATAAAGTTACGTAGGCAAAAGGTTGCTCCTGATGTTCCATGCAGCTCAGCTGATATAGGGTGTTTCACACTAAGCTCCCAGCATTTGTCTTCAGACATTGATTGGCTTCATTCAGCATCTCTTTCTGAAACACACTTTCCAGTGCCAGTGAGGTACGCCCTTTATTTCTGTCTCTCTATGTGTTTATACACTTGACAGTTGCTGAAGTGAAGGTATGAACACATTTATTACCTTTCTACAAAGTCCTATCTTATAGTAATGCCTACACAATATTATTTCTCCATTTCAGCACCAGTCATAAAACTTAGTACTGGTCCTTTACCAGACAATTTCTTACTGTATCAATGAAGGAAGTTCAACATTATTACTTAGATTTTTAAATGACTTAGGCTTTTGTATTCTTACCAATTATTGTAGCTAAGTTTGACATAGACACATAACCTTCAAATATACTATTGCATGCCACCTGTTTCAGAAATGTTCTGGTTGGACTAAATTCTGTTTGCACTTTGATAACAGAGGTGACTTACTGTCCTTTCCTGAATATTTGGTGTTCAGACAAGTTGTTCAAGTTATTTTATATGTATTGTATACACACTATGTATTTATATAAACATGATTTCCTTCCATCTATAATACAGTCCGTCATGGTAAGTATAAAGAAAACCTGTTCCCCCAGCTTTGCAGATGGCAGACAGAGGCAAAACAGAGGTTAGAGCAATATCAATATTGCAATCATATATAAACAATTTGAGACACAGGTGGTAAGCCTTGACTGGGCCTTCTTTTAGTTCTTGTAAACCATAGTCAATATGGGTTTTATCACGTATGGAAAACAATGAAAAGATCCTTTTTCAACCTCAGTGTATCCATTGCTCTGTGGGCTGATATCAGTGTCATTTATAGAACAGAACTCTGCTGTCTCGAAAGCCCACATGAATCATTAGAATTGCGTTGTGAGTAAGCCTCAGCAGATCTGAACCTGAGATGTTTCACTCTAGCACCCTGAGCCAATAATCCTATGAAAGTAATTTCTTTCAGAAGTTTACTCAGAATTTGATCACCATACATAGGATTCATTTCCGTGAACTCAGCTGCCCAGTGCCCTCTGAGGTAGACTCAGACACCTAAGGCATCTGGTTATCCAAGACACCTGCATGGCCCTAACAGGTATGGGATATCCGTACCCTTCTGCAGTAGCAGCTGTTGGTCAGACAGGATAACTAACTGTGTTTGAATGGTGCTGAATGCAGTTTAAGCAGCTGATCTGGGACCATGGGCGGGATTTCTGTCACAAACTCAGATTACAGTGGGCAGAGGTCTTCACACAGGTGATTACATGGAAGCTTGGTGGTTAAGTTCCCCTAATACTCAGGGTAGTTCAATTTGGCTGCTCACAAGTGGGGCATTTGTAGTCTCATGCAGATACCTTGAACATCCTAGGCCACTTCATATGGTTAGAGGCCCAGTGGCTATATCTGTGCACTGTTATATGAGATGGGCCCATTAAGAGGGCAAGTGGCAAGCCATAACTCACATGCATGTAGCTTAAAGCTCCTCCATCCCCAAAACAGTGTAACAGCAACCATTGTTTCCTTATTGGAACAGTCCTTGGCACATGTTATCTTCTAAACAATGTGGAGGCACCTTCTGGCAGGTTATTAACCTGTGCTGAAGCCAGACTATTGTGTATCTTAAAACAAAACAATATGGATGCTTATAAGCCTGTGATGGAGCTCATAATTTGACTTCTTTTGAATCTCTGGGACATAACAAAGAATGTTGTTTTAAGCAAATTCATTTTTTCCATCCTCCTGAGAAAAGCTTAATATTTATTTTTAGTTTAAAAGCTCAAGGTATTAATTTCCAGTGTATTTCATTCTTGATTTTGACAGTGACTCTATTCAAAAGCTTTAGGAAAACTTATCATCTTACATTTACATGAAAGATTGCTATATCAATATAGCTATGATTATTTCTATAGTGCCAGAAAACACAACAGAACACCACATAGCCCTTAATGATAACATTTCATAAATGTAATTTTATAAATATTACAACTTAGATATTTCTACACCCCAAATCATAATAGGTTTATGTATTTTTCTTTCTACACATAAAAACCTAATATTGCAAATCAATCAAACATCTATTCTCACAGAATGATTAAGATTGAAAGAAACCTCTGGAAGCCATCTGGTCCAACATTCCTGGTCAAGCAGACCTGGTCAACCCAGAGCAGGTTGCTCAGGACCATGTGCAGGTAGCTTCTGAAGATCTCCAAGGAGGAGACTCCACAACCTGTCTGGGTAGTGTGTGCCAGTGCTCTGTCACCCATGCAATAAAGAAGTTATTCCTGATGTTTAGATGGAGCTTCTTGTGTTCCAGTTTGTGCCCTTTGCCTCTGGTCATGGCACTGGGCACTGGGCACCACTGAAAAGAGTCTAGCTCTATCATCTTTGCACCTTCCCTACAGGTATTTACAGATATTGATAAGATCCTCCCTGGGCCTCCTCTTGTCCAGGATGAATAGTATCAACTCCCTCAGCCTTTCCTCATAGGTGAGGTGCTCCAGTCCCTTGATCATCTTGGTGACCTTCTGTTGGGCTCTTTGCAGTATGTCCATGTCTCTCTTGTACTGGGGGGGTGGGGTGGGGCAGGACTGGACACAATACTCCCAGTGCAGCCAAGAATACCATTAGCTTTTCTAGGAGCAAGGGCACATTGATGACTCATGTTCAAATTGGTGTCTACTAGGACTCCTAGGTCCTTTTCTGCAGAGCTGCTTTCCAGCTGGGTGGCCCCCAGCCTATACTGCTGTCTGGAGTTGTCCCTCCCCATCTGCAGCACTTTGCACTCCTCCTTGTTGATATTCATGAGATTTTTGTACCTCTCTAGCCTGTCAGGGTCCACCTGCATGGCTGCACAGCTCTCTGGTGAGTCAGCCACTCCCCCCAGTTTTGTGTCATCCACAAATTTGCTGAGGGTGCACTCTGCTGCACTGTCCAGATTATTAATGAAGATGTTAAAGAGAACTGGACCCAGTATTGACCACTGGGGCACTCCACCTCCAACTAGATTTTGCACCACTGACCACTGCCCTCTGTATCCAGCCGTTCAGCTTGTTTTTGATTCACCTCACTGGCTGCTCATCCAGCTCATACTTCATCAGCTTCTCTATGAGGATCTTATGGGGGACAGTGCCTTACTGAAGAAAGACGATACCTACTGCTACCCCCTCATCCATCAGGTTGGTGATTTCATTATAGAAGTTTATCAGGTTGCTCAGGCATGACTTCCCCTTGGTGAATTGATGCTGACTACTCCTGATGATTTTCTTCTCCTTCATGGAAATGGTTTTCAGGATTAGCTGTTCCATCACCTTCCCAAGGATCAAGCTCATGTTGACTGGCCTGTAGTTCCCTCAGTCCTCCTTCTGGTCCTTCTTGAAGGTAGGAGTAACACTTGCTTTCCTCCAGTCTTTGTTCACTTCTCCCAGTCACTGTGACTGAGCAAAGACTATTAAGAATGGCCTCACAATCACATCTGCAGCTCCCTCAGCACTTGTGGGTGCATCCCATCACGGCCCATGAACTCACAAAGGTCCAGTTTGATCAAGCATTCCCTGACCTGCTCCTCTTCCACAAAAGATACATCTTCCTTACTCCAACCAGTATTGTAGTGACTTTTTAGGTATATCTCTAATGTCCAGTGGCTGCATTTCAGAGGTGCTCCTACCCCACCAAATGTCATGTCTTGAGATCTTGAGTAAATCGGGGATTTCACCATATAAAGTAGTGTAACTGACAGAAGATTTAGGTCAATATTTTCTCAAATTAAATACTATTTACACCCCTCTTCTCTGAAAATGACTCTTTGTTGATATATCTCAAGAATTTATCATGAACTCTCATAATAGTTAATATTTTTCTTCAAACTTCACCTCCCTGAAGTCATGTACTTAAAAAAGAATCTCAGCTCTTATTTCAAATTAAATGTTATTGTAGAAATGCTTGAATATGTGAAACCTGCATAACTCAAATGTAGGTGATCTAGATAAAGGGAATTTTCACCACCATTAAGGTATGTCACTTACTTTTTTAACAGCCTTTTGTAGTTCTCATAAAGAGAAAGAAAGTAAGAATTTATGGCACTGTAAGATTTTGACAATTTAATAACTTGGTGGAGGTATTTGCATTAAAAATTTATTGAAATCTTAAATTCAGATAGAGAATTAGTAATAACTGAGATATACAATGACTTATTGGTAGCAAAGGAAGTAATTTATTAACAGAATTGATCACTGACAGTAGCTGTGGGAAGTTATACACGAAATCCTGATTTAATTGCAAAAGGTACACATACTTCAGAGTTGGCATTTTACTTGCTAATCTAGAAGAAGAAAAAGGTACAAGAGACAGTCCTATTTGCATCCTCTTCATAATTATGTGGTTAACTGGCATGCTCGTCACATTGGTATGCCAACAGTGGCTGCATAATGAGATACTCTGGCAAAAACATGCGTTTTATATAACTGCAAATGCATGAATCAATCTCTTAGTTGAAAGTGTTTTTACTCATTATTTTCAAAAAGCAAACCCATCTAATTCTGCTTGAGGCAGGAGCTGCATTGCTGCATACTGTTTTCATGTATAACTGACTTGTAAGCCAAGATACCAAAGGGCACATTTCTGAAGCCTTTGAGGGCTCCCAGTCATACTGGCAACAAACTGGCCCTTTTTGAAGGAGGTGTCTAGCCTATACAGCCTAACCAGTCTCACCTACTGTGTTTGTCTGCCTCTCGCAGATTGCTTTGTGACTGGCATCCCCGCGCCCTGCATGGCCATGCCAGAACAGTGGATAAACAATGGGATACCCTGGCACTGGGATGCATTTTCATAATGATGAAAAATGAAGATTTCACAGATGGTGTGACTCAACCTCCCACTTCAAAGGCGAACTAACTGCAGTCTCTGTTATGGCCAGACGATGCCCAGCCCTATGTGAGAGAAGTGGGGATTGAGGGCAAAAGCAGCTTACTCTCCTTGTGCCTCTCGGCACAGTCTGGGATGGAGGCATCTCACAGCCAGCAGAGCTATTCTGTCTGTGTACAGCTGACTAGGAACAGATAAACACAGTATTATGGATAAATGTAGCAAGCTGTGCTGCCTGCTCCCTGACAGATCAAAACAGTCAACTTTTCTCTTGGAAAGCTGAGTCCCACCTGGCTCACCTGTGCCAATTCTTCCCCAAATGCTCCTCCAAAATGCTTGAAGGATACCATCTGTACATGAAATTGTGACAAAGCTGTTGAAAAGTTCAGTTCCATGAGTTGTATTACTGCTTGGTTCACAAGGGTCGGAATATTCAGGACTGGATATTAGGACTATAATGACAGAGAAAGAGGCACTTGCTAAAAGGAATTACATGGACTAATTGCCCTAAGGAAATTCCTCTTTCTGTCTCCTTCTATGGGATTGTGGAGAAGAAAATACATTCCTACCTTGCGTGCTTTATTACAAGGACTAAAATTAGGTGAGATCAAGGTAGGTAGTGTAAGTTTCTGTTTACCAGTTAGGAAACAAAGTCCCATTGCACCTGCACTTACCTATCCTTGATGCTGGTGCCTTACTACAAACAGCTAGGAGTAGAAACAGAGAAAGATATCTGATGTGGTAACCTGCAAGTGTGGTGTCAGGTGCTTGACTTCTGAATATTTAGGAGTACCTTTTCACTCATAGTTTACATGGTCACTCTAATTTTTATTCCAGCCTTTTTATGACTGTTTAGTTTTGAGGGAAAGTGTAAACCTTCACAGATATTAAATAAACTCTGGCAAATAATAAGATAGCACATCTTAGAGAACATTTCAAGGCAGAAATGTGTGCTGTAAAACAACAGGCATACATAATGATAATACAAAGAATTTCATTTTGTGTCTCTGGTGATTAATTATGTTAACTCAACTTCAGATGTTTATGACATTCCTGAATCTCAAAGAGATAATCACAGCCTTTTCTCATGCTCAGGTTTTTTTTACAGTTCTATAACTGAGAAGCATTTGTAGTTATATATTCCAAGTATCATTTCAGGAACGATAGCAATGAGCTTCAATCATTTCAGAGAAATTGGTGTGCACAATAGGAAATAATGAAGATGGATTCCTATGCAGTAGCAACATGATATGGGACATTCTAGGCTTCATATTCGTTGGGTCAAAATATTAATATTTCAGATCATTTTTGATACACCTTGTCTATGTCTGTATTAGCTAGACTCTTTGAAGGCACAGGAAAATGTGCCATGTTCATGAAAATTATTCCTTATGCTTTTTCTTGGAGGATCTTAGGGGTCAGCATTAGAGCTGTTAAGTGTTATGAACAGCATGATAGGCCAAAACACACAGAAATACTACTTCTTCTCTTTCTTCCTGCAGGTGTGGAGTAAGTGTGAAAGAAAAGGAGATAAGAGTCTCTAGCCGGGAAGCATACACTGCTTTGGGTACAGGTTCACCAAAGGTTAATCCTTCTCCTCATCGTCCAGGACAGGGCTACAGAAGAAGGGCGAGTTTTGATCTTATGGGTCATCCCATCACCAAATGACTCCGTGGTGTGTGCCTGAGGTTGCTCAGCTAAACTCTGCTCTGTGCATGAGCCTGCGGCAAACCACAGCTTAGCCCTCAGAGCAGGTCTTTGTTATCACCTGGCAGCATGATGTCCCACACATATCCTACTTTGCTGAAAGGGCAGAGTTAACATTTAGGTCATCTGAAGAGACACCAGCCACAGTCAAAACCTTGTGGCCATTACTTCCTCCATCACCCATGGCTGAAAAACCAGGCTGTGTCCAAACTGCAGGTGTGTAAAACAAACCCAATATGCTAATGTCATTCAGTTTCAGGTACCCAGCTACCTTCCTCTGCTTCTCCATGTATACCTCCTAGGTGTAATTCAGCACTCCTGACTTTAAATGTCTAATATTTAATTGTCTAAATCTAATCTACTTATTTTGTCTTTTAGTGGAGAGAAATAGGCACGTTTAGCTGGTGATTCACCTACCTATCTGAGATACCTATCTTACAAAAGGACGATTTGCCTGTCTCCTGCCAGTCACTGAAGACAGAGACTGAACAACTAACTCGTGAACTTACAGAGGTTTTATGTTACATGCGATTAATCCATGCCTAGGTGCTTACTTGTGAACTATTTGGCTGTGGATCATAGATTTGAACAAATATTATTACAAGAAATAAAATGTAGGTGAAAGCTTACTTTTACATTGAGTTTTGAAGTCTTAAGTGTGCAATGTATTCTGCTATCAAGAATGAAAAAAATCTTTTGTGTGTATGTGTTCATATGTTTGCATACGTTCATATGTTTGTATACACAAGAAAATTAAGGTGTGCTGGTGGAGGTAACTAGCTATTGTGGCTGTGACAGACTTTCAGGCACACAAAGCTTCTTTTAGTCTTTTATATATATATATATATATGCATATAAAGGAGTCAAAATGGGAACTTGGAAACCTGTTTGTCTTGCAGTGGGTGTACATCTAAAATCCAAGTACATGTTTGGTGTTCTGCGTAATGGATATACCATAATGTTATACACCCATACCTTTGAAATCACTCTTTTTTATATAATTACACACATGTACAGAACATATACTATAGTATATGTAATAGCAGTTCTGAATCAAGTTTAATTTGATGTATTACCTGTATGGCATATTAAAGATGGATAAGTAGATGTACATTTACATATATCTATGCTTGATTATTCTATATACCTGTATGAAATATAATTGCCAATATGTCAAGCCTGCATGATGTTCCCCATCCTTCATTGCTTGCTCATGTTTCTTTGCAACTAGAAAACAACCTTGAAGATTTCACTGCGGGTATCTTGACCCAAGATGGTGAAAGACATTGTAGTGAGCTCTAAACTCCTTCCTATTCACGTTGCCAATGGTGTTTACAAAAAGACAGGAGAGATTGCACATTGCTCCTTTACCTTGCCAATAACACACTGCCAAGCCCCAGGTGGGCGTGAGCTTAAAAACAGCCCAGCTGCTCTCACTGGAATCAATTGCTTTCATGGCTGCCACATTCTGGGACCAGGACAGTGACAAAGTCACTTTGAAAAAACTAAGGAGCTCAGGATTGAGCCTTGTCAATGTACGAAAAACACAAGTAAGATAAGAGTGTTCTAGTCATCAAATAATTTATTTGGAATATGTGTCCAAATCTTGTGGATTTAAAGCATTCCTTTCTATTATGTTTATTTTTTGGAGAAATGGATTGTGTTGTGACTAATTAGCTGCTGTCAAGAACATGAAATTAATTAATTGCTTGGACTTAAAGCTGCATTTCATAAAAAAAGATTATCTGCACTGTAGACTGCTAACTTCTTTTCTTGTAATAATATAGGCAATAATTACTGTATATGTCAAATAATAATAACAACAAGAAGCAAATCAGCTGTTTTTTCAGCTGTAATTCTCAGGTTCTATTTCATTTGCTTTTGAAAATATTCTCGGGGCCAAATATTGCCCTTACGTGTATTTGTCTCCAAAGTTAAGAGAAATTATATGTGTAGATCTGAGCTTAAAATCTGGACCCCTGGAATGGCTGTGCTTTTTCTGTTCCCCTGCTTGCATAAATCCCATCTGTGGACCCGATCCAAAAACTTCTGAAATCAAAAGAAAGCTTGTAATGACTTCAATGGATTTTGGACTAGAGCTAAATTATCATGAAATGTTTTTAATTGAAAAAAAAATAAATGGCAGTTCATCAAAGCCAAAGCTCTTCTTAAGAAATAGCTGTTTTTGATATATTCATAGTCTTGAAAATCATTTGGAAGGAAAAGTTTGGAATTGTTGAAATGTACAATAAAGCTCTGTTTTTCTACTTCTATTCATTATTTATTTAGAAATAATGACTACGATAACATAGGATTTTAAAGCAAATGTTTCCCTATTATCAAAATGAAAATGTCAAAGTGTCTGAAGTAATTTTTCTTTTGTTTTCTTATTAAAATTTTATGAAATCTGAAGCTTTCACCTTATCCCATAATGGGAATTTTTGAAGGAAAAAATTCCAATGGATGAAGAAACTAGTTTGTGAAGAACTCTTAGGCCATTAGTAGAATGACAGTGTGCCTATGGAAAAACTTCATACCTCCTGGTAATGCCAGATATAACTTTCCATCTACTGCATTCAGTACATTGAAATGAGGCAGAGCTAGTATCTATTGCTGGTTGTGCTTAAAAAGAGAAATTAAGAAAAAATAAAAATTCACTATTTGTCTCTCCCAACCTCTGCAAAGTCCCCCAGCTAACATAGTTGCTGTCACCAGAGGAGAGAAGCGTTGATAAATTAAACCTGTCAGCTCTCTCTGCCAGGTTGCTAATGGGTCTCTACATTCAGCTATTAAGCGTAAATCTGATGGGCAAACCTTGCAGTCTTCTCACAGCATTATGGAATAACGTGTCTTCTTCTTATTGCGAATAAATGATGTCTGAAATACCTCAACAGAAACAGTGATAAAGTTATTACTGAGGAATGCTCAGTTGTTGTAGGAGAAAAAATTACTGAAGAAAGTTGCTGTAGAAGAATTCATATTCTTCATCAAAATGCAGATTAAAATGCATTAATAAACAGTTTTAGGGCGTTTCATTAAACCAAAATTAGATAGTCTTGAGTGGCAGAAATTCAGTCAAAAACAACTAGAGGAATGACAACTACTACAAACTACAGTTATTTTGTCAACAAGCCTTAATTTGCATGAATGCCATGGTCATGAGTGAAATTCAGGAAAGGAAAGGGAAGGGAGAGAGATAGGAGAGGAGAAAGGAGAGGAGAGGAGAAAGGAGAAGAGAGGAGAGGAGAGGAGAGGAAAAAGTCCAGTAGAACTGAGAAGGGATTGCAGTAATTAAAAATAATTTCCATGGTATTTTTACTGCTAGAGCTAACACACTGAATATGAAGTATACATATTCATTAAAATGCACCACTTGTATTGTGGATGGGCCTAATGATACATATTTGTGTTCTGAACTGAATTTAAAATTATTTCAAACTTTGGAAAATATGAAATGTTCAGACACGTGGTCAAATTATTTTTCATTGGATTTACCTCAGTGACTCCATCTACACATATATTCTTGGCCCATGACATATTGGAAATAAAATTATTTAATCCAGTCTGCAAAAAGAGAAGTTGAAGTTTAGTCACGTTATTTGGCAATTCTTTTACTTATTCCAGTATGCAATTACTTACTGCACAATATGTTCATGCAAATGAGTATGAAGGTTTGGATTTGGTACACTATTCAATTTGTATCTCCATTGAAAATCTATTCAAGAGGTATGAAGACAGAAAAATTATCTGTAGGACATGAAATCAGCCAACCAGTTCTTTGTTTGTTATAACAACATGGGGGAGTTGTTTTGACAACATTTTCGTAATGTGGGTTAATGTGATGCAACTGCACTTCATATCGTGTCTAGGAATGGGCATTTGCCATTTTCCAGGGCATTTTTAAAATCTACTACTTAACAGATATCTATACGATCAGTGCTGGGAAAGATATAAAGAAAAGAAAGAAAGTATTCATGTTTATTGTAGGAGTCAGCTTACAGTCTTTTAAATCAGGCTTATAAATTTTGTATATATGATATAAAACCTGAGAAATCCAGGGGAATTAAGGAACTACTACTGCACCTGGTCTTTTTAAAAGTCCCCTATTTTAGAATGTAAAAACAAAAAAACAAGGAGAGCTGCTTTAACCTCCTAACTAGATGTAATGTTAAAAGTGTAAAAATCTAGTAGGAATGGGGAAAAAGAGTGCTATGGCTAAGGCCTTGAAAAGCAAATTCAGTATTTAAGAGAATGCTGAGGGTGTTTGGGAAGATGTGTACAGGAATAATCAAGTAGCTAACCATGAAGTAACCATGAAAAATAAGACAGATTATTCATCTGCCTGTGGCCAAGAAATTTTGAAGTGGGGAAAAATGATCCTTGAAATTTTCTAGAAATAAAATTTAGCACAAAGTAACTTACTGAAGCATCTCATCTGGGACAAGACTCCAAAGTTACATAAATGCCTACTTCAACCTTTGCTTTAGCTGAACAGTAGAGCTGGTATAATAATCAAGACTCACAACATTTGAAGGAGTACTCTCTGGACTTCTAGCATAATTTATATTTGGAAAAAAAAAATAATTTTCACAGTCACATACAAATCCACTTCTCCGTAATGTAAAAAGACTAGAACAAATAGCATTATCAGTTGATTACTGTTGCTTAGATGAAGACCAAGACTGAAGCAATATTTGAAATCTAGCTCTAGATATAATGACCATCACTGTGCTTTTTACATGCTTTATATTCAAGATTAGGACAGGCAGGAGAAGTAAAAAAAAAAAAAAAGGAAATTCTCGGTAAGATCACATGAGATCAACCTGCATCAATCACATCTCAGATCTCTCTGGATACTTCTACACTGCCAAATAACCTATCTCCTCTGTTCACTCCTGTGTCCATATTCCTTCACGGTTCCTGTTGCATAAGTCTTCATTTGCTTCCAGGTTTTTCTCTGTAGCAAGCCAAAGAGTTCCTCTGAAACAAAATCCCAGTACAGTACAGCAAGGATGAGACCACCTCAGGTTTGGATCTCTCTGCCTTACACAGTCCTCCAGCAATATCCCTGCAGGATTTACAGCCTCAAACTCCTCCCAGTGCCCTCAAACCACACCTCAGGGCATACAACACCTATGTTCAATCCCATGCTAAAAGAACAAAACTCTGTGGATTACCAAGCAGATCTCATGTTATATTGGCTACTTAGACTGAAAATATGTATACACAAAATGACAGCTGTGTTTTAAGAGCTGTGGGAATACCCCATGAGAGAGCTGTAGGCTACATCCGAGCAGAAGTGACAAGCTTTCTCTGAAAGAGGCTACTCTTGAGCAGTGCAGATGCAACCATTCTGTGTCACTTGGCCAAGGAGCCTGGTGTCAGCCTCTGGAGCAAATATCTGTGTCATACTATGCAATGCTTTGAGAAATACCTCAGCTGGATCTTAATAAACCTTGTTTTGACAGAACAGTGAGGTGATACCACAGGGATTAATGGTTTCTTCACTTAGCTCTTTAGTAAAAGTTGTCCTATCTTTTCTTTCTGAGAAGTATGAAAAATGAGAGAGGGAAGAGCATGTTTTCTTACTTCTCTCTGTTTTTTTCCCCATCAAATTTCCCAACTATCATCTCCCCCCACAAGATTTTCCTTCACATGGCTAACGAATCACAGTGAGAGATACAGGTTGAGAATATACAGCTTGCAATATGAAGCCCACTAATTAATCAGGACTGTGGCAATGACTAAACAGTGTTGCAAGTTTCAAATTTCCCAGATTTCCCAGAGCAAAGCTATTTCACTAGTATGCCCATAATCCTAGACAAAGCAGAAGGCTTGATATTTGAAAAAGGAAAAAAAAAAAAAAGTTAATGAATGCCAGGTTCAAATTAAGGAAGATACAAATTTGAGAACATAATGTACTAAGGGCAAAAAATATAGAGGAAAGTTGTGTCCATAGATATTATATCTACTGATTTAGGAATAATTACTTACACGTGGGAAGGGTTACATTTTGATAGCTGGCCCAGAGTACACATTGGGTGCTGCTGTGTTTCTCTGGAATGAATAATTTGTCTTTGAAGAGAATACTTTCAGAAGCAATGAAACAATCTGACTTCCCAGTACTGTTCTCATTTTCTTTATTCCTTTTTTTTTCTTTTTGCTTTTCATTTGGGTAATGCTTCTCTACCTATAAAGTGTTTATATTAGGACTGAATATCTAACTTTTATGGGAGTGAGATATTTATTAGGTAGTTAAACTAGGTGAGCAAGGTACAGGACTGTAAGTGAAGTGTAAACAAGAACTTTGAGAATGAGTCCTCCCAGTGGGCTGTATTTAATTCAGAGATCTAATTTGCAATTCAAATATTAATTATAGCTCATCTGGATACTGAAAACAGGTACAAAGGCATTACTGAGTGTCAAGGTGGATTTATTTGACCAAATGGAGTTGTTTCTGATTTATATGTTTCCATCTGAGCTAAGTTCAGAGTTACAGGTAGAGGCTGAAACTTTACTAGCTCAACTGTTCCAACTGGGACAAGGCAAGACTTCAGGCACACAAGTCCCGTTTCAAATCAGAAAGACTGAAATGCCCAAAAGTTTTGCTAATTTTCCCAACACTGGTAATTGTTTAGGTAGAAGGCAATACCTCTATCTACAAACTTTGCTTCACCTTTGTCCTTAGACAATGAAGGTTACAACCATACCTGAGCTAGTCGCCACTTTGTAGTCAGTGGAGACATACTTCTAAAGAGCATGATTCTTTTGACTCATTTCTATAAAAGGATGAGATTTTATTTTTTTTTACAGTGACTTTTACAGTGTCTTATTTTTACATCTTTTCTAGTGCCTTACTTTTCTTAAATTGTAATAAGAGAAGACAAGGATGACCAACTCAGATATATATGTCTCAAGTTAATTGAGATTAATTCTGTCTGATCCATCTATGTTGCAGTGTAAACCTAAGCTATCTCAGCTACCAGAAGAAGATCTGATCTGGTTATGGTAGAATGGAATTCAGTGTAAGTTAATTTATTCTATGAAATTTATTTTTTGAGAGCTAGTATTAAAAATGCGAGCTAGCTAATCAGCATGGCCTGTTGGAAATATTAGTTTATTGTGGTGAAGGACACTGTGGAAATAAATGGCTAATGTTATGACCTGTGATTATTGTAATAAGAAAGGTCTAAAAAATTATAAAAATGACTTTTTCACTGCCAGCTCTATTGAATGTTGTGTGTTTATAAGCGCCCTTTCTTTGAGTCATCATTTCTTGGAAAAGACTTGCTTTTCTCCATCAGTTATCACAAGATAACAGAAAGAGAAAATCATATGTTCAAAGGGTTTCCAGATTGCTAAGAGTGGTTAAGCAGCAGCTTTAGTTCTTGCTTGTACATACAACAAAAAACTGTTGTTTTGTTTTGTTCTGTTTTCATTATTCTATGTTATTTTGAATACTATATATTTATTTGTACATAGTAAAATTAGGCAGGTGAGTGTTTTGCATTCACAGGGCTGGTAGAAAAAATGGGCAAATTATTTTGGTGCCAGTCCAGGGAAGTCCTTTTCAGACAGGCTTCCTTGGACGCAAAGCTTAAGCCTGTTTTTCAAAGGTATTTAGGCATTGCTCCAGTCAGTGTTGCAATGATTTTGTAATCTATCAAAGCTGTTACATGATCTAATAGCTGTAAGTTAAGTCAACACGGTTTAAGCAGAAAATAAGATGAGATTTTTCACAAGGTTAATTAACCCTTGTTAGTAGCAGACTATACATACATAGGACAAATTCACGAGATCCTGAATTCAAAAGCAAAGTTGGATGTCTTTTGAAAGGATGTATCTATTTTAGTAGTATGTTCAAAAGTTTTCAGTGCACTTTTGGATCTGTGTAATGAAAAGGGTCACACTTACTGTTGTAGTCTCTTTGAGCTTCCATATCTACTTGTCTGAATGTCTTGATCACATCACTTCTATTACATATATGGTCTTGTCTTTATGGCTGACAACTTTTGAGGTGTTTATTCTCTTTAATAGCCTCATGAGACAGAGAGCTATTACACCCATTTCACAGATGAGGCAACAAACAGCTGGTGTTTGAGGTATATTTAGGATTTGCTCAGATTCAGCATCACTATGTTTACCTGACCAGATGGTCAAATATAGACACTGACATGTCTATACTCCATGGAGACACAGGAGCAGGGATTCTGGGCCAAGATAACAGGCATGGTGAGATATAGAACTTTCTCACAAACTATGTCCAAAATATGGCATGTACCCAGGTTATGGGGAAGTGAAGTTCATGTCTCTTCTCCACCTGAAGAGAACTGAACCTACAGTCATTCCTGAGCTGGGAACTTGGAGTGTGGGAGAAGAGCTGGGTGCTGCATACCATGAGGCCCAACCAACTCTACAGCTGGATTACTTCTGAGAGGGACACAAATTTCTAAGTCAGCTGCTTCTACAGTAGCTCATCATGACCTCCAGTTTTCTAATTAGAGACCTAATGGGAACCCATGCCAGGTGTATGAGTATCTCTGTGCTGTTCAGCAGCCTGGATGGCTGTGCAGCAAAGACAGAACAGTGCTATGAGACTGTAGACATGGCCTATAGCCTGCTTTTATATGGCATGCCTTCTAAACCACAGCTAACTGTTAGACAAATCCTCACCAGGTTTCATGCATCCATTTAAATGAGGGCAGCAAAACTAGATATGGGAAACATGATTTTTCAACGTTGTAAACATTGTTAATAATACCAGCCAACTCTAGTTTACAAAATTTTACCTGTGTATCTAAGTAATGTCTTAATTTGCTTTTGCTACAACATGGATTGAGACTCATGTTAAGGTCATTCTGGACATGGACCTTTGTGTTCTTTTTAGTGTCAATGCTTTCTGGGTTGCAGTCTTTCATCTGGTAAATGTGACTAATCGTTTTTTTATCCTTGTATTCCCTATGGCTGTATGAAAATTAATGTTGTTAGATCGTATCTATCACTCTGTTGTGCTTGATTTTGAGTTCAAAGATTTTGAAACTGGGGCAAGGGGTGTATTTTAACTTAGACATGTCCCCTAATTGCCCATGGATATGGTTGCTTTGTGACTATAAATCTAATAACAATCCAAAGCACAGCTTTGTTCCTAGTTGCCTAAAATCTGCACACCTTCTCTTTCTCTACCACGTTATCAGCATCCAAGGAGACACATGGGTGTTGATGTAAGGCTATCTCTTGTAAGTCACATTCCTATGGCAAAGTAATAAACTTGTGTATGTATAAATATTAGTACACCCTTCACATAGTTTATCTGACCCACTTGGGATTTCATCAGCAATAAACTTGGAAGGGCAAAGCACTATTACTGGAGCTGCAGTTCAGGATACAGCAGCTATGGGGCAATACCACCTTTAAAAGTTCGGCTCTTCTGCTCCCTGCCTTCCTGCCCCCCTTTCATCCAGAGAAGAGGCCCCCTGATTTGTGCTGACATGACTGCTCATAGAGCTGCTCTCTGAACTGGACTGCTGAAGTGGTCTGCATTAAGGAAAAACTCTGTTAAAAAGGGCTTCAGAGCCCAGCCTTTCAAACAATTGTGCTGGCAAAGAGGAGTGGACATGGAGCACTAAGAGGGAGGAGGAGGACGAAGAGGAAGAGGATAAGGAAGAGTGAATAACTGGAGCTGGGTGGGGTGGGAATCCCTGAAACTGGCACTGCCACTGAATCCATCTGTTCGTGGACTACAGCCAGAGCCTGAAGGGTGAAAGCACCTTGGAAAACAGTAATAAAACCAGTTTGTGACTTTTTTTTTTTTTTTCCTGCAGCATAATTCTCCCGAACTCATTTTTAGGAAAAGAGATGAGCTCTGTAACACTTTTCAGGGGTTTTGCATGTGAAGTGTTTTCCCCAGTTCAGTTTGTGGCAATGACTCACACTCCTCAGCTCTTTCTCACTCCTGTTTGTCCTTTTCACGTGCAGAAATAACTGCTCTAGTAAAGGTTTGATGCAAAGTGCATGCTGGGGACCCGGAAAACGAAGTTGATAACTTTTTTCTCCCAGTTTCCCGATTCATTTTGTGAGGTGTTCAGATCCAGTTAGTCTCCAAAGGCATAATAAAAACTTTGTACAAAGACTCTACTGTCTGACATTAACACTGTATTTTCCATGTAGTGAAAACACTTGTCTTAATCTGGAGTGCAAAATTGCTCAAAAATATCTTAACTACTTTTGGTAAGAAAAATGTAACTTCTCCCATTTTAAAAAGTTTTTTTTTTCTCTTTTTTTTTCTTCTTTCTTTCGTTGATTGGTGCTGAACATAATCTAAGTAAATAGTACATGGATACTTAGCACACAAAATACTTATTTTTAGTTTTGAAGATGGTATTCTGTTTTAAAGTAGCTTTGTAGCTTTTCACATAACTGAGCTGTCATCACTTGTAAGCAAGAACTGAAGTTACAGATCAAGTTTGGACATGCGGCTTTATATAAGGTCTCACAAAGATCCTGGAAGCATGAAATATTCTTGAAAGATTGTTTTGACTTTCACTCGATGCTTAAGTCTGTTTAGTCACGTCAGGGATATTGCCAGTGATCTGAACTTTATTATCAACTCCATAGACTGTCTACTTTCATACACATGAAGAAACTATGCAGGTACTGGAGACTACCTAGACTTGGCCTTCACATCTGCCTTCAACAGTTTGCACCTTATCTCAGTGATAAGGAATTTTCCTGATAAAATGATCAGGTAGAAACAATTTGACCATATATTAAGCAATTGCTGTAGATATGCTAATCTTTATTAGTTCATTGTGGAGTGACTAAGATTTTGAAAGAGATCCTGGTGACATAAAAATGAAGCGGCAAATAAATTCAATTAAAAAAATATGGAAGACATAAATTCTTGTGTGTGTGAAAGCATGAGAGAGCTAAGGAAGTATTTTCATTACATTTATTATTCAACAAGGACCTACATCTGTTTCCAGTTTGCACTGATTATTGACACATCTGGCTATTTGGCCTTAGGAACTACAAGTTGCTGTTGTGGCATTATTCTCTGAATCAACTTTTTAGACCACCCGGAAAATAATACAGCAAGTGCTGTGAGAAGATTGTGTTATTTGTAATAAGATTACCTTTTGGCATCTATATATATTGTATAAATGGGATTCTGTCATCTTCTGTTTTATAAATTACAATTTTTCATTTTTTACACCTGTGGGGAAAATAAGGCTGTAGCCAAAGGGCTTACTGTTTGACAAAGATAAATCAGAATGGCCTGATAAAGTTTCAAGTAGATGCTAGATACAGTAGTAACTACTTGCCTTACATGCAAAAATACCTTTGTTTCAGTAGAAAAAAAATACAGCTAAAGTCACAGAACTGAGAAAGATGTTTCTTTAACCTACGGTGAGATGTATATTTTCTGGTTAATATCCCACTGTTGGAAGTGAATACTGTCCAAGTCCCTGACCCTTCGAATACTTTTTATATAATAATTAAATTTTCTCCATCAGTGGTTTGAGAGTAGTAATTCAGTCCAAGAGTCTAAAAGAGAGATATTATGAAGCATATGGATTATACTTTGAAAAATGAATGGATAAGTTCACAGGACAGAAGGGACCACCTAGATCACCAAGTCCAGTCCTTTCCAATTGCATGCAAAAGATAGGATAGTCCTGTAGGATTCATGGAACATCTACTACAAACACCCCCTCAAACCACAGGCCACAAGACACATCCAATACCCTGTCACAGATTTAAGACATACTAGTAAAAGACAACAGCCACAGCTTTAATGTGCCACAGGAAGGAACATGATGAAACGCTTATTTGTTTTATTACAAATACTTTTAAAGTAGGGTAATTTGTTGTCTTTAAAGAATAGTCTAGATAATCTATATGGCCACATGAAGCCACAATGCAGCTTCACTTGCTATGTTGAATTACATGTGGAATTAATTTGACCTTCTGCATAAAACTAACACAGGCCTTAAGATGAACAGAATAAAGATATATATGAAAAAATGGTGGTTTTTGATGAATTGCAGGATTGTAAATGTTTTTGTGTGCTTTTTTTTCTCAGAAAGTTTAGAGAGCCTCAACAGCTATTTCCATTCCTTCGGGTCAAGGATACAGTTTTTAATGTGCATTATTGAATTTTTAATTTCTTTAATAGCTGCAGAATATAAAGTACAGAGGGCAGGGCAGCAAAATCACTGGGAGGCAAGAGCAGAGGATGAATACTGTATTCTTTGCAATGCTATACTATGCTCTGTTATTCTCTTTAGGCTTGCTCTTTGTCCTCAACATTGTATCCCCATGTGTGGTTTGATTTCTCTTGTTCTCTCCTTAGGAGAAGAATCTTAGGGCAATCTTTGTGGTTAGGCATTCGTACTTCCTGCCACACACACTACCATACAGACCATAAACCTGGTCTTCAGCCTTGCCACACATCCCGTGCACCTTCATGGCAAAGATGATGATGTCTTCTTCTAGCTTCCTGGCCAACATAAATGTTTGAAATTAGAAACTTAGGTAATGACTGTACTAGTGCACAGTTTACCAGCCATTAAACATATACCAGAATGTCTGAAGCAAAACAAATATGTAGAAATGCACCAGGGGAGGTTTAGGTTGGAAATGAGGAGACATTTCTTCTCAGAAAGAGCAGTCAGGCATTGGAACGGGTTGCCCAGGGAAGTGGTGGAGTCACTGTCCTGGGGGTGTTAAGGGAAAGGTTGGACCTGATGCTTAGGGACATGGTTTAGTGGGTGACATTGTTTGTAGGGTTCTGGTTGGACCAGATGGTCTTGGAGGTCTTGGAGGTCTTTTCCAACTTCAATGATTCTATGATTCTAAATATAAACTACTCAGGATGATTTTTTTTCATGTGCATTTGATGGACTTAGGACTTATGCAAATCAGCCTTGAAAAGTGATTTAGAGCTAGTTTCATAATGCCTGTTTTGAATGCCTGTTTTGAAGCCTTGCAGTGCCTACTGAGTTGTTGCCCAGTGCTCAAAGGGTAAGTTAGAGTACCTAAATCAGGTGTTTGAATAGTCTAATCAGACAAATAAGAAAATAAGACGTCCTGAGAGAATGGTTCAGTGCCCCCCACACTGAGCAATAGTTACCTGTGTGGAGCTCTGAAGCCTCACTGTTAGGTGCTCTGCTGGGAGCAGAGAAATGCCTGATTCCCCTTCCAGAGCTGTTTATGCACTTTATATGAGATAGACATGTTATTTAGAAAAATAAAGAGGCTCTAGGATCATGACCTGAACCAGGTCACCCCCTCCCAGCTGAATGACCTAACCACTAGGTTACTGAGTTGTTTGTGGTTCTCCTTCTAGCAGTAAGGGAATGATCTGGCTTAAATCTTGTCTTGCTTAAAAAAAACAAGGAGGAAAGTAGAGTGCCTAGAGGAACTGGGTCAAAAGATTGAAGTTTAGGGCAGAGCTTTAGAAAGAAGCAGCAAGGTTTGACTCCCCCCAGACTAAAAAGGATCAAGCATCCAAATTCCCTGCAACCTCTGTAAGTGTTTAAGGCAGTAAACTGTTATGCAAAGGGCAGGCTGTATCTAGAAAGGCAAGCTTTGCCCTTGTGTATGCCTAATCTCAGTTTGGGTTCAGCAGCCTGAAAGCCATGTAATTGGGAATGCCTCTCCCTAAATCCTAGGTTAGCTGTCTAAGCTCTCAAGAAGGGACAGGTCAGTGCTGGCTTCTGTTGGCTGGATCCCAACAATTTTCTTGTCAGGAGGGGGGCTGATTCATATAGTACAAGCATCTTGTTTTATCCAGTGGTTGTGTTAATCAACTCAGAAGTCAAGCAGGCTTCTCTAAATCACTGTGAAAGGTTGTTTTCTTGCTCTGAGTGTGTCCAAACACTCATAAGGCTCAGAGTTAGTACTCTCATTCGGACTCGAGATGCTGAGATACTAAGATGTTTGAAGTTGTAAATTTCTTCAGGAAATATGAAAATATATCTATGAAACTTGGACCTGGACTGTCAAGTTACTCAGGTGCCTTAGAAAACGTTTCATTTAGGTACACTCTCTTAAAGATTTGCCTTCCTGTACAAAGGAGACAGGTGTTCTTTGGGAGGCTATTTTGACAGCAGTCTTCTTGGTGTTGCCAAATATGTTTTCTTTTCTTATGCTTTTTGGCTAATAAACCTGAGAAGTTAACATCTTCAGTCAGATGGTAAAGGTGTTAAAGTTGTTTTAACACATTTTAAGACACAGCTATCTAATGGGAGTGTATCCAAACCAGTTCTAGTCAGGATACAATAAACTGTTAGTAACAAGAGTACTGTAAAAACCTTCAAACAGAAATTCAGATCCTTACATGGCCCTTGGAAATAGGATCCATCTCTTTTTCTCTGATTTCAGCTCATGCAGCATGCTGTTAACCATCTGGTGCCTCCAGAAAAGGAAAAATGTAAATGACATCTGTCCTTGGCATGGTAATGGAAAAAAGGAAAAAAAGCTATATTCATTTCGGAAAAAGAACAGACTCATTTCAACTTTGGTGAAAGCTCTGTGTTTTTTAACTGGCAATAGTATACACAGTGAAAATTCTCTTTGAATTATTCTTATATGCAAATTATTTCTGTGTATTCTACTGATTTATATGCACAAAAACATATTGGCAGTATCTCCTACATAAATAGAACACCCTGGATTGAACTATTAAAAAGGTGAGGTCATTCACTTGTGTTCGCGCAGCTTCTAGTGCTCATGATTCAGCGTACAGCTTTCTACTGAAACTCAACACATCTGGCAGGTCTTGGAGCTTCTATACTAGCTCTAGTCCCAGATGTAAATGTATAAAAATTAATGGTGTACAGATAGTTTTTCATTGATGATGAATAGGTGTGATGTGTATGGAGAATGGGGAGGATTTACATTATAATGAACTGTAAAGAATTCAGTACATGATGGTACCCTAGAGCTTCGGTCAATAAAAAAGGAAATTTAATAATGTACTTTTATCGAAGATGCTTTCCAAGTTTTTGCCCCTTCTTTTTGCCTAATTATTGCCTTCCAGAAGTCTGACTACTACATCACTTTTTTCACTTCTCATTCATTATTTCTGGTTGAAAACTTCTATTCCTTATTAGTAACATTTTGTTTACCCCAGAAAGAATTTCTTTCATGGTATCAAAACTGTAGATCTTTATGAAGATATTAATTATATTCTCTATCTTTTAATATCATCTTTAAAGTCATCCTGCTATGTGAGAGGGCTCTGCTTTTCTGCTTCTTCAGGTTATTAGCCACTGATGGGAAACTTGTAAACAGGATGAAAGGAACTTCAAAAAATACTTGATGAGTTCAGAGTTAACATCACGCCCTTCTTCCTGCTTCTCGAGCCCTGATGTGGATCTTGTGCTCCCAGGGACCCAGGACCTGTCGATGACCTGAATTAGCCAACTAAATGGTTCTGTGGTGTTAGCACTCAGGGAGCAAGAACAAAACTGAGACCCTACTAGCAGATTTGCAAAGTAAGTGGCCAAGACAGCAATGCTTCTTCAGTGCTGCTGCTGCCACTGGAGTGGTGGTAAATTTCTACCTACCTCAGCAGTACTGGCTGAGAGAAGAGTGCTTAAAGGAACAGGGAGAGATGCATATGATGAACATATCTCATGGAGGGGGGTGGAATGAGTGGGAAGATACAGCATGCGCCCTAGGGGAGGAGGATAGTAAAGATGTGCTTTCATAATCACATGTGACCAGACACTCAGGGTGGGATTCATTTGACAAAAAGTAGGTGTTCTCATCAGAGCTACTCGTGCTCTGTGCCTTTTGCAGGCAGTGGAGAGAGGTAAGCATTTTTTAAAATGTTAGTTTGTGTTTTTGTGGCTTTATTGGTTAAGAAAGAAAAGTTAGTTTTCTACATAATGCAAAACTTTTGCCTAATCCCTAAAGAAAGGATTTATTACTACTTTGGCAGGGAGCTGTGCTGGAAACTCTTCCCACTGCTGTTCCCTGGACAATGTCCTCCCTTGAAATATGGTTTGACTGTTCTGAGCAGTCTTGCATTGCAAATTCACACACAGCAATATTGACATCTGGCTTTAGCATATGGGATACAGATAGTCCTTGATTGCTGAACAGCTGTGCTGCTTTGAAAAGAAACAATTGCATTTGAAGAATATGGGATATAGAGTAGGCCTTGTCCTATCCCACACATCTTGCTGACATTTCTTTTTCTAAATTACTAGTCTGTTTATTAAATTTCCACAGTATAAAAACACTGAAATTTATAAGAGACTGAAGTAGATGGTAATATTGTCAGATATGCCAGCAAACAATCCATTGACAACACATGTTAGGAATCAGTCCATTACAATTAGTCAAGAACAATGCCAGAAGATGATGAGACTGAGTAAGAACAAACAAACAAGCACAAAAGAAGGGGCAAGGGAAGTACTGAAGGTTCAGAAAATATTCCCATCCATTTTGTATGTAAAAAAAAAAAATCCACTTTGATGAAGAAACCAAGAGTTTTTGCAACAATCTCAGCAACTGTTAAGATAGTGAGCTCATTTACAGAATAACAAAGAAAGAATGCTGGTATAAGCTGAACATCAGCTGTTAGTTGATCAGAAAATGATCCCCCATGGCAAAGTAAAATACAAGTATATAGGGAAGGAAAACAAATTTTTGAAGCCCATATTTATCTCAAGAAATACAACAATGATCAAGCTCTATATCTTGTTCTGAATTATGCTGCACACAGAACTTGCAAACTGAAGTTGGTCATTCAAGCTTTGCTTCATTTTGCAACCCAATAGTATGTATTTCAACAATATACGGATTTTCATGATTTTTGTCTGTAGGGCTGCATATCCCATTGATATACTTTCAATCAACTTTTCACCTAGTAAAATTTTTTTGTAGCCAGGCTAACAGTAAACACTTTCCATTCATCGTCTATCTTATGCCATGACTTCTGGGTTCGTAGGTTTAAAGGTCGTAGATGCCATTATGAACACCAAGTCTTCCACTATATTTACATATTTCATCAGTAAATTTTCTATCAGAGCCATGGTATCTGCATGAAGGTCAGTTCATCTTTAAAAGTAGTGATTTAGTACTGATTAGAGAGCTCAGGATCTGAATTAATCCCACCTGAGGTACCTATAGAGCAATCATTTGGGGCTTTCTCGGTATTTAGTGAAGTGAGAATAGGGAGCATTGGGGGTGTGTCAAGATGAATTTGACTTTGAAGGTGCCTATAGCATACTCAGGAAGCCCAAAGCTGCTAACTTCCTATGTCAGTTATGTGCTGGAAAGTTGGATGGGACAAATCTAGGACTAAGTGGGCCAAAGTTATTGTAGGCAAAGTTCTAACAAAAAGAAAATTAAATGAAATGTTGCAGAATAATACGTTGGCTATACAACAGAATCTCCTGGCAGCGCAACCCTCTGACTCATCAGAATAACTAAAAATGGCTTACAATACAGGAAAGTAAGGGGACTGTTGAAATAGAGGAATAATAGTGATTTTTTCAAAGGAAAAGAAATGGTCGTTATTTATTCAATTCAGGATAATGTGGAAAGGTGCATCTGTACTATTATAGCAGGTCAATTCATGTTCAGAGCCTTTTAATGGAACAGATCCCTTTAGAACATTAATTTGTGCTTACAAAAACCTAATGTGCCAAAAAAGTATGATACCAAGTAGACAACCAAGCCAAAGATATAGTTTCAAATATTTTATCTTCTGTATTTTCACTCCTCAGTAGATACAAATTTTCTCTTACCTCAGCCAAGTTCATTTAAGTCACATTATTTTATTTCATCTTTACTTGCTATTAAATTTTTCTGAAGTTTCGTTATCTTTTTAAAGCTTCTTACTATATACTTTAAATATATGGGACACACACTTTCCAATTCTCTCCCTGCTCCAAGCAGAGTGGGGCAAAAAGCAAAGACCAAAAATGTCTCTTCCATACCATCTTCTGGGAAGAAATGCCATCAATGGCTCAACCTCCAGGTCCAAAGTGTCATTAATTGATTTGGCAGATGGCTTCTCAGGAATGCCAAGTCTAGTCATTGTAATTTTAAATTTGTCTATACGTTCTTCCAAATTCATTACTGCGCTGTAGTACAGTAAACAGCTGGGGTCCAAAATACAATACATATTTTTACAGATTACAAATATAGGAATAAACAAACAAACAAAAAGTGACATCATACAGCCTAGACTTCAGTTTTTAGAATGTTGGCATAGTTTTTACCAAAAATCTTAACACTTTCCTATCAACCTGTGTGATTCATGGCTCTGTTTTCTGTTCTCTGTTTTGACACTTGGCTGGCCCATGTTAAAATGCTTTAAGAATGTACCATGATCTCTCATTTCACTGAAACGTCACAGAGTGTACAAAGGCCAAAGCAAGAGATGGGATATAAGAAGCTCCATATTTAGCTGCTTCACTTATCCTGGCACGCCTATCTTTTTCTCTTCTCCCCATCTCATATTAGTAATCATGTCTCCCCAATGAACTTTCAGTTCCATAACGACAAAAATGGGCACCATAAGGAGTATGTATAAATGAAGATTAATAAGAAATAATAAGTATTTCTAACAAGTGCTTATTAGAGATCAGCTCAAAAATCTATTTAAAGCCCAAATATGCATAGGCACAGAAGCTGTTTAAATTTAAATCTAATCAGGATTCTCAAATTAGGATTATCTTGGGCCTAATCTTGTAAACATGGTCAAAGTACAGAAAAATATATAACCAGGGTATGCTTTTATACTGTACACTAATAATGAAACTATTCTGCAAGGTGAGCATGATACAGTTTCTTTCCTGATTTAGTGCAGTGGTTGGATCCAGGCCACCCACATGCCTAGCAAAAAGCCCTTTTCTGCTGAATTCCCCTGTTTCAACTCCCCTTGGCACAGCTATTTTATTTGGTATAAAAGTATTCTCAGGTAGGAAATTTGTACCTGGATATCTTCATCTCTTAGGCGAATCCTCTTACCAGTTGCTTAGAAAACAAGTTTTAGTTTTTGTCTTAAGTGGGCAGTGAGAATCTCCAAATGCAAATCACTTCCAGGATCTCTGTCTTTTAGTTGACAAGGTAACTACGTGAACTATACTCTGTACTAAGGAATGACAGGGTAAAAACAGATCCCAAGAATACATACACTTCTCCATTTTCCCAGGCTGGCTCTTTTTTGGACTTTTTGGACACTTCACAACTCAGTGAATGAATATTCAGTGGCTTCATTGGTAGGAACTGACGTTAGTGAGGGTGCATATAGAAATCGATGTCCAATACATTCTGATTTCAATGTATGCCAGACACTTATTTCTTCACTTGGGGTATTTTCAAAATCCTGATCCTATTTTCTCACTGAAGTGATATTTTAGGGGAGATTTAAGGAAGGCGTTGGGGATAATTGATTATAGCATTGTCTATTTTGCAAGGTCAAAGCAGAAGTTATTAAAAGTTGGATTTTTTTTAAGGAGTGGATAGCAGCATATATTTTTAAGTGATAAGCCCATAGGATGCTAAATATGTCCTCCTGGAAATTTAAAAAATGTAAACTATCATTACTCTGTTCTGTTCTGCGGTTGCAAGCACTGGTGCCAGAATTTTTTTATGCCCATGGTAACAAAATCTCTCTCCCTCTCCCTTTGCCCTCAGCCAGCCTTCCCAGGCCAGGAGCTAGAACTGATTTTAGGAGGAGGCCTTTTACATTTTGCGTATACACACATACGTGTATACAATATACATAAATCCGTATACAGCACAGAGGAGATTACCTCAATAGGCTTGGTCTTTAAGGTCTTCTATTTAGGGAATTCTCCTCATAGACAAGAATATCCTCCATGAAAGGATGACTTTTTAAAAAACTGGAGCAGTAGGTCTGCTTTATGAATACTTTGAGGAAAATCTGGAATATACCTCTTTGGAATGAGTTACTCCTTCTTTACGCAATTTTTCTGCATGCATTCTGTGCAGGAAAGTGTCATTGTCATCAAGAAAAACATCAAATGAGGAATACATCAGGCAAATGAATGTTTCTCAAATGTAGGCTTTATTACTATTTTTTAATCATATGAAATTTCAAAAACCTGTTTCAATACAGACTGCAGCCAATGGAAAGACAATTATTTACTCCAGTGGGCTTCAGATCAAGACACAATGTTGGAAATGGGTGTAGTAAAGCCCATTAACATAGAATTGTTTTTGGACTTGGCATTTTTAAATCCCCTCCTCTTTGGTTCTTGAGCTACACATAGTTCGTGCTCAATAAAAAGACGTTATACTGCTGTACATGTTGTAACCAAGCCAAGAACTCAAGTTGCACTGTAACTAAGTTATAACCTTTGGACAAGTTACAAGGAAAATGTATTTGTTTTATTGATTTTTAGTCACTTCTGCACTGATTGATCATTTACTTTAAATACAAAGACTAAAACGAGGATTTGAAAATGCGTAGTTCTTTAGTCTGACTAAACATCATATCCAGCAAAATGATCTTTTGTGAATTTATATAATAAAAGATTTAATTTATTCCTTCATTATCACTTTTTGCATTTTTTTCTAGATCGTAGTACTAAGAAACTAGTATAATTAATGTATTTGTTAAAGAATTTGACAAGGGCATAGTCTGATTTTTGTGATTTTCTTTCTAACAAACATATCTTGTACTGTAGTAGAAGCCAGAAGTCTGAGCCACACTGGAGGAAAAGATGTCATAGGTATGTTAGAGATTTATTGGAAAAGAGGCCCTTGTCCTGGTAACATTGCAGTCTAAATTAAGACAGTTGCATTAACTATGTCTTTGTTCTTTTTGTTCTCCACAAAATTGTTCTCTAATTTTATTGAGATTAGACATATGGTGTTGTTTTTGCTGTTTGACTAACTGCAACATTTTTGAAGAGAAGAGAAATCAAAGAGACTTCAAATTAGCTGTGAAAATGCTTGCCCTGCGATTCTTTAACAAATATTTGAACAAACTTTTATAAGGAATTTGAAGGAAATGATATCATGTGTTTCTTTAGGCACTGTCATCAATCCAAAACAATAACCTTAGGAAAGTCTGTAGAATCATATATTGTTCTTTAACAACAGAGCCTACCTCCATGGCAAAGAGTTGCGCAAGAAAGGGTATTTTAGCTCAGAACCACTTCATGCTAGCAGGGCCATAAAGCTTCCAGGAAGAGCTGACTTGCACTCAGCCTTCTCATGAAGGCAAAGAATCTCAGGGCTTTTGCATTTGTCCATGTAAACAGGCACACATGTACCAAATGTGGCAAATGGGGAGGTGCTGGTCAGCACGGATTGGGCAGTAATACACTATTGTTCTCAGAAAACCCTTTTACAGGTAGAACTTTTACAATACCTATAAATAAAGTTTTATCATTATTTGATAGGGTTTTATGGACACTGAACAGATGTCTGTGCCGTTAGAAGCTGGTATAAAAAGTTATAATAAAATTCAGAAATAAAAAAGTCATTCTTAAACAAAAATCATTCTACATTTCGCTCTTATCTCCAAACGCAACATTAAGGGATCACATAAATGGCTGATTTAGGGGGAAGTTAAACTCAGATGACAAGTTGCATGAAGGAGCTCAGAAATGGTATTTGTTTGAACTCATAACTATCCATTCTTCTGTAACATAGATAAGGCATCCACCAGAAAAAAAAAAAAAAAATGACAAATAAAAATGCTTAGGTTCCTTCACAGTCCACTGTTACTCTCAGGTGCTCTTTGCTCACTGTGATCATATAATGTAGAGAGACTGTGCTCTTGATATCAGATTTACTACTGTTGTATCTATCTGGTAACAATCCCAGAAAAATATTGAAACATTAATTTCATTATATGGGTACATGTCAAATGTGGTACATTTTCAGTCAGTCTGAACTTGGGCAAGGACTTCAGAGACTTTTAGAATGTGAAAAAAGCATTACTCTCATATTCTCAGAATATTGCTTTATGAAAATCCTCTTCACTATTCCTCAGTTTTCTCTTATCAACTGAGGCAAATATTTGGATGTTCTCCCTCCTTCAAGAAATTATACATATCTCCTGCTGAAGGGTAGAACTAATGCAAGTAATGAGATAACTATATTTTGTTAATAAGTTAACAGGGACTGAATGCTTTGTGTTTTTTGTTGTTGTTGCTGCTGCTGCTGTTTGTTTTTGTTAAAAAAAGGCATGGAAGGAAAAGCTTGAGACATTAAAATGGCATTGTAGGTTAGGAAAGAAAAGCAGGAAAAGATAAAAGACATGGAAAATATGACAGAAATTGAGGACAAGTGTTTTTGTAGCCATATTGGAGAGTAATATATATATATATATCTTGAAATTCAAATAGTAATTCACAAGCATAGCTATTGCTTAGCTTGGAATTTGTGACAATCTAACAGTCTCATCTACCTTATGTACGTATATAGTATTTAAGACTTCTGGTCTTTTATAATGAAATTACGTATTTTTTAATATATAGTACAAAGGATTACAACCAATTCTCATTTTCATGTTATAGTTATTACTCATCGTATGAACAAGCTCATATTATTATTTTAATCTTATTATATGGAGAACTTTTCAAACTATGCAAGCAGTTTAGCCCTCTCCCATAGTGACTCATACATGAACTTACTCTCTTTCCCTCCAAAATTATTACAGTCTGTAAATGAAAGGAAAAAAAAAAAAAAGTGATGGAAAACTTTAGTTTCAGACTACATTTGTTCATGAACTTTAACTCTGTTTGTACTGGTTGGGTTGATAACTGTGTCACAAGATTTTTTTTCTTCATGACTGGAAGTTAAAGCTGAGTCACAAAACAAGTGACTAAGAGAAAGCACTCTCATTTCTGTTATCTAGTCACAAAAACAGTTGACTTTTCAGTCCAAAATACTTTCAGAATAATCTGGCAACTGTCAACATTCTCAGACAAGAGAATGTGATTGAGAATGAGTTAAACTGTCCAAGTCCACTTACATGTAGAGGTATTCACTGTTACATAGATGTGCCACAGACTGTTCAAATGGTAGCTTTCCCATCTCACCTGTTTCACCACCAGTAACATAAAAGTGCCACTTGATGACGTTCCTGTATATAGAGAAGTGATGTAAATTATAGGTGCAAGTCCTGCAGGAAAGAATCTACATAAATGACAGAGCACTAAATCCATTGTGCCTATGCTTTTGAAACTGGAACCCTCCCTGGGAAGTTGGTCCTGAGTGATTTTCTGTTAATTACGTGTTAATTAACCTTTCTACCTATAGCCATGCGGTGATTATTGTTTTTCTCAAGTAAACATTCCAGCAGAAGCTCTTAAAAATTACCTAAGGATGTCATGTATATCAGGAAAGAAATCATAACCAGCGAGAATGAGAGCCTCGGCTCTTCTGGCACTATGGATCCTTTAGGAAGGTTGTTTAAAATTTGATTGCCAGCAGTGCAAGCTGCATTTTTTTAATATATATTTGTGGCTCTGCCCTCACAAATCTATGATTCATGACAGGAATGCAGCTTGGATCTCCTGCAATGTAAGCAGCTGCAGATACTTCAAATACCTGGGTACATGTGATCCAGCAGCTTGCTATAAATTTGCCCCTAAAAATAAAGTAACAAGTGATTGAACAGTGATAGGAATTAAACACGGCAGTGAGTGAATGGCATGCACAAGTCCTTACCTCAGAACCTTTTATTAAGGCAATTGCTATAATTATAACCAAAACGAAAAAAGAAACACCCTAGAATACTATCATTGAACAAACTTGCTGCAAGATTCCTTTAAAGGTTTTTTTATACTGTTGGACACTGAAAAAAGGTATTTGCTGGTATGCAATGTCACGAAGCATGATATGTATGTTGTTACATCATCTGAGAGTCAACTGCATTTCCACTTTCCACTTTCCACAAGTTACTGAACTAGTTTAGTATCAAATTTCCCACAGGTTTTTACCATGTGAAGAAAATAGTCAGGAAACAAGCTTAAACTTTTGAAACTGAAGCAATATTTTGCTATATGATTTGTTTGGAGACAACAAACAGCTTTGGATATGTCTCTGATGATTGAAAGTCTCAATTTTCATGGCCTTTTGTATCTGGATTTCTTATGTTTTTTTTTTCCCCTCACTTTAATACAGAAACTGTCTGTATTTAATAATCCACATAGGATGAAACAGGATGTCAGCATCTCTCTGAACTGATACTTCCATTTCATCTCAGTTTTCTATACAATTTAATATAAAGTGTTGGAGAATATAGAAAATTTCAGAAGAGAAATTTCATGTTCAAATCATGAAGTTTGCTTCCATTAACAAATTGCATACTTGCTAGCTGGGAACTTGGTTGGGAGTTTCAGCTTAGATGACAAAGAGTGAATGAGAATTGGAATTAGCTACTCTGTAAACTCCTTTTCTGGAAGGAAAGTATTTTATATTTTTTTTTGTATTTGTCTTTGGTTTTGTTTTTCCCACTAAGAGAATCATCAGAGGAGCTGTATAGCCTCCTGCCTATGCTTTGTCTTCTACAGGCCATCTGTTTCTGCTGTTGTCAGATTAATATTTACCCATGCACAGCAAGAACAAATGTATGGAACTTGCATACTTACAACTCTAACATACTTGCATATTAGACCCAGATTTTTCAGGTACATCTGAATGCCTCTTCTTGTTGTGTGAGGCAGCTAAACATGAACTCCTAACTTCTTCTGTCTAAAGCTTGGGCATTTGCTCTGAGCTGGTCTTCCGGTCTCCCACCTGATCAAGAGAAAGTTAAGGACACATCCAGAAGGCGCAACTAGTATATTGGATGTTGAGTCAGGGAGAAATGCCAAAGGAAAAACAGGCTGAATGTTTAAGAACTATGCTAAATACTGAAGTTTTTATTGACTTATTTATAACTCAGTTCTTATATTGACAAAACTATTTCTGGGGTTGATATGTTTAAAAACATATTTGCCTTGATACAGCATGTCCAATTTTATGTTGTTGGTTTTTTTTCTTTTTTCTTTTTTCCCCTGAAGCTCTGCTTTTATCTCAGTATAATCTATGTATTACTGTATAGTAGTAGTATTGCAGTACTTCAAATAAATGTAATACCATTTTTGCTGTGAAGCACACTATTTGTGTTTCTCCATCAAGTGTGCTTTGCATCTCCCTCTTTAAATATAAAAGGACAGAGGAAAAACCCCAGTGTTTATTTTTCTCAATTTTGCACTGGCTGTTTAATATGTTTCTTATGAATCACCATTATGAAAGGATTCCACTTTTAAAAGGAAGCTTATGAGGATATAGGTAAGTGTGAGTGTGGTCTTTTCAGAAGAATGTTTGATTGAAGACCTGTTTTTGGACACAAGGTAAGGAAAAAGATCACTTAACCTCACTTGAATAAGTGGAGATTAAAGGTTAAAAGCTTTAAAGCTTTAAAATGCATTAGCAACAGAACAGTAAATACAATCCATGGAGACATGAAGGAATTAGCAAAACAAATGTTAAACTAAGAAATGCACTCTAAGATCACTGGAATCTCCACACTAAGTCTGAATGCAGAGCACATTTAAATGTTTCCCTGGTTGTTTTCAAATTGTCTTTGTATTCCTTATATTAGCTCTAATGCAGAGGATGCTAAACCATGCCATGAATTATGCAAGCAAGATTTATGTAGATCTTTCCATGTTTTAGCCTCCCTGGAGTTTTGGTGTTTTAAAAGGTGATTTTTATCATATGCCTCATTTAACCTATTGCATATTGGCTGGGTTTGTACTGCTGATGTATCAATAATGTAGTCATAACCCAGTTCAAAAAATTCTTGTACATTACTAGGTAAAACAAAGCTACAGTCATTAGTGATGCAACCATACTATATTGTAGACATAATTTTTATGAGTACAACATATGCTTAATAGCAGTATTTAATGTTGCTATCTCTATTTTAAGTTGTATCATGGATACCTTCAACAAATAGATTGGTTCTCTGTTTAGCTTGCATAAGTCAATAAACTGATTCTTACAGCTCAGTAAAACCCACATGCTGGACACCCTGAAAACACAACTGCTTCCCCAAGAAAGAGGGGTAATCCCAGGCAGACCATATTGTACCTGTCTAATTTTAACCTGTGTATCAACAGGAAGTATTTACCTGAGAAAGGCTGAACTAAAGATAAAAATGTATTTTTTAACTGTTTAATCACAGAAACATACAGAAGCATCTGAAATTCCAACAGGACTCCCAAATCAAGATCTGGCAGACTCTAACCAAGGCAGACAAAAAAATCAATGCCTCTACTTGATGTATTGCACACAGGGTCAAATCTTTCTGAAGGTGGGGGGTCTTAGCTGTGAGAGAAGTCTTCTGCTTGTAAATGCAGCAGATTCAGCATTGCCTCATAGGGAGTGAAAACCTGTCCCTACAGAAGTCAATTGCAAAATTTTCATCCAATTAATTCAAATGAGGGCACAGTGTATATGTGAGAATACAGAGATGAGAACATTCAAAACTTTAAAAACAAATTATATTCAATATTCTGTGAGTGTAATTATAACAAATGATGTCTAAAATTGTGGGATATTAGCAATATGTGGTAAATTTCTCCCAGTATGAACAACACCTTTCTAAGATTTGACTTTTAAAAGATTCCAGTTAATATATGACAAATTACTCTCATTGCAGACGGTTCAGATATGAGAGCTTCTTAAGAGTGACTGAACTTATTTTGAACTTTTATTTTCATTTAAACTCTCCATTAAGGAATTTGGGAGGGTAAGCAGGGGAGAAAGGCATTTGTTTAGATTCTGCTTTTAATAAAGTTTTAACACTTTGATATCACTCTCTGATTAGATTTGGCATCCCACATTCCAAAGTGAAGAGAGGTTATTTGCTCCTTCTCTCCTCTGCCCAACACATCTTACTTATGTCTTATAAGCAGAGCCTCTGAATCAGCCCAATTATTGTCATTAACAGCAGAGTTTTCTGCAGAGCAACATTCCTTGCTGTGGCTCCTCCTCCTCCACTCAATAAGGGATTATCCTATAAACCAGTCTAATAATCTTATTTCCAATTTGGGGGTGGGGGTGAAGGGGGAATACCATATTCTCTGCACTCATGATAAGAACATAGTGTGTTTGAAGCCTGCCCTGAAAGAATGGATTTTCATGGTGTTTATCAAGTTACTTTGTAAAATAACTAAGGATGGGTTTCATCTGCAATGTAGATTTCTCCATTTAAGCAAGTCCTGTTTCCTTTTATAGTCAATAGATATCAATAGACACTCTGAGTGTGTGATTCATCCCATCTCAAGATAGACATCTAAATTAGATCAGGTGACTCACTCTCTGGAAGTATTTATTGACTATAAAGGGAATCTGAATGACTAACTCGAAGATTTTTAGAGAGATTTTTAGTGAGACGAATTTCATTCTTCATGCTTTGCATCTTCTGACACATAATCATGACCCTTCTGCTCCTTTAACAGTTACTGTCACTGCATTTACACACAGATGCGTCAGAGAGCTTACCATTTTCCATCTCTCTCCTGTGAAACCCAGTCTCCAGCTTTCATTTCAATTCTTCCCACCTAGGAGGATAGCCCTCAAGCCTTGCTGATCTACTTTCCCTTGAACCCTCAATGATTTACATTATCCTTCCTTCCTCATCTATCTTCACCCAGAACTTCAGCCCTGGAGTCAAATTTAATTTCATCTTTTCATGCCTTCTTCCTCAGGCATGTTATTCTTTATTTATCTCCAATTCAAATAAAGAGAACTGAGCACAATCTACTGGTTCTTTGCTTAATATTATGAAATGTTATAGAAATTGAATATTCCATAAAATTGAAACATAATTAATAAGAAATAATCCACATTTTTTTTTGCTTTCCATTGGATGTTACAGTGCTTACAGTAAATCCCTCCATATGTGGCTTTCTAGCTATGTTGATTTGGTCCTACCTCCCTCTCTCGCTACACTGTTATTCAGCAGGGAAATCCCACTGGAGCTTGTATTTGTATTTTCAAAAATAAATAATAGGTTTGAATTTTGGCCAAAGTCGTCTTCCAGTAGTGAGTGAGAGTTGCTGACTGAGAGTCTCTATCTCTCATGTGGTCACATAAATTAGGGTCCTGATCAATGATGACAAGCATTCTGCTAGCTAGACAAACATTAATCTGGTTAACTCCCCTTCTTCCCACTCCTTCCTGACACAGAGGAAGAAGTGCCTTTGGAAAAAGTTTGAGATGTGTAGGTTGATTTTTTTTTGTTGCTATAATGTGGCAAGGGAGCTCCAAACACCTTTGGGAATTTATGAAAATTCCAAGCAGGAAACAAACAAGCTACATAAAGCATAAAACACTGCCTTTCTTGCTTTCTTTCCTTTACAATAGACAATTAATAAATTTTATTGTTTATGATCTCTTGAAAAATAATAATTTTTGATGTCTTGAAAAATAATTGTTTTTCAAACAGTCACACGAATGCTTCAATCTGAAAGTCTGAGATTCTTGATTCTTTTAATATAATTTCCATTAAATTCATTTTGGGTTCACCTATATGAATAAAATAAATAAGCACGTAAAGTCTGTACTGACAGTTTTATACTATTTTCAGGTCTTCACTTAGCATTGCCTCTGAGTGCTTCACTATGTCACTGGACATAAAAGCTCAGGTGTGTGGTGCTTGATACACTGCAGTGAGCAATGCAGATCTATCACTGTGCCCCCAGAGTTTTACTGCAAAACCCAGCTGGAAGGATTGAAGAAGAGCTCTCCTGATTTTCTAGATCCAAACAATTAAAATCCTAAAGAGTTTTTTTTCCTGTAGAAAAGAAAATCATTTAAGTAATAAAGTGAATTTTCACATTTAGGGTTAGATTCCTATGCTTTTGTTTGTATTTGGTAGCATTTCCCACAGCTACTTAACTGATGGTGTTATTCAGGGCGCATTCCTCATACTAAATATAAAGATACACAACCTGAGGACAGTTTGTTTTAACTTATAATGCAGAGAGAGCACTGGGAAGTAAAATCTCCTGAAGTCCTTTATTAACCACGCACGAGTGTTTGCAATTGCTTTGCTCCCTTTAGGGGTTCCGTAAACTCCTTATCAGGGGCTCCATAGAGCTATTCTTTTCATTATCCATTTAAATCACAAAGTGATGCTGGTGCTTTGCAAAAGGCTGAAACCCAAGGAGTTGTATTCTTCAGCCTACCCCATTTGTCAAATATTTCTATTTGACCTGAGTTTATAAGTGCCTTTTCACTGAGCGGAAACTTTTTATTTTATTTTATTTATGCTGAGGGAATGTTTTGAATATTCCATATACAGTTGACTTCAGAAAAGAAAGACTATTGTTTTTGATCCAGAAAGAGTTTATATAAGGGAAGGGAAAATATTCTTGAAAATACAACCCCCTCCTCAAAGTTGTGTATCTTGGAGCAGAGGAAACACAATCAGGATCTTCTGTTTTGATTAACCAAAAGAAAAAAAAAAAAAAGAAAAAAAAAGCAAGACAAAGCTCATAGTACTTGTCTAATTTTCAGTTTGTAAGAGATGTTATGCAAAAATGAGAGTCACCACCACAGAAATTTTGTAGACGTTATATTTTTAAAGATGTAAGGTACAAGATTCTCTACATTTCAAAGTTATTTAGGTTTGAATTAAGCCATGCAAATAAAACAACAAAAGAAACAAACAAAAAACAACTCAACAACAAAACAACAAACAAACCACGAACACCCACATCTCTCCATTCTTCCACTCTGAAATATTGCCAATTATATTTTGTTTCCTTTTCCTCTTTTATCAAAAATGAGACATTGCAGTCAAATTAATCCTAATGTTGAACATCCTATGTGGCCTGTGAATAAATTTTTGCAATAATGACCTTATTTATTGGGTTGTTTTGGGTGATTTATCTGCTTGCAGCTTCCATTGAATTCCCTAGGCACCGGAGACCACTGTCTGTTCTCAAAACACCAAACCTAAGCCCCTGAACTAGCCCATTGCCATCTCAGTTATGAGAAAAACAAACCATGAATTCTATAGCTTATGACAAAAATAGTTTCTCTTTTATCCAATAACTAAAGTGTTATAGCTAAGGTTATTTTTTTTTTCCCAGAAAAAGGGAAGGATCTGTAATCATCACATTTTTCTTATAAAAACAGTAATCACACTACAACATCACCACTACCACCAACTGCTGCTGTATCTCAAGAGAAAGTGACATCTTTGTATATGAAACCTGAAAATTAATATCTAAAAGCCCACACTCCTTCTCTTCTCATTTACAAAGTGTGCCAAAGCTTCAAATATCCCTTTGGTTAGGACCTTCAGATTTCTGCTTATTTCAAAGTTCTGCAGTTATTTACAAACAGGGAAAGTATCTCAGTGTTGATGGATTTGAGCAGTTTGCTGTTTGTTGTTCATTCTTTGCTCAGGTCACAGTCAAACCTCAACCCGTAGACATCTTCAGGTGTGTTACGTAGCATCAAATCCCCTTATGGATACGACGGGTTACTGCTTTCTTCTCAGTCCTTTATGGAGAAGACAGAGATGCAATTCTAACTACTCACAATTCCTCACCTCTTCCTATTTTTTTGGGGAGAGAGACATAGGAACATAAAATCATAGGATAATTTGGGCAGGATGTGACTGCTGGAAGTCCTCTGGTTCAATCACCTCCTGAAAGCAGGACCAACTTTGAAGTTATGCTATATTTCTCAGAGCCTTGTTCAGTCAATGACAATAGGTCACTTTCTGAGGCCATCTAGCAGGCCTTTGTTATTCCTTCTCTGCATTCAGAATTAATTTCCATTTAATATTATCCATATATTTCCATCATCTCTTCATCAATCAATTACCAAATAAAAAATAGGACCATTTAACCCTTTATATTATTTATAGTTCTCATTACTTCAATTTATTTCATATGTATATATATATATATTTTATATATATATATATTTATATATATATTTATATTTATATATTTATATATTTATATATATATATATATTTCAATATATTTTTTATCTTCATTTGTCCTGCTCAAATGAAATTGCTACCAATTTCTGATTATTATATTTTGATCTCCAAAACTCCTATCAATAGATTGTAAAGATAATTAACTTATTTATAATAATAACTACAATGAATTTTCTATTGAAAGCTCTGCTTTTCAAATTGGCCATCATCCACTTCAATAAAAAAATAAATAAATCAGTTTTAATGGCTCCATATATTAAGTCATATCCAAATTGTAACTTGCATACTTGTGGGATGCAACTTTATAAATCTGGACAAGATCAGTGTATGAAAATGCTGCATATCTCTCATAACAACGTAGTATATGGACAGCCAGTCTGAATATGACCATAGATCCTTCTACCACAGTATCTTGTCACAGACAGTAGCCAATAAAAAAAAAATCATGAAAGAAAACTGTAGAGTGGGGTAGTCATTTGTGCTGACAGACAGGATAAAGGTCCTTTGGAAACTGCTGGAAAGTACCATGTTTTTTTATTTGATAAGTACAGGCATTGTGAAAGTTATTGGGTAAGAAGGTTGGAAAAAATAGACAAAAGAGAGGTCAAAGGAAAGAATACTTCATTTATTTTAAGTATTGCACTTGGGAAGGACCACATTGATCCTAACAGGGCAAAACCGAGTGTGATTATGGATTGTTCTGATAAGTCCCACTTCCTTTCTGAAAAAAATCTCCCTCACTTGAGCCCTTCTGTACTTAGTATGCAGTGTCCTGTACTGCTGCTTGATGCTCAACCTCTTTCTTATGTGGAAGGTGCATTTCAAGAGCTTTTTTTTTTTTTTTCTTGTCATATTTATGACTTCTATAAATACTTCACCTGAGTGGATTTTGAAACATAACTTTTTGCGGAAGTACTCTGCTAACAGCTAACAGAAGAGTTTCACATTGGGATCTCCCCATAGCACCGGATGACTCTTTCATTAACGTAACATGAAATTAAATTTATAGCCAGAGTTTGCAAGGAGCTTATTCCCTCCTTGCAGTTGCCTCCTTGGTAGCTTCTGGCAGTGGACGTGAGGAGGTGCTTGCTGCACTCAGTGGGTGCATCAGCATCAGCTATTTACCACTCTGGAGAACTCACTGATTCAGTGCAAATTTGTCTTATGTCTGCAATTGGAGTCATGCAGCACACACATGAGAGCACCCCACTGTCAGTGTGGGTGCAAGGTACCTCCAAAAGGGGAAAGCACATCTTCCCCATGTCCTCTGGCAGTTGACATTCTGCACAAGCACGTGATTCTGTTGGCAACCTCAAAGCAGCCTGGGCTGGCTGTGCAGAAACACACTTTGCATTGCCTATTAGCTACAGATGTGTCATTTCAATATCTTTGCATATATATATACCCTCTTGAAGAGCATACATTAGTTACTACTTAAGTTAATGAGATACACCGGTCCCAAATTACTAATAACTGAAGTTTTTTCACAGTCATTCACAACAGTTCAAGAACGACTGGAGCGCACACTTTTTCTCAACAACATTTTAATTAACCCTTACTTTATTTATTATTTAAGTAATTTATTATTATATGCTTAAGATAAATACATTTTTCATGTCCCACGGAATAAGTGTCTTATTCAAAAATGAAACCAACTAAAATGGCTAACTGCATCTTTGCATGCCACAAGTGTACATTTCTGAGGTAAAAAAAAAAAATCTAAATACCTTTGGTATACATTTAGATTAATGATGAGCAAGTACTACTTTGTTTAGAAAAAAAAAAAAAAACAATTTTGCTGTGACTAGAAAATTCTTAATTAGAGAGAGAAGCCAGCTTTTGCATTTCTTACAACATTTGCTTTTCATGGATTCTTTCCCAGTAGCTTGGTTTTAGATTTATGGGATACTTAATATCTTTGCTTTACATTCCAGAAACGGAAAACAGATATTAAACAGAGATTAAGATATCAAAAACAATTCTTTCTACTTTTTTTTGCATAAACAATGATAGTCAAGAATTTGGTACAAATTGCAGCTGACTGCAATAGAGTTTTACAGTATTATTTTTTTTTTAATTGCTTTGAACTCTACAGATTTATAAGTGATACCTTGATTGGGCCAGGGACGCTATCAATGTACCCTAATAAATTCTTATTTAGTAAGCTAATCCTCACTGACATTCTTTAGTATCACAGCTCTATTGGACTCAGGATAATTCTAAGAAGCCGTTGAGCTTCTTTATGTAAGGGATAGCTGAAACAGCAATGCTTTTCAGCCAAAGTAAGGCCAAGTCACCAATTACCAAGTCGGTAGTGTATGCTGGAAGACTTAGCTGGGTTCTGAGTATGTCTGAAGTGCACAATATACTGCATGATGCAGATACTCATGTTTTAAGCATTGTATCCATGCTAACATCCTTTTGCTGCTCTCAGTGCTCTCAGAGCGAGCACGGGTATCACTGGCCTTTGCTGTCTTGTATCATGAAGACATGCCTCAGGGGCAGAGGGATTCGAGTAACACATCTGTGTATGAGTGTGAGAAATACCACAGAGAGACAAAGGAGATACAGAAAACCAGAAAAGCTGCCAGAAGCAGCACCAGGAGTGTGGCCCTGCACTGAACTTCTCAGGAGAAGGCTGGCAAAAGCAGCTCAGGATGGGGTGCAAACAACTTCTTCCTTGTCCGAGTGTAGGAAACATCAGCCTGTGCATTTGCGGTAAACAGGAGTGAAACGTGAATGTGTAAAAAAGGTGGCTGTGCCCACCATCAGTTCTTCATCAAACATAACAAGTGCCAAAATTTCCAAAATTGTCTGATCAAATATTTTGAAACAGAAATGGGAGGGTGCCAACAAAGAGAAGCTGCTCTGTTAGTTCAGCTTATACTACATCCTGCTAGTTGCACTTTTGGAGATTTTTGCCAAAGAAAATGCTACCAATTACTTCTGACTGGACTACTTATATTATTTAAATTTTTAGCTAGCCATCACAATGGAGCTACTCTTTTCACTTACTCATTTTGACACCTGCTTTAGAAGGAATTAAGTATAGAATAGGAATTGGATAGAGGATAGTGGAATAAAGCATGCACATGCTGATTAGATCTGCACTCAGCCCTGTAACACTGTGTTTGTTCTGTTAATTAATCTTGCCATAAAACAAATTAGTGCACGTGTTCCTTCTTCAGGCCTGTGTGCAGTCTGTGATGACATGCCTGTCTCCTGACAATGGTCTGGTAGCGTCATTAGAAGTTTTTGAGGAGTTGGATAAGCTTCACCTGGAAGCCTGTCTGGATAGCCAGAGCAACTTGGTTTGGGTTTGCTAGGGTTACAAGTGATGCCAGAGCATCTCCAGACCTTCACATCCACATGGCCACTGGAGTGAAGTCTCCTGAAGTGTGATGGAGTGGTCAGAGAGAGAGAGAGAATAATCTCTGACTGCCTTGTCTACCTGTGCAAAGAGCTATCCACCAAATTCTCACCTCCACACAAGTTGCTTTTGGTCATCATCAACTAGCAGTTCAAAGGGCACAGGACTAGAGACACTGTGCATATGGGGCTAAACACAAATATTAATAAATTATTGATCATTATTGGATGTCTCCCCTCCAGATGACCCAGTTGTGATATTGTCCAGAAGACCAGTGTCTCCTGCAGAAACTGCTTTTAGAAACAGATCTATGGTGCTTATGACTTAACAGCACTGCAGGACTTATTGTTAGATCTATTAAAAAGGAAAGTGAAATTGTTTTCTTTAAAGAAACAGTTTTTGCTGTTGGAAACGGAAAGAAAGAGGGGTTCAATGGCAGTGATGGTATGGGAAATCCAAATTATGGCAAAGAGGGACATTTCAGACATTTTCTTCCCTCCAGATTCAATGACTCAGTTGAAGAAAGCTATGTTCTGGACTCCTGCCTCCAGTTCCTCAGTTACTTCGTTCCTCC
This sequence comes from Cygnus olor, assembly GCF_009769625.2. Taxonomy (NCBI): domain Eukaryota; kingdom Metazoa; phylum Chordata; class Aves; order Anseriformes; family Anatidae; genus Cygnus; species Cygnus olor. The sequence continues at coordinate 166,110,844 of NC_049169.1, read as the reverse complement.
TGCAGATCTCACAGAGAGAGAGATTTGTCTCTTCTTCCACGGGTGGCATTTGTCTTACTGACCATTAATCACCTAAAAATTGAAGATCAAATCTAAATAATTTATCTTGGCTCTCTACAGTCAATGGAAAGAATGAGATGCCTATAAAGGGCAGCTCATCCTACCTACCTTAGACAGTTATTATAGAATAAGATGAATTGCTGCTTCCTCATTGACTTCCCCAGAGAGAAGTGAGGTGACAAGTTTAGATAAGACAATTCTCTTTAAGATGGCAAAAATAAGGAGAGGAATCTTACCCCACCAGAATCATGGCCTAGAGCAACCATATATTTTCTTAAAAAATGTCTCCTCAGTTGTCTGTAACATTATTTGTTTCTTTTCTTGGTGTAAGCCAGATAATGTCAGAATCACTGGTATCCTAACTGTAAGCTAATTCAGCAATGTAGGATGAACATACTGTGGGGTTTCATGATCAGCAGAACACATTCTTCATATTAATATCTTTTTAGTATGACTTTTCTGTAGGCTTCTGCTTAACTAGTATAGCAATTTAGAAATGCATGCCTTGTAAATCTATTTGTTGTTGTTGTTCAGTATTTCCCTCACAGATCTAATTCAAATATGTATGTGCACATATATGTGTGTGTGTAAAAATATACCTACATAAACAATAAACGATGTGAATGAGTGCCTTCTGCAAGTGCTTTGCAATGTTCCCAGTAGAAGTCATCACTGCCCCATCTTGTGCAAGCACTAATATGAGCTGAAACTATAAAGGTTAATGATTTCTTGCCATAAAATAAAAATCGGATAGCAAAAGCTGATTTTCTTCAAGTGATCTTTATTAATAAGAACTTGCACACTTTTTGAGTTAGGGTGTTGCAGGAATAATGACTGAGAATGGAATAGAAATTGTACTGGTGGATAAGGAGCTGTTTTGTTTCTGAGCAGTTGGAAGTACAGCCAGACAGAGGAAAAGCTATTCCATGGAAAAGGCTGGCTCAGGTTTCTGATGTTAAAATTGCCATTAATTCCCCATTTCAAGATCTGCAATGTCAAAAGGGCAGAGCTTCCTAGAAGTGAATATATAACAGCACAGCTAATGTGTATTGCTTTGGTCTTTGTGATGCCTGCCAGGTTTTCAACAATACTTGAAAGGCCAAGCAGGTTTTTTAGATTAAGCGGGGCCAAGATAAGGTTTGGAAATTCCATCGTTTTCTTCAAGTACTTTTTTTTTTTTTTTTTTTTAACATCTGCCTGGGTGGATGGTTGACTTGAGGGTGCTTTTCTAACATGAGGTTTTCTTAGTGGTAACCATATAGGATTAGGATTTGAGAAGCTTTCATGAAAATTACAGCAAAAGATAGATCGGAGAGAAATCCCCACTCACATTTCCCTGGGCAGCACATGATATATTATTGAATGACTCATGCTTTCTAAACAGGATTACTGTTAATTGTAATTAATCAGCTTCCATCACCTTTGGGTAAGAGCTCTGTCAAGCCTGCAAAACTGTGTCTTGTGAATATGTATTCAGGGACATTTCAAATGTTCATTATTGATCCAGGGGCTGTTAAGAGCTAATCTTTACATATTTGGACACAATAATGGCTTGTGATGTAATTCTATACTCAGGAATCTTTGCACGATGGCATGTGCTGTCCAGGAACTCCTCACAATATGGATTTTTTATGATATATTTTGAAAGCTCACATACAACTATTTCCACTTCAGCGAATGTGCATAGGTTACATTTGTGATGAAGGACGGAAGACAAAACACACACATTTTCCATAAGAGACTGAGAGGTCAGTGGCTTATCCTGGAATATTCTACAGATGAATTAAAATTCCTCTGCTTAAAAATATGTAAAACGACATCTCCTTCCAGTTACATAGCTATCCACAGAGCAGATTGGTTTTCTTCTCTTTCAACTGTCAAGTTTTGTACAGCACAGCATAGCACCTCCTCACACATTACTAATAAACAGAATTTAATCTACACACTGTAGGAACTCTGGGAGAGATCCTATATTTAGGCTGTATACCACTTTCCATTACAAAAGATTCTTGTGACCTTTTTATGAGAAGCTATAATGCCTTCTTTGTATATAGTAGACTTTGACTTTTGGCAAAGGAAAGAAATGCCTTTTATGGGGAACCAGCTGACATATATGCTACTAACATTTCCTGCTTTCCTCCCAGTTGAGCTTCTCAGGAATATATCAGCTGCTTGGTGAAACAATAACAACCTACACAGCCAACCTAAAGCTGGGGTGATGCCACCAGTGATGCAGCATCAGACAGAGCTACACTGGGAATGCCTGAGAGCTGCCAGTGGGAAAGGAGCCAGGCTGCAGCCCTACCAGTTAACCACAGCACACTTACCTTCCTGTAGCCCATCCTCCTGCCAGGAATCCCACATGGGCAGGCATGCCTGCAGCTCCGAAGTGGAAGAAGCCTAACACTAGAGGTTATTCATTTTCATGGATTTTCAACCAATTTGGAACACCTCGTACTTGCCGATGGCAGTGATTAAAATGTAACCTAACAAAAATTCAGGAGGCAGATTCTCAAACATCTAAAACCACAGCCACTAATTTACACGATGGAGAAAATGACCCAAATTATATAAAAATATTCAGGTATGCTTTGTCACTTTACTGAGCAATTTAGTTACTCTGGAAAGAACATTATTTAAGACTAATGCCACAATAATCCCCAATTAATTCACTGCTACATAATGAAGCAATAAAACTACATGACTGTGTGTGTATTCATACCTCTGAATCCTCTGCAAGTAATGTTAATGATAACTGTACTGTGCATTTACATACAGCTTCCCTACCAACGATCTCACTGTCCTTTAAGTGTCTGAATTGGAGTAATCTAACAATAGCTTTGGGAGTTTGGCCAGTTTTGTTATCCTAAAATTACAGGTGAGGAAACAGAAGCACCAACAGTTCAAGTGACTTGCACAGGGTCCAAGCCAGGAACAGGAGCCAGGAAACAATGTACCTTTGATCTAAGGTGGGTGTGCCTCCAACCGATTACAATTCGTGTTGCACCTGCCTACGCCTGGGGTGCTTGGCTCCACGTTTTCTGATCCCGACTGGGGCGAAACCACAAGACCATTCTTCAGTATTTGAATGATAAAGAACAGGAAGGATTTTCTGGTGGTTAAGGTGCCAGCCAAAGTCTTCACAAGACTTGGGTCCAATACTCTTCTGCAACACAGTTTCTGGCAGAAGTCCTCAAGAGGATGCAGGTGCCTCAGCTGGGAGTGGGCCTAGGCGGCAAACTTGCAGAATCCTACGTACCTAAGCAGTACTGAAAATCTAGAATAGCCTCCTAGGCAAATGTCTAGGCTCCTTATTTTTCAGTCCATCGCAGAGTCACCAGAGAGGAGATCTACTTCCCCCCCCACCTCCTTCTGGGTTCCCCATGTCCCTCTGGATGCTGTGGCTCCTGTGTCACTCATGTCTGTCAGTGCATGGAATATATGTTCAGAATGGGCACTATGTAATTCCAGGCGTAGCATGGTTTGAATGTCAGGCAGCAATTTGCTAGAAGGCAAAGATGTGTGTGTGGAGGAAAAAGGGAGGAGACATTCCATTTACTCGTTATTTTTTTTTAGTTACTGAAGAAAATGTTATTTGCTAATTAGCAGCACAGTTCTATTCCATATTTCACAACTTCTCTGTATTTACTTTCATGATATCTTCCTTGAATCACATCCTAACGTTTTACTATACATTAACTTCATGGTGTGGTTCCTTCCTGTGCTTTCCTTCAGTAAAGCAGATGAGTGGAAAAAAACCCACAACATTATTCTCAAATCCATATGAGATAGATTAGGTACTTAACCCAGTAATTATGGTACAGCTTCAACTATACACATCATGGAAAAGCTAATGAGAAGTTTGGATATATTCATTGTTCCAGTGAGATTTGATCTCCATCTGAATGGGAGCTTGGCTTTGGATCTCTTTTGGTTTTGGAATCCTCTGAAATTCCTGAAAATTTCAAATGAGTACAGATTTGAATCTTTGGGTTTGACCCACCCTCAGCAGTGATACTAATTTCATGTTCCAGGCTGCACTTCAATTCAGTACAGAAAAATGAGTATTTGTGACTTAGAGAGAGGAAATTATGGTATCAAAGGCCACTGAAACCTGTCCATTGTCTTTACAGTCAAATATACTTAAAAGAAAAAAATAGTCACAGATGTAAATGTTCAAAAATGTATTCTTACATAGAAATGAGCCATTGTGAAAACTTAGTCTTTACAGTTTGTAGCACCTTGATTTCCTTTGGTGCAAAGAAGAAGAGAGATTACTGGTTTACTTTCACTTTTGAGAAGTAAAACAAACAAACAAACAAAATACTGTTTCTGTTTTGATTTAAGATTTTGCATGTTTGAGAATTCAGTATAAACTTTTATGATAATTATTCACATCTGAATATACTAGGATTTCTACGGCGTATACTGACAGATGATCCTTTAAGAGCGTCTGTGTCGTACAGTGGTAGAGAAGTTCCTCTGGCTCTGTGCAGGGTGAAATGAGTGGCAGAATCTGGCTATATTATACATAATGTCTCTAGTATACAGAGTTGCCACAAGGCAACTACAGACATTTATTATATGGGATTTATGTAAGCATGTAAGACATAAATGCACCAGAACAGAGTTCTTTCAAAATAAGTACTGAAGTCATGGAAGTCATTCCTGAATGTACTTTGCTGCAGGATGAGTATAAATAGATCAAAACATCCACGTAATGAAATTCTTTGCAGAGGATGAACTACATGTGTAAGGTGCTATAAGATGCTGAAATATGACTGTTTCAGCATGCATGTATATTTGCAATATAAATCCTTAGAGTACATAACAAGTGCCAATCTTTTTATTTTAGGACTTCAAAACATTTTATATAACATGTTTACACTATAATTCCAGTAAAGTAATAATCAGAAAAAGAACACCATGAGCATTACACATAGATCATATTTCAAATGCACTTATTCGATAAGCTGTATGTGTATGTAAGTTCCACAGAGCTGCAATTGTTTGCATTTGCCTCTCAGCCCAGTGAGTGAGTATTTTGCTATCCTGCTTTTTATCATTTTATGTTAATTATCACATTGTGCTGCAGCATGGAGGGGAAAGACATACTGATACTGAGACCTTTGCTGTGGAAGTGAAGTGCTATGGAAAAGGATTTCTTGAGGAGGCCTCCAGTATTTCACAGAGGTGCACTTAAAAACGTACAGATGTTGCTAGTGGTGCTCTCTACCAGACGTAGACATTCAGTACAGCCCTCAGTTTGGGTAACAACCAGCTAGTGTGCATAGGTGCATATATGGAGAGAAGGAGGTTTGGCCTGTCTGGGTTTTGTGGCTACTGTTTAGTAAACTCTTAGTAAATCCTGAGCCTCCTTTGTCAATATTAACACAAATGATTAAAAAATATAGTATTGATTTTTACATCTAGCCTGGAAGAAGAAATAATGGTATGTGATTTCAAATACAGAAATCATGAGGTATGGATTTAAGACACAAAGGACAATTCAAAATACCTTGTATTTAGCTGATGACAAAGTTTTGGAAGATTCCCCCCTCCCCCTGGATATTTAACATACACTGAGAAATGCAAAGTTGTGTTTTAGTGTAATGCCAACTATACGATTTTTGTTAATGAGCTCTGCCTATCATTTCCTCATGGATACGTTTCCATTGTATGCCTCATTGTGACTAAAGAATACTCGTTTTATTAGTCTGTCGCATAGGTCTGATGAAAGCCACATATGCTGTACAGTTAGGCCAGCTGTTACAAGGGAATATTTAAGATAGCCTGTGGCACTTTGTGTTTTTCTGGAAGAATTTCATGCAAGCCAACATATGTCAATACTATAAATTATTTCCATATATGTTAGGAGGATTCCTGAAAAATTAGGGACCTTCTTCTGGGAGACCCTGAAACTGAGGAAGATGCCAGGAGAACAAATCAGAAGAGTGAAGGGAAAAAGACCAAATCCTTATCTTCCTGAAGTGACTAGTGTTTAGCTGTCAAAGAGTTAGGCCCAAATGTGTAGACCTTCTCTATAATGACAGTTTTGCTAGTATATAGGTGGGAAAAGTGATGAAAATTGAATTTGACTGTGTGGCTGGCAAAATCCTGGAAAAATTGTGTTCCAGTCTTCTATGTGTCTCATCGATGTCCTGACTCATAGTATTTATAGAGTGATAAAGAGGTAGACAGCAAAGAAAAAAAAATCTGAAGTGAAAATAATCTATAACAACTCATTGAACTCCTAATGCCTTCTGCCTGTCCCCCTGCTTGGGAATCTTCCTTCTAAAAGCTGCTGCATCAGGTCATGCACATGTCCAGCTATTTTTAGGCTCGCAACAGGCTGTTTACCGGGGATTTGAAGTCTGGCAATCCAGATACTCTAGACACAGTTGGAATGCTCTTGCTCACACACTCGCTCCTCTCTGCAACTTACACTTGGAATTAAAACTACGATGTGGCTCTGTCATTCAAACTTTACTGTGTCTGGCATTGGGTATCCAAAAAAAAAAAAAATCTTGATGAAATACAGCACTATGGTTTTAATTTAAACGACTTAATGCCAAAAATATTAATGGACTACTTATCAGTCAGTAGGCAAGCAAAAGTTTTCAGTGATCTTCCATTTAAAGTTTTGGTTCAGTCAGAAATCAAGATTTTTTATTCTTATTATTTATTTTATAACCTCTTTTCCTTTTAAATAGTATTTCAGCCATTCAGATTCAATATTTAGCAAGCATTTCATGAAATTGTTGTTCCCCTTCTCCTCAAGCACAGATTTCAGCAAATTTCTCATTCTCTATTACATGTAATATTATACGGATCCACATGATCAGTACATATGAACTGACAAGATCAGCATAAGACATTCTAAGTTCTGAGGTACTTTTCACCATTATAGCTTTGCTACCTTTTAAAAAGAAATATATTCCCAGTGATTCTGAAATTCCTTTAAAAATAAACTGCAAATTATCTATAATATTACATGTAAAAAAAAATAGTTTTTCACAGCATTATGGCACTTGTATTTTTTTTATAGCTTACATTTATTGTCATTTTTTACAAGTTATCAAAATAGATGTTTAAAATATTTTTTAAAAAATATATATTTTTTAACTTTTCAACATTTCCATGCTATGGAAGTATGATTTTAGAACTTCCTAAATCCAACATATTGAGGAAAAAAAGTTTTTAATTCAAATTAGAAACTGTTTAGAAAAGCAGATAAAGTTGAATGCTTTCTTCATTCCGTAGCTCCAATTTCTCTTTTTCTATCAATGTATTTCTATAAATGCAATGCTAACTTAAATTTGCTTTAGTGTAGTCCATATATGGCTTTAAGATTTATAGGTGCAATTTGGTTCACCAATCATAGAAGTATGACCAAAGACTACAATAAAACAAAAGAATCTGATGCGTGTTGTTCTTGGATTTTTCACCCAGAAACAGAAAACAGTCACAATGTTATTATTACCTGTCAAATCCTCTTCCTTGAATTCTGTCATCACTATGTGATGTAAGTTATAAGCTGGAAGTAAATTGAAGGTTAATGTTGGTTTAGAGGGACCTGAGGAACGTGTTTATGTACTTGGTTTCAAAATGCTGAAATTTGAAGCCGGAAACCTTAAAGAGAGGTCAACTGGAATTTAGCATCTACATGTCTCTGAGTATCTGGGCTTTGGTGCTAAAAAAAAAAAAAAAAAAAAAAAAAAACAAACAAACAAAAAAAAACAACTTTTGGAGCTTTTTATTCCAAATGTAGGCCTGAGGCCACTGTCCTGATTTACAAATAGCCCCATCTCCCTTAATGCCTTATTGTTGGTCTCTTAACAGGGGCTGTGACTCCTCACCAGCTCTGATATTAAAGCTAATTACGCACTGTGGATGTTTGAATATAAGTTTAAGGTCCAACTGCACTTGCTACTGTTTGAAAATGTTGGTATTTTTACTCTGTTTCTGATCTACCGTATCAGTCAGAGGCCATGGGTAGGATGGGAGCACATGTTCTTTGCTTTGTTTCCCCTCCAACTTGAACTCTGTGTTGTGAAACACAGTCTGGCCATGGTCTACACAGCTGAGCTTTCCTTCGAAACAGAAGCATTCCTCTGAAGGCAACAAGAGTTTAAGATGATGTAAGGGGGTTTCTGACCCCCTGCAGAAAATACTGGCTGACAAAATGAGGACTGAGAAGTGCTCTTACCTTTTCTGACCTTCCACAAAGCCAAGAGGAAAAGTCTGCTGGAGCAACGTCTCTACTAGAAGGACACAAATAGGTTTGACATGCAAGCACTTGTACAATATTGCTATCTCTTAGATACTCTTTTGCTGAGTACAGAGGACCTCTCAGTGTACAGTGTATAACGTAAAGTAGCATCTTCTTGTAACAGAGCTTCTGCTCTGTCCTCACCACACATTCCTCACTATAACTTGTTGCCTTGCGTAGCTTCATACAATGACTTGAGCTTGTGCATCTTTGATCTGTGGCTCCTTCCCCAGGTACTGATAGCAACCATGCCATTATAGCACATAATACGGCATGAGCTAACTACCCAAGTATTTTGTCAGCTTTTTGATCAGCCTTTGCACCTTGCCCCAAGTTCTCTGTTGCCACAGCTACACTGATAGCTTTGCCTGAGCTAATGAGCAGCTCTGGCATGTTTACCTGAGCTTTAGCCCCCAAGAGATATCCTCTGTGCATCTGTCAGTGCTCCCTTCCTCACTTTATGTGTACTGTGCAGAGTCCCTGGCAGGTGAGCAGATCAGCTAGGTGGTGTTAGAAGAAGGAAGGGTGACAGTCTTCTCTGTCCCTGGTGGTAGGACTATGGCTGCTATAAGCATTTGCTCTGCAAAGTTACTCTAGCCCATTGTTTGCTGGTTTGTGTTTCCCAAGGTGGACTTCAGGATCAGAAGGACAGTCTCAGTCATGTGCCTTTGTAGATAAAGCAGAGCAGAAGCCTAGCTTTAAGTGCTCTTGGAGGACCGAGGAACCTCATTAAGCTAAAGTTAGCCTATCTGTGTACTGCTTTTATAACCCCATGCAAAGGTCCCATGGCTAGATACCATCCAGTCCTCATAGCTTTACCTGGAACAGTCCTTTACTATTCCCTGCTTCTCTTGAAAGTCGCATTATGTGTGCTCAGAAGGAGCGTTCGCAGCTCAGACATGAAAGCGTGTTCTTATCAATTAATCCTTTCAACAATTTCAAATGGCTACATAAGAAGAGCTATGGTTATCAGATATCTAAATGAGGGAAGGTACTATCTCCCCATGACAGGGCCCATGGGATCTTACATGTGCATTGATTAGTGAATGTAGGGATGCTTGAAATACCGGTGAGATTCCCCACGCACTACCGTAAATGCCACTGCAATTGCCACAAAACCTGTCTCAGATACTTCTTGGGAAAGGGTCTAGACCATCCCCAACAGAGAAGAGTGAGAATTAAATTGTCTCGTACAGAGGGGTTAAACCTATAACCCTGGATATGTGTACATGTATGACCCTGTCACTATGGCTGCCATTATCCTGGACACTGTGATTTCATGTGCCAGATATCCAAAGAAAAGGGGAGTAGACAAAGAGAAAAGGAAGGGCTGAGACAGTCTTAGTGACACTTTCTTCTGGGCACAATTGATCCTGCACCAGTGTTGTTCAACTGCTACAGGTACAAAAGGCCCTCAGAAATATTTGTGGGCCAGCAAGAAGCTGTGTTAATGACTCTCAGCCTGCAGGCAAGGAGTTGGAAGTCCCTGTCTGCATAAAAGGGGATCATAATTTGCTCCTGGGAAAGAGCAGCAGCAGAAACTTAGTGCTCTGTGAATCCTACTGGAAGGCACTACATTATTCTCCAGAGGTTTTAACAGCATATGGGATCCATATAATTTTGCTGTTCATTTTCTGTGCTCCTCATTCAGCATTGCACTGGAGTTTCTGAGTCCAATGGTGGGCTTGATAAATCTATCACTACACTATAACATGATAGATCTATCATTTCATTGTAACAGGTACCCCATATGGGTTTAGGTACCCTGTACAGATCCTTAAAAATGCAGTCCAGTTCACATTAACAGCAAAGTAATAACCTTTATCCTGCAGGTATCCAACCAAACTTGCTTCATCTCTATGCCATGCCAACAGTATCTTGTCTTCTGGGAGTATTATTTCAGCTGCAGCACCACAGAGCAGAGAAAGAGATAATCCTCGATGTAAACACTTGTCAAGCCTTTTAGGAGTTTATAGGTCAGAAAAAACACTGTCAGTCTGAAACAAGGAAGCAGTGATTACAAGTCTACATGGAGGAAATGCCAGAATTAATAAGGAGTCTGCTCCACCTTCTAAAAATCACCAGGCTTAATTCTGGGAGGTCATAGGAGAAAGTTATTTCTAGTCATATGAAGCTTCTGTGAGGAATGTGCTGTTGCTCTTTCTTACCTTGAGGACACAGAGCAATGGTGTTTCTCATAATTGGCCGGAGAAAGGCAGCAGCTCTAGAAAGCTTTTACAGCTCTCTAAAAGTCACCACATTCTGAATAGGAGACTTGGTGTGGGAACTCATCAATGCATATGAACACATAAAGGGATGATGCAATGAGACTGGAGCCAGGCTCTTTTTGATGGTGCCCAGGGCCAGGACCAGAGGCAATGGCACACACTGGAGCACAGGAGCGTCCCTCTGAACACCAGGAGGACTTCTTTGCTGTGCGGGTGACTGAGCACTGGCACAGGCTGCCCAGGGAGGTTGTAGAGTCTCCTCCTTGGAGACCTTCAAAAGCCACTTGGATAGGGTCCTGGGCAACCAGCTCTGTGTGTCCCTGCTTGAGCAGAGGGCTGGACCAGATGGGCTCCAGAGGTCCCTGCCAGCCTCAGCCATGCTGTGATTCTTCACTGTATTTATGTGAGGAAAAGTTGGACGAATGCAGAATTCAGGACCTGTATATCTCATGTTAATCCAAAACATGACGCTACCTAGATCTAAGGTCAATTATCCTGCCTTCGTTTCTTGCAAAATTTAGACTGGTGGCAGGCTACCCACTCCTAGGTGTCATCAAGTAATTTTCACTCTGAAGAGTGTCCTGCTGAAGATGCTGACAAGCTGTTTCACTTGTCTGTTGAGCTTTCCCAGATAGCCAGGACTGTGTCAGAGATGTTCAGGGTAAAAGGTGCCTTCTTTTGCCTGAATAACTCGGACTCACCAACACATCTTCTGAATGTACTGAATAAGCACTGCCCAGGCACTGGTAAAATAGGCTCTGGCCTTTCTGAGTTATTATAGGCTGGTAGAGAGAAAGTCAGACTGTTGCTAATGAGTACTATTAATATCTACTTTTGTGAGAACAAGTCATCTAATACCCTGAAGCTAGAGGCAGTTAGGTTCTTGCTTGAGAGACCATATCATATTATCTATTTTCATCTGGCAAGCGTATACAAAGAACTAGAATGAAAACGGCGAATCAATTATACATTTTCATTGCAGTTCTTAATCTCATTAAAACTTTTGCAGATGGGACTGAACTGTGTGGCAACCTCAGTTATTTGTTTTTCATTAATGGAGACCAGACCCTCGAATCCAAACCTCTCTGGAAGAAGGCACAGAATGACACAGGCTGCCCGGACTGCTGGACGTGGGGTTGGGGTGCAGGAGATGGAGGTGCCCACCTTGCCACAGTGCTCATGTGGGATTTGTTCCCCCTTCCTGGTTGGGTTTTGTGATTGCCAGGCTACTGTCTCTCAGTGTGAGTGTCTTCTGTATTTATCCCACAGCATTTACATTTTGAGAGCAAAATCTGGTTACGTGACTGTTTTGGAAATGTGGTTAAATGGGGTGGCAGGAGTCTGGTGCTCTTAAGTTTTGAAAGAAGTAGAATCTACATGCTTTCATGTAGCTGAAGGTTTCTTTTCCTTGCATTTTAGCCTTGATTTGGTTATGCTGCATATGTAGCAGCCCTATGAACTTCACAAGCAAGATTTCTGTGTATTAATTATAACAACATTTTATTTCCTGGATATTAATATTAAATTCTTAAAATGTCATGTGCATGCCAAACACTTAAAATTCAAGATGTGGGCCATTTAAGAAAGCATTCTCTTATCATGTTACAGGAATCGTGCTTTTTCTCTAAGGCAAACAGTTATCACTGAAGTCATTTACAAGTAGATTTTTTCAGTTTCCTTAATCAAGCTTTTTAATATACATGCAAATTGTAGCAGCACAATGTTTGGATACACAAGGGCAATAAATGAGTGCTTTCTAGATACTGTGTGAGCATTGTTAAAGATTTATAAATACAAGCAGGAATGCACCAAAAAAACACGATCAAAGGTCACTTATAAACTGAGTTAGGATTTGAAACCTCTTTCAAAGACAAGGTAAAAGCGAAGACTAAAAACACTGAAGAACTGGGTATTGAACAATGGCATCAAACATCTACAAAAAAAGGACATTTTGTAATTTCTTGTTTTGAATCTTACTGTGGGTGTAATCCTGGCTCTGCTGCAGTCAACGGGAGTTTTGGCATTGACTTCAATAGGCCTGTGTTTCATCCTGTATTTTTAGGATAATTCTTCAAGGGATTTATGAGATATAATTTTAAATCATAACAGAAAACACCCACTAAGGAAGCTACTAAATATTTTTTTTCGGGAACAACAAATAATTATAAGATGGGAGAAACTTGAAATACTCTTCCAACTAATTTTCAGTTGCTCTTCTTGTTTAATGCAGCTTAACTTTTATATCATGTCAGGACAAAAAAGGCCATGTGGATGTGCATGGTGGAGAATTTGCTCTTATGAGACTTCTAGAAAAGTTGCAGCATCCAATTTTTTAGCATTAACTCCATGAACTTTAATGAACTTGATACCCTTGGCTTTTAGATAAGAACCACATTACATCTCATCATTAGTCAGCCAAGATAATTAATGGTTGAAACTGCTGTAATAAAAAATTATATTAATCAAACCTGCCACGGTCTGTTTATTGTTGTGAAGCAACTCGTGTATGACAGGTTGACAGCAAAATATGGAAGAAACAGAAATGCTATTCATGCACATATTTTGTTTCGGTGAGTGACATTTTACACTGGTTAACACCACCTGACATAAAGCAGGTAGCCATATATTTTCAAAGGCCTGCTTCAACATCTACAGCAGACAAATAAGAGCCTTTATGCTGACTTCCGTGTTCTTTGAAGTCACTAATGAGTATGTTTTTGAATAACATATAGTGTGAAATCTCAGATGAAGCAGTAAATAGATTAGCATTAGGGTGGCTATTTTCCATTCTTCCTCCTTCTCTCTACTTCCTATTTTTGTGGTTTTCTGATGTTACGTCTTGTCTGTGATTACCGTATAAGCTCTTTGAGACAGAAATACTGTCTGCTTACGTACACACATATATAAGTGTGTCTGTGTGGTTGTGTTGCTGTGTGTAATGTTTCAGCTATTCTGGGCCCTTTGCACACCTCTGTGTCACAATTTCCCAAAGTACAGCTATGGTCCTGTTGACAATATGCCTCACAGCTCCTCAGTTATAAAAATAGCTTTTTTTATTGGTCATGGGCAATATTTTGGTTTAATGCCAGTTATGTTAAGATGTGAATCCTGTGTGCTAGCTAAGATCACGGTAATTTTCGAGGAAATGTCTGCTTAAGGGCTGCAGAGTATACCAGGAGGAGAATTCAGTAAAGAGTTCAAATCATCCACTTTGTTTAATAATACCATTTCTCTACAGCTTTTGCCAGAGGGGCCTGCTCATTGAAGTCAATATTTTCAACCAAAGAATTAAATTCAGATTCTTCACTCTGTATTTATATACCTAAATATAAACAGTTTAATTTTCAAAGGTGTAGATTATTCCCTACTGGTGCTGACAGCGTCTGTTCCCATCTTCACTGGTAGAATTATTAACAGGAACCTTCATGCCATGTTGTGCCAAGCAGGGATTCCTGACATGCAAACACATGTAAATATCATGAGTGCCATCTGCAAGCGTAAAAGGACCAGGATGAGGAAAGTTGTATGGACGCATTTCAGGGAGAATGAGTAAGTAAGCACAGAAGCTGGGAAGATCAGAGAGAAGACTGATTGTTAGGCTTGATTTTTTTTTTTTTTTTTTTTTTAATGGCAATGAAGATCTGGTTAGACTACAAGTGAAAATGAGTCAGTTGATCCAAACTAAATCTTGAATAATGAAGTGCGTAATTACTGGAGCACCTTTTTAAGGAAATGTTTGTTCATGTCAGAGAAAAACTACGAAACGCAGTAGAGTTTGTTGACTTTAGCCCTGGATAAACCTGAACACGGAAGGGCAAAGACCTGATTGTCCATGTTGAGTTTTATTGATACATTTGCATAAGGATGCTTACAAAACATCTGATCTCATCAGAACTACTGTTCCTTTCCTTTTGACCTGTGAGTTAGTGATACCTGAGAATAAGCAGGAAAACAAAATGTACAAAAAGACCGTTAAATATAGGTAAAGCACCTAGTTACTGAAGTATTCTCACTGACTTTAAACAGAATAAACAACTTTTATGCTGTTCATCCTGAGACACTGTAATGATATGTGTTCTTATATCTAATCCACGGCACTGCCAGGATTTCCTGTTCATGTACACAATAACTGACAATAAGCAATTTAAATAATATATCAGTTCTCAAAGGAAAGTTTGGCTTGTCAGGTGAAAAGACTTTGAGCTTCAAACTCTTGTACATACCGATTACTGCTCAGATTCCCAGGAATTTTTTTACCAGACATCTTTGTATCATGGTAAGTCTCCCCTTTCCTGACAGCACTCCCCAGTCAAGTTGCTTTGTAAAAGTAGACTATAATAATTTTTTTCTAATTTTCTATTATTAAAAAAGCAGTAGACATTAATATTTCAGATGAGAAGTTTTTACCTGAAAAAAATGCTAGAGGTCTTGTAGTCTTTGAGGGTATTTGGAACAAACCATTTCTGTTTGCAGACTAATTGTTTGGTGAGAATAAGGCAAGCTACCTTAATGACAGCTTGTGAAATAGCAATCTATGATATAGTACTTGGATGTAGCAACAACTGTGTTTCAAGCCAAGTAAAAAAACTGTCAGTATCTTGTGCGTGAGAAGCTTGTAGATACCCTGAGGTGACTTCATATAATTCTAAACCAGCAGGTAGCTTCTTGCATAGCTAATCATGGCATCAGTGCCTGGAGCAAGTGGAGGTGGTTGACAATGTACGTTAGTTTTAGATGAATTCAGATCCTTTTGAATATCATTTTAATTCGCTGTTCCAGTTTCTAAAGTAGGCATTTACATGTTTAATTTTTTCAAAATACAGAAGGTAACCTTGGGGAGGGGAAAGCATGGCTTATGTAAAAACAAAACAAAACAAAACAAAACAATACAGAAAAAAAACTCCCAAATTTTGGGAACTCTAATTACTGTGTTTTAGATCTGGGAGAACTACTCCTAGAAAATAGAGAATAATTTTTTATTTTTTTTTCTTCTCTCTAAATGAAATATATCTAAAGTAATTCTGAGAAAGCTTCTGTGTAAGTCAGTTGAGCACATATGTTGTCCATGAACTACTTAAACGGTATACACATCAAATTATTTGCTAGAAACTATTTACGGAGTTTGGTTCTGTGTTACACTAATATGCTGCCTCACAGAATAACTGATATTTTTATAAAATAAGTGGAATAAAAGTGATTTCAAGATAATTGCACAAACTTCTTTCCTTAAAAACAGAGGGTCTTTTTTTTTTTTTTTTTTTTTAACAACATTTAAGAAATGATAGGAGCAGATATCTTTTAATGGGATTAAAGATGGGTAAACACTTAAATGGCTAAGTACTTAAATACCTACCTTGAAAACTCCATTAATTCATGACTTTTAACAACTTTAAAAATCTAGGACATATTTACAGATTGGCTTGAGATTTTTGTTTCCCAGCAATATTCTTGTTAGGCCAAATAACATCAGATTAATACTACTTTGACACTTCGTAATAAGAATTAAGAGAAAACAATTGTTTGTTTCCACATCTGTGAGAAATAGTTAAAAACATGGATCAAAGCAGATGCTTCACTTTTATTTAGTGAATGCTGGTAAATACTTTCCTTTTTATTCTCTCTCCTGTTGTCTTCTCTTTATCTAGGCTACTTCTTAGTCTAAACTCTAAAATGGTGTGTAGGTATCATAGCTTGCATACCCAGGTAAAAGTCTGCAGCTTGCTAAATACTTGGGTTTCATCACTTGAGCTGACACTGCTCAGCTAGTCGCATTTTTTGGTTTGTGCCCTGATGCTCCACATCATGCCAGAGGAGAGTAAACATACTGAGAAGGACCATTTCATGATCATGTTATATTCATATGAATGTCAGTCTCAAAAGACCAGTTACGTAAATAAATTGTTCACCAACACTATATATCTTTCCTCACTGCAAAAATGTCCTAAATTCCCCACTATGCTTGCAGAGATTTTCCAGAGCTCCACTTTCTTTTCTATTCAACTGTCTCTCATATCTCTAGCTTTACATCTACTGAGAGCTATTTTCTTCTCATCTGCCCATTCAGAGCAGAACCTACTATGCAAAGGTTATCTGCTTCTAAACTCCCTCTGCAGACAGACCCATAAGGTGGCTCATGACAAAGAGCAGCTCATCATTTGTGCTCATTAGGCCGGCATGTAAATCTGTCTGGGGTGACCAGGGAAGCCAGAAGCTGGATGAAGCTTTCAGAAACTTTCCAGAGTCCTACATGGTCTTCTACGGCTCTGCACCCTCAGTGATTTCTGATGCAATGCTATAGAAGTAAACTAATGTTTGTTACAAGGAATAGGTGAGAAGGGTGATGTCCTTATAAGTCTTCTTAAAACTTCATGAACGAAATGTTTAGGAAATCTGGTAGAGTATAAATACTTGCAGAGACTTTTTGCCTTCCTCCAATCTGAAATAGCACTGCCCGTCTGGTTTGGTGTAGCAGTAGAAAAATCACATCTCCTGTGGAAGGATGAGTGAGCAAAAATTTTTATAGTGCAGATGCAGATTTAGCTTGCTTGAAAATGGAAAGTAAACACAAGAGCTGTGTGAGATGTCTGCCATTTTTAAAGCAGAGGTGATTTAGGTTATTCCTTCCAAGTGCTATAAAGAAATACAAGACTATCTTAAAAGACTGTGAGTTACTAATTATAATTTATTGCCATTTTTCTTGAGGAAAGGCTGTGCTTATATTAAAAATACAAATTGATACACACACATACAAAACTGTGAAAGAAAAACTCATTTGATCAAATGTGTAATTTTTGATGGCAAAAAGAAAATATACCCTTGTCTTTCAATAATGCATCAGATTTCATCCACCATTTTTTCCTCATGCCTTTTGTTTTCTTCCACTGGAAAAAAAAAGGATGATGCAAGGGGTAAGGATCTAAACAGAATGAAGACTGTTCTTATACCAATACTTTTTCTAATATAAAATTTAAAAAGATTAAACAGCTGAGAAATATATTTTACCGACATTAAAAAAAAAAACAATCTGCTGACTTCTCCAGTTAAAGAACATAAATAAATAAATAAATAAATAAATAAATAAACAACAATAAAACAAGAAGGGACAGAAACAGTAAACTATGGAAAATTTTAAATAAAGCAGAAATAAATATTTTTTTCATCAGAAATTAAAAGCAATTTTAAAATTAAATTAAAACTGTTTAACTAGTTTTAAAAGCATAGTATTTTAATCAGAGATACTAAAAAATTGAGTCATTTGGCTCACTTCATTGCAGCCAGTTATAATTGGGAAGCAGAAGAACAGTCTGAGAAACAGTCAAGGAATTACAGAGGACAGATTATCTGAAGATCATCTGCAGGTCCTGACTAAGGTCATTTAGCACAGAACAACCACTATTTTTTGCTGGTATTATGAGATCAGCTATTATAATGTGCTTTCTACCTGGGCATGTGTGCACTTTATATGTGCCAAAATGAATAGCTCAAATTTTGTGTGGTTAGAAAATTGGTATGCTTAAAAAAAAAAAAAAAAAAAAAAAAAAGGATATATGCAAAGGTGATAGTGCAAAAATATTCTGTGTATCATAAATAAACAAAATGACTAAAATTAAGTAGGCAAAACAGAAAGGTTTAGGATCATATGTAATGTTATGCCGTAAGGGTAAGAAAGGGTGGAGATGTCTACATACATTCTATATTCTATAGCTGTTTACATCTGAGTTAATCAACATAGACGTCCTTAATAGTCACTGTAGAGAAAAAGGTGCTTTCAGTGTGTGATGCATCTCTATCATAACAGAAACATCTAAGCCAGTTCAGATGAAATGTGCTCTGTGTGCTTATTTCTTTCATCAACAATAACTAGCATGACTAGATCAGATGGAGATGTCTACATGGTACAAGTGCAAAATTAGGTGAGAAGACTCCTTCTCCAGATGGCTTGCTAGATCTCTAGCCAATTCTGTGAAATTTGCTTAGAAGATTCTAATGAAAGAAGCTGAGTATTGCAAATTGTCAGAAAAGTCATGTCTTTTACTCTCTTTACTTTTTATAAAATTTCTTAATATTAGTGATGTTTATCTTTCCCTCAGAGGGAGAAAAAAAAAAAAACCAGCAACAATGTAATGGTTGCTGGACTGATAATTCATGAAATTCTTGGGATAAAATCTAAGGACTCCATAGATCTGTCTTAATCTGAGCTATGCCTAAATCCCAAGGTTGAGTGTGGCTATGACTGGTTGAAAAGGTCATTCTTTTAAAATATGTTTCTGGGCTAATTCCAGCATTCACATTAGAAAGATTGCTGCCTCTTCATTCTCTATTAGGATGTGCTTTTCTAGCGCTGCTTTTCTAGCATTAATGTAGCCAAGTAGCTTAATCCTCTCGTTATTTTTTACCAACCAAAAACACTCACGGTACTGTGCCTCTGATTCTGTGATATGAGATATAGGATGAGAATTGTCTTGAGCATTTAGCTTTGCTTAAATCTACTACCACTGAAATTACAATGAAATTCCCTCTTTTGGTTGTATTCACCTTTAAATTACAGAAAGTACACTTTTTTTTTTTTTTCAAGGTATAACAATTACTATTTATGTATTGATACAAAACATTGCTAAATGCTAATCTTCATCTACAGCCTTATACATCACCATCTGCCTTTTCCTTTTCCTTTTCTGCACTTCTCACATGTACAGGTACACATTAAGGTTTCTTCACAACCTTCCCTGTTATTCTCAACTGTGACCAAGTTGTAGCTATAGAAAAATTTACAGGGGTGTCCTGTATGATGGAAAGGGAACAGATAGACATGAAAAATACTTCAACAGCAAAAGCTAGTGAGAAACATGCAGGCTTCTATCCGAGGTCTATGTTACCAAAGAGTTCTGGTGCGGAGGGAGGACTTCTGCTAGGGAAACCTATACCAGCTTTGGAGCTACAGTCCACTGACTGTTAAAAAAGTGGCCATCTGTTGAGTGGTTCTAAGCCTCATCTGAAGTAAAAGAAAGGTCATATAGCAAGATGTCTAGTGTGTTTTCTAAGCAAACAAATAATCGCTCATACAGAAAATCCAATCATCCCTTAGAAATTTAATTAAAAAAGATAATTCAAAGATAGTTTAAAATTACTATGTCAGGTGATAGAGTCAAGCCCACTGTGCTCAATAAAAATCAAGCATAGCTGAAACACTCAGTGGGTTTGGCTCCCTTGCCTGACATGAAGCAATTCTCAATTAAATGTGAGTTTTCTTCTTTAAACAATTTCCATGGTTTGATTTTCTTTTTTGTGGTTATTTGTTCCCTTGGAAGGTGTGCTAGTCATGTTGCTTTTGAACTAAAATTCAGCATACCATATACTTTTTATTAGCTTCAATGCAATTGCTTCTCTTTGGCCTTCAGAAGTCCCAGACCTCCAGACTAGAACTAGTGCAGAGCTGCTGGCATCTTTTCACAAGTACAAAGAAGTGCAGACACATCACCCACACATTGAAGCAACCATAATAGTTTCTTTTTGATTTCAAAATCCAGTTCAGAATGACTCCCCTTGTTTTATGGACTTTTCAGCCACTTGCTCCAACCTATTGTACATCATACATTTTGGGCTAGATCCACTCTTGGCTACACAAAAAGACTGGAAAATTGCCCAAAGAATGCAGCTGACCACTCTCCCAGCTGGAGGGGTTGTGACCAGAGCAAGCAGTTTTCCAGCAATCTCTGCTGTGTAATTCCCTTCTGAGAGAGGCTACTATCCAGCACACTTTTAAGCAGCCACAAGACTTCCAGGTATGCAGAAGATGGGATATTAAGGAGCTGAAAGCCTCTCTCATGACCCAGAGCAACAATAGGTGCCGCATGAAGCAATTTTTTGTGAGAAGAGATCATCTTCACATCAATTCTCAAAACTGTAATGAGAACACTCTTAGAACTTTCAGTTTTTACTTCTAAATCCCCTATTTTTTCCAAAGACATGTTCTTCTCTGACCCTCCAGATAATCCATCAACAGTAGTGTGATACCTGTTTTGTTCCCTTGGCTCCTACCACCTACAGATTTCTGTTTCTGTAACTCAGCACTGCTGACTCTTAAGATTTTATCACAAGTCTCATAATATTTTGTATTTTTATCTAAACCTCTACTGAAGTCAGCTAATTACAAGAAAATCCCATCTCATTTTTTATGCTGTTGATACCTAATCCCTACAGTTGCAGAGAAAGGTCTGGGCCATGAAAATTTGAAAAAAAATCTACATGAAAACCTCAAAAAATATTTTTAATTTCATAGCTTTTATGGCTGTCTCCCTAATTTGAGATTCTGGCTCATAACTTATAAATACTTACAGTGTCTCATCAATATGCTACCTGTTTTCATGAGATGACTCTGTTACATCAGCTTACTTTGTGCTGAGCCCTTGAAATGTCCATTACTGTCAGGTCAACAGTGGTGGAGATGATTAATTAAAACCAATAAACCTTATGTTCATGTTCATCTACAACCTAACTAAAACATAATATCTTCAAGAATAAGATACTATAAATGTATATGGACGTAAAGGAGACATACATGAAGAAGGAAATATGCAACCAAGTTTGGGATGACTCCTGTATTCAGCAGTGGAAAGCTGTGGGTAAAGAGTGGTGATCATTCCATCCAAGTGCTAGAAAAATTTATAGCATAACATTATGTGTTCTGCATGTTCTGTATATGTTAAAGTAGAATCTTTTAAATATTTTATACCAGAGGACACTGAAAAAAAGTTAAGAAAGATCTGAGAGAAGATGTGATCTTTCTCTATTAATACATTAGGGAGGTAAATACAAGGAGGTTGAAAGCTATTAAAAATAAAGGATAAGGTTGGCACAAGAACAAATGGTATAAACTCACCATGAATAAATTGAAGGTGGAAATTAGCAGGAGGTTTGTAACCATCAGAGCAGTGAGGGAGTTTTGCTTGTTTTTACTGAGACTGTGTTATGTAGCCTTGAAAAGCCACATGCCCTACTTACCATGAATCCTACCTTTCAGGGGTCAAGAGGAATCATAAAAATCTTCAAAAATCTCAATTCCAAAATATAAAAATGTCACAATTTTTAGGGTTAATATTTATTGTAGGGCATGTTCAGCTAGAAGCAATAATATGAATGTCTTGTTTCTAGACCTGCAAGGTTCAACATTTTAAATATAATAGTTATTGAACATGTGTTTTGCATAAGCTGCCTTTTAAATCTACTCCTCAGTATGTCTGAATATCACCTATTCTGAACCTCACTTTCGGTCTGCCATCACTTTAAGAGGAAATTCCAGTTCCAAGAGAAAGAAGGAAATGTTTTTCACTTTCTTTAAATGAAGACTGCTGTGCTGTTAGATTAGTGAAATTGAAAAGTCAAGAAGTTACGTTTGCTATTTCTTGAAGTAAAATCTGTCTTGCAGTCTCTAAGCCTAGGTGGGTCCGAGAAGACAAAGAATGACATAAATTTGACATAAACATCAAGAAGAATTACATAAATTGTGCTAAAATGTGGTTAAAAACAAAAGAAAATTGGAAACTTCTCAATACAAATGAATGAATTATAGTCATGATATTGGAGGCATGGCCTGATACCATTTCTAACAAGTTACAGGAAAAAAATATGGAGTTGTAGTTAGAGCAACAAAGGAATAACTTTGAGGTGATGTTTACCAACTTTTAATTATTTTTTATGAGAAAAAAAGAAAAGAAAATGAACAATTTACCTTAGTTTGCTAAACTTGTCAGTTCAAGTTTTACATCTGTAAGATTGGCAAAATTCACTGAATTTCACGGGTTATGTCTTTAAAATAATATTTGTATAACAGTTGTGTCACATAGCTGTGAAACTAGTCTGCACGTAAATAATTCTGAATAAATAATTTCAAAGGTTATTTGTTACTGTTTTTTTATATATTTTTTTATTTATTTATTTTTTTGTTTGTACCTTGTTTCATCACTTACCTAAATTAAATCTGCTCATTCAGAGGCCACTATTTGCCATGGATGAATTTGTAGGTCTGTGTTAGAAATCCACCTAAGTTCCACCTTAAAATAAACTTGCTTTTGTCTTTCTTGCTTTAATTTTTGCAGCCACATAATAGTGGCTGCTGCTGCACCTGACTGTGCCTAATTACCTCTGGAAAGCAATGTAAGTAACTAGCATTGCTATGAAACTCTTTCTTGTTTCCTTGCTGACTCCTTTGTTCATGTCATATTCATTTGCTAGTTCTGAAAATTCATGTTCAGACTCAGCTACACATGCAACCCACTTTGTTTTTATTTATCAGCCACCTAGCAACATTTTCTTCATCCACAATGACTATGTGTCATTCAAAGGCATTATGTTGTGCAAGTATTTGTAGCTGTGCAACCATTTCTTTTTTTTCAGGAGCTGTTCATCTGACAGCACACGCTATGAAAAATAGGACATGATTTGTAATCTTTTAAGAGAAGCCGCTTAGTACTGAGGAAAACACCAATTCTGTTTAGGACAGTGCTGAAACGCTATGAGCAGACTTTAGCAGAGCCTGCACACACTTCTGGCCAGGCAGCTGCATCTGGCATCGTAGGACAGCACTGAGGTAGCCCTCTTGTTACCAGTTCTGCCAGAACTGGTATATCTATCTAAAACAAAAAAGGAAAACAAAGTCTCCCAGAAGTCCACTTGCCATGTGAAAATGTTATTTTTCTATATTTTTGATATATAGATGCTCAATAATAAATGGTTTAGATAATAAACCAGCTTTTCTTCCTTTTAGTTCTATAAGAAAAAGCAAGAAAAACCTGACAAACATTATATTTTTCTAGAAAACACTTCTCAAATTCTTACATTATGAAGCCAATCATTACTACTAACTCTTAAGAAAGGTAAGAGGAATATTAAAACCCCATTTTCCAGAGTCATTTGGTTACGTGAGACTTTTGGACTTCACTTGTAGCCTTCATTATATGGGAGAGCTTAAATATGTGACCAAAACGTGCCTTGAAGGCTGAACTTCCCCCCACAACATAGAAGGTAAATAAAAAAAAGACTAAAATATGTTTCATCTCTAAGTATCTTTGATATTAGGGCCAAGTTCATAATTATTAGCAGGTATGAAAGAAGAGTTTTGAACATCTATGCTAGTGGCACCAAGACATCCTAATCCAGAAGTAAATATTTTGTTTACATCTAACTTCAAATGTCTACAATAAAGACATCTGCATTGCTCTAAACTCTCTTTATTGTTAGGGTAGAGAAACAAACACTTGTAAGGAGCCTGTTCATCTCACCTCTTTCACATATACACTGCGATGAGATGAATAATTTCCTGTCCATAACTTATTCTACTGTATTGAGCATAAGGATGCTTCTGGTGACCAGATTGTATCTGACATTTGATAAAACCATCTTCCCTATCTTTATCAGGATATTGTCCTTGCTGAAACAATGGCACTTACATGGCAGGACTTCAGAATACAAATATTTTTCTTTTCAGATCAAATCTTTGGTTATTTTTTTAAAATTTTATTTTTGTTTTTGTTGTTGGCTCTTTTACACCTAGTAGAGATGGCACACTAATGCATATCTTTACACAGTATCTGACTTTCAAAAAAAAATCGGAATATGTAACCAGGGACATTAAGAACATATTTTAGTGGAAAAAAATGTAGACAAAATAAGAAAACACTTTTATATTTGATCTAACCGTTTATACATTTTCTCTCTTTAGGCTCAGGATAGGTGACCTAAATCTTGTTAACAAGATGTGACGTGCCTGGACTCAGCAATCTGTCCAATCACTTAAGATTTTCTGCATAAAAAGGGAGATGAAGAGGAGCCCCTCAAACTCAGACGTGTAAGTATATTTTTAGGGGACAGGGAAAAATGGGGGGAAAAGCAAGTTTAACTTTTTTAGGAACCAGAGGATGAGGGTGAATTTAGGCAGGGGCTTCTCCTAGATGGGTGCATTGTGTCTGACAAGGAGCAGGGCTTGGCAGTAGCTACAGCCACGCTATGAAACAGCTTAGCAGGACATAGGTCCTAATGCTCCACACTGCAGAGATTTCAGCTCACCTTAGGCTCTGTTTTGGAGTGAACCTTCAGTCCCTTCTGAAATGAAGCCTGGGCACTGCTCTGGTGTAATTCACTCCAGAAGGAGTATAACTACATCAAATGGCACCAGGCTTGGCTGCCCTCACTGCCCTCCATACACTTAAACACCACTCACCTTCCATGACCCCACAACAGGGAGTATGCCACATACACTCTTTTAGCTTCATGGTATAGAAACAACACTTTGGTGAACTACAGGATAGCCTTCAAATACACTGTGCAACTGAAAACAAACAAACAACAACAACAACCACCACAAAAATGACCAATTATATGTTAGAGACATAGGGGGCAGTTTAGAAGAGGGCCGGAGCCATTCACTTTGTAGTATGGGCTCTGTCTGGCTCACCTAGGACACACACTTTGCATTTTGGGGGGCAAGGGACTGTGAATCTTTAATTCTGCAGTGCATGGGGAAATTCTGTTGTCACATTAGTCTGATTTTATTGTACTGTTTTTCAGAGGTGATACTAGTTTCAGAACTGACTTTGGGCTCTTTGCATCCCCTTTCATTCTGGTTGCAAACATGTCCTTATTCATGGTCAGCATCGTGCCCTATAAATATTTCATTGATTCACACAGAGATCTCACTGCTACCCAGTATAAATAAAACTAACAAAATCCAACTCAAATTGAATAAGTGTGTAGAGAGCTTTTATGCTCCAACCTTAGCAACATAGCTGCATTAACCTTCAGACAAAATTAAAACTGTTTATGTTTGCTTTACAGGGTGTGATAGTGATTTTTACAAAATCTTTTATAAACTGTATTTTCCTCTTACCTGGATGCATTACACTAATGCTCTGTCTAGGGTTAGGGTCTAGATGTTATTTCAATATAAAACAATAACAGCATAACAGTGATGTATGAAACTCTGCTGCCAATAACAACTAAGGGATCTGAGTTTTCCAAGATGTCGAGACTTTGAATTGCACTCACTTGAATGAAATACATGGTATCATTTTGAAATCTTAATTTTAGGGTATACTATGCATACCTTTAAATATTATTATTATTATTATTTTTACAAGTAGGTTTAACAATGTCAGTGATAGTACACAATCAGTAAACACTTCTAACTTCTAATTGAAGATTAGAACACGGAGACATTGTGTCACTGGCATTTTTAAATTGAAAAGTGTTTTTTGACCACAATAACAATTTTTAGAGAATGCCTGCTCTGTCTGACATTTTGTTTTCTTTTACTTTTCTTTTTAATGGGAAATCTGCAAACTAAAACTTTTCCCTAGTGACCTTCAAGGACTATCAGAAGAAAACATGCTATTTTTTTCTCCTTAAATGCTTTTTTGAAAACATTTTTCAGCTTTAGAGTTCCTTGAAGAAACAAATAAATGAAAAAGTCATTAAAAATATTGAAACAAAGTGCTCAGAAATCAGGCTTTTGCAGGTAGATTTACATGACTGGGTTCTACAGTTTGAAATGAAGCTGGTTCCTCTACACAACACAATTACATTTATTATTTTAGACAATTACTAGAAATCAATTTCATCAATTGTGTGGTGAGCTTTTCCTGTGTAAATTCATATGCAAGCATAGGCCTAGATTTAGCCTACCTAAATTTAAGCAATTAGGCATTGAGGGAATTGAGACCCTGGCTGCCCAGCTGTCTCTAGTTAATGGAGAGAGAGGTCTCTCTAGAGGGCAATTCAGATATTAGGTGTGTGCACTGGGTGCCTCTCCCTCATTCCCTTCCTAGGGGTTATGAGGAACCTTGGTGTATCTCCTTTCTTAACTTGTGAATTTCAGTTAAGTAAGTAAATTTAGGAGAGCTGTTGCATTTATGACTTTTGTTGCGAGGCTGCCAAGTCATGAAACACAGCACAGGGTAAGAACTTCTTCAGTGGTCAGACCAAAGTCCTTCTCCCCATATCTTGCTCCCACCAGTGGCCAGCAAGGCTGAAGGACTGGTCCTGCCCACCTTGTGCAGGCAGGATGTGTTTCCTGAGCCAGAGGTGGTGACTTTGGGTATAATAGCCCTCAAAATGTTTCTATATCATGTCAGTCTGGTGTGAACAAATTTAAGATCCCACATCTGCAGCATCTCGTGGGAAGGACTTCCACAACTTAGTTGTACAAAGTAGTTCAATGGGAAGAAATGGGAGGGAATCTCCTGACCTGTTGGAAAACTGAAGGAAGATGGGAACTGTGATATAAACTGTGGTTGCTCAGAAAGCAGTGCAGTGATGCAAAGGAGTATCCCTACAGACTACGTACATCTGTATAAACACATAGTATGGAAAACTAGATACGTGCTCTTTTTTCCAACACCGATTCTTGGCAACAAATCAATTCTTAAATCATTACAAAGCATGTGCAATACATAATCCCAGGAAGTATGCAACCCATTTAATTCTTCTGCTTGTTTCTGTATCTGTAAACTAGTTTGATGCCAGTGCAATCTGCCAAGTTTGGGCTGGGGAGGGGGAGAGATGGTTCAGTTCCTTATTAAGACCTTTTCATGTAACATTACTCCTGGATACAGGTTGTGGTTACCTTTTGTATTGTTATCAAATATCCTTTATAAAGCGTGCAGCTTAGGAGGATCAGAGTCTGTTAGCACTGTTTGGGACACATTATGTCCCTTATCTACTGGAACTTCATCCTTCCTTACAGAGAAATGTATTTTTCTATTGTATCCACGGGAACAACCTTCAGCAAGGGTAGATATCCAAACAGACAGTTCAGCTCTGCCCCCATTTCCTCCCCCTTCCTCTGAATGAATTCCTATCTAAATAATTCCTGTCTATACAGGTGTTGAGACAGGCAGTTCTCACATGAAAAAAGAGAGAGAGAGAGAGAGGGGGGGGGGGGGGGGGGGGAAGAAAAAAAGGAAAACAAAATGATGACAAACGAGTTTACCTAGTAACCATTTGGAAACACTATCTTCTACCTCTACCTAACCGTAAATGGAAATATGTGCTTTACACCTTCTCTAATCACAAGGTTTAGGTGGCCATACAATAACTGCATGTTTGGAGCTATTCATTATGACTGACTCCTGAGATTTAGAATATGTGTGTGCTTGGACATCTTAGCCATAGAAACCTCAGAAACAGCTACTAAAGCACAAAATCCCTTCCCTTAGTATGCACAGGCATAACGTACCTAATCCTTTATCTCTGGCAAAGCTGCTGTCTTTTTGCCAGGGGCATGTTCGGTGGTGTGTGGAATCTGGAGCTGCTGCCTGACATTGCTGGTGAAGGTGCGCAAATACCATGGTGATGGGAGTGATATAGGTGCCTAGATAGATAGATGGATGGATGGGTGGACGGATGGATGGATGTTTTCTTTACCCACTCGCCAGCTCTTTGATTCAACCAGCCCAACTTGATTTTCCAGATTATTTAAGTAAGGAGGCTCAAATCCATCTGTTTGAGAAAGCCTGGCAAGCAATCAAGCCCCCTGCAATTCTCCCCTGCTGCCATCTCAAAATTAAAGGTAAACACTGAGCAGTTCTCATTTAAATATGAAGCATCTGATACAGCCTTGATTTTTTTTCTCTTTTTTTTTTTTCTCTCTTTTTTTTTTCTTCAGTTGCTGGAGAATAAAAACAACAGTTGAAGGAACTGCAGTCAGTAAAAAGGTTTCTCTGGCAAGGACGCCAAACTAAATAATGACACCCAAAGCAAAAACATGCTTCACTGAAACTAAACTTTAGTCAATTCACTCACCGAAACAAAGGATTTTTTGTAATTTCAAAAGTGAACATTGTACTTTACTCTGGCAGCCATTTGTATGTTTTTCAATGATCTGATTATGTATAAATCCCAATTTAGCATGCCTTTCAGCACCTAACTCCTATGAGTGATTTGAAAACATTAATGAACTTTTCTATAGACTACAGCTGGTCTTCTCTTCCTCCTAAGTTTTTTAAAATGCAAGCTTTAGTGACAGTGTTTTGATGTGTTTCATTTGTTGATGTGTATTTTCTTCCCCCCCCCCTTTGTTTTTAATTACTTTGTAAATATTTATAAAAGATACAGGATCTGTTTCATATTCTCAAAGCAAGATAATGCCTTTTCCTTCATTCCTGTCCTCTGAAGTTGCTGTGCCTTCATGTGCTCTTCATAGTTTGATGAGACCTGTACTCCTTAGAAACACAGCCATCAACATAATCTGAAATTTAGCATAAGATTAGTTCAAAGGTGGCTCACAGGGATAAAGTCTCAGCTCCTACTCAGAGCCTGAATAATCAAGCAGTTTGCAAGATTGGCTAGATTTCACTCCTGGCTTTGCTCTGTGTCTTTGTCTCCATGTCTTTACAATTTGTAAAACAACTCCAGTCTCTGTTTGCAGGATTGTACATCTCCTTTACACTGGCCTGAAGGGGTACTGTAAATCTATCCCTCTCGGAATGATTTAAAATGCTGCAGGTGAAACTCCCTCTCTTCTACCTTCTCCCAAGCTCTCTGTGGGGGCTCGATATCTGAGCACTGAGAGTTAAAGGCAAAAACTTCAGTGGGAATGTCTCATGGCTACAGCACAAGACAGTTTGGCATATCTGCATTTTTCACGTCAAGCGCTTCCCACCCTCAGTAGGACTTTTTGTGCTAAAGGGGCAGAGGGGACCCTACTGGCGTTCCTGATATTCCAAAAAATAATATTCTAAAAATACATATATATATATATATATGAATAACAATTCAAAAAGAAATTCATGTAGGGTTAGCAAGACAATCATATACAATTCTTAGAAATTGCCCTATAGAGCACTTGTTTTCTGCAAATTGCTGAGAATTCATTTTTTCATCTTTTGAAAAGAAATTTAAGCTTACCTTCACTACCAATTCAAATGTTATTAGCAACAGAAAAACAAATTTTAAAAATAATTCCTGAAAGGCTGTAGGTAGAAAAAAACTGTGAAAGACAAATCTTTTCCATGCAAAGGCTTCTGCTGACTGAATCGTTACTTTCAGCTGAAAGTCTGAATTGTTGAAAATTCCTACTCAGCTCTATCCCTTCCTACCTTGTTCTTTTCCTGTAGGAGGAAAACCAAAACCTGAGTTACTGCGAATTATTTTCCTAAAAGTTGTGTTTTCTTTTACTCAGCTGAGAAATCATTTGAAATACCCTGAGTCCTCTTATTTCTTCAAAATAATCCCCTACCGTAGACACATGAAGTAGTGTAACCACATTCCAACACAGCCATATTTATTAAAAATTCAACGTCCCGTGTATTTTAAGTAGAAGATGTTTTGGTTTTAAGAAATTGTGGAAAATGTTAAAATAAATGTTGCTCCAATCATTGCCCAACCAGTACACTTAATTAATTTTACAACCAGGTGGTGAAAATGAACTTACTTCTAATTTTAGGGTTATTTGGCCCAGCTCTACTACACCATGGTGTAATCGATACTACAAGTCCTACTTCTCCAGCTTGTCAAGGCACAAGGCAAATCCAGCTTCCAGGGATGGAGATTTTAGGCCTAACTGCAATTTAGCACCTCATATAAAATGCTCCTTCCTTTCTGCCTGCTGAACCCAGATATTTGAAAAACAGCATGTGTGGGTTTTGCTGCCACGGGTAAGCAGCCCCACTCCTTTTGCTCTGAGCTGTAAATATGTAAGCCACTTTTTGCTGATGATCTCTTTCTGATGCCCTGGCAGACTGCAGCAAATTGCTGATGGTTGTTTCAGCCTCTCTTCCAGACATGAGTCTTCATTCCACAGTCCTAGATAAAATAGTGTAAACTTGGGGAAATTCCAGACTAAAATTGTTAATGGATTGCTGGATTCAAAAGAATTAACTTGGTGGAGTTATTTCTGAACAACACTAGTGTAATTGAGATGCAAATTAGATCTCTTTAGCATTAATAAATGATTAGTTAATATTCAAAATATCAAATTCATATGTAGTTATACATAAACTTACAAATAAATAAATTACTCTGTCATTGCCTTCTTTCTGCCTGATTTTTCCTCAGGGTTACTCTTTTGATGGTGATAAATATTTTTATTATTCCTCATTTGTGGGTTACTGAGTTTTGAAAACACTTTCTGGATACACGTACAAATGCATGTGATTTTAAAGGATATTGAATTAACTCCACTGCATCTATGCGAGCACTAGAAAGGGCAGTAAATGCACATCACCCATCATCCCAAGAGCAAGAAGCAGGCAGGGCTCAGTGTCCTTTGCTGATGAAGTTTGATGCAAGGGACAAGACAGTGCTGTGCTTCCTTAAGGACTTTCTTGCATCACTCCTGCATTGCCTATGCCCATCAGTGACTAAGGCAGAGTGCTCTGACTGAACAGATTTGATTAAACCTTTCTGGGTGTAGATCTATCACAATCCTGCTTCTTCATGTTGCATGATAACATCCAGCCCCAGGCAGACTTTTGATTAAAAGTTCCCCTGAAGATTTGTGGAGAAATTCTGTTTATTCCCACAACTCTGAGAGCATTGAGGTTATGTGCCCACATTTTGAAGTGCAAATTACATAAATTGCAATTTGGCAAAGACATTTCAGGAGCTGGGAAACTAACTGGGGAGGCCTATAGAAGTTTTCCATTGGACTATGGTCAGGAAAAAAAAAAAGCCTATTTTAAAAAAAATATATATTATTTTTGAGTTTAGCCCACATAATCTTTAAAATTGGGGGTGATGACTAAAGAGAAGGACAGAGCTTAGCGTGCAAGATTGGACCTGGAAAAACTTTAGAGAATCATTTTTCAAAGGAGAACCACACACTGAGGTCACAACCAGACTTCTACCATGTGATTTATTTTCTATTCAGCACTTGCTATATTCTTGCCTCTTCATTTTCACCTTTGTTTTAGAGACAGAAAATGAGTAAACTTTTTTTTTCCCTGACTCTGGAAAGTTTGTTGCTTAGTTTTAGAAGAATTTGGAAATGTGTTTGCCAAGTCATTTTTGAACCACACACCAGCAAAGTGATTATTTATTACACCTCTCGCTGCTATAAATACAAGTCACCTTGGCCTACTCGTGATCCAAAAGCAGCTTGATTGTACAAGTTCAAACTCTTTTTCACTCTTTTCCCAACCAGTCCATAGGTAAGGGATGGGTAGAACTTGCCCCTGAAAAATAAAAAAAGTATTTGGGCTGTTAGTTCCTAATCAGTTAAGCACCAGAGGCGCAGTCTGAAATATTTCATTGATGATTTGACAGCTAACAGTGCAGGGGCTGACTCAGGACTTCTTGTTCACTCTTTGCTCAGACTGAACCGTGATGATTTTTATCAAATTGAGGAGTTAATAGAAAATGCTGACTGGATCTCTTTGATGCCAGTGTCAGTCTTAATTCAGAATTTCTCTGGTATGCTGTGGAAAGTACTTGAAACAATATGGAAACATCTAGGTCACTGTGGTAAGAATTTCAGTGGGATTTTCTAATTCCACATGGGCAGTACACCGAGGGGCCATTAAAGATCAGGGTTGTGGTGCCAGGCATCCTGAGGACTTGCTGGGATACTGAGAGTTCCTGCTCTGCACTCAGCTTCTGTGCACTTGATGGTCTGTGCCAGTAGCATGGTAAGATGATAATGTCCCTATTAATATGGACTTGCTGCTGAACACAATGGTTCCAAAGTGCTGTGTGATTTTCAGACTTTCCACTTCTGCCATCAAAGCATTCCGGAATTCCTCTAGTTTGACAAACTTCTGGTGGGCATACAGCAGCACCAAGCAGCAGTTCAGGAGAGAAACAGGAAAGACAGAGCTTTCTGTCACTGAAATCAGTGAATACACACGGGTGGCATGTGATCACACAACTTTTATTTTTTTCCTGCTGCTCACAAAATCTTGGCATTCAGAATACCTCCCTGCACTGTGCTCTGGGGATAGAGCAGAACTGACTCTTCTCTCATTGTAGGTCACTTGATTCACCAGGCTCCACAGATCAGGGATTAATTTTTATCAGCTGCACAAGAAAAAGAGATGAAGACACAGAGATAAAGGAAGCACATTTCTTCCTCTGTATTCCTGGGTAATTTGCTTATCCCCACAGGAATCATTTACTATAGCAGAGATCAATAACAGTATACCAGTATAAGCAGGAATTCTTGTAAGAGTCCTTATCCACATAATTATAAAATGGTCTCATCCTACTTCACCTTTGATCTCAAAACACTATATTTAGATATGTCATGTTCACTATCTGCAGCATTCTGAATGTGCGATTCTTATCTATGCGTAGAGATTGAGCAGATGAATACACAGTAGTCTTGAAATTATTCCCATTTAAATATTTTCCATTCTCAGAAAAATGATGGGAAAAGGCGTCAAAAAACAATTTCCAGTTAAAAAGTATGCTAAAAAATCTGATATAAATGGGCCATTTCTAATAACTCTGGCACTGAACCACTGAACAAAACATGGAACCATTTCATTGCAACAATTCTGTAAATAAAAAATAAAAAACCAAACATTTATGGGATACAGACCATTTTCTTATGTTGAAAATAAAGGAATATAGATAACATATTTGATGTAGAAATAAACTGAAGTTGGCTGAACCTTTCAGTAGGACTTACTGAAATTCACATGAGCTTGTCCATCCAGATGAAGCTGCTTTATTCTACTGGAACATTCTTACAAGATCTTACCGATTTAAAAACAACAGTCAAAGTATTCAAAATTATGAGTTAGACTGAAAGAAAAATACAAGTTTAACTACTAAGATTAGTATTTTTTCCAAAACTTTTTTTAAAATTTGCTATTTATTACCACTTTCTTATTTGAAAATGCATTTTGTCTGATCAGATCTTCCTGAAATACAATCAGTGCTTTATGAGGAGACATAACAAAATATTTGTTCTTGTTAACTGAAAAACAGGCATTTCAATACCTTTTTTATTTCAACAATAAGAAAAGTGGATGTTGAAAAAAACAGTTTGTTTAATTATCCAGAACTATATAAAACAGCTTAATTTGTGAAGTGTATGGAGCATGTCCAGAGAAGGGCTATGAAACTGATGAAGGGCCTGGCACACAAGTCCTATGAGGAGCTGCTGAAGGAACTGGGATTGTTTAGTCTGGAAAGGAGGAGGCTCAGGGGAGACCTCATTGCTCTCTGCAACTGCCTGAAAGGAAGGTGTGGGGAGCTGAGGGTCGGCCTCGTCTCACAGGTAACTAGCAATAAGACTAGAGGAAATGGCCTCAAGTTGCACCAGGAGAGGTTTAGGCTGGAAATTAGGAGACGTTTCTTCTCAGAAAGTCTGGTTAGGCGTTGGAACGGGTTGCCCAGGGAGGTGATGGCCCTGAGGTTGTTCAAGGAAAGGTTGGACCTGGTGCTTAGGGACATGGTTTAGTGGGTGATATTGGTGATAGGGGATGGTTGGACCAGATGATCTTGGAGGTCTTTTCCAACTCTAATGATTCCATGATTCTATGATTGCAAATTTCTTCGGTAAAAAAAGAAAAAAAAGAAAATCCAAATATGACCTCATCTTTTAAATGAAATCCAAGAATCACCTTGTGCAGTCTTACTTACAATCAAATCAATATCAGACTAAATGCCTGGAAACACATTCTTCATTTTATTTTCTCACTCACACTGTGAGATAAACATAGGATAACTGGATCATAGGATGGAGGACCCCTATGGCCCAATCTTTTTCTCAAACATCAGACCAAGATGCTGAGGACCATGTCTGTTTGTGTCATGAAAACCTCCAAGGATAGAGACTGCACAAACTCTCTGGGCAGCCTGTTCCACTGCCTGGATGCCCTTATGGAGAAAAGGGTTTTAATTAATAGCTTGTGTGCATGGGTAAGTGTGTATATATGTGTTGTGGTTTAAACTGGCAGGCAGCTAAGCACCACACAGCCATCCACTCACTCCCTACTCTGACAGTGGGATGGGGGGGAGAATCAGAAAAAAAGTTAAAACTCATGGGTTGAGATAAAGACAGTTTAATAGGACAAAAAAGGAATGGAAAATAATAATTATGATAAAGGAATACCCAAAACCAAATGATGCACAATGCTATTGCTCACCACCTGCTGACAGATGCCCACCCAGACCCTGAGCAATGGCAGCCCCACCCAACCACCACCTCCCTCTCCACTCCATTTTTATGGTTCAGCATGCCACTGTGTGGTAGGCAACTTCCCTTTGGCCAGTTTGTGTCAGCTGTCCTGGTTCTGTCCTTTTCCATCTTTTTGTGCACCCCCAGCCTCCTCACTGGCAGGGCAGTGTGAGAAGCTGAAAAGTCCTTGGCTTAGTTCAATCACTGCTCTGCAACAACTAAAATATCAGTGTGTTATCAATGTTATTCTCATCCTACATCCAAAATGCAGCACCATAGCAGCCACTAGGAAGAAAATTAACTGTCCCAGCCGAAACCAGGACAATATAAGTTGTTGTTGTTGTTGTTGCTTTCAATTTCTCGATAAATATTTCATGAACCATCTGCCAGTGACTGCAGAATGAGTAACGCTGGTCTAGAGCATATGGGCAGAACTTCTCAAAATGCTCTCTTGGTCACTTTACTACATAACACCAAACTTGGATTTTCCACCAAAATTCTAAAATATTCATAAGAAATTACTGTTAATACAGAGATATATACAGCTGAAATACTAATTAAAACAGATCAAATTAAAAAAAAAAAGGGGGGGGGGGGGTTGAATTCAGGTAGCTTTCTTCACTAGAGTGGCTGAGATTTCTGAGTGGAAAGCAGCACATAATAGCACATTGCCCAAATGCCCAATCACTTTCTGAATTAGACTAATAATCTGTAACTAGTAACTGAGGAGTGGATGGGAAGCCTTAACTGATATTTTTCTAAAGAACCTGAAGCATAAATCATTTTTGTCATAATATCCATCTTTGTCTAATATTGACAGAGACTGGGTGCATCGTAGATTGCTATTTTTTGGTATTTCTCAAGCATCTAAATACTAGTGTACAGGGCAAAAATAAGACTGGAGAAGTCAGCCAGGGCCATGGAGCAAGCTTGGGCATTGAAGGTTCACACATTTTAATTGCTGCCAATCTCTGCTTGGGCTGCTCCAGTTGCCTCTGCCTGAGGGAAATCTGCCCTAGAGGGAGCAAGCCTGAAGCAGTGGGGATGAGAGGCAATTATCATCAGTTGCCTTGGGACCAGGCCCCGGACCTCTTTTATTTGTTGGTAAAGACCACTTAGCCAAGACCCCTGTGGGGCTCTATGAGAACGCTGATCAAGGGAATGCAGTCTGGCCTGTTCTGTACTTTTCTGCCAGAGATCATGTAGGCCAGAATTCCTCCCCCAGACACATTTAACTGAAGCATGCAAGCCAGAAGCTTCATTGCTCCAGGCCTCTGAGGAGTCAACAAAGATACATCTGGAAGGTGATTCAGCACCATGAGAAGCGTCTGGTTTTCTCTATTGATTATTGGCCGCATTTCAGTCACCTACACACCTAAAGTAGCCATCTCAGATACCTTTAAAATTACTCAGGGTTAATTTGGGCTATAATTACTCAAACAACATTGTGAAGGGCATCTCATAATAGCTCCAGTTAAGAATAGACTGGACTATTTGAAGGGATCTGGACACCTGGGCATTAAGTGTGCATGTACAAATCAGGATATTAACAATAAATGCAATCTATCAAACCTACCACAGTAACTACACATGGTGTGCATATAGAAATAATGTGTGGT
Source organism: Cygnus olor (assembly GCF_009769625.2). NCBI lineage: Eukaryota > Metazoa > Chordata > Aves > Anseriformes > Anatidae > Cygnus > Cygnus olor. Next base: position 166,074,550 of record NC_049169.1, on the reverse strand, counting down.
GCATGCAGAACCCAGCATTTCTGGTCTACATTAAATGAATAACTGAATGAAACTTTGATGAATGATTATACCCCGAACAGGACATGGTCTCCTTGTATGTAAGGGAGTTGTATAAGCATTCATTGCCTTCTGCTGCTTCTAAATTCAATAGGTTGACTGATTATGCAGTGCTCATCTTTCCAGAAATTATTTCATACAATGGAGATACTGAGTTGGGTTTCAAGCTTCCAAACGTGCACATAAACAGAAATGCTAGACCATTTGTCTTATTCATGTTTGGCCAGTTGAGGAAGCTCATCTTTTACAGACTGATGATTACAAGTTTATTTCATGTTATTTATTTGTCTAGGTTTTTATCTTGGCTATCTAACAGTTTGCACTTAATGAAGAATTTGTGAACTGAAATCTGGAAACAGTGGATTGAAGTGCATTGGATCATCCAAACCTTATCTTTCTGCATAACATGATAACTACTAAGCTATCCAGTTATGCTGCACTGTCTCTGCTAGAGAATCTTTTACCATCTCCATAGAAGTCTGCCCCAAAGCCATCATTCATTCCATTTGTCCACTCCTTCTCTGCTCATTCAAAGCCTGGGAAAGCAGGTGCATCTTCCAGTTAGCCCTGGAAAGTCATATATCTTAGCTGTAAAAACCAAAAAACATAGAAGTGGCTTGTGAAGTGTGAGATGATAGTCTATTCATCTTTAAAACTGCCAGGGACACTATTGTCATAAACATGGCTAATGACTAGTATCCATTGTCATGTATAAGGAGCCATAAACCAAAGTGGAAGAATGAAGGTCTGTTATGCATGTTGTAAAAACCTGGTGTGATGAAGGAAACCTGCTGTGACCACATGAACCCCCAGGCTAAACATGCCTGGAAATTGCAGATATTTCTTTGTCATTGGTTTCACATTTTTCAGGGAGATAGACATATGGAGGAATTCCTATCACCTGTGGCTATTCCCTGTGCTGAGGTCAGGGCAGATAAAGAAATTCCATTTCTTGGGAGCTATCTTTCTAGTTTTCCTTATGTATTCACCACATCTCCCCAATACTTCACAGCATTTTTTGCCACCATTGCTCAAGGTTTGCTGCAGATAGGATAAAAATTTTTCTCTTCAGGGAATTCCCTCAGATAATCTCTCACAGGGTGTGTCAGGCACTGAGTGAGCTCTGCCCAGTCTCTGAGAAAACCAAAAGCCATGTATATCCCATTAACACAATGAAGGCCAGGTTAACTGGCCCTATTACTGGGGCTCTCAAACACTGCCTTCTGATGACTTCCAGATGTTTGTAAATTGGACATTTAAGTGTGAGCTAGTCAACCAAGGCTTCTTTTATAGTTACTACAGGAGAAAATAAACATCACCAGAGGCGATTTGTATGACCTATCTTAGATGCCTATCTCGGGATGAGATGAATCACCTTCTGGAGGTGTCTCTGTCTACATCTACTGTATATACAGAGGCCAACATGTCTTGCTTAGACTTAAATTCCCATTTAAAAAAAAAATGAGATTTTTAGATAACCATTTGTCTCAGGAACTTGGACTTTAATAAAACATCAAATAATGTGGGACTTGTCATGTGAGATACTACACTGTCATCCTAATACTAGGTCTCTCAACCCTGGTTTCAAAGTCAACACCTTCTTCCAAGAAACTTCTTTATATTTGTTTACAAAAAGGTGTCTATCTTCACACAGTCACCCTGAAAGTCAAACTCATATGTTCATTTCTGAGGTATGCAGTAGTATCCTGTGACTTGCACAAACCTTGACCTCCCAGATCTGTCAGGGAAAACATGCCCTGAAAACAGGCCCAGAATGTTGACTTCTCTATCCTCTCTCCCTGGTTTCTCCATATTAGGAATTCAGGAAGGGCCAGTTCAGTCAGTCCTCAAGGGAATAATATAAATGGAATGATCTTAGATCTGGGCTTTACAAAACTGCTCTTAATTACTATATAGACTTATACCTAGTGTCCTTTTTGAGCTGGTTCTGTCAGAATTTTTGACCTTCTCCTTATATGTTTCATTCTACATTCTTTTAGAGTGTTTAAGAATTTATACTGCTTACCTCTGCTTCTGTGTTGACTACCTGAAGTTCCTGGATTTGCTTGATTGTCTAAGAGCTTGGGCTGAATGAACTACAACATTTGTTCTGAAAGTCTGTATAACAGAGCAATTAAAATCAAACAAGTGTTGGAGTAGATACCTATTAATGCAAACATTGTGACCACGAGTTGCACCCTATTCAGAATCACAGATCACGTACCTTTCACAATTGGCATGCCATATCAATAAACCTAGGCCTTGCAAGTCACTGAGCTTTCATAGTTGCTTATTAGAATAGCTAGAATTGCCATTTTGTTCTTGGTATGTATATTTAAAAAAAAAAACAACAACATATAATTCAAATCACAAGTTCCATTTTTCCTGTTAGTTGTGTTTTCTGAAGGCAGTAAGATTCATCAACAGCATATTTGTACTTCGTACCTGTACTCACATGCGTACATACTGCGTATACAAAGCAACACAGAAACGTAAACACAGATCACTTGAGCCAAAGGTAACCATTAGGAGGAGTTTGTCAAAAGCGTGCAACAACACACAAGCTCCAGACTGGAAAAGCTGGTTTCATACTACTTAAGTTAGGCACCTATTCACTATAGACTACCTCCTTGTCAAATGAGACGTATATCTCTGGAAGGTGATTTGGCTCACTCAGGATTTGAGTTGTCCTCTGATGGTGTCAGACTCTTTTCGCTGAAGACAAGCCTAGATATTCAAAGTTTTACATGCTCAGGAACACCTTAGATTTGCCAAATGTAGTGTAACTATGTATTTATTCGAGACAAATATTACTGGGCTTCTCACAGCATGTGGCCTTCATCTTGCCTAAAATACAGTATGTACAGTGTAGGAATCTACATAAGGTGTCTATAGCCTCACTGAAGTGATTTGAGACCTAGTCAATCCAGGTCACTCTCAAGCAGATGCCTGATCACCTGAATTGTTTCCCAGACTTCACTAAATTGTGCTCTGCTAGAAATGTAGATACCCAGCTTGTAGCTAGACACACTTAGACACCAAAGGCTAGGACAACCTAAATCCTTCCTCAGTCTTCCTCTAGTGGCTTCAGTTGACACGGCTTTTAAATAAGCCTTAAGTAAGACAATAAATAAGGAAAAAGAAATGACAAAGAAGTCTTAGAAGGTCAGAATGATTGACTTTGTATTTGCAGTCAATATTAGTGTTTAAGTTACCTGATCACTTAGAAAGATTTAGGATAGGTCTCACTTTCTGGCATTTAATTCACTTTGACCTCCAAAAAGAGTATCTTAGTGCCAAACTGACAGCCATTCTGATAGAATAGTCCTTTCATTATTTCCCATTTAGGTTGTGTAAGTTTCTCTGGAATAATTAAATGTGGTATATAGGAAAACATTACCCTTGCATATGACAATTTCACCTTGAAAATATTTGGGCACAAGTCAATGGAGCTGGTTGCTATACTGTGCTGGCCAGTGAGAACATGGGACAGTGAAAGAACTCCATGAACTTGGACACCCTGGCTGATTTCTAAACAATGCATTATTCCCAGAACAAACTGCTATTGATTTCAATAATTATATTCTGCTGGCTGCTCAATGCTTAAAAAACAAAACAAACAAACAAACAAAAAACCTCCCCTGATCTAGGTATTTAAGTACTTAACTGTCTATCTGCTTTTAAAAATCTTCTTATTTGAAGTATGAACTTTAGGTTCCTAAGTCACTTAGAAATCTGAAGGACAGTTTTTCCTCTCCAAAAACTAGAACATGATAGGATCAAGACTGAATTTTTTTTTCCTTGTTCTCTTCTTCTCCTCCCTTCCCTAGTATAATTGATATTCCCCTTAGTACCAGTGAGAAAAAACAGCAATGACAGCAACAAAACAAAGAAGCAAACAAAAAAATCCACCTCAGTATTACAGAGTTTTAGCCCAAAGCACAGTGAAGTTACCTCAGAAGGTTCATCATAAAATACTGAGTAATAACTTGGTGGTAAGGGTGCTTACTGGAGATGTGTGAAATAGCCAGATCACTCCAAAGCTAAGTGATATAACAACTAAGAGTAGCCTTTTTGGAAGCAGGGCTTTCTCATTTTTCATGTATTATTTGTGAAAGTCTTCTGTTTCTTTCCTATTTAAAATGAGTACATTTTCTTAAATCTTAGAAAAGTAGGGTAGAGTCACTTTGTTTTTTGCAAACCTCAGGGCTTAGCCGCTAGCACAGACTCACATATGAAGCTCTTTCACAAAACCTTTGATGCTCCCCTACATGAAATGAGTCACATGAAAACCACGTGAAATACTATGTATTTTATATTTTCAGCAGCAAACAAAACATAGGTGAAAGCAGACTCGCACGCACATAATTCCCTTCCTCCCTGCTCCAAAACAGTTAATATAGTTACTCTATGTTATGGCAGATGAGCGATATTTAATACCTCTTTGGCTTCTTTGTACTATGTACTACATGGAGCTCTCAACATCTGGCCAGAATTCTGTTCTTCGTAACATGAAGGCTGGGATTCCCCATTCTCCCAATTGTTAATGATAGGCTAGAGTTTTATTTGTAGTTCCTCAGATCCAGCATATTTCTCTCTCTCTTTACATGTCAGGGTGGTTCTGTTGTACTTTAAAGTTAGTTTTAGAATGATAATTATGGATCAAGAGTTCACATAGTGCTGTTCTTGATGTTAATAAGCAGATAAATGTATAATCGCTCAGCATTATGAAAAGTTCTAACTGAAGGACCAAAAGACTTTGTCATTTTACTCCACCCTTTATGAGTCAGTAAAACTGATTGAATTATATAGCAAAACTAACACTTCACTCTGATGAAACTCATTAAAAAAAAAAAATGTCACTACATGTTGGCAGTTCATAAAAGGAGACTAACTAGCTTATCCATTGGTACTAACATGTCTTTAATGATGGTAGCATTCTTTACAAATTAAATAGCTATTAATTAAAAAGCCTGTCCAGATATGCTTTTTTGTCCATGTGAATATAGGTAGCTACCTGTCTTATTGAAAAGATCTGAAGTGCATCAAATTTAAGACCAGTTGGCTCTCACTTAATCCAAAGGATGACCTTTTGGGTCCTAAAGTTCCCTTTCTATTCACCCATTGATGTACAAATCTGCATTGAAGGAGTGGTGCCTCGGATCAGTGGCTTTTCCAGTCCAACCAGTGATTTCCCCTTGAACCAAAACGTATCCATCTACTGCTATAGAAAAGAGGAATGCGGATGGTGCATTCTGTCTCTGATGTTTTGTGTTTGGGTGATTCCTGTCAATGCTATAGAAGGTTATTGGAAAAGAAGACGAGATGATTCCACCAGTGTTGGAGAGCAAGGTTGTCACCTACTTTCCTTCACAACTGCAGCAAGTACAGTTTAGAGGCATTGGACAGCTGTGAAAGGTTTTAGAGGTTAAATATACCTGGATGAAGATGGAGTAACTGGTGCTAGTTTATGGCACAGTGAAGTCTAGATAAGTGCTTTTCCTAATTCCACTTTGAATTTCAGATGAGACTTAAAGAAAAGATAGGAAAGGCTTCAGATCTGTATGAGGAAACAAAGGGGTAACTTTAAAAGACTATATTTGGAAGTCAAGGGGTCCTCAGATGTGGATCTTACATATTTATCCTTTCTATAGTGTTTATTTCCTGCCCTGTCCCAGTAGCCACTATCTCTAAAATCCAGAGTGACAGCTGATGTCCAGCAGAAGAGTCATAGGCTATCATTCTCTCTCTATTTTTGATAAAAGAAGATAAGAAACTATTTCAGAAGTACCATGTTGTTAAATTGATTTTGACAGGATTAAAGATAATAGGTTAAGAATTTCTAATCTTTTTAAGAGGTTCAGACCAATGATCATGAAATCACCATCTTAAATCAAGACTTTGTCTCTGCATTTCCTGACACATTGGACAGTCACATAATACCATATAACTGAACTGATAAACCTAGTAAAAGAGACAAGCAAGGAAGCCTTTTCCTAGCTTTGTCAGAGCTCTTGGTTTACTGAATTTAAGCTATCAGGCTTTAAACTCTGGAGAACTAAAGAACAACTGCTGCATACCCATTCAGATTGTGCTTTAAATGACAGTCCCACACAGTAATGAAAGGAAACTATTTGTTTTGTATTGCTCAGCCCACACAGACGGAAGCTCTGATAACATGAAATCCCAGTTTCTTTGCTTTTCCTTTGCAAAACATACAAGAGACAGTTCTATGCTATGATCATGTATTCTTCTGTAAGCATGCTTTATGCATTTGTTGACTAGCTGAAAACAAAAGAAATAAAATCATAGAATGGGTTGGGTTGGAAGAGACCTTAAAGATCATCTAATTCCAACACCCTTAACCCTGGGCAGGGACATCTCCCACCAGACCAGCTTGCCAAGGGCCTCATCCAACCTGGCCTTGAACACTTCCAGGGATGGGGCATCCACAGCTTCTCTGGGCAACCTCTCCCAGTGCATCACCACCCTCAGAGTAAAAACTTTTTAGTATCTAATCTAAATCTACCCTATTTTAGTTTAAAACCATTACTCTTTGTCCTTTCACACAGAGTCCCCTGACAAAGAGTCCTTCCCCAGCTATCCTGTAGGCCCCCTTGAGGTACTGGAAGGCTGCTATACGGTCTCCCTGGAGCCTTCTCTTCTCCAGGCTGAACAATGCCAACTCCCTCCTTCATATGAGAGGCGCTCCAGCCCTTTGATCATCTTCGTGGCCCTCCTCTGGACTTGTTCTAATAGGTCCATGTCCTTCTTGTCCAGGGGGCACCAGAGCTCCAGTGGGGTCACAGTGCTCCAGGTAGGGTCTTACAAGAGCAAAGTAGATAGGGAGAATCACCTCCTTCAACCTGCTGGTCACTCTTTTGGACAATTGGCTTTCTGGGCTGCAAGTGCACATTGCCGGCTCTTGTTGAGCTTCTCATCAACCAACACCCCCAGGTTCTTCTCCTCAGAGCTGCTCTCAACCCATTCTCCACCCATCCTGTATTTGTGCATAGGTTTGCCCTGGCCCAGATACAGTACCTTAGACTTGGCCTTGTTGAACTTCATGAGTTTTACACAAGCCCACTTTTTAGACCTTTCCAGGTCCCTCTGGATGGCATCCCTTCCGTCTAGTGTGTCAACCACATCACACAGCTTGGTGTCATTGGCAAACTTGCTGAGGGTACACTCAGTCTCACTGTCCATGTCACTGACAAATATGTTAAACAGCACTGATCCCAATACTGGTCCCTGAGGAACACCACTTGTAACTGATCTCCACTTGAACATACAGCCATTGACTGTACTTCTTTGAGTGCAACCATTCAGCCAATTCCTTATGCACCCAATAGTCCTTCTGTCAAATCCATGTCTCTCCAATTTAGAGACAAGGATATCATGGGGGATAGTGTCAAATGCTTTGCACAAGTCCAGGTAGATGATGTCTGTTGCTCTTTCCCTATCTACCAATGCTGTAACCCCAACACAGAAGACCACCAGATCTGTCAGGCATGATCTACCCTTAGTGAAGCCATCTTGGCTGTCACTAATCACCTCCTTATTTTCCATGTGTCTTAACATAGTTTCCAGTAGGATCTGCTCCATGATCTTGCCAGGCACAGAGGTGAGACTGACCGGTCTGCAGTTTCCCAGGACTTCCATTTTTGTTTTTTAAAAATGGGTGTTATGTTTCCCCTCTTCCTGTCAGTGGGAACTTGACTACCATGACTTCTCAAATATGATGGATAGTGGCTTAGCAATGACATCTGCCAGTTCCCTCAGGACCTGTGGATGTATCTCATCAGGTCCCATGGACATGTGCACCTTTATGTTCCTTATCTGACAAAAACTTGCATTTTTGACCTTATGACATAGTCAGAAAATCAAATATCAATAAATCCCCCTCAATACTGATAATATCTGAGGTACTAAATCTCATGAATTTGACACCAAGATAATGATGTTTTTGTAACTTCCATCTGAATACTGATTTTTAAATTCTTGTCACTTACCCTCAGTGACATGTATTGATTATTGCTTGTTTCTATCCAGATATTTCAAGATCATTCTGCACATGTTCTGCTACCTGTAGACCTCATGCAAGTCTTTACATACTTTTGGTCAGTTGAATACTTCCATACTGCAATCACTGTACTGAGTACAGCTCATCATAGCTTTGAGATTTTGTTCATGTGTAGACACCTCCATGCTGATCAATAGATCTTACCCCAAGAGACAACTTAAACATCCAGGAGGTCAGATCAGTTGCCTAAATATAGGCACCCAGCATTGCTTGTAATATTCTTGTTGGAATAAAAAGATGGGGCTGATATTAGACAAGATCCAAAGATCTAGCACCCTTCTGGAGAGGTAGCAGAAGGCATGGCAAAAAAACCTAGGAAATCTAGGATGTTGGCAGACTTGTATATTGAGCTGAGCCCCTGGAGACAGGTGAGATGATTTGATCCTGTTTGGACATGGATATCAAAAGTAAAAATAAAAGTGTCTTGGATAATTGTTGAGTGATTTGTTCTGTTTTCAATGCTCCTGCGAATTTACTTTGACCCAATTAACACCATGTAATTTCTACTGATCCATACCAGTGTTACCTGGATTTTCATAGATATTAAATGGATCTTTGTGATGTGAACAAATTGTCTTCTTTTTAATTAAACATTTTTTATAAGCATACTGGTAAACACATAGTACATTAATTTGCCAGTAATTTAAGTTCTTAAATTTGTTATTCATGTGCGCATGAATGCTTACTGAAACAAAATTATTTCACCAGAACACCCAATCTAACTGCCACCAAAAGCTGCTGAATGATATGTTTCTGGCAACTATAGAAAATTTGCCCATGGGGATGTTTGAATGGAATGTTGCTATGTAACCAAACTCCAAAAAGTGTCTTTAAAACAGTGATGAATGAGTGAAGTGCACAAATAGATATTTTTTTTTCTGTCAGAAATATAATACTTACACAGAACCTTTTAATTGCATCAGTAACTGAACTGACAACCAAATAAATCTGACAAAGAATGTGAAAAACTTGATATATCCTACACTGATGGGTGGAGAAGATTTCAGGGAGGCTTTAACTAGTTATTTTCTTAATAACAAGGTTATATTTGCTCTTACAATTATGATTTCATGGAGTTTCAAAATCAGGATGACAGCAGCCTTCACATTTTGTGCAGAAGTCTAAGTATATTATCCTGGTAGCCTATAGAAATATGACTGAGAAAGATTGAAAGAGAAAGATTTAAGGGAAGGTGAAAGATTTACTGTTTTAATAGAATAACAAATTAAATTTTTGAGAACACTTTGTCTGTATGAAACTAAAGTTTTCTAATAAGAGAATGTTTATGAACTTATTTACATCACTTTTGGTCTGTTTTATTTTTGTACACCTTTTTCTTTATGTACTGATGCTTTTTCAACATAACATTTATGCAGGTGATAATTCTGCCTAATTTTACTTTGAAAATGGAGACAAGTAGGTGCCTAACTTACATACCTAAAAGTTAATGGACATTAATTCTGTGTGCCTTTGAAAGCACCTACCTTTTTTCTTTGACTTGATAAGCATCCATTTTTATAGAACGAGTTCACTAGGAACCTAAAATAAGTATCAAGATATGTTAGATATGTAAGCTAGACGAGCTGGACCACCTTTTACCTTGGTGTCTGTTTCTGATGATGACACAATGATGTTTTTGTGTCATCACTGGTAACACAGCAGAAGAAAAGAGTGAATGAAGAGAACCCACCTTGGACAAAATTAATTGTATAGTGATTTGTGCATGCATGTCTATACTCTACAGTGAGGCCTGATCTAGACACAGGTAGGTAAGTCTGTGGTAAATATGCAAAGAAAGCAAAGAGAAAGATAGACATAATACCAATCTCTAAACAATCCAAAAATATGTAGGTAAAGATCTAGGTGAAAAATTCGAAATAACAATAATAAAAAAAATCAAAGTAATTTTTCATCGTGTACATGAATAGAGTAGAATAGAATATAAAATATCTATAAAGTATCAACAATAGTATTCTTGCTTCAAAATGCAAATACAATCTCAGAACGGAATCTCTAGCTGGATAAAACAAAATTCAAATCCTACTGGTGCTTCATAGTAGTATAAATGTTGATGGTCCTGAGTTTGACAGCAGTCTGCAAAGCAATGCAATTGGACCTGGGTTTTAGTCTGGTGTATTGGAGTTACAGCAGAGAGGTTCTGCAATTGCACTGATTCCTCTGTGCTTCCATGTTAATATTTCCTCAACTACTTTCCGCTTTCAAAGTGACATAAATTGTGGTGAATATGTCTCACTATCTTTTTGCTTAAAATGGGGTTTCTGTCTCTGCTGAGAGTGGCTGTGAAACAAACAGTATGTAACTGGGCTATTGCTTTTGGAGAAACTTCACTTCTTGTCATGGCCTCTATCAGTGGTATCACACAGCACCACAGTTCTTGACTGGCATCTTTATGTCAACAATGCATTGCTTTCAGAGTGCATATTTGGAGTCAAAATATAAAGCTGCATTTATAGACAGGTATTTGAGAGTTAACTTTTATACCCCTAAATGGTTTTAGAACAGGTGACTGAAGAGGTACCTCATGCAGCTGAGATTTCATTAGTGCTATTCATCCAATTAAGATACAACACTGCAAGAGGGAAGTGGGAATTTTGTAAGGAGGTGTAGTATTATCAGTATTTACTTAACCAAGTGAATTATTTTTCTCTGTTAGGAGCCCCAAAAGTCTAATGGTAAACAGCCTAATGATAAGAGATCTGCTTCCAGAATTAATTCATACTTTATCCAATGGAAAAAAGGAAAACATTTATACTCAGGAGAAAACCATACCATTTTTAAAATGTAAACATGCAAGAATTAAAATTATATGTTTAATCACAAACAGAAAATACTTTCTGTATTCTTTGCAGATTTCACTGGCAGGCATTTTCAACATGCGTAATTTGTTAAAGTGCACAAGTATGTCATTTAAAAAGTAGCGCTCATGTTATTGTGCTTGCTTTCACTATAAAAATAGAAGTCCTGGCACTCAGATAAAATGAACAGAGTTTTGAAAATAAGTATTTTAACTCATGTCCTAGACACTTCTGAATCTGCTTTATACTCAGAAAGGTCTGTGCATGGGAAGGAGAGCATTTGCTGTTGTGCAGAAGCTGATTTTATGGAAAGTGGCTTTTTTCTTTTTTTTTTCAGTGCAATTAGAGCCTAATGGTTTTTAAAAGAAATCCTAGTCTCACATATTTATTAATTATATCTCATGGGACACAGCTCCTGTCTTCTCCATTTCTTCTTTCCACACTCAGGGTCAGGAAGAGGGATATTTTTTTTTTTTTTTACATCATTCAGTTTTCTTTTATTATTGACTTCTCTCCCATCCCCAGGGATGACCTCAGCAGATCTGCATGGGTGCAACTGAAAGCAGCAATTGGCCACTTCTTTTCTTCCAAGGGCATGACTATGACTTACCCAGGCAGATATGTAGGCAGACCTGAGCTCATTTTACCTCTCCTCAGAGCTAGCTGACTGAGCAGCAGTGTGGACAGGATGAATCCAGGGCTGTCTGTACCCACCTGCGCAGGCACGCTCCATAAATTGTTAGTCAGAGCCATGGGATTAACTCCCCTAACACTATCCACGTAAAAGCAGGTTTCAAAAAACATGGTAGGTGGAGGCTCCCTAGGTCATGGAAAGATGGAAGGTTCAAACACCATCTCATTGTACCAGAAGACAGGGCAATGAATCTCCCTTTGAAAATGTCCATCTTTTTCATTCTCTAAGGGATTGCAGTGATTATCTTTGACCTCTGTCTAACTTGGGGATGTTGGAGTTAGGTAAGAGGAATCTCATCCCCAAGGACTAGGTTGCAAGCACCTTCCACAGAGTGAGTACGGCTCTCAGGAATCAGCAGCAAGATGCCAGTCAACATAACTGCAGCTACTTTGGTCAGATGTTCCAGAAAGGATTAACCAAAGGGTTAATGCCTTTTTCAGAATTTTGAGAACTGGAGCACAAAAAAAAATGGAGCTTGGAATATGTGATGTCCTGATACAGTTTTAAACTTTTGGCAGGTTTAAACAAATTTATGCAGCAGTCATGGGCATTTACAATTAGAAATCATGGTCTATTTAAATCCTAATAAATATCTTCTGCTGAACTGTGTCAAAAAAAAGTGTGAGATACCTTCAGTGGATTCCTTAAACAAATAATATTAAACTTACTTAAATAATGCCCTCCAGGTATTATACTGAAACACCTGTTTTATTGAGCAACATCTACTCTCATGGGAAATAAGTTCAAAGCCAATATAGTAGCATACAAAATGTTTTTGCCAGATACAAATGCTGCCTACGTTCAGTATTGCAAATGGAAATTTTTTTTCCATTTGCAGTTATCTTTCCTTAATAACACAAGGTCATTTATACAACATGACTATTTTCATCTGTATGAAAGAGATTATCATTGGAAACATTAAACTGCAACTCTATTTTTAAAAGAACTTGTTGAGTTTAAAGGAAAGAAAAAGTAAACCTTTTACCCAGATGAGGTTTAAATGTTCATTCAGAAAGGAGGAAAATAGTTTTGTATTTCCCGTTGGTCATCAACAAGAGCCTAAAATGAAACCCATCCAAGTGAATGAAGAGATCCCAGTTTCCCTAATAAATTTTGGATTATGGCTAACTCATTGATTTCAACAGTACAATATCTAACTGGGTTGAAATGATCCAATTCTTATCTCTCTATATATCAAGAATTACACAAAATTAATAGCAAATATAAAGTGAGATTATACTCAGGCCTTGCTAATGCTGAATTATTATTCAGAGTTAAAATTTAATTTGCAATACACATTTGTTTTGGGAATTATAACAGAAGCAGAGAAGAATAAATGGGAGCAAGTCAAGGCTACTTTGTTGATGCTATTTATGCTTTTTAGCTGATACTTTTGTTTAGTTTTAGTTATAGGCAAAGTTGTCATTGATTTCAGCTATGACAGGATTTTATCGGTTGTACTTCTCATCTGTGTTTCATTTAAGAATCATGGTAGTTAAGTCCTCTGAGTAGGCAGAGAAGGATACATGATTATATTTAGAGACTTTTCCACTACTCAGATTTTTCCACTTATTATAGTTTGATTGAGCCCTTCATAAACACTAAAACCCACTGAGGGCTGGGCGTGAACATTTCCAGAATTAATGGCAAATGAACATTTTCAAAACTAATGTTCTAGCTAAAACAATTTCCTAGTAAAGTGTTCACAAGCAACAATCTTCCTGCAGTTCTCAGCTTTGCAAAACAATTTAATCATATGTTAAAGACAACTGGAAAAATAGTTGTCTAAGTTTCAACCTCTGCTAGAAACACAACTTTTAATATTTCCAATGATCTTTCCTAATTCCTTTTGGAAAGAGCTTTTATTCTGGTACCTATCAGTTCAGTTTGCGTTCTCTGGAATCATCTCCAATGAGATGATTACCCCAGAGTAATTAAACAGAAATTTAGGAATAAACACAACCAAATAAACAGAAATATGTGAAAGCTCTTTCTTGGTTGACTTTGACAAAATCAAAGCAAATCAATTTGCCAGAAAAGGGCTGTCGTCCTTCCAGCCAACAATCAGGGTCCTGATCTGAATCAGAATAACTATTTCAGATTTAGTTTGACTCTCTGTGCATACCAGCTGGTGTCCCAATATCATCTCCACTTTTGTAATATTAGCTGTTGTATGAGCTCTATCTACCTGCACACCATTACATGCAGCTTCTCACTTTGTACATTAGCTTTGTTGATTGTGGCTTGGGCTTGGTAAACTCAGTGTTTTCTGCCAGATTAGACAGGAAGGGACTGAAGCTCTTGAAGTAAGAGACAGCTGAAATCAGTAAAATCCAACTGCGCTTGCAGAAAAATCAACAACACAAAACCAAAACCAAAACCAAAACCAGCAGTAGTAAACAATCAGTTTCCATGAAGGCACTTCAAAGATTTTGTTGTCATATCCTTTCTTCAGCTGTGCCATGCCTCATTCCTCCATTCAGCTTCTCTTCCGCTCTCCCCAGTTGTGGGGAGAAGAGCAAGGGCATCATACACAAGGCATCTTATCACCAGTAAATGGTAGTTAGTTGGAGGAAGAATGTTCAGAGGAGATGAAGCTTAACCCCTCCTTCTGTTCTGTGGGCATATATACTGAAGCCAAAGCTCACCTTGCAGGGCATGGAGATAACATGGAGATAACATTTTCTCCTGGAAGAGGGAGAGATGAAGAAAGATTTATAACTTTCAGGGTAGCCAGCATTATCCCAGGATCTGCTGGTGTGATAGCAGAGAAAAGCTGCTTTACCTGATTTTGAGGTAATATAAATCTGGCTGTTGGATGCATTTTTGCAAGGTAAAAATATATACATATATATCTTGCAAACTCAGCTATATTATTTCTAACTATAGTTTTACGTCAGTTCATAGCTTAACATGATAAGCATGTTTTTCATGAGTCCAAGGAAAGGCTGAAAATTTTGTATCATTCAAACTCAAAGGGATGGAAAAGGAAAATCTCATTGGTGAAAAGGAGGGCTCAGCCAGCCCTACAGCAGTTTGACCTGAAGATAGCCTCTAGCAGCCACCAATGCAGCTGTCAGTGGAGTTTTCAATAGCCAGATGTTGTTACTGGAAAATACATTCCAGAGTTCATTGGAGCTACTTATAGTCCTGACCTTGTATGACCAAGGCAGCTGATTCCATCACTAAAAAAAGGTTTTGCAGATTAAGCTGAATGTGAAGCTTCAGCTATAGAATTATACAGTATTTTGCTAGCAAAAGTGTAATGACTAGAACATGCACGTGCCTTTTTTTCTGTGCCAATGCAACTACTTTCTGAAAAATTTTAACCTGTTCTATATATCACACGAGGTCAGCTTATCATTCAAGCGATGAGTGGAGCTGATCTACTTTCTCACCATCTGAGCACTTGGTTAATTTACTGTCTGATTCCTTTAAAAATCTTCTTGTCCTGTTGTAGCTTTATTGTCTTTCAGGGTGAATATTGTAAGATAACTGGAAAAAGTTTTTGTGAAAAAAATAATACCCTCCCTTTCTGCAAAACAAGAAGGATTTTCAAGGTCCTGGAATGTGCTTGTTCCTCAGCCACCCACAGAATGCGTGGCAAAATTAAATACATCTGACATGTACAGTACATCATGTCATGCCTGCTGATGTGATCCAATAGAGTACTAAGCATTACTCAATGCAAGGCTTATAGAAATGAAAGGGAGATACTGATTGCTTAATATTTACTTACAGTTTGCGAAACAGGACGAATAATCACACCTTGATTTCAGGGGCGCTTTTTTTTCTAATTCCTGTATGGAAAAAAAAAATAGAAAGACTTATTTTTTCCTAACATCATATAATGTTTGCTAAAATATATGGTTGGGGGCTTGCAATTATAATGAGTTTACAGTATGAGATGTCCCTTTTCAGCAGTGAGACAGTCAAGGAAGTGGAGGACAGGTTATTTAAAACCAGACCCTGTAAACAAGGCCGATTTATATTATTTTACAGGGTTCTGAATCTACACCTGAAATGCTATCAAAGGTGCCGTGCTACCATTGTCCATATGAGCCATAACAATGAGTAATCCACATGAATCTGTAGTACATTTTACAACTTACAATGTTAATGCGAAGTTGCCTTGAATTTCAACACTACCTAGAAAAATACCTGTTCAGTTTTGATTGGATGAGAAACAGTACTTATCATTTGCAGATTTCACCCATTGGACGGGTGTCCCGTGATACTAAAGTTTCAACATACTCATGTTAGGCATGCCCTGTGGGTTTGGATAAAAACATTGTCAAGCCTTAACCTCCTCCTTTCTTTCTCACCTTATACATTAAACAGAAAGCAGATGGCAGCAGTCACTCCCATCACAGCCTCATTTTTCCAGGTCTCTTATTTTTTGTTTAATAAATGCCACTTCAGCTGTGGGGTTTTGTTTGTATGTTTGTTTTTGTTAATTTGTTTTTTATACTTTTGGCTTGCTCCAATTCTTGCCATTGCACACAGAAGAGATAACTCTTTGGATAACCTCTATTTGGTCTGCTTATGTGGTCTATTAAAGGTGATCAGATCTTCAGCAGCAGTACATTTTTTTGTGTTACTGCAGACAGTCTTGTACATGTTATAGCCTCTCCATTACTTCTTCTTTTGGTTTATTGTACATAAAATATTCCAGAACTTTGCCATATGCTTTTTTTTGCAGTTTTCTCTAGAATTTGCAGTTATTTTTCTGTATTCTGTGCTGTATAGGAGGATGTTTCGAGGGACCAAGGGACTTAATTTTTCTGGTCTTTCTAAATGCATGAGGTATTTGTACTATGTTGCTTCTCTAATACATTCAGGTTCTTAAATACAGTCTCCACTTTGTCAATTTTTAGATTTCTTACCATATGTGTAATCACTCTGTCATTTTAGATTTTGTTAATACTTGAATACATCATAGGCATCAGAGGACTATTACATTAAAATGCATTTTTAAGAAGAAATAAAAGAGAACATGACCTTTTATAATTATGAATAGGAATGTATTTCTTATGGCAGATAATAAGAGGAACTGTTGAGAACAATAAGAAAACTAATAAATAAGGTAAAGAATTGTTTTACATAATGAAAATATATCTTCTTTCACTGCATAAAGACTTTCAGTCCAAGAAACATCTTTTTTGGCTGACTGTACCTAGTTATTATTAGCAGTAAACATTTCACCAGTTGTTCGTAGATAGAAGAAAAAAAAAATTAATGAATCATCCTACCTAAGGTAAACTTTGAACCAACTCTGCAGTTAACTCCAAGATTAAAGTCTCTTTGAATATCAACGAACTTTTATCTTTTATACTTACTAACAATAAAACATTTGACTATTTGAGACATTTATCTAACATTACTGTGAAAGGAAGCTTTTGGCAGTGTCATAGCCAAAAAGACATAGAACAATTTTTAAAAGAGCAGTAGAAGCTCATCTTTCTCTCTCTCTCACTCTTTTTTTTTTTTTATTTTTTAAATAGACACTGCTTACCTCACAGATTCCTGAGTGAAAATTAAAGGCTGAGTTTATAAAATTACCAGCCCTGCCCATGTCAGATCTTCTTCACATATTTCAGCTGAAAAAATTAGAGGGGACATTAAGGTTTATAGAAACCCACAATTATGAAGGAACAAATATGTGTAGAACCATTAGAAGTGCATTTGAAGAGAAATCTGTGAAAAACTGTTGATTACCAGACTGAAAAGCAATTGCGGAATTGTAAAGCAGTGAGAGATTTTATTCTGCAGAGTCCTGATCACTGGGAAGACTATTTGGTGAACATGGCATGCTGGCTTGTCTGGCACACACAGTCTGATGCCCTCCAGACTAAATGGCTATTACAGAAATGAGTCTGCATAGGACTGTGCTTTTATGGTATGTCTACACTGCTAAAAACAAGGAGGTCAGGAACTGAGCTCTAGCATGGGTCTCCTGATGACTCAGACCCCTTACAAGAGTAGTTTATTCCCTAGTTTTGGTCTGGAGCACTTCAGACAGCTCTTCCAAAGTGCTCTTGGGAGCCAGCACTAAGCACCACACAGAGGAACTAAGCCATGATACATGGCTGAGGTTTGGTCTGGAGCCTTCGATTTAGTAGTGTAGGCACAGCTCCACAGATCTGCTCCATGGTACCCCACTCCTGAGGTGTGCTGAGCCTCATTATTAGCAGGGCCTGAAGGAAATGCAAGGAGACAGCATTTTCAGGCACTTATACCCACAGGTTAGTGACTGCTCCAATAGGAAAAGTACATCAGTATTGTAGCAGCACTGGGAAACTATACACTTACAATGGATGTTAATGGCATAAGTGCTTACAGCAGTAAATTCATTTACAGAAATCAGAAATGGCAAAAATTTCTTTCTAGTCAGATTGCTGAACAGGTGGGTTTTTTGTTTGCCTGTTTGCTTGTTTGTTCACTGAAAGCATTATCGTTCTCTACAACTAGCTCAAAGGAGGTTGTAGCGGGATGGGGGTCGGACTCTTCTCCCAAGCAACAAGCAATAGGACAAGAGGAAATGGCCTCAACTTGTGCCAGGGGAAGTTTAGGTTGGATATTAGGAAACATTTCTTCACTGCAATGGCTGTGGGGAATTGGAACAGGCTGCCCAGGGAAGTGATTGAGTCACCATCCCTAGAGGTATTCAAAAGGCCTGTAGATGTGGTGCTTGGGGACGTGGTTTAGTGGTGGACTTGACAGTGTTAGGTTAATGGCTGAACTGCATGATCTTTGAGGTCTTCTCCAACCTGCATTATTCTATGATTCTATGAACTGATAGGCCTGAGGCAGCACTTCAAATACCCTTTACTGTTAGGGAGATGGGAATTCATGGATAGATCAAAGCAACTCATGCTACTGTCCATACTACCCTGCCCTCCTTTCCTTCTTTAAGGGACAAAGTAAAACCTTTGGACTCCACCTCTGTACTGTGGGTGCCCTCTAAAACAAGGATGCAGGTAAAGGAAGTACATCTCTTTCTGTCTTTCTTACATTATTTTCTATTTTCCTCCCAGCAACTTTCTTCCCTTCTCCTCTGATAGCAAGGGAAAGAGACATTGATTAGAGAACAAAAGACATCAGTCTGAAACTAGTTCACAAGGTATGCATTCACTCCCTCCTAGCCAGGGGGAGGGTAGAAAAGTGAGACAGGTAGAAAAATGGATTCAGTGGATGAGGAGAAGACAGCTGAAGGAGTGATTGTATATGGGCAGTCAGGAGGTTCATCCTAGGGTTGTATCATAGTCCTTCCTGCCTTCCCTTATATCTGAGCAGAAGACAACGGCTGCCTGGGTGGAAGGGGCAAGGTGGGGTCCTATATTTTTTGTTCAGATCGAAGAGCAATTTGTCTTCTCTCACAGGAGTAGCACTATGTTCCATTTTTGGAGAGAAGTAGGAAGAGTGTTGGTTCTGGAGAAGAGGAAGTTTGTGAAGTTGCAGTTCAGTGGGGACAACACAGAAGTGGATGGTGTTGTGGGAAGAGAAGAGGGAAAGTTAAAAGCAGAGGGATAGTCCAGGGAAATTTTGAGATCACATGAGCAGAACAACTGAGAGGGAACCCATGCAGCCAAGAACACTGACGAAGAAGGAAAAGGTAGGTGCGAAAATAACGTCATCTAGCTTTGGTAGCAAATTGATGCTACAACCTGCCCCTTCTCTCCCTTTTCTCTTTCAGTTTCATTGACACAGAAAAATGAGTTTTCAGGATTTTTTCAAATGGCATATCCCTAGACTATATGGGTGGACAGAAGCAATAGAAATAATCTGGCATCTCCAGAGTACATCCCATACAATTACCTCCAATACCTATTTTAAGATGAAAATAAAATGGAAATGGAATTAATAAGGCTATGCATGTACAGAGTGAAGAAAAATTAGCAGGGGAGCATTATTCTTTGAGTGAATTCACATTTTCAGAAGGACAGTAGCTTATTCTGATGGTACATGTCTTAAAACAGGACGTCATGTCTGGCCATCTGTTAGTCTCATCTTGGCTTTCTCTCATCTTCATAGCCTAGTGTTTGCATCCCTCCAGCACATGTTCTTTTCTTTGTTTGTAATCAAGTATTGAAATGTATAGGGAAATAGCTAAGACCCCAGAGAACAACGAGTTCTTAGTGTGGTATGGAAGAACTTCCAAAAGTGATGAAATTCCTTCTTTCTCCCATGGAGTTATGACTTGATCTGTCTCTCCTTTCCTTTCAGTCTGTGATGATAACAGAACTAGAAGTAATGCCTATTTTGCAATGTATAGTATTTTTTTTAATTTCTCTGAAAAATTTTATTCTTTTTTTTTCTTTTTTTTTAGTGGAAAAAACAGATATAGTGTATCATTTGAACTGATACCCAATTCTCCCTGTCTAGAGTGCTGCAAAGAACTTGGTATCTCAAACGCCATGATAAATGAAATCTTTCAATTTGAGTAGAAACGTCCATAGGGAGGTTGATCTCAAAATCTGTGCAAGATTTACATATAATATTAATGTACTATCAATCTTCTGAAAAGAGATTTCAGAAAAAGGAAAAATAAGAAATCATTCTATCAAGAGACATTGAAAAAATAAACTCCCCATTTATATTTTTAAATACAAACAGGGATTTTTAATTGTTTCAGGTTGCTCAAGTTGCTATCACAAAAGATCTTGGTGTTATAAGCACTTCCTGAAAATCAAGATCCTTTCAAATTATCTCTGATTGAGTGCTGAGACACTGAGGAGGGCAGAAGTCATGCTTGTCACACTTTTCTGCAGTAACACTTTATTTAGAATTCTGAAGCATGTCAGCAGCTCCTACTAAACACTTGCACCTCTCGTCTTTTTCTCGAGACAGCTTGTGCAATGTGACATATAAGTCAAAAAATGCAAAGACATTTACATATGTATTTAATACACGCAGAATAAACCCCAGGGTATGTATTAGACCAAATTAGGAGCCCAGCTGAGCTGGTTGAAACATTTTGCCTCTGTCAAACACCATTTTCAGCCTTGTTACTCAGGCTCCAGGTAGGCGCAAGAGGGACCCTCCCTTACTTGGTGATGTGGAAATGTGACAGAACCCAAATTAAAGGCTTTCTGTACTTGTTGGGGGAGAGAAAAACTTTAATCTGGATAGACGACAACACTATGAAAAGTATTAGCTAACGTAAGATCCTATGGCCATTGCCTTCTGCTGTAGCTGTATAGCTTGTAGAAAGAGGAGCTTAAGGTGCAAGACATACACTGCAAGAGTTTGCAGCACTCGGCTGGCATGTAGGCATGCAGACTTCAAGTCTCTGCTCTGCTCAGAGTGGAGCAGAGCCTTACAATTCAACACCATCAAAAGATGCCCTCACTCATGCTACAAGTTCTCTCTGATGGTTTTGTTTATTGTTTGATTCCTCCTACAAAAGAAAAACAGAAAAAAGAAAAAAAAATAAATGAAACAACACCAGAAGTCTCAGTTTTGTTCTCCACCAGAACTAAATCACAGAGTGTCAAAAGCTCTGCACACTATAGGCATCATCTTCTGGCCACCCTTCAGGTGCAGGGCCACCCTTGGCACTTGGCTTGTTCTCCACAACACATCCGTTGTTTCATTGTAGCACCACCCTCCCTTTACTACCACTTGCATGCTCTCCAAACTGAGCTTTCCTGGCAAGATGTCTGAGGAGTGAATAAATAGAGGAATAAATAAGACTGTTCAAGGAGTTGCCGCTTCCTTTGTCTTTCTGATTTGATCCTGCTTTGGTCTTAACTATTTTTTTTAACTTCACTTATAGTTTATTTTAAATGTTTTTCAGAAACAATGAGAATGACAGAAAGGCATCCCATTTAAATTGTAAAAAGAAGTAATACAGGTTTGACTGCATTAGAAAGAAAGAAAATAATTCAGAATAATTGAAAAGCAATGATGAAAGTGCTACAAAAAAAATGGGGAAAAAAAACACTTGACATAATAAAGAGATATGGAAATTTTTTAAAGATCCCAGAGAGATTGATTTTTCCATAATCTAAGAAAGCAACCCAGGCAATCTGGAAATCTGTAGTACTCTTTAAAGGAGGTCTTACAATGCTTTCGAAAATAAATGTATCTTCTTATTTGTGACAGTGTGAAAGAAATTCATAACAATACAATGCTCTAATGCTTCTCCCTGTGTTAAGCAATTCCAAGGACAGCTGAAAGCAATGTGGGAGAAAGGGAGACTTTTCTGCACATCAGAAAGTGGCAGGATTCAAGTTGTTTATCCTAGATTTTTTTAACCAGACAGCCCCTAGATCTTATGCTAAGTCTTTAATGCTTTGTTATGAAAGGCATCTATCAGCTGAAAAACTCCAGGCCTATTGCTCACCTTCCTGCAACCAGGATCTGCCATCAGTTAGGATCCAGTATTTAAAAAACAAAGTCTAACATTTAGAACCAAAATTCCCTGGACTTCTCAGAGAAGTTTTCTCCTCGCTATTTTATTGTGCCATTTTAAGCTACTTTTGCTACACGTGCTAAAAGATATTTCTTCCTTCATAACCCCATTAGCTATCTGCATAGTTTTCAAAAACACCTACTTCTAATTAAGGTATGGTCTGGCTTTGCACTAGTATGTGCAGGTAAAAAATAAATCCAGGTGTGTTTCTAAATCTGGGAGAAGGAAGGCGTGTCTGCTGCAAGTGATTCCTACCTCCTGCCCACACTGAGCCTTGCAGGAGGAAGGGCACACTGCATTCTGTGCAAGGGGAAGTGGCACCACTTTGGTGCTGGGCAGCACTACACACTTCTGGTGGCACTGGGACTGGGTGGGACCATCTGGGAGCTGCCAACCAGCATAAAGATATAGTCACCATTCCAAACCTGTCTGGGCTCAGTTCATATTTATCTGAACAAATTCTCCATGTGAGATCTCACAGGTACAAATGGTATGCGTATGTGTGATTTTTATATTATGCTGTGCATGTCAAAACAACCTCCAAAAATATCTGTCTGGACATCTACAAATTTCTGGAGGTAAAAACCTTGTTAGCCTAAAAGATCTCATGGAATACTGTCACTTTGGGCAAGTTTAATAAAACAGAACGATTTGCCAAAGGCCTCAGTACAATGACAAGCTGTTTGTGTCAGTTGTAGTACATCTCAGCTCCATGTGGTAGTACACAAGTTAGGTTACCAGAAGTTTAATCTCTGATGGCAAAGAGTAGCTGCTGTTTCACCTTTCTCAGGCTGAAAAAGCACCTCTCACCTTTTTCTTCTTTCCCTTCTGAGTACTCTTTGTACTCTTGAAAAAATGATGAGCAACCCCATGCACTGAAAATTCCTGCATAATATTGAAATGCTAAACAAGAGAACTATTTTTTTTCCTCAGCAAATATAAACACATTCCACTTGAAGGTACAGTTATAAAATAGCAGAGATATGATTAAAGAATTCCATGTGGATTCATTACAAGCTTTCATTTCTGGTAAACTAATAAAGCTTTCCAGCTCATTTAAAAAAATAATCTCCCAACATTACACAGGAAGAAAAAAAATATTACTCTTTGGGTCTCTGATAGGATATTAGCAGAAAGGCAAAATATTATCTATGCCAGATATACAAGCCAATATCGCAGAAAAACTCATAAAGTATATCAAGTCCAGGCAAAAACATAACAAGCAAAAAGCAGAAAATCACTTGAACTGTAGCAAACTGACAGTAGACCCATAAATATAACTACCGTGCTCCCAGCCAAAGCAAAAACCTCAGAAACACATTTTCAGAGATATACAATTAAGACTGGGAAAATAAAAAAAGAGAGAGAGAGAGAGAAAATTAACAAAAAGCCAAAATGCTTTTTACAGAACTCTAATGAAGAAGGAAAAGAACACAAGGTACAATAATAAGCCAGATGAGGTAATATTATACCCAGAAAGAGTTGAAAAGGGAAATGGACAAAAGTCATTCCTAGTTCAACTCAGCAGCAATTTAAAGAAGCAAGAAACAAATATATGTACAAGTATATATATGTTTGTAAAACCTTCAAGAGTACTGCCAAGAGTCCTTGCGGTGTTATTTCTATGCATACAGATATTCTTCCACAAATGCATCCAAGTGGCCAGGACTTAAGTAAAGCAAGCAAGTCTTATTTCCATTCATGGCATTTGAATTTCTCTGATATTGGCTTTCAGAATGTGATATTATAAGAAAGAATTTGCTCAGTCCTGATGATTTCCCATAACGACTTAAAGGAGGAAAAAATATCAGCCATACTGCGTGAATGTTATATGGATGTTTAAATGAAGGTTTTATGTACTGGTAGCCCAATATATAAATTAACGTTTTATACCTTCTTAGAAATCTTAAAAGCAAACAAACAAAATGAAACAAACCAAAAACCACAACAGTGCACTTTTCTATGCATACATTAGAAGCACCCAGGACATATTTTACATGAGTCCAGTGAGTTGAGTTTGAAATCTATGTCTGGTAGAGTGCTTTCAAACCAGATTTTAAATTTAATGTAGATCTTATTCTTCTGCCCCTAGTGGTGCTTATGGTGTAGATCTGTCCGGAAGGGATGTCTTTTGACTGTGCTTTAAAGAAAACAAAATCAAAAGGTGGAACTACAGCAGGAGAAGGGAAACAAGTTGTTCCCATACATTTATTGCCAAATAAGAGAAGCATAAGGAGCTCCCTGGAGAGTTGTAGCTACAGTTTTAACTGTGTCTTGACCTGCTATGCTGCTTTTTGTTTTATAGTCCTCAGAGGCAAATTACACAAGGTTCACTAGGGTGAATGCATAGTCATCCAGCTGCAGATTCGTCCCACCTTGCTCTGGGTCCCTAAGCAAAAGCTTCCATTAGGAGCAGACCTATCTTACCCTCTCTGTCTAGCGGAGGAATTTCCAGAAGATGACTCAAAGCAAGGCCTGAATCTTGCTCAGAAGGGGCATATGTGTCTTACAAAAAATGTTCCTAGAAGAGTTCCTGACACACTGATAATAAGCTAGTTTCATTTTTTCTTTCTTTCTACTCTAAGTTTGTTTGACTTTTACAGCTTTTGAAGGGCACTATGCTACATGTTCTTAATTCATATTGGAAAAAATACCTCTTTTTAAGCTTTCCTTTGTGTTATTGTCCTTGCTCCCCTCCTTTTGAGTCTTTATTACTTCCCACTGTGAGTGGGACATAAAGGAAATGCTCCACTTAGTGAGATGCTGAATAAAAAAAAATGTTAAGCAATACACTTATTTTGTGGGGGAGCCATTGGGATAAGGCACTTAGTGGCAGCAATATTGAAAGGATCGACCTTGTAAAAAGGCAGTTTGCAGCCTTTGTAATCTTTGAACATCATATTCTCAGCCCTCTGAAGTTTTCTGCTGTACTATTACCTTCAGAGTTGATTATCGCTTTGTTGATTTTTCCTGCAGAGATAGAGAGGCGGTACCTTCTGGTACGCTCTGCTGCTACTACGGCTAATGCTTGTGTTGTTCTAAAATCCCACTTAATCCACCGCCTCCATCCGAGTTGTAGCGTGTTTCATTTTGTTTCCCCAAGTGCCTTCTTCCTGCTCCAGAGCATGTGCTAAAGCAAAGCTCATTCGCTGTGTTACACAACTCCAAATTACTCTAGGAATTAGGGCATTTCTGATCCCCCTGCTAATACTGGTGTTATAAAATTGAGGCGCCCTCCAGATCTTCTCCTTTCTAAGGGAGGATAATAGATGTTGCTTGGAGTCACTGGCATTTCACAGGGCCTGGGCCTGCTTGCTTCAGCCACTAGAGCTTGGTCCTGATGTTTGCAGCTGAGACCCATCCTCTGGAATAATCTACTGCAGGGAGACCAGGGCAGGCAGCCTGGGCCACCAGAGATGATGCTCTGTGTCCAACTCAGTGTCACCAAAGAAACAGGGGACTCTGCTTTGGAGAAGCACTTGCCCCAGTGGGAAGTGACGCTAGGTGCCCAGCTAGGTCACCGGCGTCCTCCTGAGAGGTGAATTTCTTCAGGATTTCAAGGGACTGTCTAGGTTGACAATGTAGGAAATACAGCTCAGAGAAATCCACCCATGGTGCAGATAGGATTTACCAAAAGTGGTAGACTGAGGACCAGCAGAGATCCATTGATTTCAAGGCCTATAACAGTGTTCTTAGAATTGATTTTTTTTTTTTTTTTTTTTTTTTTTTTTTTTTTTTTTATCTAGCATAAGCACATAGACACAAAAGCTTGGGGCAAGGCTGATTAACTTTAGACCTGAGAGTCTGGTGGCTTTTCTGCTGATGAATAAGTAATGAAGGTGCTGGCAGCACAGTATTCACAGGCACCCGTACATGTCCATGTGACAGAAACAGAGAAAAGCAGGCTATTACTGTCTTTCAGCAATGTCTTATTTCTGTATTAGAAAGCAAAATAGACTTCAGCATTTGTATTCTTTAAACTAATTTCAGGGTTATGTCTTAATTTACTCTTACCTCAGGAGTTAAGAAACAAACACTCATAAAACGCAGATTATACAACACATACTTATGGCCATCTGGAAAAACATACTGATTGATTAAAGTTCAATCTATCTGCTTTAAGACCAGCTCACAGTAACTGCAATGATTGCAATTCCAGCTATGAGCTTTCTCTTCTTAAAACATTCCTTGCTGTTATCGGACCAATCACTCAACAGAACTCTCACTTATTTCACTTATTTCAATGGCAGGGATGTATCTGATAGTCTGGAGCACAGTTCTGCAGAAAGAAGAGGGTTTTGTGCCTGGTGACTCAGCATTTCTAAAGAATATAAAGATTCAGGCTCAGTGATGTAAACAGTGATACACTTGTATGCCCCATATGCCTCAAAGAAGCTGAGAACGTGATACAAAATATTGACCAAAGTTCAATTAAGTACTGCTATGTTCTGTCCAAGTTTATAAATGTGTGTTTAATAATTTAATGATTAGGCAATTAACCCTGAGGATAGTGTGCAAAAACAGGCTACCATCTTTTGTAAAAGTTCTACCTGCCTGTGTCAAAATACCAGTAAATCAGTTCATTGCAAGAAGATCATTAAAATCGTATATTTTTAGAATGTTAATCAAAAAGGTATTTTGAAATCCAAAGTTAATTGTGAAAATCTTTTATGGCTACATAATCAACAACCAGAGATCTATTCTGTCTTTATCACTAAGGGAAACTAACCAAGGCTTTTTACACATATACTGTGTGATGAAGTACACATGCCTTATTTAGAAAGCCTTCAAAGGTCTCAGAAGCTTTGCCTGAAGATAACGTGGGTCAGTATTTCCCTAAAAGTCACCATTATCTTCTCAACCATGTGTGAAATACTTTTGATTAAATAATGTATTTTTAAATTTTGTAATAGCTCAAGGATGGTTTGAAAATGAAGCATGAGTCAAAAGCTCATTGAATATTATTCACTGGGCATTCCCCAATTATTCTTGCAGTGCAGTTGGTTCCAAACCACTAGCAAATTTGCTATGATAAAATTTTCTATCAACTTTCCTTTATATATTCATCTTGCCTCTACCGTACCACTCCGAGCTCCTCCCAGCTGGATTCTTTTGCTGGGGGCAGGATGCAAATATTTCTCTGCTGCCTTCTCAGTCTTTGATTCATATAGTGCTTGCCCTTTTTATTCAGTATTTTAACTACCGGTATACCAAGTCAAAGTAATTGCGAGGCCCTATTCATGTAATCTAGACATTGACTAAAAAGCAACTCGCTCATCACATGGACCTGGGGTGTATAAGAAAACCTGATAACAGATGGTAACTACAACTATTACTCATTAGAATTCTGATATTGAACTGAGCCATGTCGTGTTCAAAAGGAAATCCAGAGCTCTGGAAGATGAATCCTTGCTTATGGGGATGTTCAGTCCAGGGCACAAGCCTTTAGCTAGCCTGAAGCCTGAAAAATTGTAAGGCCTTGATCTGCTCCCGTTGGGGTGAATTGCTAGAGTAATCATAGTCTCAGTTAGACTTCCTGTGTGCATTTTGGACAGAATTTAATGCAATTATTTTTAGAGCTATGAAAAGTCATGCCACTCATCCAAGCTAGATGGTCTTCATTCTCCCTCTAGTCACCAGGTCAGGGCTTTCAATTTGTTCCACTTGAAAACTGCTATGGAATATAGGATATTGCATATTTAAGATATGTGATGATGACTTCTGGGAGCTGCTTCTCTTCCTCACTAGGCTCTCAAGGTAGGTAAATGGCAGACTTTACACTATCTGTCTAACTTTTAGACAGTTAAAATTAATGATCTATCACAGTTTCAGATATGAGATACAGTTTCGTGAACAAAGTATAATAAAACAACTGATAAGAACATCAATAGTCAGATGCAAATTCATGCTGGGGACATTTAAACTCAAGCTCATACTTAAGGAAATATACTTAAAAAGCAAAACCACCTATCCTGCCACCCATATAGCTGTCTGTATTTAAAACTCAAAGAATGCTGTTAATTTGTTTTGTGCCTTTGATTTCTCTATGGAAATATCTGCCTTTATGTATGCTTATCTACTAGTCAATTTCATGTTCTGACAGCGAACAGCTTCTGAGCATATTTGGATAGAAATTTATAGTTACATTGGAAGAAAACACACAGGGACAATATCACTTCCCAAAATATGCAATTACACTTTCATGCAAAACACTTCAAAGAAATGTACATGAAAAAGAAAAAAAAAAAAAAGAACAAGAAGAAGAAAAAATAAAAATAAAAAAAAAAAAGAAGGAAGGAAAATTACCCTGAAGAAGTCAGCTAGTCAGCTAAGGGCTTTCCAACTGTGAGACTGTGCAAATTAAGCTGCTTTTTTTTTTTTTTTTTTTTTCCAGTTTGCTTTTAAATGGCTCTGAGGACCTGGTAATCTTTCTTGCTGTCAGAATCCCAGAATTGGGGCATGCTGAACAAAGACCCTCCACAAATGGCTCCCTCTGGTGTGAAGCTGCAAGTCTCAGCCTGTCTGGGGAACAGTTGATCTTTAAGTTACAGTTTATATTTTTAACATGATGTATAACAGTAGTTAGAACATCAATCTGAAGATTATCTCAAATGTGATTTTTTTTTTTTTTTAATTGCACCATCAGTTCCTCATTGTCTGGGGCTACTGAGGATGAAAGAAGAACTTGGAGAATTCAGTGCATGCATTACTGAATATACGGTGCTAAT
This sequence comes from Cygnus olor, assembly GCF_009769625.2. Lineage (NCBI taxonomy): Eukaryota > Metazoa > Chordata > Aves > Anseriformes > Anatidae > Cygnus > Cygnus olor. Next base: position 166,045,755 of record NC_049169.1, on the reverse strand, counting down.
ATCCAACTTTACTCAATCCACTTTTTTTTTTTTTTTTTTTGGTCAGGATATACAAGCATGAGCTCAAGCACTAGCTTGACCCAAGAGGGTTGCTGGTGTACCTGGTGCCTCTGGTATCCACATATTCCATCATCTTGAGGACCAGGCGAGATTCTTAAGCAGGCTAGACAATAATGTGAATATACAGAGGTAGCTCAGGTCAGGAAAGGCTAATAAACGCTAGTAGGTCTGAGCTCATTGTGTAGCATGTGTCATATTTCATACTTCTTTGGATCCCAAGGATATGAACCAGTGGCAGTTGGGCTGGTTCTATGCTGAATTAGTACATGTTCAGCAGGTTTTGTTAGCGTGGACTGTAGGGCACACTGAAATGGCTATGTTACTCCTGAATATGAGCTGTCTCTAAGAATCAGCATGTTTGTGTTCAAGAATTGCTGTTTCTCAGCTACTAAACCAGACCCAGCCTTGAACCAGCTTATATGACCCTGTGGTCCTGACCGATATAATCCTCAATCTGGATACAACATGTGCAGATAACTGAGAGTTGCCTGAAATTTATTACTTAAACTACTCAAATACTTCAGAGCCTCTTTGCCTTCTTTATTGATTGCAACACTTTCTTGCTGCTGTGATTTTTTTTCCCTAAAACTCCAGGAAGAAAGATGTTATCAGCAGCAGCAGCACAAGGATGGCACTAGCAGTGGTGAACCCAGGTACCCCTGCACAGAGTGCTTGTGCTGTACAGGGGCTCTCTGTGTGTCTACAAGCAACATATGTGCTGCAGAGCTGGAGCTCCACCCCAAGTCCCTTGGATGCGTGTGCTAGTCACATAAGACATTGGATGAAGAACAAAGTCTTGCTTGGAAAGGAACAAGAACACTTAAAAAATTAAAGAAAAAATTCCATCAGCTTCAGCTGAGGAACTGAGTCCCTAGACCAGAAGTACGCTCTGGTGTAACTGCTTTCACAGCTCCAAGATTCTTGGCTGCCTGTTTTTGCACTGACCTGGCTTTAACACAAAAGTGGAAAACCAGAGAGTGGTTTTAGAAAGGACATCTAACTGTCTGCAAGCTTAGGTAACTTGCTTGATAAGCCTAAATCCTCTTTAAATCCTTACATTGAAATGTCCCCCTTCTTGGAAAGAGTAGGAAAATGTCTTGGAAGGAGGGGAATCTACCTGATTTTATAGAAAATGGCAAGAATGACCATATTTAATGACACTGACTGCAGTGTTTACTATAGTGAGCTTGGAGCCCTTTCCAGGGCTCAACAGTATTCAAGTGGCTGTTTACCTAAAGGTAGAAATATTTCAACAGGAACAGATGCTACTGACCACATGTAGGTGGCTAAACCTAAATGCCTGGGGACCTTTCAAGCTAATTAGGGAAGAATCTAGCAAACTTAAGCACATACAATATTAGGCAGTTGTGGAAAAGAGGCAGGCTGAACTTTCACCTGGGATCAAACGAGGATTTGGGCAATAATGATCTAACCTAAACAGAGTTTAGGATAGTTTTATCCTACTCCTAACCATAGCTTGCCTTGTTCCAGTTGCTGGTGCAAGTTCCTCTACATTTACTCAGGACAAACTGCCTGTTTCTTCAGTGAGACCAAATGCTCAAGTAGAGCACGATAAATTCTGATAAAGAAATCAATGTCATTGGAGCACTCTTTTTTTGTTGTTGTTGTTCTTTGTCCAGTTGTAGTAGACATAAAAATCTCCCAAGTTCTGGCTTCTGCTGGAGGTGTAAATAGGGCTCTAGTTGTTAAGGAGAATTAGTCTCTTGACTTCAGAAGAATTAACTATGGTCGTTTATATCTCATGTATTTAAAAATCATTGCATGCCTGGATGTCTAATGGGCATATTATCATCACAACAGTGTTTTGAAAAATAGCATGGGATGGAGAAAGTCCCCAAGGGTTGGCTATCCAGGGACTTCTTCACACTTGCCACCACATTATATGAATTGCTGGCAGAAGATAGTAGATATCAGAGATGAGAACAAACCTGAAGTGTAATTAGCCTCAAAGAAAAGCCGGAGAAACAGAGACACAAAATGAGGCAGGGCTTGCGTGGGACCATCAGCAATGCAGTGGCAAAGCCCATGTTTCCTGATACCTAACCCATGTGCCAAACTCTAGGTGCAGGCACACACATTACTGTCAGGAACATCGGAGGAGGAAGGAAAAGTCTGGAAGTGCCCTCTGAGAGCAGTCCCTGTGCACAGCTGAGAGAGAGAGTGAGCAGGAGAGGATGAGAACATATTGGCAATCTACCTGCAAGCAAGGCCAAGAAAATATTTACCTGTGCTGGTAAAGGAACTATACAAGGCACCCCACATAAAGGGATGCAGGGCAGGGTGTGTGGATGGAGTAGCTGGAGAAAAAATGCCACAGACTACCTGACAGGAACAGATAGGGCCTGTAAAATAAAAAGGATTTGAAAAGCAGAGAGCGAAAGTTTCAGGTACTAAGGAAGCAAGCAAAGCAATACCATAGCAAGACAGTTCACTTCACCCTGTGAGGGTCGTGAGGAGGGGAAGTGGGAAATGGGATTCTGTGATGTCAGTTTTTAGGGGAAGGAAGACCGAGATAAAAACGAGTGTTTTTTTTTGGTTGGTTGGTTGGTTGTTGTTTTTTTGTTTGTTTGTTTGTTTGTTTGTTTTTGGTTGGTTGGTTGGTTGGTTGGTTGAGGGTTTTTTTTTTTTTTTGGGGGGGGGGATGGAACTACCCCAAACCTACGGAAACCAGAATTCTAGTCTGGATGACAGTATGATCTATCCCTTCAGCCACAGTTTTTAGCAATTTGGATACTATAATTGCCTTTGAAAGTTATGGCAAAGGAGACATTTTGGAAGAAATGAGTACAAGCTCCATTTTGGCTACAGGAAATCTGGAGGGGTTTCTCTCCAGGTGGGCGCAGACAGACAAGCTGTACCAGCTAAGCTGGTAAGAAACAGCTTCTGAGTTCATACGTTGTAGGAAATACATTAGCACCACGCTGGCTCACAGTTAATATAGGCTGTATAAGATAACACCAAGAGCTATGCTGAGAGGCCTGAAGAGCTTTCTGGGCTGGTTCAGAACCCTATCTGGCCATTAGCTGAATCACTGTGTTTAGCAGCCACTCAAATAGATACACTCCAAGATGCCAGTTTTCTGCTGTCCCATTCACCGCACTCTCTTCATGCTAGTGAGTACTTCTGGAGAACTGCCAAAAATTTGATTACCGGTATAAACAAGAGAGAATAAATATAGTGGCTCTGGCTAGCCCATAAGGCAAAGAAATTCAGTGATTTATCCTAATAATTATAATGTTTTTCAAAATATTTTGAAAGGGAATATATTCAACACTTTGGAAATAAATATATTGTATGCATTTTCATTTTTAAGCTGCCATGGAATGTTAATGGTGACAAAATATTTGTGCTATACAGCCACTATGCTAATATAAATATTTTCTTAGTGATTTTTTTTTATAGTATATAGTGTTTGGGAATTTATAAGTGAAATTAATTATATGCTTAGGTCTGGGCTGCGGAAATCACATTAAAAACTGTTTTCTGTAATGGAAAAAAAAATCAGAACAGACTACTTCTAGGAGGTCAATTAGGCATTAAAGGATTCCCGAAGAAGCATGATTTTTAAACTAGGTATGCTAAAAAATGGTATTATGATAAGTGCATCTCAAGTGGCTTTTGAAACATAGAAGACAAGGCATAACTTTATTCATGTGATTAATTCCTTTTAGTTAATGGGAGAAATAATGCTGATACAATTGATTCCAACTGTAACTATTATCAGGGCCAGGTTCTAAGCAGAAGCTATGTGTGCTCAAGAATTTGCATAGCAGAACATGATTTGGGACTGGGACCATAACCTGCTGAACACACTCATCACCATTTCCAGGGCTAGTCCTTATGGAACCTGTTCAGCCTGCTTACCTGCAAAACAGCCTGAATATCTCATCCAGATGTGACCAGGGTCTGAAGCATCCTGCTCTGTATTTCCCTGCAAAATCATCCCTGATTTATACCTATCAGTGAAACATAGCAACTGCTAACACCTCAAAGCAACATTACTTACCCAAGTGGAGCAAGAACCAAAGAAATCATAGTCTGTCCAAGTAAAACTGCAGGTGATAATTTATTTCAGTAAAACATAATTAGTGGGATTGGAATTAAGCCAGGAGCCTCAGGTAAACATTCCTTTTAAAAATAGGAATTGGATATTATTCTAATGAGTTTTTAAAACTAGTCCCAAATATATATAGTCTTTCTCAATGCCTAGAATATTTTGCATGCAGTTAAGTGCAGGATAGATGCTGAGCATACCAATAATGCTTGGTGCAAAGGAGACTTTGGAGTGACCTCAAGGATTTCAAAAAGGTGAAAATCTCTGTGCCATTAGTCACTCTCCTCATTACTAGGGCATGCCCAAAGGAAAGGTACAAAACTGGCTCCTCTGCAAGTACAAGTACAATAATCAAATGGGGCATTTTTTTTTTTCTTTTTTTTTTTTTTTCCCCAAGTTTACTCTACGCAGCCCAGAAATTTTCTTGCGTTCAGTTCTGCCTAAGGTCATTTTTTAAAATCAAAGAGTTGAATTTACAGCTTGATATGGGTAACAGTTGTAGAGGTTTGTGTTACTTTTTTTAAACAAAAAATAAGCACCCGTTTTGCAGGTGTTCTTGAAAGATTTGCAAGTCTCATGCAATTTCACGTCGCTAGCATCCCTGCGTGATTATATAGCAACCATGGAAAATATCTACTTCCTGGTCTTTTGGGGATTTGCAATCCCATCTGTTACATTTCACAGTTCATCACTAAGAATATGAGTTATATGATAAGTTGTGGAAAGTAATTATGAAAATACATAGTAAAGTCCTCTGACAGAAGCAAATGGTGTAGGGATGAGGGTCGGGGGGGGATATGACAGCTTCAGTAACAGTCTGTCAGAAAGGTCTTCTGGAATAAGCCTTGTCCATCTGCCAAACATACAAGATAATTGACATCTTGGATATTCCCACCAGCTGTCTCAACAGTTCAGGATTGAACAGGGGCAAATCACACCCATCGAGAAGCAGAAATGCACGTCATAATGCAGGAACTGGAAAACATGACAGGTGACATTTGCTAATGACTGGTAATGATACATAAGAGATGTTAAGTATTGTAGCTGTAACCCAACCATTTTGGAAGACTGAAGTTGAAATACAAACTAATTTTAACACTTTCTAAAAAAATCCAGAGATGATCTGCCATCACACCAGCATATTCCTGGTGCACCCTTACTTGTTTAATGTCTGATGCTGACACATTATCATTTGGACTGCTGATATCCCCACACTTTAGGTAACCACTAAGCTTTACACAGAATAAAAACAAAGGATAATTAAATTGTTAAGACCTCTGGTTTTCTAGTAGATCTAGTGGAGCAACTATACCTTATTAGGAGTGTCAGGACATCTTGCTTTTACTTATTTATAATGCACAGAAAACAAACAAACAAAAACAGAATAAGATTAATTTCCATTTATCATCATACCACCCTCTGAGGATGTAATACTTCCCACCACATCAGTAATTAAGAAGATAACAAATGGTATTTCTTAATTTACAGAAATAGATCTCTTGAACAACAGAGTAGAAAAATGAAAAATTGAGAAGCAATCTGAAACATCCGCTGCTTTTTAACAGCAACAGAAATAGTAACACCCTCCCCACCCACCCAAGGATTTTGCTATCACTTCAAAAAGGTAAATGAAGTGACTTGGATAATTACAGACGTGTCATCCTGATGTCAATACTAGGCAAAATAATCCAGCAGGTGGATGTGACTCAATAAATAAATAATTAAAGAAAAACAACATATTTGAAATGGGTTGATACAATTTATGTAAAATAAAACTTAGCAAACTACCTTTATAAAAAAAGAAATTCCATGCTTGTATGGAACATACTGGCTTTACAACAAAACCTGTACTTCACTTTCACAATCAGAGCACCTCTCAGCAGAGGGGCTTGTTACCTGAGCAGCAACTGGTGGCTCTCCAAAGGATTTCCTTTACTATCCTTTGACAAGCTTCTCTGCTGACACAGCCTGCAGGAGCATAGCTGGCTTCAGCAGAGCTGTGCTCTTTCACACCACCAAAGTGTTGCTCTCCCTCTTAATAATTCCCATCCTTTGCTGACTGCTGGATCCATCCCAAGCCCAAATTTTGACAAGTAAATAAATAAAATTATTTTAGAAATTCAGTCACGTGGAGCTGGCCTTTTCACTGCTGCCAACATCTTGCCCAGTGCCACCAAAAGTGAAGTAAGTATTATTGCGATAGCTAGTAGAGACTCGATCTTTGCTCTATGCAAACGCTCTCCTGAGTTTAATATCTGATCCACACACTAATGGCTGCTAAACTGTTGAGACAATACAATATGTGGATGCCCAGGAGGAGAGAGATTAAAGTAAGGTAGAGTTCAGAGAGCAGATCTTCTGATGGCTTCCAAAATACTCAGTTAAGCTCATTCCAATAGTAATTCAGTCCCAAGTGCGTCAGATTGGTTGAAGACTAATGTGCAGCTATAGACTGCGAGCAATGTAAGATGACGAATTAAGTGTTTTCCTTTATCATGATTGCTAATGAGTAACCATTACGCAGAACATTACCTCACAAAATACTGGTGAGCCAAAAATCACTCATAATGACAGTATATATTTACTAATGTGACATTCAGAGGGCTCCAACATTCGTACATTGAAGATTTTGCCCTCTGAAACACAGCATGAATTAATTCACAACCACCCATCCAGGGGTCCTTACTCAGTTTTGCATGACTGAAACGCACAGCAGAACAGGCCTATATTAGAGTCAGAGTGCAGCTGTGTACTTTCTGGAGACTTCCAGTTCGTCATCATTTGTTCACTATGAAATATTCTTAATTGGAAATAGCTGGCAGACAACATGGCAGATGATTGCAGAATGATGGTATTAATTTGTTGGCAATTTTGTTCAACTTGTTCTTATTAAAGACCCTAGTCCTCATGTTCTTTCCCAAATGAGGGGAAAATAAAATGTGCTAGGGATGAACCAAACAGGATTATAAATGCCATAGGTACAGAGTAGAAAAGCCTTGCTAGTGCCTGCACCAAATCGTTTGGTGATCAGTTGAATCCTGAGCTTACCAGCAGGAGAGACCGATCTTTCATCTTCTCCCACTGAGAACATTGTTGTGATGCCCTTCCTCCATCTGAGACAAGCCAGTGATGATTTGGAGGCAGAAAAATTAAATGAGCATATGAGAAATATGAGAATGAGCATATGAGAAATGAACATAAAGAAAGAATGGAGAGTCTTCCTCAGACCTAGTGAGGATGTGATGTTTGAGATACACTGCAAGTCTATGTCAAAATGTAGATGTTACTAGCATGCTGAACAGGTAGTAGAAATGCCTATTTTCCTGTTTTCACCATGGTTCATAAAGGAGAGAGATAAAAAACTCAGGTCATGGATCTGCTGATTGCAGGGCCTCAGAAAATTACCTGAGTAACCCACATACTTGAATCCAGTTTCTGTTTCAGAACACATCCATAGAAATAATTCTTATCTTATTTGAGAGACTGTAAATCCACTACCATCCTAGGTAAGCTTTTCTAGTACTTAACTATTCTTACTGCTAGGAAAATGCATCTAACGTCACGGCCATGTTTGTCTAAATTGAACTTAAATCCATTAGCTCTTGTTAAGCCTTTGCCATCAAGATTAGAAAACATCCCACTATCAGGTCTAATCATACTCACTAGAGTATGGAATGAATGGCCTCTCTTCTTCTCTTCAGTGAATTTAGAAAGTTGTACATCTTAACCCTTAGAAAAGCTTTGCCTCCCAGCCCTTAGGTCCCATTTATAGTCAGACTGGTATTTCTACATTCTTCTTGAACTGTGGACATCAGAGCAAGTAAAGTACCACAGCAGCAGCCTACTCAAAGCTGTGTGGACAGCCATGGCATTTTTCAGTCTTTATGGGATATTGTCCTTTTTATATCCAAGGATCACCCTCTTCTGAATTCAAAATTTTTGAAGATAATGAATAAATCTTTATTTGAGCCACTTTTTTTCATGGAGAATGATCAAAATAAATCTCATCTAACTTTAGATTCTCAAATACAACCCCCAATTGCATCTAAATTGGTAGTATAAGACTAAAAAGATAATTAAAGTTTTATAAAAGGCTTATAATCAAAGAGTTAATAAACACTGGTCAGAATGCATCTTGACTGCATTTGAAAGACCCTCAGGAGATTCATGTTTCTCCCCACTGACTGTGGAAAGTATTCAGGACAATAAGGCTCTGTTTAGGGTCTAACACAGGTCAGCACATATATAGAGCAAACCCACCTTCCTATGGAAAGAACTGTTTCTTTGCATCTTTATTTCTAGAGGTATTGTCTTGTGTATGTCTGTAGTGAAACACATTTTATGGGATTGTGGCTCTTTAAGGAGGCAATTATGTCAATGCTACCTATAATTATATTTTCTTCTATAATTTTTAACCCGACAAATTTTGTGTTGTCTAAGAATCCTACCTGAAAACACTTGAATGGTCATCTTTCTTGTTAGTGAAAATACTGAATAGTGCCAGCTTAAGATTCAGTGCTGGAAATAGATCTGTTCTTTGCCGCTTCCTTTGTAGCAACTGCTTGAGATCTCTCCAGGAGCCACTTTATGACATGCTTGTTGTGTGTTATGCTGTGTTAATTTTATATAATTCATGTTTCTTAGTCAAAATGTTATGGATAGAAAGTCAAATGCCTCAGAGAAATCCAAATATGTGACATCAGTATAGTTACCATTGTCTGCCAGCTTCAGAGCAAAAGACAACAAACAAAACCTACCTTCCAACCAAAATACTTGCAGCTTCTAATTCTTTGTTCTGCAGTCCAAAACTCATGGCCCTGTATTTTTTTTATATTCAACACTAGCAGGATAACCATCTGATAGCTACCTGTGTCATTCCCTTCATCATTTTCAAACACCAGACAATTACCAAGAGTTTTTCAATCCTCTTTGAAGGATTTCAATTCTTTCAGTTTTCCAAGCTTTGCTAAAAAATCACCAAGGGCCTTCAAAGATCTTGGTTAATTTCCTTATGACTTTTAGATGCAAGTTATCCTGCAGATGTTGTATTTCTTCCTCTGCAGTTACAGGTGGTAAATTTTCTATTCCATCCATGGCATTGGATGCCATGGCCATAGACACAACTTTCATTCTCTTTTCAACTATAAAAGAAAAACAGCTGTTGAGCACAACCAACCTCTCTCATCCATTAGTCACAGCTTCATTTTCTGCATATAGCTGATCATACCTGACATAAATACTCTTCTTTTCACAAACACTTATTTTCTCTTCTTTGAACCTTTCTTCTCAGGTTGGGGTATTTTATACCTGCATTTATATCCTCACTGTGGATCTGTGGAGTTGTATTATAAATCTCTTCCCAGACACATAAGGTGTAAGAGCTATTATAATTCAGCAAATGAAACAGTTTTGTTTTTTTTTAATCAGTGTTCCTTTTGATTATCCATAAGAAGAATGTAAAATCATGACAGTTTCATCTTCCTTCAATTTCACAGGACAAAACAGAATAAGAGAATTAATACATTTGCATTTCATGTTTAACAATTTTTAGATTGATTTTATTTTATTCCTTCAAATCTTATCTGACATCTATTTATCCACAATCAAAAGATCTAAAGTGTAGTACCAGAGCTGTACAAAGCAAGACATCCTGCCACTAGAATTTGGATACTTGCATGAGGCATCTCCTATCTGACTACAATATTTACAACAGTCCTTCCTGCTCTCTTATCAAATTGTCATCTCACAAACCTAAGATTATTTGGCTGTTTTCAGAATGGTATTCTTTCATGCATAACTCAATATAACACGATTCCAGTCACTATTGCTGTATCTGACCTATTTGAGGACACTACAACAATTCTTCTGCATTTGTTCATACATGATATAACAAGAAAGAAAAAGTACAGTAAATGAAACCCAAACTTCTTAAAACCAGCTTATTTTATTTATTTATTTGCTTTGTATTTATTTATTGTCTTTGAATTTTGAGTTTGTAGGAATTTTCCACTAATCAACAATTGAAGTGACCTCTGAATCAGAAGTCAGTATGTCAAAAACAAACAAAAACATTGAACTTCCTGAGTAACACACACCCTGCATTTTGAGATGATGTCAACTTTTAAAACAAAATTGGACTTGCATTTTGTGTGCTACTGCCCATTCAAGTCTTCGCAGAATGTTGGGCATTGAGTTGTGAGCAATTGCTCACCAAGTTTAAAATAGGGACTGCTGGAAATTTCATGGAGGAACAGCAAAATACACCATAGCAAAAAGTATTCATTGAAATATGCAATTATTATAATTAATAATACTGCTATTAACAAAAGTAATTTCTCTGCCAAAGCTTGAGGCACTCTTTGGTTCATTAGAAGAAATCACAATAATTATCAAAGAAAATATATGGCCCAGCAGAACTTTGAGATGGAAAACAGTTATTACATCACCTAGTTCATTCTCTCATTGCCAATGGAAGATTGCAATATTAAGTACAAATTCATCTTCAATATTTGGGTGCAGGTTTCCAACTTTTTTTCAGCAAAGCAACAATTCTTTCAGCATAACATTAATGAAATCCTGGCGCACTGGCCCTCAGCTTGAGAATTTTTCTGAGAGCAAGAGCTTGTCCAGACTTTTCTGTGTGTTTGCCCAGATAAATGTAGTTAAATAGAATTGTTTAGATTGCTGTTTTTCCTGTTGCACTTGTTCTCCAGCCAAAAGAAAGCGCATTTTGCAGACAGTGTTGCAAAATGGGACATCTCCATACAGTACAGCTAACTTATTTTAACAGAGCAGAAAGTTAGTCTTGACATTTTCGTCTTTTGATATGCTTGCAGATGACTAAATAAAGTGCCAGTATGGAACAGTCACCTAAAACTGACATTTACTATATGTACAGTCCTATTGTAAATGTAATTCTTTCTGAGTTTACAGTCACACGACTGGACAGATCTAGCTCAGGTCTTAGATTTTTTTTCCAAGTGTAGCTCTTGAATGCCTCAACTGTAGGCACCAGGTCCTAGGTTCATTCCACCAGACTTGCTAAAGCTCATTGAGGGTGTGTAAAAATGAATGCCACCTGTTTGCAATAAAAGCCTTAGATTTGTACGTGGCAGTGCCCTGTGAAACTTCTCGATCAGACCATTCTGCTCTGTCAACCTCTGAGTCTCAGCACATTGTAAACTGGGGCTAAACCCCAAAACTGCTCAGACCAGTGTTTTGGGGCGTGCTTGGGCATGTGGACACCAAGGCAACTCTCAGGTCAACCAGTAAATCAGTTCAGCAGGTGTAGTCAGCTCAGCAAGGTTAGGCTGAGCAGGTGCGAGTTTTGTTTGTTTGTTGGATCAGATGCACCTAAAGTTCATCCCTGCCCTGTTTCAGTTCAGACTCCTCTGTCCTTTTTTGTTTATATATTTTTAAATTTATTTGTTTATTTATTTGTTTATTTATTTTGTGGAGTTGGATCAAAGTCACTTACATGAGCAAGAAGTCACTTACATGAACAAGATGTTAGGCATGTCCTTGGGAGACATACATCAGAATTTTCTGGTTTACCAAATACTGCCATCAGATTGCAAGCTAATGGGTACAAAGAGGAGGCACATGCTAAAATATCTATCCGACAGTTCTCTTTTTCCTGTTTTCATGCTCCTCACATTGGCAGATAAAGTCTATTTCAGTCAGGCAGGCCTGGGTTGTCAAGTCCAGATCCCTGCTGATTAGATAGGTAATTCTTATAAGAACTTCATTATTCCTTGATTGTGATTATGAGTCACTTCCAGTTTGCTCAGTCTGGGGAGGCCCACTTTGCAGGTGGAAACAAGTCACAGATTCATTTAATCAGGCCTTATTTTTTGTTGTCCTGTCAAAAAAATACACCACAAATCTCCTCTATTTCAGAAGCACTGGGGGGGAGGTGCATATGTGTCACTTCCAACAGGCTTTCACCTGCCAGTCTCCTAAGATCTTTTCTCCATTCCAGTACTTGCTTTGTCACGCAATGTCCTTCCTCAAAAAAAAAAAAAAAAAAAAAAAAAAAAAAAGGGATTCAAATAAAACAAACAGAGAAGTTGATATTGATCTTAGTGTATTACAGAGGAAAGTAATTAAAAGGGTGATTACTGCTCCTGTGGTGCAATTTTGAGCATCAGCACAATACATTCTCTACCTTGTTTATCCTGCTATGCCCAAATAAATAAAATCCAGCTTTTTTAATTATTTAGCTCCCTGTTTCACTTAGCAGTACCCTCTGGGATTACCTTGTGTATGTGTATAGGACCTATTTGTTTTTACAGCTTTTTGTCTTATTTATGAGCTTGCCCAGGTAGTGAAGTGAAAACAAATGACAAAGTGCACAACTAATTATCAGTCTCTTCCTATTCTGACTGCTTACATGGGAAAAAAACATGACATATTTGAAGATCTTTTGTGTTTGCTATATAACATGACACATTTACTTTGGTTTAGCGCAAGCTGGACTAACACTGATCTTACAGATGTAAGTGGTAAATGCACCAGCTGGCTCTAATGAAAGCATTTTGAGCACTAGTGAAGGACTTCTGGAAATGCCACCTCCAACTGCTGGAGCTGAAGATTTTATGAGAGGAAAGGTTTGCTCTCCTGGAGCACTTGCCATCTCCACAACAGCTACAAGAAATCTGTCTCAGGGACCACAGGAATTTCCCCATAACACTTCAGTGACTCTGGATGCTCAGGCACTCTGCTCCAGGAAATGCTTGCCTCAAGCACTGCTGGGGTTCCCTGTCACCATCCCACTCCTGTGCTAAAGAGTCTGTGCACTTGGAGTTGAATATGGACTTTCTGAGAGTCCCCTAAATTAATTTTAGGTCGTAGTATAGGGAAAACAGTAAAATGTCTTAGCCCAGGCTTTTAAACTCTGAAGGAAGTATCACCATGTGCCTGATCTTCCATCCTACTTTTCTGCAGCCACTGCTGGAAAGAGAAGAGTAAGTAGATGGCCATAAGGGATGGCTATTCCTGAGTTCTTCATTGAGTCATTTATAAATCTGTTTGCTTTTCAGCCTTTTTGCAAAACAGGGTGGTTGTTCTTCCCTGTAAAGGATTTCCAAAAGTACCATTGCACCATCAGCAAACAACATTAAGGAACTTTTAAAGCTACTGCTAAATCATACCAGTGTGTTTCCATAGAACTTTATTGCCTCTGCTGATTTAAAGCACATTACTGCTTTGGTTATGCTTGCGACAAAGCAATTTATTAGACTCCTTCACTGCAATTTGCCTTCCCTAAGCTATGCACCCAACATACAGGTAGAGACATCTTTGCCAGTGAGATGTTTGCACTGAGCTGCAATACAGTTGCCTGCAGGAGATGGTTAATTCTTCCATACACCTACATCTACAATCAACCATCTATATTTCAAAGTCTATATGTCCTCAGCAGCTTTCTCAGTTAGGACAGCAGACTTTCCAGCTACTCTACATAAAGATTCCGTGAAGATTCCAAGTTGGTACTTGAAACAAAGACAAATAGATAGCCCACAGAGAAGTGGCAGCTATAAAGCCTGGCCTGTCAGTGCTGGCCTGAAGCACTTGTCCTCATGGAGAGGCAGCTGATGCCAGAGAGGATACTCTAGGATGTCTCTGATTATCCTGAGCAACCTGATCTAGTGGTTGGCATCCCTGCTCATGGCAGGGAGGGTGGAACTAGGAAAGCTTTAAGGTCCGTTCCAACCCAAGTCGTTCTATGGTTATAGTAGATGCAAGTGTTCGGACAAACAAATTGAGTCCTAAGCATCTTATCATTTATCCTGCCCACAACCTCTTCCTGACAAGTTGCACCTCACCCAGCCTGTGGATAGCTGTGAACTGCTCTCTTCTCACTGAAAGTAGCTAATGAGTTTAATTCTGAAATGCACTAGGAAAGAAAAGAAAACAAAACTACTCCACTCCTGGGGCCTCCGTTTATAACTGTGTAAGACCTTTCATGCATGTCTTAATATATCTTAAATAACTGACTACAAGCCCCTAGCAGGCCCCTAGCCTTCAATAAAGTAGGATAAATTGGAAGGTATTTGAAGTTCTTAAAAAAAACCATGTGGACAACCCTAGTGGTGAAGGCCTGGGCCACCAACCTGCAAGAACAGAAGAGTTGCCCTACTACCTAATGGCTAGTACATCTCAAGGAAACAAACAAGCAAACAAGCAGAAAACAACCAAACCCAACCAACCAACCAACCAACAACAAAACAAACAAACAAACAAACAAAACAACCAACCAACCAAAAAAAAACCTGAAACCATCTTCTGGCACTGATGCCAGCTGGCATGGAACACCTCATGTCTAGACTCTTTAACTCCATCTCCAAAAGGATAGCAGCGTCCAGCTGCCTGTTGGGGATGGATCCTGGGCCATGCTAACTCCTGAATGGTGCTTGGGTGCTGTCTGGAAGAATGGTAGCTCAGGCCAGGGGCCACTCTTACAATATGACAGCACAGGCAGCTGCATTGCAGTGTTGCTTCCCACCACTGTTTAACTTACAGGTATGGCTGTAGTCAGTGTAGCCATCCCTGCTCACTGCTTAGGTTCATGGGCTGATTCTTACCTTTGTGATGAGGATGACTTCAGTAAATAAGAGAGAGATTCCTTGCAAGCTTGATATCCCACCTCCTTTTTCTGTTTTTGCAAGCTGTACGCACATCTAACAGACATGGTGGGGCATGCAGTTCCCTGGACTCTTGTAGGCCTCGCTTCATCTGGTGGCGTGAGCTCCTGACAGCCATGTTCACATGAGGGAGGCCTCTCACCAGCACCACTCCTCTGTAAGCAGTGTGTCCAACGTACTCAACAGCCTTAGGCAAGGCTGTGGGTGCGATGTGGGACAGCTCTGTGCTCCGGAGGCCTTGTGAAAATTTGTACTCACCCGTGTAAGAGAGAGAATCTGCTGCAATGCCTGGCCGTAAGGCTGAAAGTCTGGTTTCTGGTTGTGAGGTGGTCAGCTTTCTTGACTGAAAAAGCAGGCATGGATGACACTCAACAGTTTTCAGCAGTCCTCTGACACACCAAGGGTTTACTGGGGAGGTAGGTATCTGTAGTCTTCCCTGAAAAGGTCATTAATGCCTTGGTTGCTGCTCAGGAGGAACAGTGTCCCAAGCCAAATGAAGGTCCTGAGAGGCAATGGAGCTACCTTCAGTGTTGCCTGCTGCTCATTATTACCACTGGGCACAGAGTAAACAGCATACATCCATTTTTTATATATTTATTCACATCAAATTTCTGTTGCATTTTCTATGTTTTCTATCTGAATAAATGCTGTATTTTTAATGAATACAACATAGTCTCTGTGTGGTCATATGTCCTCCTTTTTGGGATCAACCACGGCTGAGTAAAGATGTCGTTGAAAATAGTTTGCCGCATTCATAGTATCTAGGGATTCTCCTGGCACTGGGAGCTGCAGCTTTCCTACTTTCCTATTTAGGCTCCTGGAGTTAAATTCTCCATCTTTATCAGGTCCCTAAAGCCTCCATGAAGCCTTTTCTTACCCACTTCCCCCAATGCAGCTGCTGTTTGCCATGGTCCCTAGAAGCAGAGGAGCAAGCTGTTTAATTTAATCTCCCTCAAGGGTGTATTGAAATGCAGTACCAGTCCAGAAGTGGTGGTGTCATCTCACTGACAGGAGCTTACCAAAGGCCAGGTCTATTAGCATGGAAATAATCATATTGTTTCTCAAAATGGGCTTAGGTATGCCTTGAAGGAGGTCTGCAGTCAGGGACAAGGAAGATAGGTATTGGCTTTTACTGGGAAAGTACAGAACCCTGAAACAGCAGGTAGTTTTGATGTAGAGTCCAATGCATGTAGCAGTAGCTGAGACTGAACCAAGCATTAGGTGAGAAAGATACCCAAAGCAGGGTCTGTGTTATGGCATTACGAAAAACACCCCTGCCCTTCAATTCACTCATCCTGATTATGGCTTTGAAAACTGTGTTTCACCAGACAGGTACACTGACCACCCTTATCTCCCACAAGTCCCTCCTTGGCAGTCTATACTCATGAAACCTCAAGGACCCATGAGAAGGACCCCGTTCTCAGTGGATCTCCTCTCTCATGCCTCTCCAGTTGCCTAAGGGTCAGGGACACCATGTGTGGCCTTGAAGTTTTTCACACCATCCTGCTGCTTTGGTTTCAGACTGCCCATACAACCACATTGGCCCACCATTAATGCAATGGTTTCCCATTAGTAACAGGTTTTACATGACTTAGGGACATACATCGTCATAAATGTGTGTGCTGCAAATGCTGCCACAGATGTATGAAGAATTTGGAGCAACTGAGTTCAGTCACTTACTAGACATACAGTCAAGAGAGTTGATAGTATTATGAGGATGAGACGACCCAGAAACAAACGTTCAGCTGCCTGAAGCAGCCTCGCTTCCTGAAGTTGGACAGGTGAATCCCACTCTAATGCAGCACCTCCTTAAAAGAGAGAAGTAAGCCATGTTGCATAGAACTGGGACATTATGTCTGCATAGATAGGGCACTGCCAGAAGAACTAATGGGGCAAAGTTCCCCTTTGGAAAAAGAAATAGGTCATCACTGTCAACATCTCACATTGCTTCTGTTTATCACTGTCTTCTCAGTTTTCTAGTGGCATAAAGGTAGCTATCCCTTCTCCTTTATTGTGGTTATCTTTCATCTTTCCTCTTCTCTTCTTAAAATCCACCTCTTCACATCAATAATCCCACAACATGAATTAATTTTTTGAAGAAACAATATGACAATGCACTGGTAGAGTCTTCTAAACTATTTCTTATAGTGATATCCTCCTGAGTACACATTCTAGTTTGCTATGACATTGTTATTTGAGACTGTATGAAAATAAATATATATACAATGTAAAAAATAAAATCTTGACTGTCAGCTGCTTTTTTAGAATGATGGTCACTAAAGCTCTTAAGCCTAGATTAACGCAGTGTATATTCTGTCTACATCCCTAAAGCTTGTATCTGCTTTTGGGTTTTCCTATGTCTCCAGAGGCACAGGGCACAATAAGCATGGGAACTTTAGATCAAGTGTTCACTGTCTGACCCAGTACTTTGGTGTCCAGATGCAACAGTGCCCAGTGCCTCTTAAGTTATTTAGTTACATGTCAGGAAGTGGTTTACTAATTTGCTTACTGTTGCCGTATAAACTACTTACTCATTTTTTTTATTTGATTGATTGATTGATTGACTGATTATTTCATTTTTCGTTTTTTTTCTGTTGCTCATTGCTATACATCAGAGTTCAGAAGTCAGCTGAAGGGCCCCATATGCACACATAGCCCCATATGCACTTTTTCTGAGCATTTAAATGAGATGGTGGGTAATGGTAGCAGAACTAGGTCTTCACTGATAAGATTTCAAGTCTTGCTCTGGGCTTACTTCAAGTCTTTCTCCTGCTGAAAGCTGCTTCCACTCTGTGCAACCTAAATGCCTATGTGGTTATGTGAGCTGAGATCTGACCTAGATCTGATGCTAAACACATTGTTCCCTTTTGTGCTGCTGGCTACAGAAGCATTGTATCTTAACCAATCTAGCTGCAGCAGCCAACTACTTTATCTTCATCTTTAAACAGGTTCTTAGTCTTGGATAACGATGTGTTACGGTTGGTCAGATAACATTGGCTTTTTAGGAGTTGTTGCAAGCAGCTACTGTCTTTGCTCTCTGCTTAGCTTTCAGTCAAATATTGTGTAAGAGATTTCCAAAGGAAGAAATTTTCATTATGTTGTTCCTGACCAGATCTTTTACAAGACTTCTGTATAGCTTTGTGAAAAATGTTACTCTAGAAAATAAAACCACAGACTCCATCAATGAATTCATATAACAATGAAGACTACTTCCATGGTCAACTTCATACTGCTAAGTAGGGCACTACTAACAGGAGAAAGTCTGACATGATAGGCAAGAATGTATCTCAGATACTTTAGCATAAAAAAAAAAAAAAAGACTTTGCTATAAGACAGCAATGCAGAAAGATTTCCAGGTAAAACTTTGAAACCATGAGTATTTAGGCCTGAATGTTCTCATAAAGTAATATTAACACTAATTTTATCACAAACACATCTACTCTTTCATAACTTTACATTGTCATATACAAAGATTCATCAAATAGAAGTGAAGAGTCTCCTGGCAAAAAAAAAAAATATCCTCAAAATGTTTACCTAGCCATAACTAATAGCTTTTGATTGTTCCTTAGTAAACTCGGAAGCCATTATGGAAAGCGCAATTAAGAGTCTTGACATTTACTGTGCGTTCCAGTTCAAATTTACTAATGGCTACAATTCCATTCCTTTTTGCACGACACAATGCCACAAATTCAGTTCAGAGTAATGCAGACTTCCAAGGGTGAGCTGGGAATAATTACATAGAAGGTCAAAAGCCTCTTGCTCTGCAGTAAGTACCATTTCTGATGGGCTTGCTAGTTTGTTTAAATAGAACATTATAATCAAGCAGATATTGGAAACAATCTCAAGGAGATTACTTTCAAACAATATAGAGCCCTGCTCATAGAGAAAGATATACCTCATTTTCAGTTATGTGGAGGGCCACCAAGAAAGAAGGTCCTTTTAATACTGAAGTAGACTTCTGGTCATTGTGAGCTGCAATTCCGTATCCAAAGTAGGATTTTATTATCAAACTTGAAACTAACAGTAGGCTGAATATTCAGCCCAATGCAAACAGGCTGCATAACTCTCTTTAAACCAGCCTTCCTGCTTGTGATACTTTTGTGAATGAAACTGGATATTGAAGTATTAGAAGTTCAGATACACCTCTGGTCATTTTTCAGGGAAAGGATCGGGAAGGAGGAGTAGAAGAGATGCTGATTACAACATGCTGTCTTCATAAAGTAAACATGTGCAGAGGTGTGGGAACATGCATATAAACCTTTCTCCAGAGTTTGTTGTTTCATTAAGATGAAGAAAGTTAAAAAATGTGTTGCTTCCTCTCTCCTCCTTTCCCATAACAATTCTTGCTGAACAGTGCTAGTCATGAGCAGGTATGAATGTCACCATTTCCATTGATAATCAAGTTTTTGTAAGAAAATAACACAAGTAATTTACCTGTATTTACAAATAAAGACCTGCAAACTCTGTACCAGGTTAATAAGCTCTTCAGGTTCTCTAAGAAAGCCCTCAAGAGTTGCCTAGACTTGCTGCAGGATGTAGCTGTACTGAAAGGGGCATAGCAGCAGGCCACAGGCAGACAGATACCTCTGTGGTGAAAACAGTCTAGGGTGTCAGTGGTGTTCCTCAGCACAGAGTGGCATTAGACCATCTTCTTTTGTTTGTTTTTATGTATGCCAAGTATCTGAGTTACTTGCAAACTTTCAAGTAAAATGAAACACCATTCACTGATTTGAGAAACAAACTCCGTGTGAAGTCCTGAAGTACTTCAGCTTTGAAAGAAGAACAAGTAGAAACTTCTGCCAGTTTGCTGTGAAACTGCCAAGACCTCCACATTCAACATTAGTTATTTTTATCGGAGAGGGAAGTTGGCTAAAGGCCTGAACAAAGAGGTGGGTCTTCAATCCCTTGCTGAACATGGGAAAGCTCAGGTTTAGAAGTGTTTTGAAGAGAAGGAAGAGGTAAGGTAGCAAATACCTGTCCTCCGCAACACCACACCCAGACTTCCTTCTACCCTGTCACTGAATCTCGCTGAAAGAGTGTTGGTGGCACAGAACAGACCATCCTGATCAGCTGGTCTCTGGCTCATGTGATGATCATCACCTTATAAGTTCATCTGGAGATGAAGTTTCATACTTTCCCATCACCCTATTTTACTCAAAAGGCTTGCAGTCCCCTTGACTCATGGCCCCAAACAGAGAGTGCAGCCCTACCATATAGGACTAGGATGATAGCAATGCAATCTGCATGCAGACAAAGCAGCCCATCTGCTCAGTGATCATGAGATCACAGCTGTTCTGCTGCAATAATCTCCCACTTGCAACGTGTGTCACAGGTATGAACTGTTTGGCCTGTATATCAACAGGTTTGATCTTGCCCCTGGATGATTCCTGAATAGGTTGCTGAAAAGCTCTCAAAAGCACCTCCACCTTATAAGCTGACTCCACCCTCTTTACTCACAGTGGATTATGAGGAAGTTGCTGCCTTTTTTATTTGTTGCTTAAACTGACCTCTTAAAGACCATAAATGCATTCTACACACTACATAAAGTGTGGGGCTTATTGCAGGTCTCACAACAAAAGAGTGCTTTAGGTTTTAATGCATTATCTTTGAAACCTGGGAGAGGGAGTACATTGTATTTGTTCCAGGATTCAGAATGTGCACACAAGTAAGGTGGCTCAGTTGGATTTAGCCATGCTGATGCATGGTCCTTTAGAAATTGTACTTCCAGTGACTGAAATCATCCACTTATGTTTCTGAGCACTTCTGAATCAAATCTGGAAAACTGGTTCATGACAGTTTGGGACACAAGATGGTCCTGACGATTGACACAAGCCACATTTTGGGTGAGGTTTATTCATAAGCAGATGCATTTTCACACAGCAGGTCAGATAAGTAATATGTCATACGCAGCACTGGCCTGCAATGTAGATGATTCTTTAATATAGTATTTTCTTCAACTGTTGACTGAATGTATTCAGTGTCTGTAGGTTAATTCTTGCAGAAAAATAACTCATTTAGTTCCAGTTCCACACGTCATTTTTATCTAAATGAAGATGCCAAAGCTTTTTTTTTTTTTTTTTTTTTTAATAGGTGTGTGCACTGAATATGCTTTGAACAGGGGTTGCTGCCAATGCATCTATAGCTACAATCCCATCTCCTGTCTACGTGAGGTCCTCACATGCAACCTGCAAGAAGTCTGTCCAGGTATGCTTGGCCTGACCTCCTCCCATGCACCCTGACCTCCTGATGACATTTTAACAGCATATTAACCTGCTGGACATGCCCGAACACATAAAGCACTAAAACGCTCTGAAGGAAAGTCTCCAATTGCACCAAACTTTGTTGCCTTCCAGATAGTCAGGAGTGGGTTTGGCTTTAGGATGGCCTCAGGTAACCCCTGAGATGCAGTGCAGATATACCGTATGTCACCTGCATCAACACACCTACATGTTCTTACCATGCAGAATTCTCTCTTGGCTGGTGCAATGGAAATTAGAATTGGGTGTGCCAACATGTATCAGTAGGGAAATGCACCCTTAATCCATGAATGTTTGCTTTATAAAGACTGAAGTACTGTAAAAGCCATTCCTTTATGCAATGCAGCTTATAGATTATAAAATTCAAGAGACAAGGCATGGATTAAGTGCATTACCACACAATGGACACATGTCAGTTTGGTTTTTATCACTGTCAAACAGGCACTGGGAAAGAGTCATAAGAAAAATATTTATAGTAATAAATCCCTGTAGAAACATCTTAACATGATAACATTCAGATTGTACACTAAAAGAACTGGAAGTATGTAGAGTACAAAGTGACTCAGGTATTCCAGGTAATGCATGACATATTGTAGAGTAATTATACTAGTATTTCTGGTTGGCTAATAGAAGTTGCAGGAGAAAATGCACTTCACAGGTTTTGGATAAGAAACTGAAAACGTTTGGGCTGGCTACACATTAACCTCAAAGCTGTAAGTACAGGCAACTTTTCTTACTATTAATAACATGATCTATGCCAGTAAACATCTTCCAGAATGTAAGGAGCACAAATTATAACTGCTTTCATAAGTCATAAAACAAGGTGTGCGCTGTTCTCCAGCCTCACATAATCGTGGAAATATCATCACTGCGGTAGTTTGTCTCCCTCTGGATTTTTCCCCTTCACATGCTTATGCTGACAGCTTGCTTTGCTTTACTTTACTCACTGATGTGGTTAAAATTTGTAACCCTCTTGATGACTGCCATGGTTAGAGAGCACATCTCTTTCAACAGGTTCCTTTTTCCTGGCGGTGATACGTCTCTGATTCATAGGCTGTGGGACAGTGGTGGTGAAATCACTGGAGCTTACTGTCCCTTGGCACTGGGGAGTGAAGGGAGAGCTGGTGCAAGCTGGGGAATTACCATCGAGTGGAGAATGCCATCCCCGACTTTGGCTTTTGAGGTTTAGTTTATTTTTCACTATTTTTCTCTTTCATTACATTTCAGAAACTCAAAGGAATGTGTTTCCATATCACACTGTATAATTTAAAAGAAGACTAATATTTTGTCTGGCAGCCTTTGTAGCTTGTATAGATGATTTCTTACATCAAACTTCCCCTTCCTTTCTCTCCCTCCATTCCCCGTCCCTCTGAGTTTAAAGTGTGATGTTTTGAAAAGCACAGCTATTTGACTAAAGAGTCCTCTCTAGCATTTAATAAATTAGGGATAGGTTAATATGGCAGCCTTCGGTTAACGTTCCTCCTTTATAGTTTGCTTTACTAAAGATTGTTTTATCTAAAACCTGATAATTTGAATTGGCTGAAAATGTTCCATTGAGACTGACTTTTAACAAAAATGCATTGTTTGCTTGTTTGTTTTTCAGGAGACTTTTCAGGGTAGAGAGTAGAGAAAAAGGGAAAAAGCCTTTGTGGGAGATGGAGAGTAAGGGTAGTTTGACTAAGTGATGGATACTTAAAAATCTTCAGTTTGTAGATCCCCGGATGACTGCTTTGGTACCCCACAGAAATCAGTTTGTTCCATAATTCTCCTCTGTGAGCGAGTGTTGCATGGACTATATTTCCCATCATTTGCAACAGCCCGTAGAGGAGGCCTGTGAGACCAAGTTAACCAAGGAAGGAACAGGGGTGCATGAGTGACATTCTCCACCGTCCTGAGCTCATAGAAACACTCTGGTCACAGTTTCCATAAGGCACCTTAACACTTTTTCTATACAGAAAATGTTAATTTCCAGACAAAATTTTGTGGTTTTGAAAAAAAATTCTGCTTTTGCAATAATAATTATAACAGCAGTGGTGATGATGATGATGACATTTTCCTGGGAAAAGAAATCCCATTTTCTGATTAGTTTTATTCACATCTTTGTGAATCTTTTCTCACTGAGAAAAGTCCAAAGGAAAACTGAGCCTGACATGAGCAGTGAAGAAACCAGAAATCTGCACTGGGGTCCTGCTTGTATCAATTCCTTTCATTGGTGAGTTTGCCTAACTTCCTTCCCATATGAAATTATCCTTCTGGAAAACCCACTTAAAATCTTTTCTCAGGCATATTTGGTCAATTTTGCATTAAAAATAGGCAATGGCAGCAACTTGCTGCCTGTACAATTTTTTTCCTGCTATACAGTCCTGCTACCCTTTTGGTTATAAAATTAAATTCAAATAATGCTGCCACATTCCTCTTAATTTAATGAAATGTTAATATTGACTAAAGCTTCAATCAGCTTGGAATAACAGAAACTGAAAATGGTGTTGCCAAAAAGATGGGTATTTAATATACTGCTCACTACTTCATTGCTTTTCTCCTTTGTTTATCAGTACATTAATTTTTCCGTGTTGCACCACCATATTTTTATTATTTAAGCAAATTATCATGGCTGAGGTAAGTAATAAGATTATTCTTTGTTAGCTGGCACAAGGCCATCCCTTTCATGTGTACAAGACTCAGCTATGAATTATAAGGATGTAATGTCCTTGATGGATTTAGTGGTGACATCATAAATCCTTGCTCTGATGAAGACACTAATATGTGCTGTTGCCAGTAGTTTGCTGACACCACTGGTATTTAAGGACACAAATAAAGATGTCTTTCTTGGCATAGTACCATGGAAGCCAAAGCTACTATGAAAGAAAACACCAGCTAGGTGAAATCCAACTGTTTTGGAAATTCATCACTTAAGCAGGGAACCAACCATACACCTACATAATGAATGATGCTCTTCTGTGTTCATACTGTGCTTTGAAGACCATGGTCAGTTGAATGTAAAACAAACAAACAAACAAAAACAACTATGCATTTGAGGTATTCAGCAGCAGTTTGTTAACTGTTTCGGCTCAGCTGAAGTAGTTCTGAAGCAGCCTGCGGGTCACCGTGGCATAGCTATGCGGCTGGACTGGACCCAGAGCAAGGAGTAAGACAGCACCCTTGTCACCTGTTTGAGCTTCCTTCCTGCCCTTTCTTCAAAGGGGATTCATGCATGGCCTCCTCTGGCCCCAGCTCCTGATTTAGTACTGCTGCCACACTCTGGTGCTGCAGTCAGGTGAGGTCGGCATGTCCACGTGGGTTGTGGGGGCAAGTCAGAGCACTCCTGTGGGAAATGGTGGCCTAGGCCTCCTACACCAACAGAGATGGTCATGGGGGGACTGAAGCTTGTCCTGTAGTGATGCCTGGCACAGGTGAGGTCCTGGGTATCAAGAAATACAAGTCACATCACAGCACACACTCATAATACATTGATTGGTCTCTAGACTGACTCCTTTAAATACTCCCTAAAGCATAGGCTCCCCAGCACTGCCCTCTGCACCATCATTGCTCAGCACACTTCTGTTGCACAACCTTGCAATCTCTCTTATTCTCTTTTTAGATAAACTTAACAGTTCTCACAATAAAATTTTCCCCACTCATTTCTGACACTCCGGTCTTTCTTTTCTCTCTCTTGGTGGATAAAATCCCACCTCAATGCCTTAAGGTGGCACATACAGAATCTCACAACACCAGTGCAAAGATTCCAGATTTTGTTTCAGGAACTGCATGTGGCTTTTGGGCAGTGACATGAAACTCTTTTCTGTAATACAGTATGTTAGGATATTAATTGCTCATGTTAGTGCAAGGTGTCAGGTATCATTATCAAAATCATTGCAAAAATCTTCATGTTGGTGTTCAAACTTTGGACTTGGCTTAAAAATAAAAATGTTGTAAAAAGGTGTTCCTTCTCTTTGCCTTCTCTGTTCTTGGACAATTCCAATTTTAAATTTTCTCTGCTGCTCCAAGAAATTATAATTTCTTGCCCCTATTCCAAATGAAGGCTGAGTCTCACAATACCACATGACTCCACTAGCTGTGGTTTTGACAGAAAGCCAAAATATCTGCCTTTTAATGTGCAAAATGTAGATGTTATTCAAACTTTGCATACAAAATGCACTATCTGTTATCTTGACAATGAATATGTTTGTGCATTGTATCAAGCAGTGCTTGGCTTCCCCATGCCATATGGGGTAGTTTTGTTAATAGTACTGATTTTCGTGTAATTTACCTGGAAACTTTCAAACCTCCTGCTCGTGTAAAGTACTTGACACACCAACCTACAGCTCAATCCAGATTGTACCTGTTTTAACCACTCTACATTAATTTCTATTCTATTTCTATCTGTTTCAGGCATGCTGGGACCTGTCAGCATTTCCACTTTGTTCTTAGCTGGATTGATATGACGCTCATAAACGTTGCCAGATGAATCGGTGGCAAGGGTTTGGTACATAATTCAAGGAATTCAGGTTTTCAAGTCCTCTGAAGCAGCAGTCAGCCTTGGAGCCAAGGTTTAATATCATTAGTGTATTAATATATGTCAGTGGTTGAGTCCTTTTTTTTTTCTAAACCACATTTCACAGAAAATCTCCTACCAACAGCCATTGATCAAACATGACAAGCTCCCTTTTGGCTATCGCCTGTAATACGGGCTACTTAACTCCAGCATTCCTTCCCAGAATGGAAACTGTGGCTTTTGGCAAAATAATGGAGCTTCTGTTTCTCTGCCACTGTTAGAAATGGAAATTCAGTGCAATCTTTTAATCAGCTTGAAATGCCAGATCAGATTAAAAGCCCTGATGCCAAGAGGAGGGCATCGGATGCATTCCTTTGAACTGTGGTTCTTAATGCTCTTCAGCCCACCACTTTGTAAAAGCACCTCAACCTTCCTGTTACTCCTCTCATTAGAGCAATGCTAAAGTGTGAAATAATTAACAGAGGTTGAGGTCTTTTGGAAACAGCCCTGCTTGAGCCAACTCTGCTGCAGGGCTGCCAGGGCAAGAGAGTCACCTCAAGGAGGAAAGCACACCAGTGGGGATGTAAAATCAAACTCACGGGGTGCATGCAGGCTGCTCCATGGTCACCTAAATGAGACACTGAGACCTCTCTGCTGGGGAGAGTTAGCACCATTCGCTTCAGTTCCTGCCAGGCCTGGGTGTTTAAAGGTGAGTAGTCATCACACCAGGTCCACTTGGTGGATAATTAGCCGGGCTAATTAACATTGGCATTACTCTCCATGGGCTGTAGAAACAGGACCTGGCAGCCCAAGAGAGTGGTGTCTCTGAATCAATCACTGATTTCTTGATCTTGGACTTGTTAAAGGTTGTGATAACTAATCTGGGTGTGAATAATATTGCCCATTGTGGCTGGCAGTCTGAGGAAGCCACTGCCATCCGTAACAAAGGTCTTGCTGTTAAATTTTCTGTGCATTTCACACACATATGGTGTGTGTGCTATGCATAGTGCCTGCTATGAAGTGTGTTGTTGTCGTAATGAAATCATGGGGAATCAGATGGAAAAATGTGTGTTTGAGCACTTAAAGCTAGAATTGTAGACCACAAAACAGACTTCACAAGTAGAGGTCAAGGTGGCACCAATTAAGACAAGATTATATTTAATGGAGAGTCACCTGGATTGAATTAAGTGTATTTTCTTGGACCTGGAAGGCTGGAATCAGGATAAACAAACTGCTCCAGAATTCCTAGGTGACCTTCTAATAATTATGACCAAATTTGAGTTTCGAGTCTTCAGAGCCCCCAAATTATCTTTTATATAAGAATGCACATTGCTACTCGGGAGGTCTGTTTGTTGTGATGAACAGAGCATAAAACAAATCTCTCACACACAATAATGCAGGTGGAGGCTGCAAAGCAGTTTCTCCAACCAAAAGAGCTAATGGGCCTCCAGTGTAAAACACATTTTTGTAACTCCCTTTCTTCAGACTTTCTTTTGTTGTGAGAAATGCAATGCCAAAAGAACTTAATCGCTTGTTTTCCAGTCCATAAACAGCTGACATGTCACTGGGGTTGTGATTAAGTACACACAGTAAGTCCACCAGAGTTCACGCTCATGCTACAGTCAAGGATGGGGGCCACTGCTTTTCTTTTTGTCTCAAGCTTTATTGTTTTCGCATGTACAAAACTGTACCTCCTCATGGAAACATAGGATAAAAATATGATGCACACACTGCTCAGTCTTGCAGGTTCAATGTGCAGCGTCTTTGTCCCTTATGTGCAGAGAGGATGCCCAAGAAAGGAACAGAAGATTGTAGAATTAGGTGGAATCTAATCCTGTTTTTCTAAAACTTTTATATTATTTTCCCTGTCTTATAATCTACATGTTCTCTTTAAGATGAGCATTCATCAACAAGTTTTTCACCACAAAATAGTTTCTTTTAAAAAATGTGTTGATTGACTGAGCTCTGCTTATTCATCTGAGAGATTTCAATATATACTTAATAAGCCCATAAAGGTTTTCAGATCCCTAATGGGTCTCTATCGATTCTTTGGACCCTATGAATCCTCACAGATTTTTGGTGAATACACACTGGGCAACTTCCACCATTTCTGTCAGCAGTGAATATAAGAAACACTCAGTATCTCTAGACAGGTGTAGAATGGACTTCCTTAAAGTTGACTAGAAATGTCTAAAATGTATGGGTTGAGTTAAAAGTTGACTTGCACACAATTTAAAAAAATATACATATATTTAAATTTAATTCAAAAAACTTTGTTTCATACATACTTTTCAAGAGTTAGCCAAACATCCATTTTCTTGAGAAATCTGTCATAAACAGAAAAAAAAAAAAAGTCACTGCCATTACTTAGTTCACAGGGTGTTTACTTGAACCTTCAGGCCCATGGCTCACAGTCTTGCCTGCTAAGATTAGGAATACTGTTTTTATACCACAAAAGAATGGGAAGACCTAGCTTTTCATATTGGATGCAAAATGGTTGTTCTTTCTGTTATGAAGCTGGAGAAAATCTGATACAACTGACGCTTCAGATAAAATTGTACCAGTTTTGAAATATGTTTTTTTCTGTATTTTTTTTTAGTTTGACTCTTGGGGCAAGAGAACCGTATTTTAAATGATGAGAAATACACCAGCATCAGTAATTGTTACAAAGCTTGTAAAGACATTCCTATAAACCTTTATGTGGTACATAGAGACAAAGGTGTAATGAAGTATAAATGGCCATGTTTAGCACCGTCTGATTCAGTGGTTCACAACCTAATTATTTCCAAGTCATAGCACTGCCACCATCCTCTTTCCCTTAACCCTGACCCATAGGATTACTGTATAATCATACTTCACGCTGATCTCAGCTCCCTGGTTATTGATATTGCCCTATGTCCCTTCAGCCCTTTTCCTGACTTCTTGACCCCTCCTGCCTTAGTTCTTGGTTCATGCTACCGGTGCCTTGCCACCTTGTCATGCTGCCATTACCTCTCTTCTGCCTCCAGCCACACCACCCTCTGCTGCTCATTCCCCTGTCCCACCCTGTGCCAGAGTCAAAGATGACAACCCCAAATAGACCCCGCCGAATCTCTTTCGTACCAGGCCTGCACAAAGGCCAGAAAACTGGTCAGCTTGGGCTAACAAGTGCAGTGTGAGCCTTGCTTCCCCCAGCAGGAACCGGTGACTTGCATTATCCGGTTGTGCTTTTTGTGGTTGTGAGTAATGCAGCCGTTTGCAAAAGGATGCCGAGAAACCCTGAGTTCTGCATCCTGTGCTCCTCCACATGTAAAAGCAACAGCTAGTATATCATTATCATCATAACTAAATATATTACACAACAGTTGTTAAACACTTCCCATCCAGGTCCTTTCTGAACTTTAATTAAGGTTGCAGTGCCTCATGCAGATGCCACGGCAGTCAGTGTGGTAAGTGTACTCCTAAGGCACGTGTCATACATTATGCCAGGGCAATAACGTTTGACGGTCTTTGGCTTTGGCATGAAGTGAGCCAAACAGCTCTAAATCTAGCACTTTAAGTAAATTTCCTCTGGGGAAAAATACATAAATAAAATCAAATTCTGGAGTAGATTTGTGGCAAGGATAAGCCTTCAGTCATGAGTAACAGGGACTCCCAGATGTCAGGAAACGCTCCTTTCCTCTGCAGGTGACTGAGCACTGGCACAGGCTGCCCAGAGAGGTTGTGGAGGCTCTTCCTTGGAGATCTTCAAAAGCCATCTGGACATGGGCACCCTGCTTTGGGTGTCCCAGGGGAGTTGGACAAGATGGGCTCCAGAGGTCCCTGCCAACCTCAGCCATTTTGTGGTTCTGTGACTGTATGATGCCGTGGTACACCTGATCACAGGAATCAGGCATGAGGGTTAGCTCCCTCCCTACCTCTGCTCCAGGTTTCCCTGATGGGTCCTCCTTCTAGGAAAAGGGTGATGCTGGGTTCTGGGGAGCCTCGACCGCCAACCCAGAACCCACCTATCCTGCTGAAAGGAAAAAAAAAAAAAAAGTTTCTTATAATTATTATGCCCTTGCTGACTCCTACACCAAGGTGCCACCTTCCACTCTGTCTTTGATAAGTGGCTATCTATTAGGGATCACCACACACCTGCAAATAATGAACAGTGAACTAACTTCTGGTCACAAAGCTCAGGAGTGCTGGCAGTGCTCTCTCAACTTCCTCCTAATAACCTCCCTGCTAGGACAGTCAAGGAAAATATTTTGAGCCCTAGAGCCTTCTTAAAGTTTATAGGTACAAGGCCATCAATGTGAATCAAACTAAAGCTGACAGTCCCAAAGGGCCACATTAATTTTCCCACAAAAAAAAAAAAAAAAAAAAAAAAATCCATGAATGTAGCACTCCTGTCCCACATTTGGCAGGTTATTCATTTATTTTAATTTTCAGTAACCATGACTGAGTTACATTCATCTTCCCAGATGTTGTTAGTGATGAAAGCTCAAGGAATAAGCCTTTTCTAGTGTTGATGTACTGTGTGCCAAACCTCATCTTGAGCCCCTGGCTCCCGCTGTACTTTTCTTGTGTCTGTACTGCTGCTTTGTGATAAATGAAACTTGCAGAATCACACGTACTGTGGTACAGGAACAAGCATCTTGTCTGGGGAGTGGTCAGTGCCAGAGGCTAAAAACTTGTGTTGTGTGTACATCTGCAGAGGCTCATGTAATCACTAAAGCAAAGTTATTATAACTAAAGCAAAGGTGCTGAGGCTTTGATTACAAATGTCAAATAAAACGGGAAACAAAGCGACTCCGAGGAAGGAGAACGGACCCGTCCCCGCGTTCTCCTCCCTCCGCCTTGTCACAGTGAATTGCTTTTCCTCCTTTGTTTTATTTGCTCTAAAAGTCTTTGCAGTGTTCCCTTCCTGGTTCGTCTGTAGAGTCCTAGGAAGCTCAGAGTTTACTCTCAGTTAAACTGAAAAGCCCCAGCTGGTAGAAATGATCGCCTGTAAAAAAATAAACACAACCAAAAAGCCTCGCAGAAATGCAGTACCAGCCTTTTCTATTTTTTTTTCTTCTTCTTTTTGTAGCATGCCTCATAAAGAGATCGCAGGCTTTACCATTAGACTCAAAGAGCCATGTTAACAATTTGCATTTACAGAGACGGGTTTCTTTTTGGCTAATTGCAGGTTTTGTTACCATGGTGCACGAAGCTCCTTCAGCTCCCCGTGGCTGCACGGCTCCCTCCAAGGGAAGCCAGGCCACAAACCTCCACATGCAGCAGAGGAGAGGAGCCCGAGCCGCCCCCGTGTGAGGGCAGCCTCCCAGCTCCCCGTTCGCATCACTTACCTGTGTGTGAACCCATCCAACAGCCCGAGTGTGAGATTTGCCACCATGTATAGCCAGAGCGAACCCCCTGCTTGGTGTCCCTGTTGTCCCCTAGGGCTTTGCCTCTGCCTCTGCTCATGCCTGCGTGTCGTGGTGGCAGTCTGGTGGCTGTGCAGGTCACCTGGGGACCTTTTTTGGACAGCCAGGATGTCCCCTACCAGATTGACTGTGCTGTCCGGGATTCGGATGGGTTCGTGATGCCTGCAGAGAAAAGGGGAACAGACCAGGCCTGGAGAGTACCCGGGGCGTCAGGGCACCTCCTGAAGCACCAGCTTAAGTGTGGGGACAGGCATAAAAAGAGACCGGGCATTCACTGCCTACTCTTGGCCTTGTGGATCTAATATCTTTAAGATCTTCAAAGCTCCTATGCAGTTTTTGCATAATGTGGACACCTAGCTCCTAAGGTACTTCCAGCAATGCTCCTTGTGCTCAGAGGTGTGAGTTTGTAGAGGTACCCAAACTACCTTTGGAAGGAGCTACTCAGTACATCCATGCGTGCATATGCATGTGCGTGTGTGTACAAATGTATGTATTTGTACTTGCATGACTCTGTGTGCTACCAGCCAGACCTCTGACGTCAGTGTAGGCATAGCCTGTCCTTAAGAATAAACCAGGAACTGCAGAAGCTTTATGTGCTGGATAAAGCTGCAGAGCAGTTGCATCCAGCTACCCACAGCAGCCAGCCCTGTCTTTCGGTGGCTCTGACATGTTTCCACCAGGCTTTGGAGGCAGAAGAGGAAGCTGCTTCCCAGGAAACCCGCTGCTGTTCCTGCCTGGGCCACACACAGGCAGGCTCCTTCATCGTCAGGACAATGAAGCAACTTTGGAGCTCTCTTCTCCCACGTCTGCTGGTTCCTCGGACATAGCAATGCATGGTTGCACCAGCAAGGGCTGGATTTGCCCCTGTGAAAATGAAATGGCACGGCAGGATGGTCACGCCAGTGCTGGTGGAGGAGGTTAAGCTCTTGCTACCTGAAAATCAGACCCAAGGGAGTGACCTACCGGTGTGTTAGCTAAGCTGCTATAATGGCTATTTTACTTTTGCTATCCACATTAGTTCCTTTTCTCTATATATTACAGTGTGGATGTATTTAACTACACTTCTTTTCCAGCCAGAGCCTGCTGGAAGGAGACAGAAAAGCAGAGCTGCAGGTTGCCTTGCTTTCACTCCGCATTCAGAGCAGGGAGCAGTGGCAGTCCCCCCACTAGCGGTGCTGCCTACCTTGCACTGAGCGAGTCACATTTGTGATCCGGCTGAACAGAGAGAGGGAAATTTAGTAACTCCTTGCAGACTGCATACCAGGATCCCTTCACGACATTGCATGCGTAAGAAACACAGAGGGGAGTCCATAATAAATGTTACAAGGGGAAATACCTCCGACTGATAAGAAGCTGAGTGGATGACAAACCACAAAAGCCTCCAGTGAACCCCACAGGAGCAGATAACCTTGAGACGTACCTGTATATAAAGATTAAACAGCAACCTGAGCTCGGCGGAGATTTATAGAGCTTTGCGAGTGTCTTGGTTTCAGTGTTTGCTTTTGCAGTCATTTCTGGACTTTATTGTTAGTTTCTGTCTGTTAATATTCTGTACGGGACCAAAAATACATGCATGGAGAAATCACCCCAGGAAAAAAGAATTCATTTGAGATATTTTACAAGGAGATTTTATAGATCAATATCCCCAGTGAATAAGATAACCAGGAAAGGGCACAGTACATCTGTGAGAGAGGTTGTGCAAAGATATAAACAAAAACATGAAGGATAAAATATATTGACATATTTGAGCTTACTGGCTAAATCTGGTTATTCATTCCTCCATAAGTGGCAGCCCTAGTTATTATGGGCTATATATTTTTGCTAAGACAAATATGTGAGGCAGTAAATGCCTTCGTTAGTATGCTTCAACAGGAAGGGTAGTGGCTACTGCTGCTATTCAGGGCCTCTCAGGGAAAATACCGATGAGTAAAAAAAAAAAAAAAAATAGTGGCCAGTTAGGCATTGGGCTAAAACCTTAATGAGGGAGACAGTTCTGCCTAATGGCTAAAGCAAGTGGGTAGAGACCTGAAGCAGCTGGTGTTATTCTGAACACCAGGAGCACTTCTGTGCTGTGCAGGTGACAAAGCTCTGGCACAGGCTGCCCAGAGAGGCTGTGCAGTCTCTTCCTTGGAGATCTTCAAAAGCCACCTGGACATGGTGCTGGGCACCCTGCTCTGGGTGTCCCTGCTTGAGCAGGGGTTGGACCAGGTGGGCTCCAGAGGTCCCAGCCAGCCTCAGCCTTGCTGTGGTCCTGTGATTTTGTGAGTCTGTCTACTCAACCATTGAGACACTCCAGCTTGATTGCCTTTATTTCTTCTACTGTAAAAAGGCTGCAGCTGTCTAATTTGCAAGGATGGGACGGCTGATAAGGGACATGCTTCCACAGCGCGCACCACAGCCATTGCACTGCAGAGATAGTTTATGTCCAGGAGCCGTGTCCCACAGGCGTGGCTCTTCTTTGGAAAGGCTAAACTATCAGTGACCACCAAAATCTGGCTCCTGTAGCGTCACCCTTTCATCTTGCAACCAAAACCTCATGCCACTGGGTCTCAGTGCAGCAGACTGGAGAACAGCAAACAGGTTTTTCAGCCAAACCTCCCATATCAGTGTGCTTCCCTATTGCAGGCTGGCAAGGAGGCATGGCATCGTAAATGCACCGGTGAAAGTCTGCCTCCTTCGAGAGGCAGGCAGGCTCCCAGGGTTCAAGGACACTGCTGATGTGATCGTTTCCGCAAGCAGAGAGGTCTGTGCTTATCTGACCCAGCGACCCAGCATGCAGGGTTGAAGGTGGCTACCAGCAGCCACTCCTCATCGCAGTCACAGAGAGCTGAATGTGCTGTGTTCCGCGTACAGACCAGCACACGCTGCCTTTCCACTCCAAACAACAACAAAAAGATGTGGGGGTTGGTGGAGCCGTGTGTGGATTAGATGACAATTGAGCCATTGTTTGTGCAAGTGGAAGAAATAACTTTTCAGGAACAGGCCATGGGTCAGGGCAGTGGACGGTGTGGGTGTTCACTGGAGAAGTCAGACTAAACAGGCAGTGATGTGCTTTACACTTATGGCACTGCTGGGAGAAAAAACAGTACAAAACACAGGCAGGACACTGAGGAAGAACAAACAACTTATTGTGTGGAGAGCAAAAGTACCTTGGAAGGACTAGTAGGACTATCTGATGTTTAAATTAATCAGTGCTTTGAGAGATTCAAGATCTGTTCTAGCAGGGCTTTGGTTTAGACGCATCTCTTGATAAGGCTCAGAGGTCTCCAAATCAAATGACTTTGTTTACTTGTTTCTCTGCCTGTAACCACGTAACATCGTGGATTTTATTAGATAAATGATCATATTGGCTAAAAGCAAGTGAATGGAACTGCAAGGGATGGAAAATTCACATTTAAGGAGAAATTTCACCATTAAGGGCAAAGTGCAGCTCAAAGCCTCTGCC
This sequence comes from Cygnus olor, assembly GCF_009769625.2. Lineage (NCBI taxonomy): Eukaryota > Metazoa > Chordata > Aves > Anseriformes > Anatidae > Cygnus > Cygnus olor. The sequence continues at coordinate 166,011,393 of NC_049169.1, read as the reverse complement.
TTGGTCTCCACAGTTGTCCTGAATACTGCCTCAAACATGCAGGGAACTGTTCCACAGACACGGAAGAGAAGTCCATGAGTCTCAAAACGTCCCTAGGAGCAATCACAAATAGCACCCAACTTCAACAAAGTACAAAACTGATTTTTCCAGTTCACCAAAGCCTTCCTTCCCCAGCCATTTCTTCACTTGGCATGCATACAAGGAACAAATCCTCTCTCAGCTGCACGGGCATCTTAAGGATGCTGTAAACTAATTGTATCCCTACAAGCAGGGAATTAAGAGGGAAAGAAGGCAGAGACAGACACACAATTCCATTTTAAAATACTTAGTGAACTCAGATTATATACTAATGCAAAATATTTTTATATCATCCCAGGACATTTTTGTTTATACTGCTGAGTGCTATTTTATTTGTTCCAGCTTTGCCACAGATGCGCAAACACTAAGAAGAAAGAATGTGTACTCTATATGATGGCTTTTAAAAAATCAGTAAAGCAAGTAAAATCCATTTCTTAAGAAAACATTCCATTAAAAAAAAAATCACTATATGTTTATAGAAAAGATTTTTTTTTTTAACAAAGGTTTAATTTAAAAAGTTAATAACTGGGTATTCCAGAAGGTTTGAGTCATCCACAGTAATAATTAGGGGGTTTGTTCCATACAAAATGCTTTATTTAACCTTCATGCCTCCATTCAGATAATTATACAAATGCATACATTTAAAGGTTTAAACTCTATTTCAATTCACAGCTCAATTCATAGGAAAGTTGAATACAGAAAAGCAATGCACCAACAAAATATGTCTGAGACACCATTAAAAACGATAACACTTGTTCATTTAAATCTTTGAGAATAGACTGGAATAATCATCCTCTGACAGAATTTCATTAGGGGATTCCCTTTACATTATCATAGGGCAAAAAAAATCACCATTTTACAGTAAGAGGAAAAAAAGCTCTGAGTATATTTACAATACATACACTATACATAAATACAAGAACAACACTTACATAATATTAATAAACTTATAACATAGGTGTTGCCTAAACACTACATAGCATATAAATGCAGAGGAAACTATCGGGAAATTAGATCTTCAGATGATTACTTTTATTATTGTTGAAGAAAAGTAATTTTTGCATGGAAAATCTTTTGAAAAGGCAAAAGAAAAGATGAGAAACTACTGCTTGCTTGCTAGCACTGGTATTTTTATTCCTTTGAAGTACAGGGCTTCTATCGACACTATTATCTCTATGGGGTTACTGATAACGACCCTCCCTTTTGCATCTTATCGTAGGAAAAAGAATGAGGTGCCATGCATACTAATTCCATTGTTGTGAAGCTTCGGTCCCAAATCAGTCACTTTATAAACTACGGGATGTTTTTGTATTTTTACACAGGAGGATCAAATGAACACTCATTGGTACATACAGCTATAACGACCTGATTAGAAGGAACAGTTGGAGGCCAAACGCAGCCCCATCCTTAGGATTTCATTCAACTAATGCCATAGGGGAATTTGCTTCATCCATAAGTGACTTGGCCAAGAATGGTATTTTTCATTATTCTGTTGTTTCTTCCTAAACGCAGCTGAAAGAAACTTTCCAAATTAATGGTATTTTTGACCCCACATGTTGATAGCAGTGTCTAAATCTCTCGTTCACTTGAAGTGTATGAATGTGTGTGTCTGTGTGTGTGGGTTGAAGGTTTTAAGGCTGGTGGTGCATGAAACTTAAGTAATTCATTACTATCTCCGTGTATATTCTGCTGTAAGTGCACATGGGATATATAACTTCTTGGGGACAGAGCAGGTCAAGAGAGCATACTGTGTAGGTGTTCAGTGGAGAAATTACATCACCAAGGAAGCAATGTATAGGACAATAGGGAAAAATATACTATGGTGGTTTTCTTTTTTCTTTTTTTTCTTATTTAATGAAAAACAAGATGCAAATATAGCATTGAAAAATAGTTTGAAGCCAGAAATGAGAACATAAATTCTGAATTTTGAAATAATTTGGTTTGTTTGTTTGTTTGTGAAGATTGTGGCTCAAACTATATTTCCAAAGAAACTCTTCACATGTAGAAAGGCAAGAACAGGGAGAAAAGCAGCATCTGAACCCATATCTGTGCTTCATGGTTCATGCTTATGGCAGTTCATCGAAGCTTTTACCTATTTGAGTGTGTCTCCTACCAGACACCGAACTCTTGTTTTCCAAATGCAGAGCTAGCAGCATGAAGCAAGGCTTAACAAGTCAATGGACCACCACGCGTGTTTTCTAACTGACAGCACCTTGGCTCACTGACATTTCTGAGAATGAGCCGGGGGAAACATTGCAGGTCACACATATGGACGAGAGGACCCCAAATAACTTTTGCTGTTCTTATTTTCATAATAGCTAAAATTCGCATTCACAGTTTTGCTTGTCTGGAGGACTGAATGATTGTTTACTGAATAATCTACAAATCACTCCAAAGACAACTCAGTTTATTTCATAATTTAAAGTCAGTAAGCACAAGCTGCTATAGAGGTATGCTGGCAAATCAACAAAACAAAACAACCAAACAAAATCAACCCCCGAACAACAACAACAACAAAACCCCTCTGTATTAATTTTTTCAGAAGGAAACCCCAAAAGCCTGGCTCGTCTCACGATGGTGAAGACCAGATGCCCTTTCCTACGCAAGAACTCACACACCTAGTGGTGGAGTCAGCCAAACTCCCACCACCATGCATTTCTAGGGGTGTCTCCTCAGAGCACTGCAGCTTCAGAACAAAGGACCAAGCCCTCCTCTCCAACAAACAGCTCAGGTATAAGAAACTCACATTTCCTTTGTCCTTCTGATGACACACTCCCTGGTGCTCTCCTCAAATCCCCAGTGTGAATTGAGCTCTTTTATGTGCTTAATATTTGGAGATTAAGTTCAGGATGACAGAATAAGTATATGCATGTTCTGATGGGATTATTTCCACTGATGTCTAACAGATTTAAAAATAAGTTGTTACTAAACTAGTGGTCTTCTCACATGACTAACTGGCATGCATCAGTGTCTAGTTTTTACACGCACGGCCACATGCTTTTATTTTGTACCTCCGCTGTCTTCCATACGTGAGCATCTTTGCGCACATGCAATCCTGCCTTGGTGAATAAAAACAAAAACCCATTCTCCCACTCAAACAGAAACCCACTGAGGGTAGCAAAATCTGGGCAAAATGTAGAACTGCACGAGTACAAAATTCTGCACAGATAAATGGTGGGTACAAATCTAGAGAACAGAAAGCAATTGTTCTTGGCAAAGGCATTAGGACAACCAGTTACATTTTGATCTCCAATAAATTCGTTTTTAGGAACAGGAGAAGCATGAGGGATGGCATTACACCACTATTTTAAGACTCCATTAGCATCAGTAATTTATTATTTTTTTTTACAGAAACCTACTAGATTAATAAAAATAATAAATGAGAAACAAGGAAAGGAAGAGACAGATCTGGCCATTTTCTAGTGAGATCAGTCTACTGATGCAATCGCTTAGGCCACTTAATATTAAAAACTAAACCTTCTCCACTCCAGTTATATCATCTTCTTGTTTGTTATTCAGCTAGTTTCTAGACTAATAGTCCCCACTTTTTTCATTCCTTTGTTCCTAAAATAATAATAATATATAAAGTGATATATTTTGTCCTCTCTTGGAGTCAACCAGTTCAAAGATGGTATTAAATACCAGTGTTACACAAAGAAGAGAAAGGAGACATGAGACGAACTCAGCTCCAGAGTCCAATGCAGAGGATTTTTCAGGAGAATCCCTGTTCTAGTGTGTACCCTAAAAAAGCTCCATTGGGCTTATTGCTGGTTTTTGGAATATTTTACTACAGAATACCCTGGATATATGGGCATATCAGACATAAATTAGGAAGAAATGCCATAAAACACAATCAACTCCATTTATACCTACTTAGAATCCATATGGATATGAGTAATTTGTAAACTAAGACCCATTCTCATCTCACAAGTATATGACAGACGTTATTTGAGAAAATAACTAAAACTTCTAACAAAATATCTCAACATGTGAAAATACAAATGGCACTTTGTGTTTGCTTCTGTGCTGCATTATTGTTCTCAGAGTACAATTTTATTTTCATCTTATTGTTGACAGAATCCCATAAGTTATTGCTGTGTAAAAGTATAGGAACATCCCATCAGTTCTAATAACAGGCACTTTCAGTTTCTGTTTCATCTTTTAAAATAGATTTTAGGCTACCTTGCTGAAGTGTATGTGCATTTTAAATGTCACAGCTGTCCTGCTACCAGTGGTTTTGTTGACATGCTGCTGCACCTAGAAGATTGAACTCCCCTGGAATTGGCAAAGAGCAGCTGCTTATTTCAGCTCTGCAACCTTTATTCGAGATGCATTGTTGTCAGGGAAATACAAGAACAAATAAAATCAAACGAGAGTTTGCTGTTACTGTATCTGCCATTCACTGTAAATTGCCAGAAAGAAAGAAAAAAAAAAAAAAACAAACAACCCTTTTCATATGATTTTCATTTTAAGTGTTTTTTTTTTTTCCTTTATTCAGTCAAAGACATTCTGAGTGTTGACTTATTTGACATTGAAGGACACAATATGACTTCACTATATCACATGCCATCTGCAAAACAGCAAAGAAGTGTCCATTCTGTCTTGCAGAGAAAACACGCTCCCCAAAATGGAATAATCTACTTAACATTTTCTGTTTAAGCTTTGCAGGGCATTATTTAACCATTTTTTGATGAAAACCAGTTTTTTTTTTTTTTTTTTTTTTTTAAATGTACTTCATTTAACCTATTTACACCCCATGAAAAATTGAGTTTGAAAATACTTTTCCAGTATCACATATATTACAGAATAATTAAACTGTTACAAGTATAGTAAAATACTTTCAATGTATTTCAATTTCTAAAGATGCAGTATCCTTATAGTTATTTTTTTTTTTTAATTTTTTTTTTTTTTACTAAAAACTGATTTACTGCTGCAATTGATCAGAACTGAAGCATTTTTAAATGACCAACAGGCATGATTTTGATAAGCATATTACACAGCAACCGTAATGCTACCATGAAACTGTGAAAATATAACAATCATCTTTAAATTTCTTTGTGTGCTTCTTCAGTTATAAATCACAGGCAAAGGCATAATACAGTAATACAAGCTGGTTTCTTAAGAAGGTAGTATTTCCTTTTACAGTATTTATTTCCAATTCTTCATCTTGCTTTGTTTTTATAAACTTGCTTGTTTATGTATCCGCACATGGGAGGAGGCATGTGGAAGTGCCGGCACTTACACGCATGGGCGTACGGGTGAGCATGTAGGAGGAGGGCAGACTTCCTGAACCATCTTTAGGCACGTCTGCTCTGGAAGATGCAGTTTCTCACACTGACCTTTCCAAACCAAAGTTCAAACTAAAAAAATAAGCAAGGTATTAATGGTGAAACCTACTCTGGTTTGAGGCACCCACCTTCAATAAAGGAGAAAGAGATTTTTTCCATTAAACAGCATTTATTATCAGAAGATAAATTTATAAATGGCAACTAGAATACATTTTCAATGTGGCTAATGGAAAACAAGACTTATGATCACTGCTATTCCCATTATTAAAGGGGAGAAAGGATGTCCAGCTATTTGTCCATGCTCTGCACTGTGAGTTTACCCCAAACATCAACATCACTGATGTCATTTTTAACACTGTTAATTTTGTTAGACATTACTCCAGCAAATAATCATATATACAAGTCAGTCTAAACCTATTTCATTAATTGTGTAAGCATGATAGAGAATAAGGAATACTGCATCTTCATCCCCAGTATAAATTGCTGTTGCAATGAGCCAATTTTACAGTGCTGAATAAAACAGGTGCTCAAAAAATAATGACAATTTAAAATTTAAAAAGTTCTGTATCAAAGCTGCTTGCTTGTTATGTTTTCATATAATGCTGGCTACTGAGATTTCCTGACAAATCCACTGGATCCTTTTGAAAATACCTGAAATCTGACACTTCGTGGCAGTTTCCCATGTGGGCTGAGCTGTAATGGCCACAGTGGGTATTACCTGTCCTTTACTCACACCGAAAAGCATAAATCTCTTTCTGAAAGAACGGGGACACCGTATATATTTGTATTTCCCAACTGCTCAATTCAGATGGACCTACTGTGTGCTGCCAAGAGGAGATCTGGTATTTCTGCATGCCACGCATGATGTAAGCCTTCACCACAGTTATGCAATGTCGCAGCGTGGCAGTGGGACACCAGGATTTTTGAGGAAAATGCCATGGAGTAACCACCCTCAACCTCTGCACAAGCACCAAAATTTGGCGGGCCTGGACCACAGCCACTGGTGGAAGAACACCCTGAGAAGCTGGGAGACGTCAGCTCCACGTCCGAATACCCTCCTCCCATGAAGTAATTTCTCTTAAAATACTTCTGAAGGGGAAAACCAAAACTGAGAATATCCTCAAAAAATACCTCGGGCCAAAGCCTGAGGGCTCTGGTACAAAAGAGAGACTTGCCAAGGATCATACTGGCTACTCGAAACCCAGTGGTAGACTGCTGCTGGTTGGCCAAGGTGTCTAGAGGTAGGGTTGTAGGGCAGCATAAAAAGCTCGTACACGTCTGCTAGGAAGGCCAAGTATCCATTTTTGCCTGTTAATTAAGGAAATTTAGGGTGCACTGCTCTATCTTTTAGCTTCATTCTGTTCCCATCAGCATGCCCTGAGCCTGTGACCCTCAACGTGAGCTCTGCTTTGCCCCCTTGTCACTTTGGGGTTCCTTGAATAAAACCAGACCCTCTTTCTGTTGTTGTGTTTCACATGTATAAAGTAACAGAGAACCGGCTGAAAGACAAGGGGTTCACAAAGAGCAACTTCTGCCTTGGGAAACAAACCTCCTCGGGTTTCTCTGTGCAGTCAGCACAGGGCAGTTCAAAGCTGCACACTGAAATTTAGGGCCTCTCAATTGCTCTTTTCTCACCATTGACTACAGAGGAAGCGTGAAGAAGACATTGGTCCCTCCCAGTTACATTCAGCCCTTGTGAACAACATCAGAGATGATGCCTCTCACTGCTTCTCTTGAATGCTAACAGAACAGCCTTAATAGTTTCTTGTCCAATAAATTTCATTTTCTATGGGGGGAAAATCACAGATTCTGCTGCTATTCAAGTTATTGGTAGTTAAAATGTTCTCAGGCAAGAAAATAATTATATAAATTGACTTGTACCTGACCTGAATTCTTTCCCAAAACATTGAGAACGAGTGATTCATTTAAAGGGAATGACACTGAAACACATAAAAGTAGACCTTGAATGCAGTCCATGAACCTCCTCAGGCACAACACTGACAATCCGTTTTTTAAGTAAGTAACGCTGTTGGTAAAAACCCAGTTCTGTTGCTCCACGATGCGTTATGGGCTATCAAAAAGCCCCTGTTCGTTTCAGCCTTTTTTAAACTGCATCGACACTCGGTGTTGCTGCTTGAATACTAACTCTGAGCTGGGTACTAAACACTGCCAAATTTTGTGGAAGATGATTACCAGCGTGGTCAGTGGGAAATGGGAGAGGCATTTTTCCTGCTATGGCTGCTGATAATTTGTCCTGGGTTTCTATGTTGACCAGTCAGAAGAGGGGAAACTGAATTTTAACAGTACTGAAGTTCTTTAAGGGAGCTGATAAATTATCCATTATCGGGGAACGTTTACACTGTATTTAAAGACAATCATACTCTAGAGCCTCTAAACGCTGTTAGAAAGTATTATCCCAGTCTTATTAATCCTCAATTAACTGCAATTGCTTTCAGTATTTGTGTGGATACTCTGTGCTGCTTTTTCTTAAAGATTATCTTGATTTCCGAACCCCCACCAACATTACAACCATTACTTCAGGAATCAGAAATGAATTCAGACTGATCAAACATTTAAAAATGAACAAGTGCCATCACAAGTTTAATCTGTGCAATTCCTGGAACCAAATATTCATAATTAAATGCACTGCAAAAGACCTTTATGTATACATCTTTTATCTCTAAGCTATAAAAGTCTCAACACTTAAAAATCTTGCCAAGCCCCTTCTTTGTCGCATTTAGCTGAATAGGCAGATCCTTGTGAGGAAGGAAAACAGAAAAACACTATTCTGTTTTCACGAACAACTGATGACTAAGAGTTTCTCTCTTTCCTCCATAATGTAATTAATATAAATTGATTCACAATTATAGGGCTGTATGGGAATGATCAAGAATTTCCTTTTATTTAATCTGAAAAGTCTTGGATTGAAAATCCCAGCAGAGGCAGCCACTGCTACCCATATAAAGGGCCATTTGTATCATAACAGACAGCTGGCAAAATCTTGTTATTCCCTAATTCCCAGGGAGAAACATAATGTCTTGCAGAGCACCAATCCAGAACCATCTCTCCTTCCTACTTACAGTTCATCCACTGACTCCTCAACGCTCAGATCTTTCCTTTATCTGTCTTGCTTTCCAGACACAAATAAGTTTTACGTTGAAGGAAATGAATGTACTTAATTGTGGTACCTAGCAGGTCAGTGAAACCATCAGAAAGATTGACTTAAATGGTCTTACATGCTATTCTGCATCCCTGCCTTCTGTTGGTGTGGAGTGAATTATTGTTTTGAGAACCATTTTACTCATTATTGCTTTTTCTCTGCAAGAGACGCAGCCCTTTCTTCTGTTTTGTGGGTACATTCAATTCCATTCCACAGATGCCTACACCCCTAACCTTGGTACCAGCGAGCATAAGATCTGACTACTTCTTTGCATTCAAACACTGGTCACGGGGAAGAGGATACCTGCATGAAAGAAAACTGCACTTTGAGAACGGGGTAGTAGTTTTCAGATCGGCTTTTTCTATACAAATCAGGAAATGGTTCTAAATAAGTCCATGGTAAAATACAGATACTTAATATTGTACTTTCAGCAGAAATACTGCTGCCCCTTTTTTATTTTACAGACTTCAACAACAACAACAAAAGAAAAAGAAAGGAAAAAAAAGGATAAAAGAAAAAGGTTAAATGGCTGGTGTCCTCAATGGCATAATGACAACTTGTGGTACAACATTAAAATGCCACCATTGTTATTGCAAAAGTCTGCTCCAGCAACCCTTCGGCTCCGAAGGTGGGACCTCTCCAGCAGGATCTTCTCGCCTACTCCCACGCAGCTTGTCTGTAGCACAGCTTGGGCGTGAGACTGACACTGGCCAGGTGGTATTCAAAACAAGCGGAAAAGATGGGATAATAAAGGTCTATCAGTCTTGCTCTCATCATCATCATTGATTTGTGGCATCTGATCCTCCAATCAGCAGTGATTTTTCAGGAATAAAATGTCCGACAGCTGAGAAAACATACAAGCTATAAACATTTTTTTCAAAGGACGCAGCATGTAAAATAATGCCCATTCCTGTAGCATTTCGGCTGCTATTTCCCAGGTGATTGTGATGACACTTTTGGGGTGTAACCATGCTGAGGGGCAGATGGGGTTAACTTCAGATGGCGAGGAGAAGAGTGGCACTTCTTTTCCTGCTTTTTTTTTTGTTATTATTTTTTTTTGTTACAGACAGCAGGGACAGCCCTGCCTGTTAACACTGTAGAAGGGGATTCAGCCCTGCTGAATTCACTCCGGGTAGTTAAGAGACCCAGCTCTTAAGCTCGGCTGGAACAGGTAGCGTTTCTCAAACCAGCATGTGCCTGCGGCGGTGGAGCGCCAAGTGATCTGAGCGGGAAAAGCTGCGGTCACAGTCTGCACACTTGAATGGCTTCACTCCCGTGTGCTTGCGGTAATGCCTCGTCAGTTCGTCGGAGCGAGCAAACTTCCAGGTGCAGCCTTCCCAGGTACATTTGTAGGGTTTTTCTCCTGGCAGAGACAAAAGAAAGGGGTGGGGGGGGAAACAGGTGGTGACTTTTGCCTCCTTGCTCTTAATCCCCACAACCCCCTCTGTACGCTTCCCATGAACACCCACTGCCTAGGGGTTTCTTTAGGCCAAATTACACAATTACTATGAACCGAATCTGCTGAATATAAGGAAAGGGCCTCGAGATTTATCATTCCTGTGGCATTCACATGACTAAGAAAATCAACAGGATTAAGGCAACAGTATAGATCCTACCTTGCAGGGGTGATGCAGGGATTAACGTAAGGACAAAGGGCTGTGTAATTATTCCCATGATTACTGTACAAGTTTGCTAGCCTCATCCCAACAAGCTGTACTTTCTCCCAAAACGGCCAGCCTGCCCTATTTTTCAGCAATTTATCAAAGGGTGCCAAGGACTTCCAATTATTTATAGGAAGTTTATGAAGGTTTCTAATTATTCGTATAAACAACACTGCAGGACGTTTCTTAGCAAGCTGGTAAAAATGAAGTACGATTTCCCAAGGAAACATAAAAATTCAATCTGCAAAGTGTCCTCTTTATTTATTGCACTTAAGTTCAGTAAAATTAATTTTGCCTGTAAGATGTTACCAGGAATGGTCTATGATTTTTAAAAGTACTTAGCCACGGGACTTGCACACAGCTATTGATAAAAACTGATTTACTTCAATGATATCAGACTTGGGCTAAGAGCAGTTTTGGAAAATCCCACCCCACTGCTTTTTGTCTGAAGTTAAACATAATGCATGCCCCAGGTTCTGTGTCATAGAGTGTCACAGGAGAAGATTAATATGGCTGATCCAGACTTTGTGTTTTCATAAAAGAAATTGCTATAAAATTTCATTTTTGCCACCTTTGAAGGCTGTACTTGTTTGGGATTTCTATCACCACTCTTTAACGTCTACATGTTAAATGCTCTTGGGAGTTACCTTGATCCTACAGTTGAGCATGCTTCAAAACTGAGGAAGGGAAACTGTGTGAGGTCTGCGTGCGCGTTCCTCTGGTGTGTCAAACGTGATTTTTTAACCTTCCCTTCCTGAACCAGCTAACCACAACCAGGACAACACAAGAGCATCTCTGCAACTACTGTTTCCTTCATCGGACACAGTCGTTCCTCAGTTATTTGTTATCATTTATGAATCACGAGCAGCTCGCGAAATACCTTTCCAATTACACGAGCCAGTGACGCAACACTCGCTTTGTCGCAGGCAGCACCTCCCTCCCAGCATCTCTTCGAAAGTCAGTAAATGTTTTGCCGAGTGCTCGGAGTTTCAAAAGAAAGTCATCGCCAAGTTCAAACAGCCCTGAGAAGTCCAGCTGAAATGGCCGCGGGTGTCTCTGTAAGGAAGTCAGATGCTGTACAGGCATGCGGTGGGGCTGTCGGCAGTATTTGAGCTCGCTGGGGCAGTCCCTCCTGCGCACCATCTGGGCTGCGCTGCAGTTTTGATGTTGGACGGGGGTGGGAAACAGTTGCGGCGAGGAGAGAGTGATCCGGGCTCCGGGCTGACAGGCTGGACTTGCCAAGCCCACAGCCGGAGCTCTGCACTGGCAGCCAGGTTGCCCTGCTGATTTTACAGCCCCCAGCTGAGCAGGACCCGCTGTGCCCGGACAGCCATGGCGGTGCAGCAAATGGCAGGGCACGTGCGCTTGCCAAGGACAAAGCTCTGCAAAATGGGCTCGGATTTGTCACTGAACTGCCTTGCACACGTGCCCTTGCTGCAAACAGCTAGTGTGGAGCACTGTATAGATAGATGTAAGCCCTGCCATCTGACATGACAGGTCTACCCCAGTGCTCCCATTACACTGCATGGATGGTCTGCAAGTGGAACGCTTGCCGCTTCCAGCTTCAGCATACTTTTAGGCACTCTTCTTTCAACGCCTGGCGCTGCCCCTGTTGGTTTCTTTGACCACAGAGACCTCCAGAACAAAGCAGGGACGTATTTCCCATGCTTTGGGTCCTTACTCAAAAGGATCTGTGAACCTGTGTCTCTCCTTACCCCAAGATCCTTCCCCTGAAATGGCCACTTCGGCACAGAAAGCCCCAGATCTTCTTTCCCGTGGTAGAAGACCAATGGAGAACCCCATGCGGGAAGGGATGGAAGATGAAAGAGAAATACCAGAAATAGTTTGTTCTTCCTTTAAAACAGTATCACTTTGGGTAAGAAACGAGAGCCAGCTGGCGGAAAGAGGTGAGCGTAGGCCACTCAGCTGAAGTTCCCAGGTGTTGCTTCCAGCCCTTCTCCTCAATGAGCCCTGCTCACCCAGCCCCTACACAGCTATGTGAAAGAGACAGGACTAACCACATTCCTCTCACGCTATTTACACCACTGAAGGAAAATATCTCTTACAAGCTCAACCTAAGAAGACCTTTCATTATTTTCAATTAAATATGTGTTTATAGCATAAGAGAGAAAAAAAGCAAGACAAAGCAGCATTACTCTAAAGACATTCAGTAATATACATCTTGAAAAAGGCATTGTAAAAGAGACCACGAAAGATATGATTTTCCTTAAAGATTAATCAATAACATTTTACACAAACCTTATTTTTAGGTAAAGAATAATATTATTTTCTATTAAACACTCACATTATCTGTGGATGGCCAGGTACCAGAACAAAAGGTTCTTATTAATAGGCAATACTATATTAACTGTGAAGCCTCTGCCTGGTAACACTCCCAAAATGAAGGCTAACCGCTGATTCCTGAAGAACTGCCATAAAGAACTGAAGGTGCAAGAGTTCAAAAGATAAGAAAAGACCAACAGGGGCAGAACTGCCAGAGGATGGGAATCTGGTGCCAGATTTCCCACTCCAGCTTTGGCTGATGAACTCGAACACTCACAGCTGAAATTCCCAGCACAATCAACAGAGAAATGGGACCTCACAGGGCAGCACAGAAAATGGTGATCAAGGCAGTGGACAAATCTAGTTAGTTAATTGGAGGAAACTATCCCCAGTGCTTACTCATCTGTGGGGCTTTGGTGTCTCTGGTCAGTGCTGAGTGCACTCCCAGGCCCCTGGGTGGACTACAGCCCTCCAGAACAGAGGAGCAACGCATATTACATATATATCACCATTTCAGGTCTGGATTGCAGTGGAGTCAAAGTCAAATACTCAACTCAGACACTTCTACCTTTGTGCAAGCACTTGAGCTTAAGTGCCTAAGACACTCTTGGGTTCAAAGTACCTCTTATTCTGCAGCTCCCTCAATGGCTCAGCAGATGCCAGAGCATGGGCCTCAGAGTTACTGCAACACACCAAGGCTTTCAAATGCCCATTCAGCTCTACAGAGCAAAGGCAGGCAGTGCGAGCTCTGCCCAGGGTAGTGGAAACACGAGAATGGAGGAGGAAGACAAAACAGCAGACAGGCTTTGGAAAATGGTAGGAAGAAGAGCTGCAGAAAGAGACTAAGAACTTGCAGTAATTAACACAGGGAGGAACAGAAAACTGGAAACAGAAAAAAGATCATTAGCTAGCTTAATTTTCCGAATCTGTAAGGTTTTAGACTTACAGAAGGTACCTTTTTAAAAATAACAGCCTGAAGCTGTGAACATATTCATGAAAGCTGACCCTCTACTTTCCCAGCTGTCTTTGCAAGCTCTATTGCTTTGTCCCAAAACTTGACAAAAGGATCGTGAAACACAGCGAAACTGTATTCTGATGGTATTCTGCAGCTCTGCAATACATAGACAGTAAACAGTATACCATGACAGTCATTTACACAAATCAAGTGGGACCCAGGAGCATGAGAAGGCTCTTTTAGGCAGTTCCCTGTAGAAAATGAGTATTTTCTATTGTTTGGGGAAGTTAATTAGAAAGTTTTAAAGGCATGACTCAATGCCCCAAATGGAACTAGTCATTTTTTAATCTTCTATTAACAAAACATCTGCTTCTAAGAGCCCTCCAAAACATTGCCTTTTCTAATCCAGATGCCACAATCTGAATTAGTTTAATTACTTTTACCATATTAATTTTCCTACACTACCATGACTCCTCTCACTTAAGCACTTAAGAACATAGTTACAACAGTTACTCATTAAATCTCCCTAAACTCAAGCAAATAATGAATTAATAATGCCGAATAACAACCATTATTTAGTCAATCCTTCAAAAATTTTCCACCTTCCCCACAGCCCAACAGCTGTCTTCCCATATCCGGAAGATCATTCACCCACGGAAATAAATCTCCTTCAAACTTCTACTTTACAACCCAGTGATATTCGCATACTCTAAAGAAAAAATGTCGTATGTTGGTACCAGCAAGAGACCATGAGATGCAAGAGACGAAGGGAGCATGGTCTGCTCTACACCACAATTTCTGATGCGGTACGCTCCTCAGCAATTTTTCTCTGCCCATCAACTGGCTGGTATCACAGTATTTGATATTCAGCGCTTCAAGTGAAGCTGCAACCAAAGTCCGATCTAAAGAGTTATGGGGTGGTCTGCCAGCAGGGTAAATGTCCCATGTAACTGAACTGGGCTTACATTCCCTAGGCAAGAAACTTTATTGGCTGTGTTTGCAGATACTCTGTGGTACTCCCTGGGCACTTGCAGTCCCTTTCATTTGTGTATTATTAAAGTTTCTTTTATTCATCAGTTTAGCAGGCTTTTGGCAACTACGCCATTGAGTAACGATGAGGTAACTGTCTGCTACCAGGACAGAAATCATCCCAGTGATCTAGTTGTAAACCCACTTCTATCTCTGACAAACTCCCTTCTGTTATTACAAGTGAGTGTCCTTTCCCAGTTATGTCCCATCCATCCACTTCTGTACATAACTCTCACCATGACTCTGAGTTACTACATCCCTTCTCCATAGCCCCTTCTGCAGTGGTATTCATCATTTTGAAACACTGCTAACTTTTTTATTGCGAAATATACACAAGAGAATGTTCGGGTTTACAGGCTTAGCCATCTAGTCAGACTTTTCTGCATTTAAGCTTTCACTATCCTGTGAAAAAGCCACATGGTAAAATTCCAGTTTTGGAAAGAAAAAGTTCAAGAAGCACTTGGAGATGAAACTTGGTTTATTGTTTTGTGCAGCGATTCCAAACTGGGCAGGTGGGAGCATAGGGGAGATGCTGTCCCTCACTCCATTCACAAACTACAAAGGACTTAAGTCAAACTTGCATGGTTTAAGAAGTGGCACCTGCCCAGCCCTGCTATCTACGGCCACATCTTTATACATTCCTTATTCAGTTTCTACTGCCATTACACATGGATGAGTGAGTATTCCCCAGATAAAAACAGAGTGAGGTCCTAAGGACTTAGCCCGTAACAAATCGAAAGAAAACAAATACTCCAGCAAACATGCCTCTGCCTATGTTTGATGGTGTTACATATTCTAGTCGGAAATCAACAGGTCTGCAGGGTCAGGACATCTCAGAGCTGTTCCTGGTTTGGTTTCTGCTACAGGATGCTATGCAAAACATAATGTGTAGTATTTATGTCAGCTGGTTTCAGCTCCCACGTAAACACCAGAACCACTCTAAAACACACAGCACAGTCATGCTGCACCCATACTGATAGTGCTGTGAGGGGGAAAATCATAAATGGAAAACCACAAATAATGGCTTATTACATTTTGCATTTCTACTAAAAATAAGCAATTTCAGGCAGAAAAGAATCTTTTTACAGCAAAAACACCATCTTATAAAGAGCATCCTCAGGCACTCCCAGAGGAAGAGGGCAGCTTAGCTTTTAGACACAGGGAAAGGGAAAAATGACAACTATTATGTTTTGTGTGATATTTTTATTAGTATAATTTTTTAATGAAAAACATCTGAGCACTTATAGAGTACTTTCCAACTTTAAAATGCCTTGTGCAGCACTTCACAAAAAAAATATATTAATACCTTATAAAAGTCTGCCTTCATAATAGCACCGTGTAACAAGTATCTTTGTGTCTATTCTGCAGGTAGGAAAACAAATGCACTGAGCATAAGCAGCCTTCCCAAAACTGCAGAAAATGAACGGCAGCGTTATGACTCACATATTAGGAACACCTTACTTTCTGTAGGGAGACCACTAGATCTCAGTTTCATCCCTTTAAATGTTTGAAACATTTGCAATTATTTTGATTCAAAAATGTAATTCAATTATTTTGATGTCTTTCAAAAAGTGATTTTGAACCTCTGTTTCCAAGTTACTGGTTCACTATATCTCTTTTGTGAATATAATAAATCTGAGTTTTGCTTCAGTATTGTTAAAACATGCAAACCAAAGATTGTTCTGGGAAGAGATTAAAGTTTCGTATCAGTTGAGCAGGTCTGGGAAAATAATTTCTACGAGCAGAATGGGAACATGCTGTGCTTACTGCAACATGTCTTGAAATTCAGGTTTTTTACTCCTCGTTCTCAGTCTTAGGCAGAGCAAAGGGACATGGTTTCTTCAGGTGACAACTGAACAAAACAATTTCTTCAAATCAAAATCATAGTGACAACCTGCACTCTCAAACACCAGACAGAACTTCATCAGATTTTTGGGAGTTCTTAAAGTGATTATTTGCAAGCTCCACGTCTGGTAATTCAGACCCAAGTTGTTCTCCCACATCACAACACGAGTATCCTTCATTTCACCACACTGCTGAGTTTAGGAACCGTTTGCCATCCTGGCCCTTCTCATCCCTCCCCCTGCAAGACCAGTATTAGTTAAGGACCCTTATCTATTTATTTCTCCTTTGTCTCTCTTCCCATACTCCCCTTTAGGTTCAGCCTCGGTTTATTGCTACTTTAATACAAAATCCCAGCATACAAACACAAAATACAAATCCCAGCACAAAACCCCTTTATTTCCAGACTCACAAGAACTCTACTCTCCATAACTTCAGAAGGCAAACCCACAACACCAGTATCAGTCCTGTTCTGTCACTGCACACACTGAAGACAAACAAAGAGTTAATACTTCTCTTCCACATTTTTGCTTTTTAGGCTTCCGCACAGAGACTTTGTCCTCCAAAGGGACTTGGACAAGGATTGTCAAAGACATTGCTGAAATAAAATGATAAATGTAATTCCCCTAACAACTGTAAAAATACAACTTTTGGAAATGTGAAAGGCCTCTTCCTGTGCACCTGATTCCAGGAACTAGATGAAATCCCAAAAGTAGGGGACAAATAGCATTTATTACCCTTTCTGATCATTTTTTCCTGCCTGATGTGGTCCTTTTATATATATATGTACATACTTATGAATTGAAGTATATGTATATGCTTACATACATCTCTCTGTATGTATTTGTAGTAGGAGAGAGCATGGAAATTTCCTCCTGCCCTCCAGCCACAGCAATAAGGGACTATCAAAATTCCAGTTCTTTGGGTAAGGATGAGATTTCTCCTTTTATGGCAACCTTCACTCACAAAGGAATTTGGGAAAGGTGATGCACTTCCAACAGCAGCCAGCTGCGCACATGGTGGTAGCAGACTTGTACACTCTTTGGCTGGGGTGCTGCTGGCCTGAGTTTTGGTCTGGCCTCCTCAGAGAAAACACCTTGTCTTCTCTGTGGTCCCTAACTGCAAGGGAGATGCCAATTAAGTGACACTTCCATTTCCATCTTCAATAACTGTGTCTCCGATTCTGCTCCTGTCACTCCTCCTGGATGCTCCTGGACTTGCTCCAGCACGTTCAGCTAGAGCAATACTGATGTCTCTCAGTATAAAAATTAAACCTTCTACTAACTGTAAAAACAAAACAAAACAAAACAAGAAGCAACTCCCCAGAGAAATAAACAAACAAACCAAAAACAACAAAAAGGCTCCAAGGGTTGAGCTTTGTCTCATTCAGAGGGCAGGACCCTGGTGTGCCAGGCTGTTTACAGAAACAGAGCAGTGAAAAACACCTCCCTTAAAGACCTCACTAGTTAAGCAAATGAGTTGTGAATAGTATAAAGCTTTCTAAATTGAGATATAACAATTTTTTTATCACCATAAAATGTAGAGTAAATATATACAATATCAAAGAAAAATATTAACTGACAAAATACACATGATGAGGGAAAAGAGACTGGGAAAATTAGAATTAATGTGACCGAGATACCAGAAAATTTTATATCCTACGTGGAGAAAATACTGAAGCGCAGAAAATAACCACCCATCCTACACAGGAGTCATCTTATCTTTTTCTTTTCATGGGAAAGGAGAAGTTTTATAAAATTTCCCCAGTTCTCTGCCTACTTGTTTGCAAAAAATGAAGATGGAAAACGCTTTCAGGCTCTGCTTTCCTTTTTCCTTCTAGGAAAAAAAGTAAGCAGAAAAAAAACTCAATAAAACATTAAAGCAAAGGCTTTTGTGAAACTTACTTGTACTTTTGAGCACGCTCTATTCTCAAAGAGTTTGTTTCTGATTGACAGGTTGCCCTGAAAAGAACAGCACAGACACGAGCAACTCCAGGCGCACTTCATGAGAGACATGGTATTACCAGAAATGGGCATTTCGTAGCATGTTGCTATCCGTTCCCCGTCTGGGACTGAGTGGGCTGCAAGAGTTAACGTCCTTGGAAGCCCTGTAATGTGTTTTTACTCCTCTAGGTCTGGGTGCATCTGGAGGCAACATCTGGGAAAGCACACTGGAGGGAATGGGAGTAGGGAGGTCTTTCTCGCCTTCATGCCACTGCAGGGCTGAAAATGGTAGACCACAATCATGCCTGAGACCTCAGATGAACTGCAGTTCTTTGGAGGTAGAATATTAAGCACTAAAAGGCTTACTTAGAGAAAAATTTATTCTGCATAATGAAATCATCATTATTCCCTCGTGCCACACACAGACAAAACACATATGCACCCCATATTTACAAAGTCAAGGGGAACTGTTGCAAATATTTTTCATAACCTAGAGACTGAAAGCAATCACAGACACAATTAGACTTGCTTTCCCATCAAAGTGCCTTGGAATAACCACACGGGCACTCTTCCATATCGGCACGGCATCAGACCTACAATGCAGAGAAACGACTCCCTGTGTGTAAGGTGAATTCAGAGCTCGCAGAATGCGCCAGAAATGAAATCATTTAACTTTCCACGGAGCGGCTATTGGAAGAGAACTGGATGTACGAGCTCCCTGTGGTATGGACACCTGCCCGTAAGTAGCTGGACTCGGACAACTATCCCTCTACATCCAGGCGGCTAGCAGAGGTTCACATTTCTGAACATCACCTTACCAGGATGCGGTGGCCTTGGTGAGTCTGCCTTTATACCCTGGTAGGTATTCTACCCGCAGACACCCTATTTTAAATACCTCCTAAGTTCTGTCCTGAAATCTGAACCCAGGAACATCAATAGGCTGAGGCTTCAGCAGTCCTGTTTATTAAAGTATTTGTCTATCTTCTAAACAGAAATTGCATGAAGAAAGGGCAAAAAAACTAGACATGAAGACTTCCACGAAATATACTGGTTTCCACATTAGAAAGCTCAACTGTTTATTGAAACTGGCAGTAAATTTTAAACACTAAATGAAAATATTTCTTAAAAAATAAAAGCATCACCCAAAACAAATAGAACCTCCTATTTTACTTAAAGAAAAGTAATTTTTAAATTAGCTTTGTTTATTTAAATTCCTAGGTTCTGAAACAGCATGTGAACCTGCTGTTGCAGCTTTTTTCACTCAGCAGATTTACGTGCAGGAGGAAGAGCTCTGGGATAAAGGCCCTAAGAAGCACGTAGGACATGAGAAAGAAAAGCTGGGCTTTTGAAGAGAGAGTCTGGTGGGCAGGTGACAAAGAGGTGTTAATTTTAAAGTAGGCCAAAAATCTGCACAGTTCAGGTCAAATCCAAGAGGATTATTTTAAAAATGTTGCTTCCTCCCAATATTTGTCTAAAGAAGGGATTACAAACCTGTAAATATCTCTCTGGAACGTATAGCTAGCAAAAGGCATTCAACAGACCTTAAGAAAACAACAGGTTTAATGGAGTTTTAAAGCCTACCGAGCAAAAATAACTATTTTGGTGCCTCTGACTTCTTAAGTCTGCTCTGAAATTGCTGAAAGGAAAATGTGAACAAAGACTAATGACAGGGGCCCTTTCATATTAAAATAATATATGGAGCAACAGTGAGTGAGAGGAATGCAATGTTTGGAAAAGCACAGACTAAATAAAACACCCATGTACTCACTAGCCCTCTCTCTTCTAGGGTGGTGTCTCAACCCAGCGAAAAAGGAACTTCTTGGGGAGGAAATGTTGTCATTTTCTCAGGTACAAAACCACATTTCTGAGATGTTTAGTGTCTCCATGTAATGAGGACACGCTGATGAGGACCCCCTGACACTAACAAATAGGCTTCATTACGTCTGAGGCAAAGGTATTTGCTCTCATATCTCAGGAATGATATAGGCGTTGATCAAGGACAAACCCCTGAACACTAAAAGAAATTATTTGGCCTGGGGGCTATGTTCAGCCTGCGCTTTAAGTGCAGCCACAACTTCAGCAGCAGGGGCACCAAGAAGACTGATTTGGACCCAGCGCTGGTTGGAGCTCACAGATGAAAATCTGCAGCCACAGCCCTGTGTCGGAGCCCTGCAGGAGCTTCTCCAGATAGGGAGGAAGCTTCCTTGCCTTCCTCCACCCACTGGAGGCAGGAGCAAAGCCACAGTTGTGACTGGATGACACCCTGCCCTATGTTCATGGCCTAAATCCATTCCTACTTCATGCCACTGGAATATCCCAGGCTTCTGCTGCAACTGACTCCAAGAAGCTACTCTGCCACATTCCTCTAGAAAGTAGTAACTAATGACTGAAATAGCACTGCATTGAAATACAAAGTGGTGATTGTATAGCTACAACACCAGCTATAAAGAAAGTCCTACAGAAGTGAGAGACAGAAAGCAACCACTTCTCTATCAGATGTAAAATCATGCTGCACATAACTTTAAAGCAGGCATCTTATTCCTTTATTGAATTCTTCAGGATGATTCACACAACAGTTTAAACTCCTTGGGCCTTTCCATATGGTAAAAGGGTAGCCACAAGAAGCTAGAAATGGATTTAGCTGTGAGCAACTTTAGATGTGAAATCCAACACAAATCAAATTTCCCTTTAAATGACTATGTAGTTAGTGGGTTAGATTTCTCAGGTCATAATCCCCGTGCTAGGCACCGCTTTGACTGTGACGCATTCACACCACACAGTGTACTCTGCATACTTAGAAGAATGGGAAGAGCTTTAAATATCCTCCACATGTACTATCCATTATACCTGTTTCAAAGTCTCTGTGTTCTTTACCAGGCCCCTAACAGACAGTATAATTTGCCTCTTCAATTTACATAATATGGCTCAAATTTACATGTTCTCCCTATTTGAGAGGAGACGGACGATGCATATGAAAACTGGGTCACAATATGCAAAGGTCAGCTTTGGTACTATTGGTTAAAAGAGGATACCACAGACTAGTATTTGTAGACCAAGTAGCCTCTGGATCAAAAGTGAAGTTGTCGGCCAGTGGGACGATTTGCCCTTTATGGGGTGAAAGAACTTACCGGTGCACCATGTGCATGCCATGGGACATCCACCACAGCCAGCTGCAGAGGTGGGCTCCCTGCAGTGCCTCTGCAGGCGGGTAGAGCCTGTCATCGTTTGACACTCACGCTTCTCATTACTTAATCTAGGTTATACCAAGACAACTGAAATCACTATGAACACACAAGGCGCTGTGTGCTTTTCCTATGACCACTGACGTCTATCCAAAAGGTGTTTTCAATTTCTCATGCCTCCTTTGCACTGTTATAGGAAGTAAACCAAAGGGTCCTGGGTGTTTGTTCTTGTTCTCTCTCTTCCCTCTCTTAAAACTCACTCCCTTGTCCTCTCATTGTTCTATACACTCCCTTTATCCACAACCATTATGCTGATGAAGGCTATAATAATATATACCTGAGATGTGTTATTTCACCCGAGACTTAACTGTCTTGCATTTGACCTGATAAATGGTGGCTTTGTCCTGCCACCTTCACCATATTTAGCTCTTATATTTAGTTTCATTTTAGTTACAGATGATTGAAAAATAATGATGCCACATGAAATTTTGCAGAGAAATTGCAAACATTTTTGACTACTTTGCAGCTTTTTGGTGACATTTCAGAAACATCCAGCCAAATAGAGAGGAGGTTGAGATACATGCCCTCAAATTTTTGGCATGAAAACATATGCCTGCTTTTTGCCAAAATAATGAAATCTTTGACACTTACTTCCAATTTTACAGCTCCACAGACCCATGACTTCCAGCTTCACCAACTTCACAGATCAGTTACTAAAATCCAGTTTTTATAACCCATGTCAGCTTCTCAACAGCAAGCACGATTTGACTCTTTGATTTACATAAAACATGCCAGATTTTCATCATCTCTATTTAAAAGGAAGAGAGTCTGTACATCTTTCACAAGCCAGGTCTAGTAGAAATGGAAACAGCGATAAGATAAAATTTAAATATTTTTAGAATTAAGTTTTGATGGTAAAAAGAACACACTAAGTGGAAAGAACCAGTATTGCTTAGTCTCAAATGTTCAGCTGTCCTACTGGAAGCGTCAGTGGCAAATTTATCTCCTAGAGGACCTAAAATAGCAATTACGTATCATAAAATAATGCTACAGTTGTTTCCCTATCTGTCTTCAAAGTAAAAGAAGCAAGCTAACAAAGATGAGTCCCACCAGGGCCGCATAGGTGCACACCTCACAGGGAACAGGAGTTTCAGATCTCCACCATTAACTCCCAGGGCCGACACGAGTACCTGCACTAAACAGAACAGACACAGGCAGATGCGGAATGCAATCCAGAGCTGCTAGTTTAGATTACTTAAAGATTACTCATTTATAGAATCACACATTAGTAATTTTCTTTATGTTCACTGAAGCAGAAACTAACTCTACGCAACTCCGGTGAGCCAGTTTCTCACCGTCTTCTTGTGGAAAAAGATGATAAACCTGAGCTACAAGATTGACTGCAAGTCCTGAAGGCTCTCCATCACACCCGATACCTCCTGATAGCTTTATTTGACGATCTGGCAAAACAACAACAAGAACCTGATACTAGAAAGAGAAATTCAATAGCAAGTGCTTGTGATTTATGAAATGCTCCAGCGATTACAGGTTTCACTTGCAGTTTTCCCAGTTTCAGAGACGATACGTAATTCAAGCTCGCCCCCCAGTGGCTTCCATGCCCACTCGACTCCACGAAGGTTTGAGGACACTGGTGAGAACTATTTGGAAGCTTGCTGATGGCTTACTTAAAAAAAGCGAGGGAACACTCAAAGAGAATTGAATGCAAATGTTACTGTGTGTAGTATTTTGTTTCAATTTTTAATGAAGTTCAAAAGGAATGTACTTTCCAACCAAGAAAGCTGTTCATCCTGTCAAAATGCCGTATTATTTTTCCTCTGGTTTCCAAGTGAACGTGCATGCTTTAGTGACTATGTATACATAGTAAATGAAAAAAATAGTTTTCAAACACATCCTGCTTAGCTAAACAATTGCTAGCAAGATCAGTCTGCCTAAAAAAAAAAAAAGCCCAGATTATGCAATGTTGAGTTTCTGTGATCTTTCCTCAGAAAGTTGCCTATTCAAACTTGCTCACCCTTGCGTGCATAGCTGTCATAATTCATTTATACTTATCCAAAACTGCACACTAATTATTGTGGGTCATACGTGAATAATTAACTTCTTTTGCCTGAAGCAAAAGTAAAAGCCAAGATAAAAAAAAGTAAAATGAGATTAATACATAGAGTATGCTCATGGCCAATGCTACATTTAAGTCAGATTACATCAACTTCTTACCAAGACCTGAAAAGCGTTCTGTGAAACACATTTTAACAGCACAATATCGATTTTCTCACTGGATTACTGGTTGAATTTAGTGCTCACCTTCTCTCTAGACTATACTTCTTACGTTGCAGCAGGCACAAAGACATGACAACATAAAACAGTTAACAACTGATCATTTAATGAAGGTTTTTGATTTGAGGTTATTTTTTCTATTGTATTTTCTTTTCTCCCTGAAGGAATGAACTAATATCCAACATGACTATAAAATATTCCAGGCAGCTGCCTTTTGGGGTGGGGATTCATTTCAGCAAGCTAACAGGCAAGTACCTGAGCTTCCTTTGTATTCAGTAGTGAAATAGAAGCACCTTCAGATGCCAATCCCTGGGTCTACCTGAAGAAGGAATAATGTGCCCCAGAGGTGCCAAACCCTCTTCTATGACTACCCAGAGATCCCAGACAGATAGCATAGCCTAGACACCCAGCCGCTGGGGAACCAAAGCTGGAGAGACGAATCCTGCATTACTTTTGATACAGAAACTCCCTTCATGCTACCAGAGAGTTATAGCTGCAAAAGCTGCAATTACCAACACCATTTTATGCCTTCAGTACCTAGTTTTGAGCACCTGAAATGCATAGCCTGAGCTTCAGTGGTGCAGACTATCTAACACTGATTTGGGTGTGTTATACACAAGAGCTAGTCTGTCATGAGATCACTGATGAATTACAGACTCATTAAAGAATTGGGCAACAACTTAGGAATCAAGATACAAAGAAGGAAATGGATGGAGTAGTTAGATTGAGATAAAGGAAGTAAAAGAAGAATGACAGAGAACAAGGCAAAAGTGTAAGGGTACATAAAATACATCAGAATACAAAATATACAGGGAAATAATAAGGAATAGGGAAAAAGAATTAAGACAAAACAATTAAGAGAGAAAGCTCACGCATTAATGGGAAGATGTGAAGAAATCAGAATAATTGGAGTGGAGAGAAACCTAATGAAATACCCAGAACGTTTATGCTGTTATAGGAAGGGACTCTACTTTACAGGAATTAGTTTGGGGGGGGTATTAGGATGGAGCTTTGTTTAGTATTCCTCTCAACAAAAGTCCTAGCAACCTAAAGACATATTGGAAAGAATGATGCAGAGGTGACTTCATCTGAAATGGAGAAGTCAAGACTTAATTTTTTTAAAATAATATCTCATACTCTTTAGAGTACATCACACCACAGAAAGCACCACCAGGTTCTCAACAAAGAACAGCTTTGTGCTGTATGCTGGACAAACACCATCTTTTCTCCAAGGAGTTACAAGAATGTTGAAGTACATTAAGAGCAGAGAGATCAATAAATTTAATTTAAGTAGATCAGCAGCAGAGTTAGGAATAGCACCGAAACTCAACAGTGTTCTGTCCACTGCCTTTTTAGCCATTCTAGCGGTCACCTTTTAAATTGTTCTTGATGACCTCAAAAAGCTATTCCTGAGTTTCTCCACAATAAAATTACAACAATTACACATCACTGCTTCAGCTGCCCTCATATGTCTGTCATGGGGAGTAGTAATGACCTATAAAGTTAATAACAAAGCCAGGTATTGATTAAGTATTATCATCACTGAATGGGATCCAGCTCATCTAGGCACCTCTCTTGCATTTTTGGTGAAGGGACCTAATACAACCTATTCTCATTAAGTGACTGACTTCCCTTGGCGGTATGCGTTAGGTGCCTCTGAAAGCATCCAGAAAGAAATCCCGAGTTCTTGAATTTATACTTGGATTGAATGGAAGGTATTTAGCAGCACCTGTCATTGAAAGGCTACATCTGTAAAAGCAAGTAATATAAGAGCTCAATAGGAGCAGGTCTGTAGAGTGAACAAGTTGGTGAAGATCCATGTCCACACTCTTTCATCTTCTTGATGGTTTTCCTTGGACAAGCTTTGGTTGGTCTCAAGCAATGATCATCCACTGTTGGTTGAAACACATTAGATGCGTCCATGGAAGCCACTTTTCTGTTTAGTTTCAGCTGAAAGGAGTCCAGTTTATGCTAAGAGTGCTTAAATGTTGAGAAGAAAAACATAGAAAGTGGCGATGACAGGGAAGTTCAATTCAAAAGTATGGTCCTGATCTGCACCAGCATGCCAATACTGGTGTACCTGCAGACATCTCCATTACTTCCACCCAGATCTTTGTCTGTTAGTGTAGGATGCAAGTTCAATTGGTCCTATATTAGGCAGAAAGGAACCTGCTTGTCTTAACCATGCAACACAGTGCCAGCAAAGCCTTACCTGTGTGCGTCCTCCGGTGAGCCTTCAGGTGGGAACTTTTTGTGTACACTTTGTTGCATCCCTCGAAGTCACACCGATGGATGCGCCGCTTCCTGGAGTCTGGAGACTCAGACCTTCTCTGACGCCTTGTGCTCTCAATACTGAATGGTGAAATTGAACTAAAAAAACAGAACAGAAGGAAAAAAAAAAAATGAAGCAAGAGCACAGCACATACCTTGGGCCCCAAAACATCAGCAGTAATAAATCACTATGCCAGAAGCAACCTGAGCAATTACTTAAATATTTCCTTTTCTGCAACATAGTCCACAGCACCTCTTTGAAACAATTCATGCTTGAACTAGGGTATATTTTGCAGTATGAAATAATTGAAGTCTTGATTTAGACGTGCTTATTGCCAGAGAAAACACCATGATCCTTGAAATACTGCTCCAATAATGAACTAGTCTGACTTTATCTGAGCTTTATTTCAACTTTACTTGTCCAGTTCCAAACTCACTGAACCCTTCTTTCTACACAATTTCCTAGATAGACTCCATAATTTCTCCTTGATAAGCTTAAATCCTGACACCTTTTGTGAAAAAGTGTTTCCAGCATCCAGATCTGAACTATGGATCCTTGTATTTGGCTAAACGCCTATTGCTTGCTTTTATACACATTGCCAAGAGATCCCTATCACCCTGCAGCAGTGATTTTTCCATTTCCTTATTTAACAGTTCTCAATTACCTGCAAGTCAATGAATTTTATTTCCTTTCAGACTGATGATTAATAAAAAAAAATAGTAGCACAGGGCCAGGGAACAATCCCCACAGAAATGCATATGCTCACTAAAGATACTTCATTTACTCCAGCGTCCTAAGGCCTATCAGTCACCCCAATTTTAAGCAACCAAAATGTAACGTTGAAGTCATGTTGCTTTGGTTTATAAATACAGTGCATATCAAGTCAAATCCTTGAAGAAAGTCTGCTACAACAATGTAGTAGCCTTGGGTTAGACAAACTTGTGTCATAAAACATTATCAAGTTGGTATGCCAGGATCCAAACCCTCATCGATTTCCATTAATTATATTACCCAGCTATAAATCATTATTGATTGATCTCCTTATCAGCCCCATTACAGTTATAACGCACAGCAGTTGTGTTCACCTACAGTTATACTAGCCTGCTCAGTTTCTTTTGAGTACAGGAACAACATTGCCCTTCCTCAAGTTTCTGGGACTTCCACCACATTCCCAGGTTTACTGACATTCACGGAAATGACCTTGAAGTTTGTCAGATACTCTTTTAAACTCTTAAGATGCAAGTTCTCAGCTCCTGAAATAACTTGTGACCATCAAATGGAAATGAATCATAGGGAAGGAAACTGAATCTGCTCACGAAAAGAAGCAAGACCCACTGGGGAAACTACAATACTAAAAATGGCATTTGAAAGAAATACTGATGCTGAGAAGCTCCTGTGTCAAAATCAATATTCTATCCTCTGTTACAATAGCCAGTGTTGTTACAGCTGTAGCTGTTCTGGCATAAACTTCACTTTCAGGGATTTCCAAAATTTGCTGATGATTGTATCAGGTTAAAACTTTGCCTACAGCATCTCACACCATTAGCATGTGATTTCACTGATGTTCCAATTTATTGCATTTCAAATCTTTAGGTTTCAAATTTGTGGTAGTCCAAATTATTAATCTTTCTTTCTGTTTCAATACTTTTAAAGTACAATCCCAATTTAAAACACTACTTAGAAAAAGGAGCATTCTTTCTCACAGCCCTCTTTTTCTCTTAACACAATATATACTTCACCTTCAGGCAAAGAGATTTTTCAGATTAATTATTTTTGCCTAGAATATGATATGTGTAAATGGGCATGCAGGGAATTTCTGAAAGAGAGGAAGAAATGGACGGGGGCCATAATATGAACATTAACCAGCAAAAAGTAGTCCCCAAGAGAGTAAGACACATCAGCACTTTAACTAGGTGACAGGAATACAGATATGTTTAGCTGTCACGTATATGGCTTAGGAATTGTATTTAAGCATCTGCATCTCAGGGCAAATGAAAGTCTTGGGTTAGATGATTAACTGAGATCAGTCCCACTACTCCAGATTCTTTTTTTTAACACCCTACCAGCTAAAATAAAAAGCAAATATAAATCAAATCTTAAAGCTCAGTACCGAGGGTACATAACTCAGTATGCAGGACCAGAAAACCTTTATCTTCAAAAATAAGCATTTGTGCATCATTTTTGCTGCAGGGGATTTACAAGCTGTCTTAAAAGCCTGTTTTGTAACAGGGCGTTCAGGTCCTGGATAATACAGTTTGTTTAAATGGGAGGAGGATCAAGCTTACAATGCTGCTGCAGTTGCCAGCACTGAGGAAAAAAAAACGAACCTTGAGCACAGTCAGCACCTCCTAAGGAGCTAGTTGTCACGTACCAGAAGGTGACCTCACGGCGTGAGCTGCTCTTGCTTTCCTGGGGGTTTACACAGGAGGGTGTAAATGAAGCGGCGCCACATGATCGGTGCTGCCACTTCTAAATTCTTGCTAACCAGCAGAAGGGACACAGGTGACAGCTCAGAGCACCCCCTCAAGGGGATCTTCTCTAGCCCCTGTGCCGCAGGGGCACCCCATAGTTAGCACACATTTTAGGTGCAGACGACCTCACAGGTGGAGAAAGCCAGGTCAGAACTGAGCACCAGCTTTGTTTGAGCCTTGCACAAGCCCTGTGACTGTTTAACTGGAGATGCCACAGGAAACCTTAAAAAGAGCCTACAGATGCTTTTTTTTTTTTTTTGAGGTTACTGAGGTTAGTGCCTCTCGCAGGGACTTTCAGTTCAGTTCTTTTCCTGTTCATGTAGCAGTAAAGGGACACCCTCCACTTTCTCGAGCAATTTTCACAAAATAACTTCGCCAACCACACACAGTGACAGAAAAAAAAGAGCAAAGTCCTCAAAATCATGTTTCGTGTCTTTGAAAGGCCACTGGGGATCTGCCAGGTGGCTCTGCCCGGCACAGAGCTCCAGAACTACTGTTTGATGGCATCACAGCAGACAAGCACCTTGAGAATGGAAATGACTGGGAACTCACAGGTATTGCTTTTTGTAATGATTTTTTTTTCCTGTTTCCAATGTGTTTAAAATCATGTAAAAAAAATAATATATATATATTAAGAAAAAAAAAAGCAACCTCTTTTGACTAAGTGTCCCTTGCAGAGTGCCCAGAGTGAAGACCTGGAAGAACATCAGGAGCTGCCAGGGTGCCCTGAGGAGGAGCTGCCAGTTCTCCTGCTGACATCCAAGATCTCAGGCAGCCTTTAAAACTCAAGGAGGGGTTTAGCAATAGGACTGACACCTATGTAATATCCCAGGAAAATTGCAGGATATATCAAATTACTGCTGATGCGTCAAGTTTGGGAGATAAAATAACAAAGAAAAAAATCGGGTTCTGGCTCGTCAGCTTGACGTTTATTTATTTGCAACTCATTATTCCTAAAAACAGTGTAATTTCTGCATTGGTATAGGAACCATTACACTAACATAAATCCTGGGAGACAGCTGGTTGCCTCCAGCTGCAACACCTATAGTTATTACTGCTCACAGGGAAATGAATGAACTCAGTCGGACATTTTTTGGATGGGAGCATTTAGGATGATCTACAAAACTTCAGATGTGTTATTTCCAGATAGAAGTGAAAATATGCATCTCTACAGCTCACAGACGTACAAGGGCTTTTCCCTGATGCAAAAGTCTGCACATTAAAATAAAGACTCAGGCTTCGCCAGTAGATGGCCATCAAGTTCTCCAGAGCACGTGGTGGGGATTAGAACAACCCTGTTAATGCAAAATTTTCTCCTTTTATGAATGCTGCCCATTACTTCCTAGGTGTTTTGCCTTCACTTTTCATACAGACCACAAAAGGCCTTTGGCATGTGCAGCAGCACTGTTAAAAACACACACAGTGGGTCTTTTTATACCCATCCTGTGTTTTCTGAGTGATAGGCAGAGCAGAGCTGCCCAGGGAGAGCGGTATGTTCATTAAAACCTTGAACCATGCTCAGTGGCACAATAAAATGTGACGCACAGTGACAAGTACTCCACAGAAACAGCCTGCCCATGGGGAAAATACACAGTACTACCTTCTGCCACCAAAATGCAAGCTTCAATACTGTGTCCTGACAGCTTGGGCAAGAGCTTGGCCAGCAGGGAGCCTGTGACAGATCCGACCAAACTTGTAGCTGAACAAGAGACTTAATGGCTGCATTGCACCAGCAGGTCCATGGCTGCTAAAAACAGATGTTAACCCCATTCTGGGGCAAAACACAGGCATTTATCAAGTCTTCTCTCTCTGCTCTCACTTCCACGAGGAGAGCCAGCCTGGGCTTGGCACCTTGCAGCAGCTGCTCCGTCTGGATGACGGGCTCGGCAGGCCACAGCATGCACCACAAGGCAGGCATAACGCAAGCCATGGTCCTCTTGTGTTTCCCAGGCTGTTGAAGGATGTGATTTGGTTAAGCTGACATAACAGGACAGTCCTGCTCCAGTTGCTTTCTCCTGTATCGGCACACGCACTTGTCTGGTCCTGCAGCGAGCCAGTTCAGGGACACATGATGATGAAAAGCCAATTCTGCAAAAAAAGCCGAGCAGCTTGTTTGCTTTTGCTGGTTTAGCTCTCTAAATAGTGAAGTTTGCCAAATACCTGCCCTGACACATCGGAGAGGATGGGAACCTGTGGCCAAGAGTGAGGGGAGTGTCATCACCCTTTTCAGTGGGAACCAGCTGTTATAACACCAATACCATAACTTCCATGGAAATTCAGAATTTGTACAAAGAAAATCAAGAGCATGCACATAACAAATCAACTCAAGCAACAACTGGAAAATGCACCTTTCGCTCCACAACAAAGCCTCTTCTTGCGATTCTTGTGTATGCAGAAAAATGCATACAAGAAGAGAAATAGATGGGCTGAAAAGAAAAATTAGGATACTGCTATTGGAATACTTAGAAGGTGATAATATGCTTTGGTGATACAAGACAGAACCCAACAGGCAAATGTTAGTATCTCACCCTCCTGCCAGTTTTGGAAATCCAGACATTAATATTTTTTCTTTCATTTTAAAGAGAAAAAATATAAATATTCAGTATTTAAATACACAAATAGCGTATAAATGTAGTGATGTGAATACTTCATTCGTGAGACATGCATACGTTCTGGGCCAACCTTTCATTCATAGTAACTGAAAGTGCAGGCAAATGAAATAAAAGCAGAAAATTCTGTATTATATGTTTGCATTCTGCATTGCAATCAGCAGTTGAAGAAAATGCTCAGATCTCTAGCATTCATTTGCAATTCAACGGGAACCTGGGCTGCAGAAACACTGTGGGTTTCGGCCACAAAGCGTTTATAGAAATCAGAGCTCTTAAGTGAGTAACTATGGACATCAGGGTTGAGTTTTCTGAGCTATTTTTGAAAGCCTTGGCCTTCAGATCCAGTGGCAGGACAGCACCCCCGAACACATCAGTTGAGTAGTACACTCACCAAAACCCACTGCAGTTCGCTGCCCTCTGTCAGCTGAAGTAAGTTAGTAAAGACTGCAAAGAGGCTCACAGAGCTGCTCTCTGTCCCAGACAGACAGACAGACAGACAGATGCAGAGACGAAAGCAGCCTCAAAACATTTGCTTTGATTCCTCTAGCACACTTCTGAGTCAAGTTAACCCATGCACAGCAGCACGCAGCTCCTTTTAGTTAAGTGCTCATTTTCTCTCAAGACCTTCAAATTTCAGACGTTAACAGGCAAAATACAGGCAAGTCTGTGTGTTTCTGAAAAGGGGAACTGAAGTGCATTTTCCTGGCTTCCAGTTCTCAATCACTTTCCTTCATAGCAGCTCTTCGCATAACACAATTTCATTTTCTGATAGCTCTTATAATGTTATGCTCCCACTCAGGATATTGGTGAAAATAACTTTATAGACACTACATATTTAACTGTGATGAAATATAGTATACATTATTTTTCATTACGGTTTATACTACTTCACCTACTCTACTAGCGAGATGCCAAAAACATACTGTTTAAAAACATAGCAGTTTTGTCACTTTACTCTGCTTAATAAGAATTAATGTCGACTCCTGTTAAAGTTGTCCCCTCAAATATTTACTCACTACTTTTTTTTTAATACGAAGTTTCTGTTGTGTCCTGTTCACAGGCAAACAGATGCACATGCATACATACATATGTATTTTTTCTTCTCTCTGATCCTGAGACTCTAATTAATGTTTCATGAGTGACAAACATCTGCCTTAGGAATGTTAGACATTAAAACATATCAAGCAGTACTTCAGAAGATCATAAGAGGAAAATACGTACTACTTGTTTTATTAGCGGTTGTTACTTCAATCAGTGTACTTTAGGTGACTTTATACTGGAAATTACACTTTTTGTCAAGAAAGAAATGAAGAGTTTTGCAGCATACACAAACAGTACACATATTACATAGGAAAGCCACGTGGGTAAGCGAGACACAGAAAAGAGACAACCTGAATATGCAGCAGATCCCAGGCAAGAGGATCCTCTGTTCTGGCCCCATATGGCCATTCCTGTGCTCTTAAGTTCCTGGCCAGGGCAGCCACCAAACAAAACACCCCCATATCTCTGACCACAACTTTATCTGTATCATTTATACCCACCAAGACCAGCTAAAGCCACTTGAAATGTTGAGTTGCCTTGTAGTACCACAGCATGTTACATCTCTCCAGCTGCAGTGGAACTGAAAAGATGTGAGTGAAAAGAGCCAATGTCAACTGTGGTATGTCTTACCAAAATTATCTATATACTTCATTACTAGCTGTGTTAAATTAAGACGTGAATTAGATGGTTGCTTGATCCTCCTGAGCCATGGTGCTGCTGTGAGATGATGGAGTGCTGTATCCCAGCCCCATGCTGGGCTGAGACCCAAGCGCACATCACATTTCACCCTATTACTCCGTGCTGGGTTTCTGAGGAAGGTAGGCCAGAAAATATGTATGACATGCTCCAGCATCCCCCCCCAGATCTGACGACTGGAGGACCAGGGCTACAAAGCACACTGCACCACAAGATAGAGCAAGTCTATAAATCAAGCCTGTGATGTACTCTGAAAGCACACTCCAAAAAAAAAAAAAAAAAAAAAAAACACCAACAAAACAGAACCCATCCCATCAAAGCCTCCCATCTATTTCACAGTGATCATTAACTAATAAAATGTTACCCTAGAGACTCACTGTGTAGAAGAGCAGAGGATTTTTATGTTAACTATCTCATACTTAATCATTGCCTGCATTATTTAAATGTTTATTCCCGGTTTGGGAAACAGTAAGTTCATTGTAGTATAACAATTTGCACCACCTGCAGATCTCACTGTACAAATCAGAATCTGGGCAAGCTCCTAAGCAGACACAACATTACTCCTGCAAAACTACATTCAGGCATAGCCAAGCATGGGCAACTACAGCTGCTGGAACAGCGGCACCCCTACCAAAACGGGGGACTGCTGCTAAACGAAGATGAATTTTGTATTTCTCCTAACTGATGCCAAGACATACACAGCTTGTTTCTACAACTTTTAGAAATATTTGATGGTAAAGCTGCAATGTTTTACATATAGACAAAATACTTTTAGTAACTTTAAACATATTTCCCCTTCATTGTTCCCTGTGTTCCTGGATTCTGACAGATGAATTCAAAGTAGGTGAAACACTTGGCCTGACTTTTCATTGTATATTTTGAAGTGACAAATAACTACAGCTGTTTAAATTTGCCACATTACTTGGAATAAAGAATAACAGAAACACTTAGCTTGGGAGGTACACATGTGGGTCACCTTGTCTGTTCAATGGTGTAACTTCAGAGCTAGATCAGATTGCTCGTGGCCTGGTCCTTTTGGAGTCCAAAAATGTCTGAAGATGGAAAAAAACACACCCCTCTGGGCAATGCACTCCAGTGCTCAACCACACTCATGTTCTATATAAACTTTCTAATGAATGCTTATTTTTTCTAAATAGTTCCTGCTTAAATGTTTGTATTTATAAATTCACATACTTACACATTATAATGAAAGATAAAGGAGTGACCATGAGCTAAAACAAGCTTGAATTTTTTTTTTTTTTTAATTAGCTGACTTTGCTTTAGACCTCATGCTCTTCTGAGCTGAACTGGAAATCCATGAGAATAAAGAAACCTAAAGCAGTGGGAAAAATGTATCTTCACCACGAACTTGCAGGTGAAATTAAGTGCATGAACAAAGGTCTGTTCTTTAGACCTGAAGACAAAGAATTTTAATTTCTTTCTGAAAACGGGAATAGTTCCTGAAACACTGTATGCCAGATGTGTTTCATCAAATATCCTGAGTTGGAAAGGACCCACAAGGATCATCAAGTCCAACTCCTGGCTCCACACAAGACCGCTCAAATATCAGACCATGTGTCTGGGAGTGTTGTCCAAACACTTCATGACTGCTGCCCTGGGGAGCCTGTCCCAGTGCCCGACCACCCTCTGGGTGCAGAACCTTTCCCTAACCCCAGCCTGACCCTCCCCTGTCCCAGCTCCATGCCGTTCCCTCAGGTCCTGTCACTGTCCCCAGAGAGCAGAGCTCAGCGCCTGCCCCTCCGCTCCCCTCGTGAGGGAGCTGCAGGCCGCCATGAGGCCTCCCCTCAGCCTGCTCTGCTCTGGGCTGAACAAACCAAGGGACCTCAAGCTGCTCCTCATATGTCTTGCCCTCTAGACCCTTCACTGTCTTTGGACACTCTCTAGTAGTGTTATGTCCTTTTTATATTGGGCACCCAAACCCGCACATGGTGCTCAAGGTGAGGCCGCACCAGTGCAGAGCAGAGCAGGAGTTTGATGCATGCTAATATAGGCCTAGGAGATAAGCCTGGTCTAGAAGAGAAAGAGCATCTTGTTTCATCTCTTCCTTTTACAGCTGGCAGAACAACAATGATCATTCACAGGACCTCTAATACACTGGGAGTCCTAGCACTCCTTCCAGAAGGAGGCTGACTCAGTGCTGAGTTTGTTCTTTCTTTTCTGTCCCCTTCTAAACAGAGCAGAAAATTGGGTAACTGAGCACCTCCAACTCAGCTTTGGGCTGAGGGTAAAAAACGCAGAGCCCTGCTTCTTACCTTTCCTGTTCCTTTCTGATTCATACTTTACCTTCATATTTTTCTGGCAACACATATGCAAGCAAGCTACAGCAATACTGGCATGCTCAGCAGAGGAAATTAAAAGAGGGAAATAAAGAGTTCTCTGTTGGAGACATGGGCTGAGCTGAAATTTCCAGCATGGAAATTAGATGAGTATGTACATGTTAACGTCTTTCACTTTTGTTCTGGTTGCTTGCAGAAATAGCACAGTCTCTCCACTTTCTAGTGCAGGGCTCCCTGCACTTTGTATCTTGTTCACCATGTTTCTTTCCTCTTGTATCTCCAATTCTGATGTCTTACACCTCTGTAGCATAGTAGTCAGTCCCAATGTCTGTACAGTGAAGACTCTTGCTTGTGTATCTACCTCCTCTTGATGGTCAGACCAATAGACTTGGAACTGATCACCTTACTGTTGATTAAAATTCTCTCTTGTGTATCCTTAGCTGACAAAATTGTCATACAATGTCTTGTGCGGTCAGTGACAAAAAATGAGGACATTGCATCCGCTGGGACTGGAGCTCATGTGAGTGACCTTTTCTTCCTTCCTTCATGTTCAGAAGGCTCATTATCAATATGTTAAAGATTTGATTACCCTGGATACCTATGTATAGTGCAATTCAGAGTGGTCATCTGTAACACTCTGTCATCAAGCAGATTTTGGTAACTACTAAATAGTTGACTCCACTGACATGCGCACTTCAGCTGTAAATATAACCTGGTATACCCAAGGGAATATCATCTCAAAAAACAATTTCATATGCCCCACAGCTCTCCACAAAGCTCCTGTCTCTAAGAACATATACAGCAAAGAATGCATTTACTGCAGAGACAAAGTAAGTATCATAGCTATTTAATCTGGATAAGAAAAAGGGACTAAGGAATTTAATTATTTGGGGACAAAAATATTACTGAGCACAAAGTCACACTTCAGTGATCAGGGTTTCTTTTTCTAAAACTCCTTTCTAAT
The DNA here is from genome assembly GCF_009769625.2 of Cygnus olor. Lineage (NCBI taxonomy): Eukaryota > Metazoa > Chordata > Aves > Anseriformes > Anatidae > Cygnus > Cygnus olor. Next base: position 165,975,330 of record NC_049169.1, on the reverse strand, counting down.
AGAGATTTTTATTTTTCTTAGAGAGGTCCCTCTTCTATTCAAAGGAAATTTTTATTAAAGAACATGAGAAAATACTCTATAAAATTGTTACTATGCTCCAGAAGCCATAAAGACTGTGCCACCATGTCTTTTCTTTAACGATGAGGAATACTGATATATTTATGTTGTACAAGAAGCTAGCTTTTATATTCAAAATGCTACCTTGTACCTGGCTTTACAGCCATGCATGTCTGTGAAGTTCTTCATCTGGATTACAAGCTCCTTGTTATACCTTTTGTGTTTGCATAGCAGAATAAGTACAGTGGGGTCCAGATCCATGAGAGATATATAAATACATTACTTTAATAAGAAGAAATCCCACTGCCTCTCCTCGTAGGTTTTCCACACCTATTTATAATATTACCTCATCTGGAAAAAACAGTAACAGTGTTCTGGGCTTCAGTGCCACCTCCCTAGTTGGGACCTGCCTCTCTAGAAAATCACAGAGCCAGGGTTTTGTCTCTCAGTAAGGTATTTACAGGGGCAGATATTTATATAGTCACGGTTTCACTCTGTTTGCTAGAATCTGAACGATTTCTAGTGGCTTCACCTGCACACTCAGACAGAAGATATCCCTCAAAGTTGTAAAAGTCTCTTTGCCATAAAATTTCTGAGAAAGAGAAATGACTACCATCTACAGGCTGGAATAGTTATGTTATCTGTTTACTGAACTTGCAGGGATTGGTTGGACCATGTGGGTAGCCACTCCTGTTCTCTCCATCATTGAAATATACCTAATTTCCATCTAATTAATTCCACTTCAGCCTGCACTCTTGAGTAACTGCGAGTAGGCAGAGTCTTTCCACCTCTAATTAATTAGGTAACAGAACACCAATTCTCACAAATACCAAGAAGGTGAATTTCAAGAATTCCTTGTTTATCACTACACCAGTTCAGCAGTCAAAAAGATACCAGAAAAGTCTGGCAAAGCTGCCATTGTCTTCAGTGGAATCAAACACATGCTCTCCCAGAAGAAAGGAAACTGGAGCATTTCAGCTTTCATGAATCAGTACCCTTAGCACTTTCTTACCAAGGCAGCACTGCTTTTACTATCTCAAGTGCTTATAGGAAGGGCAAGGTTTGATTAAGAGCAAAATTATGTTGGTAGACAGACTGCATGTGGCCATAAGGTATCTTTTCTACTAAGAAATCTAAGGAAATACATCTTTACCTGATCTTTTTGCCACATTAGAAATTGAACCATTTGCACTCAAATATTACAAAGTCTCTGTTCTTCCTGACAAATATCCCCAAAAGCTTTTTCAAGAGCATCGATTATGCTGGTAGCCAAGCAACTCCACTCTGGGCTTCACTGGGTCCAGGTGCTTACAAGGGCTTGCTCTCATGCTCCTCCTCTCAAACAACGAGGTGGTCCTCAGGGTGGCTATTCCCTGGTCAGGAAAAACTACAAAAGCCTTTAGTATGGAAATCTTCTTCTTCAAAAAGGCAAGAACAAAATCCCAATGACTTTTTGTTCCCGAGAGAAAGGGTGAAGATTTCACCCTACACGTGCTCCAGCCCTGATAAGGTGAAAACTGACAGGGCTTGGCTGGCTATATTAACTGTGACTTTCCACTTTCCAACTATGACTTTGTAAGTGGGCTTGTAAGAAAGTTCTCATGCAAGGATTTAAACTGATTAAGATTTAAATTAAGTTGCCTCTTCAGTTTCTTGAAATGAAACACAATGTGTTCTCTTGATAAGAAATGTTTTCCCACTGGCTGAAGGGCGTGTGTCTCCCTTTGGGACGTCAAGTATTCAATTATTTGAGGGGAATTATTTTACTATTTCCAACAGACGTTGAATGTTTTGTTCAGAAAAGGACAAAAATATGCAAAGTTGAACAAGACTTGTAACTGTCAGATTTTTGACCCAGCCCTTCCCTAGCAACAGGCAAAACTGCGTGCTTGCAGCCTTTGTGAAAGATATTTTATTTAGCTTTATTCCACAAGAATTATTTAGACAAATATTTAGAAAAAATGCTACGCAAACAAAGAGACAGAGAATTTGTAGCCTTTGATATACTGCTATAGTTAAATGAACACGGTTTCACAAGGGATTCAATAGCCACCATTTTCAGATAGCACATTTTTTCTTTTAATTTGAAAATGTCTCAGGGAGGAAGAAGGGCACTTATTTCCCATACGGTCAGAAACATTACCTGGCCACCAGCTGCATTGCTTGCATGGATTTCTTGCAGAGGCCTTAAAAATGCATATTGAACCTTTTTCATCCATGCGATACTGCCTGTCCTACTTAGTGCTAAAGCATATTTCTACAGCCTTGTTATCATTTGGTGTATTTAGTTTTCACACTACCATCACCATAATTTATTTTCACACTTTGAAGCACACTCACATTACAAAGGGAAACTTGCAAAGAAGCGAAGCGCATCTGTCTAGCCATTCTCTCTGAAGTGGGCACATCCCTCCCTCCTGTGTCTCCTACAATGCTGAAAATCAAGGGACTGTAATAATGGGCCACTCTGTTAACCTTGCTAATTTATGCATGTTGCTCATTAGTGCTCTGCCAAGTGCAGTTTTCAAGTCCCAAAGGTAGGTCAACAGATCTGAGCGTCTAGAAGAGAGTGTTCTGAATTTCAAGCATCTTAAACTTGTGGTCAGGAGCACTGGTCTGGGATCCAGTGGTCTCTTGCTTTGTCACAGGTTTCCTATACACCAATCTATACCCAAAACCAGTTGTGCTGAGCCCAGATGCAGTTCACTTGTCTCTGGAATTTTTGTCGCTTCCCTGAAAGCACCAATCTCCTAAATCTTCACCAACAGGATGTTTGGTTTTACAGCTTCAATCCTTTATCAATAACCAGCATTTTTTGCCCCTATATAAGACACAGCTATGAAAGTTTCCACTGGAAAACATGCCAACAAAATACAGTAAAATGAATGACTGCAGACCTTCTCTCAGGAATTATTACAGAGAATTCTCCTCTGCAGAGGAAACAGTGAGTGCCTCAACAGAATTAACATTTTTCTTAAAGCTTTTAAAATAACATCATCATTTCTTTAATAGTACTTTAAAATTTTTCTCCTTTTTTAAATAAATAAATAAATAAATAAAAATCCCCCACATCTACTTCTGGTATTTTTTCTCCCTAATCTATTACAATCTCCACTTGTTTACTATCTAAGATGTTACAAACAGTATCAGACACCAAATAAACCACCAACTAGTACTGCCAATATAGTAATTAAGAACAACCAGCGTGCATACACTCAAGCTTTTACTGGAGAAATCGGAGTCTGTTAAAATCTAGCAAAACTCAACCCTGAACATATGTTGTTTTGTTTTGTTTTGTTAAATGGGATGGAACATACCAGAACTTTAAAGATCAAAAAATCCCATAATTTCCTAAAACATTTGGAGCCTTAGCTTGCAGTAAAAATGGATAATTATCAAAGCATTTTGCTGTCACAATTGTTCACTTGGAAGAGGCACAAAAAAAAAAAAAAGGAAGAAAAAAGAAGGATAAAAAACCAACCCTCCCAGTAAGACAGAATGATATTGCTGTAACTACAGTAAGAAAGACAAAGTGTTAGGCAGGTGGAGAAATCAGACAGGTATTCAGCTATTCAGTTTAAGGTCAGACGAGACAATCGCGGTCATCAGGAGCGATGTCCAGGATGAGACAAGGTGCACATTTCACTCTGCAGCCAGGAAATGGGGCACCTGCCTACACCGTCTGGAAGCTCCTGAGGTGTGGGATGGTGCTCAAGGCACCTCGCAACTCGCAACACCCACACAGTGGGGAAAAAACACATTTTGGGGGGCAAGAGAGAGGCAGGCTCTTCCTTGCCACTGCAGTTTTTATTTCTTCATCCCATGTGGGAAGGGTAGAGGGAGGAAGACTATCATCGCTGATACCCCAGACTGAACTGGGGGCAAAAGGGATGAGCTGCTCACAGGCAGCTTGACGAGACAGGAATGCTCTCAATGAGAAAATTCCTGACCAGGTTGAGATGAGCTCATAGAACAGAATTACAGAATAGTTTGGGTTGGAAAGAGCTTAACTGGTTCACCCAGTTGAACCCCCCTGCCGTGGACAGGGACACCTTCCTTTAGGTCAGGTTACTCAAAGCCCCGTCTAACACAACTTTGAATATTTACAATGATGGGGGCTTTTCTGGGTGACCTGATCCAGCATCTAACCATCATAAGCTGGACACACAAAACCAATCTGATGCATCCATATCCATTTTTTTCTCCCCAGAAATACTGCTGAAGGAAAGCTGTTAACTTCAATTTAATCCTCTTGGGACATACCCATTTCCAAGCCCATCTCTTCCCTCTTTGGATAAACAGACATCCATTCAGAATTTTGTATTAGCCACATCAGCCACAAAATCTATTCTTCATTGAAGTCTCATATCTTGCTACTCAAATATAACCCAGCTTGTTACACAAACGGAGGGAATACTGACATTGTGGATTTTTTAAAAGTAAAAATATTAATTAAATGTGATATAGAAGCATCCTGTGGCATGAGGAAAGCCCTCTCCTGCCATACAGAAGGTACAATGAAGTGTACGGACAGGAATATCCAGCCCAGAATAAAGCTGCAGAGCTTCTGCCAACATGTTAGTTATCAGAGTTACAAGGCTGCTTTCAATGGCCAGCTATTTCTTGCTCTTGTTATGGTCTCTCCTACAAAAACAAGATGTCACAATTTCAACGTTTTTCATGTTCAGTAAATTATAGTCATTTTCAGAACATCTTTAACCTTTTCAGCAGCATGTGGCCTGGCTGGCAGACCACTCGTGGCTCTTCATACCAGAAGTCTGACAAACCTCTTCCAGAAGAGGCAAGGCAGGCAGGGAACTAGTATGTAAAATTATAGAATATCAGCCAAACCAGTACCGCATACTGCACTACCGTGTATTTAACACTGGGATGTTAAATTCTGCTATCTCATTTCTGTGACAAAAAATTGAGCAACAACAACAAATGGCCCAGTATTAATCTATTTTTGTGACAGGCTGTTTTTATTTCAGTTGCTGGAGTTCAAAGAGGAGAGATGTGGTTTAAATACACTTGCCACGAGTGAGGACTCTTTCTGAAGTGCTGGAGCCTAACTCTACCCATTGAAAAGCACTGGATTTAAGAGCCATTTTGAAGCACAACACTATTACGAAGTCTCACATTATTTCAGCGCCCATATTACTCAACCGTACCATTTGAAAATGCACCTGAATTAAACGCACAACTTCTCATTAAAGCAATGTGTTACATTCAGATAGCAAAGACGATCAGGAAAGGAAGACAACATGGTGCTGCAATGGATCTCCTGGATAACCTCAGTGCTGTCCCTTATTCTTTGCGTGTTCCTGCTTTTTAAAGTATGGGGATACTACTTTTTCCTCCTTCTCTCTTCCGCCTCCCACCATCTTAGGCTTATCGTCACTTTGCTAGTTGCTGAATCTAATCATATGCTTGTACAAGCACAGCAGTAAGGGGGCTGCAACCTCACCCATAATTTTCAGGCAGAACAGTAAATACTAGTACTAAATACAACTATTAAAATATGAAAATATAGAGTATAAAAACTTCAAAACAATTTCATCTTATTTCTGAGCCTGCTAGCAGTTGGTGAATGCTACTGTTTGCAATGATGTTTAGAGAGTGTCTCATCCTTAGTCTGTCTAGATGCGTATTTTAGGTGAACCTGGTTAAGAAGAAATCCTTATTAATGCTGTATCGTGGTCAGCCCTACAGTCTTGCTGCATGCTTTCATATTACACACACATCGCTAGACAAAATGGGAAGCCAAGTGGTAGGTGACTTATAGAAGATCTCTTAGAAAACGTTAGATTTTCTTTTTCCAAAGCAATGATTAAAAAATCCTTGAGTAAAGCAGGTTTGTGATCAGACCATTTCTGCTCTGCTGACAAACCCGCCCGAAACTGCAAGCTCCCAGACCTGGAACTAGAGAACCATTATTAGCCAAACACTAACAGGAGTGAAAAGCCTCTACTTCATATTCTGGCAAATGTCCCTGCAAAAGGTGGTGCTGTGATTTATGTGCCATTCAATGTTGTTTTCAAGACATTCATTGAACTGAAGAAGCACCATTATAATATGTCAAGCACACGTCAAAACCCATCTAAATCAACAGGGGCTGAAAATACATCATGTGCCTGACATACAACAATTGACATGTCATATTATATTTGACATTTCAAGGACAATAGTGCCTATTTAAATGGAGACATGGTAATATAAATATTTTTTTACTCAAGTTAACAGGGCATCTAACAGGGCATCCTGGTGAAGAGCTCTTTGTAAATATCTGAAAAAAAGAAAACTTTTTAAAAGAGCAAAATCCTGAATGGCTCAAATTATGAAATGCAGAAGAGCCAACTTAAAAGAAGATAGCTCTAATAACAGATCACTATCTCAGGGGGTAATTCTGGTCACAACAGCTAGAAACCTGCTACCGATTTGCACGGAGACATAATTTTACCCATTTTACCTGTCCCTCCCTACTCCCTTTGCAGTTCTGAATGGGTTTAGGCCTCCAAATAACACTATGCAGATTATCAGCATTGCAACTGATATAGAAATATGGATTAAGAGGACAGGCGTACTAGGAGGCATGAGCACAGCATGGGTGATACTCTTTTTGCCTGCACAGACAAGACCAATTACAATGTAGCAGAATTTTGAATTACATATGCTCCACCTGACACCTCTTCTTCTCTTCTGGAGGCAGCTGTATGGGGACAGTAGCAACAAAGGTTCTATAGGATGTGTTGACAAAGAAAAGGAGGAGGTAATACAATACATCTAAAAAAGGAGCAGCCAACTCATTACTGTTGGACTGGGAGATCCCCCAAATTGGGGGAATCCAACAAAATGAGATTACAGAGCCCACTGTCACACTGTCATCTAGTTTCCACCCATAAGGGATGGTTTTCTTTTTTTTTCTCTTTTCTCGGTTTAGATATTCAAAAATATTTTTTTTCCTCCACCACATGTTATGATGCAAAGAAAAGGTGCTGGCAGAAAGTTTTTAAACTGAGATTTAAGTAGATGAAATTAATCAACTGCTGCTTTTACCTAATACTTTCATCTACAGCCTTAATTGATTCTTTCTTGTTCTATCTTCTCTCCTGTACATTTCTAAGACATGATGCTACACTCCCCAGAACTGCTGTTTAGCCAAGCAATACGTATTTAACTCTTTTACTCTGACTCTTAGTTATCCCCTCCAGCAATCTAAGCAGTTTGCTGCTCTTCTCAGGTCTTGTTCAGATTTGTAAATGTATTGAATGCAGCACAGCTCCCTGAAATAATATTAAGTTCTCAGCCAAGAAGCATGGCAATAGCATTTGCAGGATTAGATACATATGTTGTATGCATAATCTAATGACGTTACGCTGTGTGGATGCCATTGTAAATGAGGGAGGGTGAGCAGAACTACCATAATGAAGAATGAAGAAAGCATCCAGAAATCTAAAAACATGGAAAATATCTCCTCTGCAGAATATTCTTCCCCTCTGTATTTTCTTCCATTTAAAACTCTACTTTGAAGAATGCATTGAATTTATTAATGACAAAATGCCAAATCCTACAAACCTGTCAGAGAATATAAGCAAACTAATCTACTTTTTTCTTTCCTTTTTTTTTTTTTTAACCCAGATCCTGCTCATAAATTCTGAGATGCTTATGCCCCAAAGAAGAAAGTAAACAGAAATACTGTGTTAGTTTAAAATTCTGTTAAAACAGAAGAGGTAAAAAGAGATTGGAGGAGGTAATCATGTTAGACTAGCAAGCAGAGAATTTTAATCCAAAAAAAACCCCAAGCCCAAAAGCCTCAAAAAGTTTTGAGTGAATCTTCTTAATTGCAGCAACTACAAAGAAAAATAGTATGAGTAATCTGTCATAATTCTCATTCTCCTTTCAGAACTGTGGAAAATTGAGCAAGGCAGAAAGAAAGGTACGGTGCCAGCGTTTCATTTTAGACCTCAGAATTAAATACAGAGATCAAGTAGTTCAAAGGCGATGAACAGAAAAAGCATTCAGGTACTTTGTGAATTTAAGTTCTTCTTAATATTTCTGTCTAGGCTGCAATAACAAGACAAGAGCATACTGGGGAAAACCAGAAAAAGACAAAACTACTAACGAGTGTGAAGTTATTTTCAAGACTCAGAATAGGATAATTCAAAGAACTGACAATGAGAAAGAAGAGTAAAACTATAAAGTGCTTTTTGACAGCCTTCTTTTTAAAAAGTGGCTGAGCAGATTTATCAAAGTGTGTGAAATGTTTGATCCTTAGCTGAACTTACATGAAAACAGAACCATATTCCTTTCTGTTCTGAGGTCAGAGAAACGCAGCCAGAGCCAAAGGACGAAGAGCACTTTTCGATTTTAAATTAGGTAATGCTGCATGTGTAGACACAAATGTCAATATATAGGTAGCTAAAAGGCAGTTCTCAAACACAAAGTGTTTTGGCACATTTAATTCACTAAAACTAAAAGATAAAAATCTGAATAGCTGAAAATTAAGAGTACCAAATGACACATGTGAAAGGGAGGCTAATTGAAACACAGTATTTTATATAGAGAATGGAATTATGTAAACTAATTCAAAACGTTATTATTAATTAATAAGCAGGCACATCAAGGCTCTGGAGTTAGAGTGTACCAGTGATGAAAAGACATAAGGATGCTGCAATGGCAGTATGTACCTATTCTGAAAGTATGTAGCATCAAATAATGTAGCAGTGTGAGCTGCAGCCCATGCCCTTGCGTGTACTACACAGGGTAGCTGAACCCAGCCCTGCTCTGCTCTACCAGATGGTTGTTCTCTTTCCCCTAGCAGGGAGATAGTGTGATCTGCCAAGGGGAATGAGGCTGTTCCATCACTCTGCAAGCCATACATTAGGAATGGGACATTTGCAGATATTCAAGTTGGGGGTCTGTTACCCATTAGGCATCACATGCCACACCTCACCTCGAGTATTTCAAGCACATAACAGTATTTATAATGCCTTTAGAAACTGGACAGGACGTGCTGCTCTTCACAGATGCTGTACTGAGAGGCAACCTGCTTTGCAGTCCTAAAGAAAATGCAAGAGCAGGAGCTTCTGCTAGCCCCAGAACAGGTGGTGTCATCAACAGTGTTTGCTTCTTCCTGCTAACTTAAACTTAGACTTGAGTGGAATGCTGCCCTGCTGGGACAGAGGAGATGGGCTTTGTGCTAGAGAGGATCGATCTCCTCCCAGGAGGACGCATTGCCAGCTCTTCCCTTGGGACCACGAAACTGGGCAGCCAGGAGCAGAGAGAGTTGCAATGGAGGACCATACAAGCGAGGGCACCAGATGTGTGCGACACAGGACAAAAAGCGTCTGTTGCTGTCCTACTTCAAGGTGGTACAAACCTTCAAGGTGCTATAAACCTCCAAGTACTCCAGATAAAGGTCACTAACTTTGATTTCTAATTGTAATTAGAAAGGGGAAAAACTGTAAAAAACAAAACCAACCAAACAGACAAAACAGTTCCTACTTGTGATTTATAAGCCTTAGTCCAAACAACTCTGCAATGGATCTTCTTCAGCTGCCTGCCCTGTTCCCAGTCCTTCCCAGCATGCTATCACCAGGTCTGCATGCTAACTACTGTGTTACACAAGGGACTGAGAGGCTGGAGCTGCAGGGACATCTGAGGAAGGAGACAAATGAGAAAAGTCCTACAATATCGCAGTGGGAATAGCCTCTCTGTATGTGCTCTTCTACTCTAGGTTGCATTTCTGTCTGTACTCCCAGGACACTTTGTAAACCCTTGCAAAGGAGAACACAGTCAACTTGGAAAATACCAGACAGACTTGTTAATTCAAGACAAAACACTGTATTTGGCTTATGTGGCAAGGATTTGGTAGCAGGGAGGCTGCAGGGGTAGCCTCAGTGAGCAGAGCTCAGCAGCTGCCCCATGTCAGATCAGAGCCAGCTCCAGCCAGCTCCAGAAGGGACCTGCTGCTGGCCAGAGCTGAGCCAGTAAGTGACATTGGTTGGGCCTCTGGGAAAGCAGATTTAAGAAAGAGGAAATAAAAACCTTTTGTGCAACAGCAGCTGGGAGAGAGGAGTGAGAACCAGCCCTGCAGACCTCAAGGTCAGTGCAGCAGGAGGGCAGGAGGCGGTCCAGGCAGGCAGCAGAAGTTCCCCTGCGGCCTGTGGAGAGGCCCCTGGTGGAGCAGGCTGTCCCCCTGCAGCCCATGGGTCCCACATGGAGCAGATCTCCACGCTGCAGCCTGTGGAGGAGCCCCGGGTGGAGCAGGTGGATGTGGCCTGGAGGAGGCTGCGGCCCATGGAGAGCCCCCGCAGGAGCAGGCCCCGGGCCGGAGCTGCAGCCCGTGGAGAGGAGCCCACGCAGGAGCAGGGGGCCTGGGAGGAGCTGCTGGAGCAGTTTGCTCCTAGGGGATGGATCCCATGGTACAGACCCATATGGAAGCAGTTGTTGAAGGGCTGCTGCCTGTGGGCAGCCCCTGCAGGATCAGTTTGGGAAGGACGGCATCCCATGGGAGGGACCCCACGTGGAGAAGGGGCAGAGAGTGACCGTGAAGGAGCGGCAGAGACAAAAAGCATTAGGGACTGACTGCAGCCCGCATTCCCTGTTCCCCTGTGCCCCTTGTTGGGGGAGGAGGTGGAAGCGGGTGGATGGCAAAATGTGTTTAGTTTGCTTTTAGTTTCTCACTGTTCTGTTCCACTAGTGACGGGCAATAAATCTCATTAATCTCCCTATGCTGTCTGTTTTGCCTGCGATGTTAATTGTTGAGTGATCTCCCTGTCCTCATCTCAACCCTTGAGCCCTTTCCATCATATTTTCTCCCCTATTTTCTTTGAGGATGGGGAGTGAGACAGCAGTTGTGGTGGAGTTCAGCTGCCCAGCTGGGTAAAACCACCACAAAGGGTTTAAAATTCAAGTCAAATTTTAAGTTGGTCAGAATCTTAAGAAGAGGGCATGACATATTATTCAATTAGCTGTTCTTTTATATTTCTCCAAGGTCTGAACTCATGGAAACTGAGTAACCTGTTTCCTCTCTTTCCCTCTGGAGAGAAGGCCTAGCTTCTAACCAGCCTGGTTAGCTTCTAAACACACACACAGTTTTCACTCCAAATGAATATATTTTGAAAAGCTCCAAACCCCTCTGCAATTTGACCATCAAGTGAAATTTGGGATTTAACAACATTATGTTAAAATTTAAGAATTATAAAGATGAAGGAAGTAAAACCTACATATTTAGTAATACAGCAAATCCTAGACATACAAATATGAATGGAAATTGCATTGTATTGACTAAAGTGTTGAAGGGAGTGTTTTCAGTTTCAGTTGTCACTATCCAGCTTGATTGCAATTTTTTGTTGTTGCAACTCCTGTAGACGTGTGCTTATTTGTAAATCATTGTCCACCTTTTAGCACCATCTATGCCATTTCTAAATTTCTACATGTGATTAGAAAATCTGAATCAGAGTTAATGCACCTAGACTATCTGCACTAAAAAGCACTTAATAAAAATCCAAAACATGTTTATAAGTTCCAACTATTCCCACTGAAATTAAAAGCAAGGAAAGTAATTATGTTACTCTGGGGGGTTTTCCTCTACTGTTGTTTTCACAAAAGCATTAATTGAATGCCAGTCTTGAAAACATAATCAGCATTAAGTCTCGACTCTAGATGGCAGCAGCCTCCTTTAGTTCTTAAGTTTTCTCCTTCCTTAGTCTACTGGTCTTTGTTCCTTAACCCTCCAAATAATTCTATACTTCCTTCTCTTCCCCGAAAATAAAGACTTCAGTGCTCCAAGCAGTTTGGGGAAGATCACTGTGAGGCATTTTCACTAAAGAAATCAGGCCATTCCTGCAGTTAAGCTACATGGTTCTTCAAAGCATACAGAATAATTGAGGCCTGAAGTGGGGAAAAAAAAAAAAAAAAGAAAGGAAGATTTTCCACCTCCTCCTTCCCGTATCAGGCACCTGGAGAAGTGTTAGAAAAAAAGTGCTTCTTTTCATCTAATGACAGCCCCTCAAATAGAAAGGGAGGGGGCAAAGGACAGAGAAAAGAAAGAGACATAGAAGAAACAGAACAAAAAGGTGCCAATTCATAATGACTTTGAACCAGGAAAAAAGTCTACCTAAAGAATACGTCTTTAAAGCACCAAACAATTTTACAAATCTCTCTCTTCGGGCGCAGTACACTGACACTATGCTGGTAGAGTTTATTAGATGAGCCAATGCCACGTTACATGTTGCAAAAACTAACACATAAGGAAAGCTATCACTCAGACTAAAACCCTTCATCTGATCTCCTATCCCTTTTCCTTTCCCCTAATATTTGCTTTTAATTTTGCCACTCAGACACCATTCTTACTAAGTCTATTTTTTCTATGCTATATGTCTTCCCCTGTAATGGGTATTTGGTAGGGTTTTACCTTGTCCAACCTTAGCGTTTCTTGCATGCTCTTAGACATGATCACATCTCTGGCATTCAAGTAAATCAAATGGAAATATGAAAATATCTTAAACAGAGATTTCTAAAAGTCCATGCTTGCATAATTACTTAACATCTATAATCTGTCACAATTACAGCCTGATTCTGTGAACCCTCAAGCACCCAAACGATTTCATTAGGGCAAACAATTCCAGTTCAGCTGGATCAGTCCTCTCTGTGCAGTTTCCCATAAACGTGCTTTCAAAAACAAGCTATTGCACTTTAAGTTTACAGTTAATGTTAACATTTTGAGGATTTCCACATATTGTCATGATCTTTTTTTCTATTGCTAAGGACATGTAGGGACATCAGAGCCTACTCAAGAAATTGACTTTCAGAGTAGATCCTGCTGAGCACTACTTCATGTGGTGGTCTTAAAAAAAAAAAAAAAAAAAAAGAAAGAAAAAAGGAGAGGAAGAATGCACAAATGCACACGGTTCAGTCCCCTGCATGCCTTTTGAGGCCCCAAATATTATAAGGCTGGTGAAGCTGAAGTTAAGAAGCTTGGACCTTGCTGTGAGGCATACACATGGTCTTCTGGAATCATGAAGGCTATAGAAACACAGCACACGAGTATCTTCATTTTCCTCTGGTTGCAGTCAGCAAATATGTTTTTCTATAAGAAGCAGTATTTTCTTAAACAAGAATTTAAGAGACTGACACAGAGAATGTCTGAGACATATAAACACCCAAGACAATAGATATCAAGTTTAACTTATGAATTCATCTCAGACTTGCTTTACAGCAAGATCAGATAATATTAAGACGTCTGAATAAAGAGGAGGGCTCTTCCTAAACTCTGTTTGACCAGCATTACAAACTGCGTGGTCATTACATGACATTTTTCACAGTGTGGTTTTATGATACAGCTGAAGTGAGCTAATATTCTAATAAAGGCAGCAGTTTTGCTTCTTCTCCCTCCATCCAAAGCCATACATGCCTGATCCACCAGCACTCCTCTAGCTGTATGGAGCAGCAGGTTTGGGAGCTAGCATGTGCCACCGCCATTCCTCCGGTGTGTTCCACCAACAGCCTGTTGAACACCAGTGCCCACATGGAAGAAGTGACCAAAACCCACAACTAGTAATGGGGACCAGACCCTGTCCATTAGATTTGCCCACTCGCCTATGTAATTAAGTTACACCTGCTAGTTTTGTAAAAGTAACTAATATCACCCTGTTGTGTCATGGCTAAAGGACTCAAGCATGAAAACCAGAAATGAAATTTCGGAGCTCATGTGGGTAGGAGTCTTACCTTCGTTTTAAACCACAACTGAAGCATCCCAGATGTAGCACAACACTAACATTATCCCAATGCTTTTTAAAGAGGAAGTCTTGACCACCCAATACTGACATACACAGTTGTGTATTTTGTGGTGTGCTTTAGGATAAAGAACAGCAGTCAGTGGATCTGAGAGTCAAACCCCACAATTGTATCCAGGGGGCTGAACCTATATCCACGTGGGACCCCACAGAAGTCAAAGACAATCCCTGAAGGCGCAAAGGGTAGCTCACATGAGTGCCCTTGCAGCACTGGGATCAAAATCTTTACTTTTGGGTCTAACACAATTACAAGTCAGAAATGACACATGAAGCATGGCCACTTTAGAAACTATTTCAAGGACCCAACACAATTTATTACAACATCACAAGTCACCAGTGGTCTCACCCTTAGGACTAGAGTAATGAACAATTCATTTTTGTGCTACCAGAGGGAGCAAAAAGAGCATACGAAGCAGTAAACCTTCCTCCTCTCATTCTTCTCAATTATTATCAGGTTTATCTATAATTCATAGGTTTTACTATGAGAATCAACAAAATATCTGAACTGATTTCAGATTTATGAATTTATTCTCTCAATACCCAGGTGAGGCTGATGGACAATGTTATTACCATTTTTCAGACAAAGGATTGACACACAAAGTAATTACCTGCACTTTTTTTTTTTTAAATTGTTATTTTTTACATGAGGTATGATCTACAGTGGAAAATAAGGGTGACTGAGGTATCCTTAAACATCATTATGTAAGAAATCTAGGATAACAGGGATATGACATATGGCAGATAAGGAATCTCGAGCCATGGTCCCATATCCCTACCTAATGTAAAGGTGTACTTGATTTCAGATAACTTCCTTCAAACTCCACTTTCCTGGCTTCCTCTTGGTGCTTGTTTTATGGCATTTAGAATTAGAACTCACATACTAATTTTCAGGGAAGGAAGATTTTTTTCTCCAGGATGGTAATTTTTACCTTACATTTCCTCTACATTTGTTATGTCTTCTTTAAGACTCATTCTCTTTCACTCTGTTCTACCCTACTTAAGTGGTTTGCTTAGTCTCCTTTGATGGCCAAGGGACAGAGAGAGAGAGAGACACAGGGAGAAACTGGCATTCCTTGGGAAAATTTACCTCATGCATTTCAAACAACCAGTTCTTAAATGGGGATGTCCACCTCATTCCATTAAATGAGGAATGAACTCTACATACCTACTTAACTGGTGAAAGGAGTCACACTGAAAATTTATCCATGGTGACATCTTTAGCTGCTAACACTGAAGGCAAAAGCTGAGACTGAGAAATCAAGGCAACTATTTCCATGCAGCTGATAAACAAGGTAGTGGTTTGGGAAATGCATTTAAGAGAGGAGAAAAAGGAAAGAAAAGACAACTTGTTTGTTTTACAAGTTGTTTGATTGCCCAACAAATCATTTAGTCATTTGTCTACTCGTATTTGCCATACACATGTATTTATGAAAATGCAGTCTGAGCAAGAGACCACGGAGGGTGTCTGGAGGCAACACAGGGCATGCTGATACACCCTTGACTTTAATGTATCAGACTTCTAATGAGGGACTAATTTGGTTCTAAGCAGTAGCTTGGCAGAAACAAAATACTTATAGACTATTAATAGAGAAACTTTTCACAGAAGCTGTGACCTTTATGACTTAGCATGGTTTACAGCCCTCCCTCTGTTACAATTAAGCAAATCCTTGCTGCAAAGCAACATGTTAGTGTCTTTTCCTCCCAATTACAAGGGACAGACTGCTATGCAGAGCAACGCTTTATTACATATACTGATGCAAATCCCTTCTGCAGTACAGAGGTGTACCATTGAAACATGAGAGGGGTTTATACTACACTGAAAAATAATATCCCCTCATGTCCTACAAAAATCTGTCCTTGGTATCAGCAACCACTCTAGCTGAAGGCCTATGTAGATTTGCAGATGGTGATCTCTCTGCTGTGATAATGAACTAATAAACTAATAGGAGAAAACATTTTCAGTAGCAATGTTGTTGTGGAATTTGGGGGAAAAAAATGAGTGTACTGAAGAAGTGGCTACTTTTTTCCCTTCAAAATAAGACATATGTAGTAGATTTCTAATTACACTGAGTATAATTAAACATTTAAAAACACTATTGCAAATGCCTGACGGAAAACAATTATATGAACCACATCAAAGAAAAAAGTTCATTTACTATGTCAGCCCTTATTTGCTAAGCCATGTGTCAGCAAAAATACTGTCTGTTAAGGTCACTGAGAGTAGAAGAGACAGAGAAGTAACTATGTCAGGATCATTTTTAATGCAAGTGGATAAGGCCTACAATTCAGGAACTGAAATTAAAACCTGCAAAATATGTATTTGCATCTTTAGACAAAATAAAGCAGCTTTTTTAATTATTAAAAATACTTATTTGTCTGGCTCCATCTGCTCACTGCTGTAACTCACTGCGACACAGAACATGAGCGAAAGAGCACATAGTCTAAAAGTGCAGGTGCACGGGATTAAACAAAAGAAGACATAAAACAATATACAAAGACAACAAATTAGTTCCAGAAATACAGGCTAGAGAGAGAAATTTAGAAATAATTAGAACAATTGGTACAGTGACCCTAGTTCTTCCTGGCACTGCAAAAGTGATTCTACAGGGATACACCACTATCTCAAGCAGCAGAAGAGCAACATGTTTCATTTTGTCATACTTAAAAAATAGAGGACTGAACAAGCAACGACTCACTAGAAGCAAATGGTGAGAGCAGCTAAACGACTGGCATTGCAGTAGTTTTATGCCTGGCAACTATTTGTGCATGAGAAATGATTTGTAGTGATGCTCTGCACGTGAAGAGCAATAGAGTAGTTCGGTACGAGTAGTGGGAAGCATGTTTCTTTAATTTATCCTATTTTTAGTAGCAGGTTGAAACGATGTCAGATCTAGGAATAGTTTGGTCTCATGGAGGAGTGCAGAGTGAAAACTCCCCCTGTGAAAATTATTTCAGCCACATCTTTGACAGCTGGCCCACAACTACATTACCCTTGGAATGCCAAATCTGTGAGATAACTGAGGGGAGATAGCAGAGCTCTGCACAGCCAAGAATGTAATGATAGGAAGTGACTATTCACTATTTTTTCTAAGAACTGAAGGCTTAAACTAAACAGAGAGAAGAACTTTTTCCCTCACATAACGCATACTTGGAACTCATTGCCACTGCATGCTACAGAGGTCAAAAGAATAAATGGTTTCAAAGGAGGATTAGACAAGTTCATAAAGGGTGGCATCTTCTATGCATATTAAACGTTAGGGTCAAGAAACAGCCTCAGAGTCTAAAAGTGCATAAACTACTGATTTTTTTTAAAGCTATAAAGTAGAAGATGTATGGGCGGAGGGGAAATAGGTATTCCAGAGGAAGAATCACTCTATACCAACCTTGTGATGCCCTTTCAGTAAAGAATAAGCAAGTTACTGGGTCTGCTTGGACTGACTCAGTAGGAAGGATTTTAGACTTCAATCATTTGTTTCTACACACACAGTAGTGAAACATACACTTTTGAAATAAAACGCCAGCTTTAGTGAAGGACCTCCATACCAAAGGAGTAGGTGTGCTGGTTCTTAAAACATCATGAGTAGGATGACCTCCAAATCTCACATTGCTTGTGGTATTTACAAGGATACGGCATGCTCAACAAAGGACAGCTTAAAAAAAAAAAAAAAAAAGAGATAAATCCAAGGAATCACACTCATCAGGAAAGGAGAAGTTCAGCTTGCAACATACCTTGGCTATCCACCTGTCCAACAACTCTTTGCTGTGCATTGCCCACTCTTTTGTTCGGGCCTAATCCAAATGACAAGCTGAGGAGCACAGTAACATTTCCTACTCAAGAATATTTCATAGTCTCATAAGGACATGCCATCTTTTCAAGTATCATCCAGCCCAGGAGGCAGGTGTATGGAGCATGGAGAACTAGCTAAGGGCATGGAAGAGAGATGTGTGGGCTTCCTGGTTTCAGCATGAGACATTGGAAGAGAGGTGAGGAGCCACTGTCAAGGGTTTAGGCCTGGGGAAGGAACAACAGCCAAAATCAAACAGGACGTGCAGGCTGCAAAGGTGACTGAAGCATATTGGAAGCAGCAATGGACAGACTGAAAAGTTGAGAAGTGGCAGAAATTTCAACAGCTGGCTCAACCAAATGAGTCTCCTTGACCTTGGTGTTAAGAGCATTTTCCCTAAAAACATCCCTGCTCCAAGAGAGTAGAGTATCTTAGTAACTTTTGCTCATCAGGTCTGGTGGTACAAGTACCAATACTATGGAAACGACTTTAATTTTCTGCTCTGAAATCACAGTATGGCGTAATGCTTGCACCAAGATTACACACAACAGTATTTAATGATCTCTTATCACGACACAGTGATGGAGAGGGTGGCTGGAAAGGGGATCCTTAAAAAAAAGATTAAAAAAAAAAAACACTGACAATAACAAAAAACCTTCTGCAAAATTGCCATACTCGTCATTTTCGTGAAATGAAAAGTAATTTACACAGCAGTTTTACAGAAAAAGGAATTATGCAGTTAATTGGCATTGCTGGATAATTACACTGTACATGAGGCCTTGCTTTTAGGAGAAAATACAAGCTAATAAAGAGAGCCAGCTGATCAGTAATGGCAGGGCTTTTGGGAGATACCAGAGACACAATGCTAAATAATTTAAAGCAAAGGAGTATAATGACTGTGAAACTAAATTATTTTAAGTTTACATTAATTCTCCACCCAATTACATGTCTAATGTTAAATGCAAAAGCTAGAGAATTCCCCTCTGCTGCCTTGTCTGCAAGCACACGCAGCAAAAACAAGGAAGCCAAGGGAACGTGATCCGAACACGACCGGACTCTGAATGCCTGCCTTGAACCCCTGCGTGCATCCTTAATATCCAGAGGTCTGCTGGAGAACTAAGCCAGTTTACACCTCCCTCTGGTTACTTCTGGTTCAAGTAAGGTCTCTGCCCAATACGGCCACTGCAGTCAATCGATTCTCTCTGCAATGCTTTTTGTACCTTTCAAGCACCAGCAGTAGATGGCTCATCCTGGCTGTCTATTGCCACAGTTACTGGGGAGAAACCAGAGAGAAGTTAAATAACATGGAATTAACAATGAAAACGATGACTGGTATAATGAGGCTGTTGCGTTACCTTTGCGTTAGAAGCAATTTAGCCCTGATTACTATTGACCTTTGGTGATGCTGCATCCAAGTGAAATGTGCTATCCTAGAAAAGTGCGGGTATACTGGAAGGCAGACTTTTGTTACTGAGGGTATTCGTAAGTAAACCAAATCACTTCCCTTCCTGCATTAGAGGTTTATCTTACCTCTGAGTTATCAGTATGCAGTAGTCACCCTTGCGTAACAAACAATGCAGAAAAAAAAAAAAAAAAAACTTGACACAGTACACCTAGCAAATTATTATTATTATTACTTCTATGGCACCCAAAAGAGTACTTCACGAAGTAGTTAAAAAGACAAACTATGTGCCACACGGAGCTAGCGCTCAGTGAAACAGTAGAGCTGCACAGGGTGGAAAAACGGGAGGAGATGGTGTAACAAGAGGAAGTATACAGGTCACAGGAATAACATCAAACAGTTACTGATACGGGGGACGTGAGGTTCAATGCACGTTACCAATTCTTATTCCTCATGCTTGGAGAAATCCCTAGGACGGGATGTTTTGTTATCATGCTTTCTCACTCCACGTTTTTTTTCCAAAAGCACCGTTTGCTTGCATGGTAATCTTTATCTTATTTTGCTTAGATTTTGAAGCCCGAAAGTAGATGTATTTGAAAATCTTGTCATTTCCAAAATAAACACGACCATTAAGGATCTACATTTTAGCAAAGAGCAGCCCCAGATTTTGAAGCTTTCACTGATTTCACAGGATAGCATCACAAAGTCTTTGTCTTTGGGCCAAGACGCACCACAGCAAACACCCAGAAGCAGCTCATGTCCCTGCACACGATGTAATGCACTGACAAATCACACTGTGGGACTCTGCATGCTCTCAGCCTAAGTTAGAAGAATTGCAACAGATGTGTTTCTCTTACTTGCTCTTCATTTAATTTTTAGGATTCACTGTTTGGGGAACTGGATAGGCCGCTTGGTGTAGGTGATGTATTCCTACTGGTGCTATATAAATCCATTGCTCTCACACTTCTGTGTGCTGACAGCACTTCCCTGTCCTCTGCAGGAGGGACTGCAGCATCCTTTGCCTGCTGGGTGCACTGGGGACAGCCCAGGGAGGAGGCAAAACAGAGGAAGGTGCATTAAAGAGAACAACCAGGAAAAACTAGAGTGCTCATTACCAAATACATCTCCCAGTACAAAAACAATTGCCATACAACCCCCTGCTCTTTGGGCAACCGCATACCGCCCAGAACAAAGCACACTGCTGGTGCCTCCGGACTATTAATAATAGTAAGGTATGTGCTACAGCAGGAGGGAGGACTGCAAGGGGTGGTGCTCCACGGGGCTGGCATAAGGAATGGATCTGCTCCAGGCTGCCTGCCAAATGCATCGGAAAACTTGACTTTTCCAGGGGCCGCCAAAGGATGCTTTTCTCCAGCCGGCAGTACTCCTGCGAGGACTTCTGCCTGCAGAAGGGAAGTATTTCTGCTTGCTCTCCAGCCTCTCCAACCATTACCGCTGCATCCTGATGAAATGGGGTCACCGGGCTGGTCACCCTGCCTGCCCTCGCTATAACAGCTTCTGCTTCATGCCCAGGGGCGTATGCAGAGGTCACCAGCCAGTGAGTAAATACCTGGTAAAGAAATTATTCCAACTAGCCTCTTAACTCAAGGGGATGCAAGAGGGATGGCAGAGCCAGCTGCAGGCACTATTCGGGTTTGCCCACAACCCACTGCGAATGCAGAGAATAGGATATCCCACCAGATACAGAGGAGAGAACAGAATAATTCTGTTTGTTTCGAAGGAAACATCTCAGTCCCTGCTATTGGTCTCATACTCCAGAGGTTTTGAAAGGCATGAAAGCAGTAAACCAGCACTGAGAAAAGAAGGGGCAAAAAGGGCTAACAAATAACAATGATAATATCTATCAGTGCACATTTTGGCTTAGGGAGACATGTCCAAGGGAAATAAACTAAATAATCATGAAGAACCTTCTGCAGTTACAGTCTTGAATCACCTTTAGGTTTCCACACACATAAACTACCTCCAGGATGCCATGTGTCCCTGCTAGGGCTCTTTTCCCACTTCAGATGCCCGACAAACTGCAGAACAACATATCCTCGCAGAGAAACGAAATCCCAGATTCCTGCCTTACTTAAAAGGATTGCAGACGACTAGCTGCTAGAAGCATTACTAAATATGTTGATGGTTCATTCCTGAGTTTACTCTCGTTACTGCTTGTGCTTCTGGTTTCTGTACCACAGGAACGGTCAGGCAGGCACTGCACACACTTACTGTTGTGCAGATCTGCTGCAACACCTCATTTTCACCGGCAGAGCTGATCGAGGCTTCCCAGTTCATTTCTCCCAGCAGCCTGGCCCTGCTGCTGAGCTGTGCTGTGGTGCATTGAGAGACAGCCCAGTTCCCTGAGAATGTGCCTACAGACCTTGTCTCTATACAACCTTCAGCTTTCAAACCACTAACGCTGACTCCACAGGTGGGAAGAGGCAATTTAGCTTCCTTGTGTACCGAGCAGAAAGCATTTGAGATACCATCTATTTTGCAGAGGATTAACGCTACCAAGCGTCTATCTGAAGACATCAGCCCACCTCACAAATACAAACAAGCAGTTAGAGTTTCCAGGGACACATTATCTCACGCTATGGGATATGGCAATGGGTTAACCTAAGTCTTGGAGATAGTATTTCGAAACTGGTTTTGTGAAGGCACTATCACCTCCTAGATATAACTTTGTTTTTATTAAATAAAGTAGTAATAAACAAAAGCAACAACATCTTTAGGAGTTTCCTCAAAATAAATGAATAAATAAGTAAATAAGGTCTTGAGGATTCCTGGGCGCTTTTCTTGTGCACTAAAAATGCCTACTGTGAAGTCATGCTGTCCCAGTGGGTATGCCCAGAGATCGCAGAGCCTGCACTGCCTCTGTGCCGGCTGCCCCCAGCTCTCTGACTGGAGATGTCCCTTCCCTGCCCAAATAAACTCCACGTGACGTCGCAAGCTGCTTCTTTTAGAGAAAAGCTTAACTGAATTAGCACCTCACTCCAGACTGGCTCCTATACTAATAAGAAAGTCCGTGAGCATTGCCCCGAGATGTCCCTATGGAGGGCCAACCACAGCTCCTCTCTTCAGACCAAGCGCACCCCTGCACTTGCACAGCGCTGTTCTCGCAGCACTCTTTATTAATGTTTTTCCCAGGACAGCTGCCACAGCTGAGCCGTTCCGCACAGGTTTTCTGCTCGGTATGGGGGGGTGTGAGGCAGGGGGTGTTAATTATACAGCAAGATGGAGCGGGGCCAGGCAGCCCCTCTGGCGAGCGGTCTCCTCCGCGCGCAGCCTCCTTCCTGCTGTGCTGCAGCCACAAGGATCACCTGTTGGTCTTGGCACCCGCCCAGCCTGGGGCCTAGCGGAAATGACAGAATCAGCGAGAAACGAGAGCCAGCTTGTGTTGCAGCTACCCAAATGAGGGAAATACAAAAACAGATGATGGCAACGTGACCCGGCTGCTGCAGGCAGGAGCCAAGAGGGGGTGGGGTGGAGAAGGGAACAGAGGAAGGAAGAATATATGGGGGGGACAGAAAAAAAAAAAAAAAGCAGACCACTAAAAAAGAAGCTTTTTTTTTTTTTTCTGCTGGGTCTTTCTCCTTTCTCTTTTCACATTCAGCACAGCAAAAACATAAAGAGTTTTTCCTCCCTCCATACGAGCACCTGCCAATGTGAAGAACTACCTTACCTTGCTCCTGCTCCTGCTGGGGAGGTCGCGTCTTTCCATCTCCTAAAGGAGAGATTTCAAAGGGATATTCAGATACAGGCAGCAGAAACAATCTGCCTTCTTCAGACAGGCTTCTCTCTGTCCTGCGACACACAAACGGTTCAAGGATCTCTCACAGGTTTGTGTCCAGAATCCCCTCTGCCATAAAAACAGCACTCAGCAAAGCCTTGTATTTGGGAATATTTGGGTGAGCTGCAGCATCATGAAGCAGAAGGATTAAGCAGAACTTGCCTCTTGTATTGTTCTTCTGAACAAAAATCAGCTAAGAAACCACAGAGAAGCTATTACTAACAACTTCAAGTAGAGGACTGTTGTCCTTTAAATGATAAAAATACGAGCTCTGATTACACATTACATGTCCAGATATAACTAGCTTCATACAAGCTCTTGGAACACTCATTTACACCAAGCACAAACCATCCTGACATCTGAAATTTCCGGGGTAATTTCTCCAGACCCTTGAGTTCATACATATTTCAACATAATAAAGGCATACTCCCTTGAAAAGCTTAACAGGCTTTAAATGGGCTTTTGAAAGATTTTTAATTATTATTATTTTTTACACAATAATTCTTAGAAACAGTAACAATAAAAGCAGGAAAAACTTAATTTGTAAAAGGAAGTTTTTCCTCTCCGAGAGCAATAGAATGGATCCCCAGAGCTTGCTGCTTCCAGAGGAAAGCCTTCATAAATAATGAATAATGCACATTGCAATTCCTTCATAATCCTTCAAACACACCCAGCATCGAGCAGTTTCTGTGGCTTTGGCCCTTAAGCTGCAGCACTTTTTTGCCTTGCCCTCTTCCAGTTTCACCAGCTTCCTCTATTTCTCTTCTTTCCAACAACTAGGTAGGCAAGCAGAAGCAGGATTTGAGTAGTGGGAGCAAGCTGGGGCTAATTTGCACATTATGAATTATTCAGGCGCTCCTGATTCCTGCACCTGCACAGAGGCAGGAAGCTTGCAAGGAGCAGTCATTACTCTTCTCTTGGGTTTGCACAAGCTCGGTTACTGCTCAGACACTTTGTTCTGTAACTAAGGGCTTCAGGTCTTGCATTAAGTAGTGGAAATGGGGAAAAATAAATAAATCTCACGTCGTCAGCGCCCCCCCCTTCCACTGCCCCATACCCAGGATAATTATTCCGTCCCTTCCGAGACAATGAGAGTTTGTATCAGAATGCTGAATTCATCTCACATGTGCTAATCCAGATCAGAGCATCAGCAGAGAAAAACTGCGTGTGCACGAGCTGGTCTTGTCAGATATTTACTCAGCTGTATTAGTCTGTGTGTTTGAACTTTTCCCTAGCTCAGGGCATCAAGTATTTCACATGCTAACTTGATCATTAAGGCATCCTTCTTCACAGATGATACAGCAGAAACACATTTTCTCCTTGGCCTTCTGGCTAACGTCATGGGTACTGACACTTTAATGCTATTAGAAGAGTCTATACTGGGCTTTCAACAGGATGGATTTAACCATAGGTCTTTTCCATCTTCATCTACCACTATCTTGGTAAACAAAACATGACACCTAACAGCAAATCCTGATATGATCCGTGAATTTAAACAGCCATTAAACACATTTGCAGAGGGCAGATACAAACCAATTAGCAGTATAAATATTTCAAGGTAACAATGAGATTTTTTTTCAGTTGATATGCTAAGGCGAAGAGATCTGAAAGTACCATGCAAGTTCAAAGCAGCAAACACCATCCTTATCCTTACTGTATCTCATGCCCATAGTTGCACTGAATATATCTGGGTCTTGTCCTTTATTAACATGCCATCATCAACAAGTTTTCAAGTTAAAAGATGGTCTCATTAATCACAGGCAGCTAAGCATCATGCTTGGAGTGATTCAGTACGACAGATCTGCAGCAACTGATAACAAAAAATCTTTAATCCCCTGTTCCAAAATAACAAGTCAAACACGAGTGTTAAGCATTCAGAAAGGTACAGTCAATCCTTATCAAATCTTCGCTCTTCTCTCCATGCCTAAGGAAGTTAATTCAGCTTCCTTTTGCTGCAGAATGCGTGAATGGCCCTATCGCATTCCTATCCAATAATAGGTTCTCCGGCTCTTTTTAGGGTATTTTAATTGGGCATGTAAACACGTTTTATTCTTTGATGCTCTTTCATTCAGCATCATTAATCCCCAGCATGAAATCAATAGACTTACAACACTTAATCACATCAAAACGCAACATACAAACCCACAAATGACTTTAGCTCATCACACAGTGAATAGTTTGCAAGTTGGAAACTATGCCTTCTTTTTTTGCCTTGGGATTCAGCAAACCCTAAGCAAGTCTTTCACAGAAGTAAACAGATTCTCTCTCCAAGTATCTGCCATTAGGCCAAAAGAAAAAAAAAAAAAAGAGTTGTTGATAAACAAAACATGGGATTTTATGTTTGCTCTGTCATCTCTCTTCATCCCTTGCAGTCACTTATGAGAATACGTGCAGGCCTTACAAGAAATTCTTATACTTGTTTTAAAGCAACCTCTTGGCAGCATGCATGTTTAAAAATGTTTTTTAAAGGCTGCACTAGCTGGGGTACAGAATATACTAGAGTTGCAAAGGAAGGGAAAAACATCTTTGCAGGTGTTTATTTTCCCTTTTTTAATGGTTACCACATATTGTTTTTCCACTTGAAAAGAATGTGTAAGGGGCAACAATCACCTTTTTTTTAAAAAAACAAACAAACAAACAAAAACATTTGCTCTACCTTTACATATGATTTCTAAAGCCAAAGGGATACACAAAGTGACAAGAAACTCTTTAATGGTGTAGAAATTGTGGCTGAGATGTAAAAATTAAGGACAGCCAGTTCCATCATCTGATAGACAAAAGGGAAAAAGGAATCCTCCAGATAAAGGAACAATAACTTTAATTCTTGTACTTTAAAAACATTTTTTAAAATTGATTTAAATTAAAAAAATAAAAAATATATAAATATATAAATAAATAAATAAAACATTTTAAAAACTGCTCATTTGAAAGAAGAAAATACAATTTTAAAAGTGAAATATTTGAAGGAGGTGTGGAAACCAGCATGCTGAAACCTTGCTTTGCAATGCAGGCACACAAAAGCCTTCCCTACATCCGTGACCACATTCCCAGCCACTGTCGCATCAATAGGCATACCCAGCATGTCCCGAAACTCATGGGGTCCTTCACTGTAACACCAGAGCTTCTTCAGGCACTACCACAAGACATATACTCACTCTGAGAGGTGCCCATTTTCCATCTACAGGCAAAGGCAATGTCCTGAACTTTGCCTACATCTTGTGAAGAAACCCCAAAACAGAGGCAGAGTTTTGATGGTGGTGGCACTGGCAACTTCCTGCCTTGTACCCATGTGTTCATGTGTTTTTGGCCATAGAAGGAGAGATGTTGGTTGCAGTCCTCAGACAGAAGGGTTCATTTGGCATCTCCCCCATCCCAGGAATAAACTGCCTGAAAGGACACTGGGTCTTCTGCATGAGCACCGATGGAAACGAGGTTACTCTGCCCCAAGGAATGCAAGAATCACAGGGATAAAAGCTGGGCAGAAAAGGGGGATCCTGGCTCCATAATGGAAATCTGGGCACTCAGCTTCAAGAAGGAAATGGTGGAAGCTCTGTTTCACTGTCCAGGGCTGTTTCTGTTCTAACACTGCTCCAGGGAACTAAGCCTATAGCTCCAGTCCTGTCCACACTCAGGCAGGATTCAGGCTCTGCTTACCCACTCTCCTCATCCTCTGCTCCTTGTTTAAACAGTGCACTATATTCAGTAAGAAGGGAGATGAGAAACTCCACCATCGCACAAATATCCCATGTGATTAGGCCTGTGTGAGGATCCTAATGATTAAAATGTCTCTGCAATGCTTGTGCTGAGAACACAGGTCTCACCTGACAAGCTAAGTTAACGATGTTCCTCTGCAAAAAGTGGGAGCACTGCTGTTGGTGCTACCAGCTTGTTTCTCAAAAGAATCATACCTACTCTGTTATCATCCAGAAAAAGCTGTGAGGACTACCTCGAAATGAAGTAGATGCTTTTAGTTCCTGCTGGTCCCCTATACAGTCCCTAAAAACTTTTCTAATGTGACTGGGCTGGTATTCCTATGGAAGCATTTAAGCTCCCTAGACAGGAAAGAGAAGTATACAGCTAAATCAGATGGGTAAGACCTTTGACCACTCCTGAGGCGTGTGTCTCCAATGATTATAAGAGGGAGTTCTGGAGTCTTTCTTCAGAAGTCAGAGCACCCTGCAGAACTTAACCTTAACCTACAGGCAAAAGTTGGTGTCTCAGTTAGGCACAAGTGCTTTTTGCTCAAGGTTTAAAAAAGTTTTATGAGTGTGAAATGGAGGTACCACTGCCTCCAGTGTAGCACAACACGCTCTCAGAACAGCTGAGTGAAGGAAGGAGAAATTTCCTAGCAGGTACGACTAATCTGTACTTTACTGCAAGTATCTGGAGTCTTAGTGACCTCCTGATTTTGCAGTTTTTCCCCACTGAAAGTAGTATTTATGCACTAAGCTGCAAGGAGGAAAAGGCATAGATTAGGGAATTGCTTCAAACTCTTTGGCTATCCTAGATGCATTTATTTTTTATTGCCTCAGTTTAAAAAAAAATAATATAAAAATGAGCTAAAACTAAAGTATGTAACAAGGACATTCCAAATCAGGCAAAGAGAAGATTAAGCATTTTCTTCTGGCAGTTACATTCTATTTATTATCATCATCATTCTTTATTATTTTTCCTTAAAAATGATCCAGATTGTTTCCCCAAACATGTTGCTTTTAACGTTTGACAGAGGCTAGATTCACTCATGGTTGAAAGCAATCAAAGTTCAGGCAAAATAATTTATTATTCTAAAATCCAGTGCTCTGCAGTTAAAATTTGATGCTAGAGATGAATTGCAAGTACCGACCTGGGCCTCACATTCCTAATGACTTAATGGGAGTCCTAACAAGTGAAACAGTGTACTTCGCAATGCTTATTTTCTTTTAAAACTGGTGACAAATGGGAAGTACTACTTTGAGCTAGCCTTACAAACAGCAGGAATAAAACAGAACAGCAGAAACGTTTGTCTTTGAATAGAGGAGAGTCAAAGCAAACTAAGGTGAAAACAGTGTCTGGCACGGTAATTCAGATCAGTGAAGTCATCCAACTCCATAGCAGCCTGACCCCAACGCAGCCCCAGAGCTACAGCTGCCAGCTAGACAGCTACTAGCCAACAAACTAGCAGAGGTGCAAGCCAAGGAGCCAGCAATGAACCCATGTGCCAGTGCAGGGAAGCTATATTCCAGAATTTGGCATCTGGGTCCTTCAGCTGCCAAACATCTCCCATCTGGCTGAGTCTGTGGAACCAGGTGTTAAAAAAATAGAAAGGGGGGACGGGGGGGTAAATTACACAAGATAAAAGCAGTACTGCCTCCAAGACACCAATGATAAAGAGGCACGTTGTGCCTGCCAACACCTGAAATTCCCATATGACATCACTTTGTCAACAGTGAAATGGTGGACCGGGGTACTTCTGGATCAGGAGAGGCAGTATGGACAAAATACTCAATGTACCACAAGAAAAGAGTAGTTGACATGTATGAACTGGAGCAACAGTCCCAGCCTGTGGCCATCCATGGAGGTCATCAGATGCAGAACGCATGGGATCGGTTTTGAGTAAAACTAAGAGATTTCATGAGCGCAATATGAACAACCTACAAAAAATGTTTCTTCAAGACTTTGTGATCCACTCTGTTCCCCCGCTGTCACAAAGAAAATCAAATATCTGTGAATGTTTTTGCACTCTCATAACTAAAACACCATCATTGTGAGTATCATTTCATGGAAAATAGCTTTCTTGAAATTCAGGGGGAAAACATAACTTTAGTAAGAAAAAAATGAAAAAAGGAAGAGAACTGAGGATGCATAAAATTTCATTCAAATGAAATACATACACTCACATAGCTCTATTTAATTGTAACAGTTCATTTCTGACAAGTAGTTAGTGTTCCTAAGCTGTTAATAGCTCTATACTCCAAGAAGCAAGACCAGCTGTGATGAATACTCCTAGCAGTGCAAGAAGTGTTAAGTGAACCATAGGAATTCATAATTTTAGGTGATACACTGATTAAATTTAAATTCATCTCATTGGCCTCACTTCCACCTTTCACCCTACAGATAGGTCCACATGGCCTAAACAAGGTTTGACAGATGTGACCTTCCTGAACAATTTGCTCCATTATTTTAAAAAGACACAGAAGACCCTATATCTCTCTTCCAAGTTTAGGGTTTTATGAACAGCTATGTGCCTTACCAAAATATTATATTTCAGCCTCATCTCACTCCAGTCAGAGCCAACAAATTTGCAGTTGTTTAGAGCACTGAGATGCCCCATGCAATCTTCATCTACTTATAATCATCCAGGCTGTTCAGGGGGTCTTACTAGTAGGATATCATGTTCTTTGTTATGGTATGTGTAAATTCACAATGAATTTTTTGAGCAAATTATTGACAACATAAAAACTTGAGAAAAAAATTGACAACATAAGCCTCTCTCTTGAAAATGCTTCCTGTAGAATAGAAGTGTTTATATAGACTATTATTAATAATTATAGCTGAGTCTGTATCTAAAATTGTATGTGCAAAACATTTATTTATTTATTAATACTTATTATCATTTATTTATTAACACTTTGAGAAGTTAGTAGTTTCTTCAGCATAATTTCTGAAGCTATACTGATACGTTCAATTACACTGAAATTTTGAGTGGAAACTTCTAAAAGGAAATTCTATTTTATTATTGTTTAAATAAAAATATCTTCTCAAGGCATCAAATTCTGTTAATAATGTTATATTTTTGTTCTCAAGTAAATCTCAAAAGCTTTGTACTGGTCTTAAAAGAGAAGTTGCTGCTGCTACTTTGAGAGTGTTTGAGTAATAAAATCCTGCAAATTTTTAATATAAATATACTAGTTGTAACGCAATTAACTGCAAATTGGTGACATGAGGAGACTTGAGGAACGACTTCGGTATTTGACTACTCATTAGCAATTTGAAAGTGTAATTGCTCTTAAACATGCCATCTTCTTAATTTTCTTACGAAGCTTAGATCTGCTTATAAACACGAAGAATTAGATTTCTGATGCAATTTATTTGCTTGTAGTGAATGTAGGAAGTTGTTTCTCCTTTGGTACTCCACAGATAGAGGTTCTGTGGATTACTAAGAGTAAACAAAGTAGAGAGTTGATGGGTTTACACTTGTCACATAACACAACTCCAAAGAAATCTTTTTACGGGCCCACAAAACAAAGGAAGAGATGAGGACAAACAAGCAAACACACCGAGAGCTGACATTTCATTGTATACAATTTTTAAACCCAATAAAGCATGAGCAATGAATCCAACAAAAACAGCATCCCTGACAGCACTGGTACACCTGTTCTGTCATGTATGACATGTATGTGTGAGGTGCACCCGAGGCACCTGATGGTGTTACTGGTATTACAACACTTGCTGGAACCTCCCACTGGACTTCGGTGTAAACTCTGCACTCTAAAGCAGGTTATCTACTAGGCACATTACACAGCAATGTTTTAAGATTTTGGCATCCTTGAAAAAACAGCAAGGAGATGTTTGCAAATACCTCTTCCTACATTTTACAGCTTTGCTCATCTACTATTTCGTGGTAATTGACAATGACCCATTAGAACATATGTTACGTTGGTCCACGTTAACCTTGGGTAAAGTAAGTTATTACTCAATTTCAGTAGGCTACTTTGGACATTTTCAACTGCATTATCAAACATTAGACAGGATTCTTCTTTGCTATTCTCATATTTTATTTACTAGAATTTGGAAAAATTGCAGTTTTCCCACAATGCACACCACCACCCTCCCAGCCCCCAGAAGACGAAAAACAAAACCAAAAATCAACTTTGGACCTTGCCCAGCCCCACATATCCCCCGGCCATGACATAAAGAGGGAAAGAAAGCTGAAAGGTACTGCTACTAGGCTTTGTCAATAAAACAGAACATTATATAATACACAATAAAATGCTTCATACCTGGAGTTGAAAAAACGAAAAGGGTTAGCAGCTGACCTGGCACAGCCCCACATGCTCTCTCTGGAAATTGAACACAGACAATTAGGAATTTTAAGTTACCCCAAACAATTGCAGGGGACTTAGACAAAATTGAGGAATACTTACTGCAAAGTAAGCACACGGCCTCAGCATGGAAGGGATTTAAGATTTTTCCATTCATTTTAAAACTCCTCCTTAAACTGAAATTGCTCTGTAGAGGCCCCAGCTAATACTAAACAGGTCATTAGGAGCTCTGCCATTAATTTGTGTGGGAGTAGAGTCAAGGCTTAAGGGCCCAGGTGTCACTTGGTGGTGGTCATTCTGGATCATGGTGGATCACATTTTCTCATTAAAAAATAATCAGTGACCAAGAAGAAAACATTAAGGAGAATCTTGAGCAGACAGACGTTGAGTGAAGAGGGAATAGAGGCTAGAGCACACATCCCCTCCCAAAATTGTGCTGCTTAAGCAACATTATTCCTAACACATCATAGAATGACCTAGCCATAAATGCTTTTACTTAAAACTGAGGCTCCAGGGAAAATAGATAATCTGCTATGATATTATCTGGAATATTGAACAATACAAATGTACTATGTAATAGCTGCATAAACCCTCATGCTGTGATTTGGACTACATGGAGTAGTCCTTTTCACTGACAACTTCTGATCTACTGCATGTACTCAAACAAGAAGCAACAGACAGCTGGCTTTCTGAAAAAGTTCCACCATGTTAGAAAAGAAAAAAAGAAAAACCTGTAGAAAGCCAAGTCTATGAATAACCCACTTCAGTCCTTCCCTCTGTGGTTTAGACCTCAGATGTACCACAAAATTAGTCTGAGGACAACGCCCAAGAAGCTAGCAAAAAATATTAGAATAATAACATGAATCATAAAAAAATGTTATAGCACACTAGCCGTTCATTGCATTTGCACTGCAAACATTTTGGATTCTTTATAGCGATCAGTTAAAATGCTCAGGTTGGCACAGTAATTGTTGAAAGTGAAAAGGAAACTTGCAAAGAAACTTCTCTAGATTTATCTGACTGCTCTTACCTTTGGCCCTTGGTAACCTGTGGCCTAACTTGGCACCTCAACATTTACAAATAATCTGTTTTTTTTCCCAAGATTTTGCACTGCATCCTTCAAACCTCTCACATTTCTATGCTTGAAGTGTACAGTAAATATTTGTCTTCTTTACTGTTCGATTTTGCCATTTGCTAAATGATAAATTTCTGATAATGACAGGAATCTGCCACCAAAATGACAAAAGGCTGCAAAGAACCTTCATAGCAATCTGTAATTTGTCAGCTCTATCATGGCCTGACATTGCTTTTCCCACCCGTTTTCTCCACTCCACATGTAGAGTTCCTGCATTCTGCAGAAGTGCATCTGAGGTATGTGTCCCATGAGATCACTAGGTACAGGTTTATTTCACAATTGCACCAGTAGGTAACCAAAGGCACTGGACAAAACCTCCCCCGCCCCATTAACCCTCAACTGAACTCAACGTGCATTGGAAAAATGGTAACTGGAAACCGTGCCATTGACCGTTCTCTCCCATGTCAATTAATTTATAATCGCCTTTTAGCTTACTCCATGTCTTACTAAAAAAATACTTATTCCCAAAGCTAATACAGACAGCAATACATTACTCTGAAACCATGACTAAACTTTGGACAATTATTTTCATAAAGTTCCATTTTTAACACATAAGCACTATGGCAGGCAAAAAATACAGCTGGTGAAGATGAGAAGTGTTTGCATGCTGAATTTTTGCCAATGGGAAATTCAGCAGACAATTAAAATTCTGGTAAGAACTTCCAGTATCTAGGCACTAAAGAGAAAAACCACCAGAAAATCCATCTTTCAAAGAACCCAAAAGACACCTAAAACTTGCAATGTTCCCCTTGGTTTGGCCTGAAAGCCAAAAGGCTGTGGCTCGCAAGTGGGACAACTTAGCCTGAGATGGCTGATGAGTTTCCTGCCCCTAGATGGCTGCCTTATTCTCACTTTACTAACATCTGAGTGGGACAAACAAGTTTACAAGCCACATTTTCAGATTAAAATGTACCTTAAAATACCATTCATGTTGGGGTGGATGAGGAATAGAAGGGAGAGACTGGCATTTAAGTGCATGCCTATGCATCCTGTCTGGACATTTGAGCACCTACCTCCCACCCCAACACTGCTCTGATCCAGAAGCCCAACCCTTGCCTCCGGGGCTGAAGTTTTTCTGTGCTCTGGAAATGGCTAAAACACACTCGACAACATGGATTCAGCATAAAAAGGGATCTCTAATAGTCACTTTCCAATGCAAAATACCAGTGTAGGAGGAAAAAGAAGAGAAAAAGGATGTTGTGGGGCCACTCCTGGGTATCTTTTGCATCCTAGCCTTGTATTCAGTTGGCAAACTTGGGTATCTGGCTTCCTGAGTCAGTGTGCTAACCACTAGTTTTTTATGCCAGAGGTAGGTGGCTGCACGACTGCTGCCCTTGCCCATCATATCTTTAGAAGGAGTGGATCCCCTCCTGTGAGGCTGCTAGGAAGAGGATAGGATGGGTTTTAAAATAGGTAGAAGCAGGTAAGCTCTGAATAGAGTGCTTGCTTTCTCATTTTCCACAATGAGAAGTTGGCAATATAAACTTTTTTTTTCCAAACTTTGGCTTTAATGATCAGGTCACAAGCTCCACAGAGAACAGAGATGACCCACAGCCATGCACCTAGCAGGTAACCAGAGCATTTAACTCTCTGCTGATGATACTAAGGGAGTGCTGATGCCTTGTGTAGGTGCTCTGAAACTGCTGGAGCCAAACACATATTTTATAACCTTACAATGCTTCCACCAGGACCCCAAAGTTGACAGTCCACACCTTGTCCCAAGTGCCTGCATGGTTCATCCTGGCTCTGAGCACATGTAGTTCATGCACATTGTATGGGACTAGTGGTATCTCTATGGCATGTGGTACATTAATAGGCGTGTGCCCATTACAAAACTGCATGTTCTTGGTAGAGTGTGCTATTAGGATTCAAACACATTTGCAAGCAAGACTATGCCTTAGTGGTGGCTAAGAAGCTCAGAGAAATTATATAGTGATACAAAATAAAAAAAAGTCAGACAGTGGAAATGCTGAGTGCAAAGGGAATCAACCTCTCTAGCTAAGCAAATAATTTACTAAACATTATCCTGTTCTTCCACTTTCAAAACCTCTGTGATTGAGATTTGTGTATATTCAGTCATTATTCTAGCTCCTCTTGTGAACTTATTTGACTCTGACTCTTTGACCACCTGACCAAAGAGAAAGCTATGGTCATCAGCTCTCTCATTTTTGGGTTCTGCTTGAAATGCTGGAGGTTTCCCCATGCAGCAGCCACTGTAGACAAGCCTTAGGATGAGCATTTTTTCAGGGCAGCCTCTGACCTGCCAGCCCACTCCATTCTGCCTGAGCTTAATGACACAGGCTAAGCAAGAGTGGGTTTGATCCACTCTGGTCTCCTCTTTAGTTTCTTCCCGCCTCAGTTTTCCTATTTCCATGCATCACTATCCTGCAGCAGCTCAGTATATCCCAGGGGGATAAATAAATAAAAATGTTGCCCAAAACTTCATTCTTGATGTGTCTTTTGTGTGTCATGGCTACAACAAAGAAGCTTGACTCTGGCACTTGTGACTGTTGTTACTTCTGACACACCTCAGCATTAGACATTCTCTCAGCCACTGATTTGCTTTATCTCTTATTTCAGCCTTCAGTTCCGTTCATTTTGCCTAGAGTAACTTCATATATGTGGTTGCTTTAAGCTCCAATTATCCCTGCCTTGAAGTGTCCAAAATAGTAATGGTCATGTCCTCGGCCACATACCCATGGACAACGACACCTTTTCGGCACA
This sequence comes from Cygnus olor, assembly GCF_009769625.2. NCBI lineage: Eukaryota > Metazoa > Chordata > Aves > Anseriformes > Anatidae > Cygnus > Cygnus olor. Next base: position 165,940,611 of record NC_049169.1, on the reverse strand, counting down.
AGGGCTCAGCACAAAAATTTTTTCTATATCCATCATCCAGGAACCTCCTGTCATTCCTCTTTACCTGAAGCCTAAAAAGAACTTGCTGTGAGAAATGAGGTTGCAGTGGAGTGACTCTTAGTGAAACAGGATGGAGCTAATAAAGGGGAAAACCCAGGACAACCTTTCCCCATTGTGAAGAAGAAAGGAGAACAGTAGAAAAAATACTTTTTTTTTTTTTTTTGAGTCTTGTATTCACATGCTTACTCAATTATGCCTGGCTAAATGGTGTTCCTGTCTTAAGAGTGCCCTCCTTTGCATGCCTTTTACATATACCTGGGACCTACACAACTTCCTTCATGTTTTTGCATTCACTGATCTGAACACTCAGGAAACATTTTTCATACGTTGGTATGAACACTGCTATTAAGAATTAATTGTGCTGCATGTTTGTCTGTCACAAAATCACAGGAACTGCCATATGGAAAAGGAAAGATAAAAACTTATCTGATCTAGATAATCAAAAAAGAAGTAATTTTGGCTCAAGTGACAGCAGAGGACAATGCTCTTTCTTTTTCTTATCAGTAAGTCAAGGTAGCAGTTCACTGAGGTAGTTTTATTCTGGCTTTTTCTGGCAGAGTTCTGCTGTCTAATCCACGCTGACGAGTATTTGCTGCAGCTCTGAATTTCTTAATGCACACCTCTCTGCCTCTGTTTTCTGTGCTGATTTAGAAAGAAAATACAGAAAAAGCTGAACAATGAATCATTGGGGAAACTCCTGCCAAATAGGCACACGAACTGCTAACTAGGTAGCAGTCATACATATTGTTACTTATAAGTCATATTATTTCAGTGTCATGCTCTTGAAGCAATTACACAATGCATCCTTCTCCATCAATAAAAGGCATTTCACATATCTAACCACTAATGACTAGAGCTTCACTCTGGAGCAACACAGAGCAGTGGATTTAGCGTGGGACTAGATCCCAGCTCATCCTCTGCTTTGCTGTGTGCCTTGAGCAAGTCACTAACCTGCAGATAATTATAATATTTGAACACACAGGGGACCTGTACAATTTAATTAGTTAATGTTTGCAAAGCACTCCAAAGATAAAAAGTGCTATATGAATTATAAGCATACTCTATTGTTTTGGGGCTTTTTATTCCAAGGCACGCTTGTGTAAACATGTTTAGTGATGTAAAATCCCAATAACGACAAAGTTTGATGACTACCTTGAAATGATTGGCACTTCGTGGACTAAAATTAAAATGAATTAACAAATTTAATCTATTTTTGAGAAGACAATTATATGAGACAATTAAATATAGATACTGAACTGAAGCCAGGAAACAAGATCTTTGAAAGTTTGTTTGTGATGGATAAAGGTAATGAAAGAGACATACAGAAAGTTATCTGTGGACCCAAATGTTACAAATAACTCTCTTGCTGCACTATACTGGTCTCAAAACAGGCCAAGTGTTACTTTTTTTTAATTTTTTTTTCTTTTTAGCATTCAGATTTCTGTTATGGTTTCAGAATTAATCGTTAGATGCAATTAAGTTAATGGTAAAACTCATCTGGGCTTTAACAGGGCCGGGATTCCTTGGCTCTTGCAACTTATTATGCTTATTAATTTAAATATTTCTCTTCAAAGGAAAATATTACTCCTAGCAATGGTATGGTAAAATATGTATTGCAGCTCAGTGCCTACCACTTCAAAGTGATTCAAAAGAAGAGAGCAGATTTCCTAACGGCAATGCCTCCTTGCTCTAGACTCATCTATGAACAGTCACTGGTAACTTACTGTTGCAGGGTGGACAGGAAAAAAATATTTTTGTGTAGACCAAGCTGAAAGCTTTTTATTTTCACATTAGCTTTCTTCAGGGAATAATTTGACAATATCCATCTCCTAATACACTGTCATTTAAGCAATACCATCCTTTCAAAGCAGGCAGCTATGGCAACTTCTTTGTAGAAGCTGCTTTTGATTTACAGTTGCCGTCCACCTGGCACTTGTTCCTAATGATCACTGGCTGATGGGAAATCTGTTATCCTGGCAAAAGGCTCTGAGACACATACAAGAGATTTTCACACCAACAATCCCAGAATCTCTGTGCATGCACAGAATGGCATCCTTTGATTTTATTGCCCAGCCTGTCAAGTTATTAAGTGTTTTTTTTTTGTAAAATGTGGCATATGCAAAAGAAAAAAAAAAAAAAGAACCTTCTTAGAATAGTATAGGTCTACAAATAAGTTTGTAAAGTGCAATATAAATACACTATAGAAGTCAGCACTTCTTTACTGAGTTATCTGAACTGCATTTAAGTATAAATCATACTTAACAGAAGTTGCATAGGCCCCAAGTTTAGATATACTGGTTCAGTTTCTTCACAGACTTCTATCATGGCCTCAGAAAACCCCATGGAGTACGATTCCTCACATAACTTTATCAGTCTTAAGGTTAACCATTCTCCCTAAGGTATTTGTCCAGGCTCCTTTATAACCATGGGGGAAGGCAGGTACCTCCAAAAGGCATGAGATGATTGAGAAGGGTTGGATGAAAGATGCAAAAATTGGACCTAGAAGTATGCACATCTCTACTCTACTACTGTGAAAATCCAAAACACTTTAGCTTAACTTTCAGGTAGCTTAAATTATGAGAGACGAACCTTGCTGCAAGGTTAAGTCCAAACTGCACCAGCCAGTACTGCTCAGGGGTTCCCTAAGCTGGCTGGGACACAGCACTCCTCCGCCAGCCCTCGTCCAACCCAGCAACAGTTTTCACAGCACAGTCCTTTTCTTTTCTGCCACAAGATACAGATGTGAGATTGCTGACAAAAAATAAAACTAGGACAGAAATATCCACGAAGTGGGGGCATCAACCACAATACAGATGTTTGTCTGCCTTACTGGGCTCTATGTCACCAGTGCATCTCACTTAGGTATCTGCATACACACCTCATTTTTAATGCTCAGTGAGTCAGATAGGTTTGTTCAGTGACTTGAGAGGGCTGAGGAGAAACACCATGCCAAAAGAGTCTGTGGGGAGGTGGGAAACTCACGGCCAATTCAGTTTTCTCTGTTTGGGGCCCCAGTGTCCCCCATGAGCATCGCAGCAACTGAGCAATCTTCTGCTCTTAGTTCTTACTGCGACGGAAAAAATTTACTGCAATGGAAAAATGCACCCCAGACTTGGCAAATCTTCATGAGAAAAGTCAAATTGAAGCTGATGTATTCCCACAATTTTACTTTAGACAAACTAGCATTCTCCAGTGAAAAAAATGCTTTATTGAGAAATTCTGGAGCAGCACTACTCAGCTCTCCGTGTGCAAAATCACCATCCAGTTGTGTGCCAGTTTTAAATTGAGCATTTGTTCACAGAGGGTGGATGTACCAGAGGAGAGAGAAGCAAAGTTCAAACAAGTACTGCCAAAACACTCTCACTTATGCTTCTTGGGAGACTCAGGGCAAAGTATTTTGTCAGTAACTAGAGGAAAAAACTGAGGCAGAAGTTCCCTATAATGAATAGCACAATAGTAGTAATGATTGCAGCTGAAGCAGGAAAACAGATATTATCAGTGTAGAAAATGAATGGCTGATGGGAACACACTTATAAACCTCAAAAGAGATAAAAATCAACACAGAAGTTGATTTATATTGAAGAAAAGGAGGGAGAAGAAAAGGTAAGAAAAAAAATCAGACTCAAAAACTACTTATCAACTTGGTACTGTGGCTGTGCTGTCTATCTGCTGTGGACTTTCTTTTTCTCTCGTGCAGTAACCAAAACTTTCTTCCGCTGTGTTACGATAATAAAACCCAGCAGAATTTAAAAATAAAGTAAGATGATCACATTAGCATTAATGTATCAATCACGTAACGTAGCCAAAGAGAACGGGTACTAGGGTCAAAGCCCTCGATTTCATTTTCCTACAAGCACCCAGTAGCATCCAGCACAGCGCAAGAAAGAGTTCACACTAAAGGTCAGCACAGTCACAGCCCAATGACAAATCACATTTCTATGAATTAACTGCAGCTATCACTACAAGTATTCAGGATTTCCTCTCTGAATTTTCTGTCTCTGCTTCATTCCAGAGAAACAAGAAGCTTACTCAAGCAACATTAGTTTATATGCACAGTCCATCTTCTCCTTGACGTGGAAAAATGGTTTCATCAAAGGGGTTCCCTCCACCTACACCATATAAGGAGCAGAAATGTCTGTAAGGCAGAAAGAGAAATTTCTGGATCTTTGGATTTTAAACAACACACTGGTCAAAAGCTCACACTAAAAACCACCCTCCCTCTGCCTCTCCCACTGCTGCCCTCAGTCTCTGCAGGTAGGAGAAATCACATGGCACGTGTGCTTGGGGGAGAGAGCTACATGGTCTGAAATACTGAGGTTTTACGGTGCAAGTGTGCAGGGCAAGAAGAAGCTGAATGCCCTGTTCAAAGTTTGTGTTGCTGTGTGCTGTGGGATGGCTCCTGAGCCCCACTGCATCAGGGCAATGGAGGGGTGGGAGGGCTGCCATGCTGAGGGAACAGCACGCTGCCTCCAAAAGGGGAACTTAAAAAGTTTTACTGGTCTTCTAGGGCTTGACTAATGCTTTCTTTTTTCTTGGCTTCATAAAGAATTCTGGAGTGTATCTGAGATTTGACCCTGAATATATGATGCTATTCTGGCTGTGTAATAAGCACCCAGCGTGTCAGGTATATAGAGGCAAATCTGCTCTTTGTTAGAGAGCTACATGTCAGAATTAGTTTGTAAAACATGCTACGAAAAGGATGAAATGTTGCTTACAGTGCAAAGCCCACTGAAATCCATATATCGTGGCAATATTTATTATCAACCAGAGCAAATTATCTGAGATTAATAAATTATTCCTAGTCCAAGTTATGGTAAAGCACAGGAACTGCCATAAAGCAGCACTCTCACATAAAGAAATTTCACCCAAGTGCCCTGCTGGAAATAATGACTTTGTTTATCTATAACTTTACTTTATTGATTGGGTTTGCTGAACTGAAGAAGGACTATGAAGTAATTCCGAAAGAAGTACTGAGAAATCTGCAAGCTCTGCCAATATAAAGCTAGCAGCAAGAAGGCAATTTTCCTGAGAAAAAATATTCATACTTGGTTATTTTACAAATATGCAAGTGAATTACATTCTGTTTAAGTAAATAAGAGCTAATGCCAAACATGTGGCTCTTAGTGTTTGATTGTCAGAATTTTTACTGGTAAGATTTTTTTTTTTCTAGTTAGACTATAGTGGACTTAAAACAAAGCAGAAACACAGGAGGATGCCTTCAGTTTTAGAGGACACGAAACGCAAAGCTGTCACATAGGCATTCCAAACTGTCCTATGACCTAGCCACATAAGGGTAATTTGCAAGGCAACAAACTTAAAAATCATAGAATCATTAAGCTTGGAAAAGACCTTCAAGACCATCTGGTCCAACCATCCCCCTACCATCCAATATCACCGACTAAACCATGTCTGTAAGCGCCACCTCCAACCTTGCCTCAAACACCCCCAGGGACAGTGACTCCACCACCTCCCTGGGCAACCTGTTCCAATGCCTGACTGCTCTGTCTGAGAATAAATGTCTCCTTATTTCCAACCTAATTCTCCCCTGATGTAGCTTGAGGCCATTCCCTCTAGTCCTATCACTAGTTACCTGCAAGAAGAGGCCGACCCCCAGCTCCCCACACCTTCCTTTCAGGTAGCTGTAGAGAGCAATAAGGTCTTCCCTGAGCCTCCTCTTCTCCAGACTAAACAACCTGGCTATATTAAAACAATTCCCCCTCCCCAGACACTGACTAGTTAAGTTTCCTTCAGCTCATGGTTAAAGCCTTGGCACTTCTAACCCCACCTAGCAGATTTAGATCCAATGGAAGATGTTAGTACATGCGGTACCGATTCCCAGCTGGTGGCACACTGACTCCTGAGTCAGGCCATGGGGTGGCTTACCCTCACCTCACACCAGAGAACTGCAGGACCTGCAGTCAATGGGGAGGAATGGGAGCTCATGGGCTTAACTCTCTCCCTAAATTAGACAGTTAGCATAGTTTCAGAGAATTACCACTTGGGCACATCACCTGCTGTGCTCTCCGTGTGCCGTGAGGCCAGATAACTAGCTTGGATGCAGGTATCTATGCTGCAGATGTCCAATTAGGCAGTTGGAGAATAAGGGCCAATAGACAAATATATTTATATACATATATATAATTAAATATCCTTATGAAGGACAATTTAAAAAATGTCTGAAACACAACCTGGAAAAGGTCCATTGTTGTCTGGCATGTGCCACTATCATGTAAAAACTAGGCTTAGTGTTATGTTTAACAAAGGCAAGACTGCACACCAGCAATATAATATTGAAGGAAAGGATAATGCCATCCCTTTGGAGGTGCCATGCTGTACTTCCCAGATAGAAAGAGAAGACCCTCTCTCAGCAGTAAGTTATTTTTCGTTGTTAACTGTAGAACTATTTACAAGAAAGCACTGACAAGCTCACTTAAGAAAGACTAAATGCTATGGGACAGTCTTCAATACTCTGAGGTCCAGCCTGCTTCACCTCAACACTGAGCTTAGACCTAAGACTTACTAAGATTTAGGCAGGATGCATGCACCTACGCTGCCCAGTTACTCAGCAGAATGGTAGGTGCCTTTCCACGTCTTCAGAGGAAATTCCTGACTACTAAGTTTAGATGCTAAATTGAGCACACAGGATCTCCCTTTGGAAAGCTTCAAAGGCACTTCCCTCTCTGCAACAACAGTATGTAGAATGTGGTCTTTTATTTTCAGAGGACTGCTTTGCTAGACATCTAAAATTAAGGTACACATTAGATGCCAAAATTATACGGAACGGAGCCTGTCTGTAAGGCAGTATGTTATAGACCAGGGAAGAAATAGATTGAGTGGAGTTGGTATAATGTGCTAACATCTCTTTTCAGCTCGGCAGCTGTACATACAGTGTCTGTGACTGAGAATGAAGTGAAAAATAAGACAAATTGCAGATCACAGTCAAATTAAATTTTCCTAATGGGGCTTTTGAAATAAACTAACAGATTACTATTTAAATATAACCTGTAACAAGGATGAGTTGATGTTATATTATTAAATTTCTTAATTTAATTCTTATGCTCCAGAGCCAGCCAAGCAATATTCGACACATTTTCCTTCACAAATTGTGGAATGCGTTATTCCAAAAACACTTTTCACGGTTTGACCAATTCTCTAAATGTTCCATCAAAATCAATCACATAAAATAGTATCTGCCTGCCAGTCATATATTAAAAGTATTTGCTAGATCTCCATGCCTCTTTCTCTTTTCATTAATTAGGCAAAACTATTTAGTTCAAAATAATGACGGGTTGTATTATTTTTCTGGCTTATTATGTGTGCTATAAACTGAGAAAAAAATACTTAGCACTTCAGGGCCTGGTGTTGTTACTAGCAAATTCAAAATATGTGCGAGGCCTGTCAATCAAGCAGCAGTGTCACTTGTGAAGAATCGTTTCCTTCCTTTAACACTGTCAGAATGGGAGCATACTAATTACAGTGGGAGCCAACACCCTGCCTTGGCCATAATGAACTCCCCCTCTGCTTAGGGGGAATGTAGATTTGAGGATCACGGTTACTGTGCTTGACCAGAAGATGAATTAGCGGGTGTCTGGTGAAAGCCCTCCTGGGTTGTGAGAGGTGGACTGTTTCAGAGAGGCAGCATGGCTGGATGCAGTGCAGAATCACTACTGCCAGTCCTCTCCTCTGCAACACCAAGTCCTTCTTTCTGCATCTTTGGGAGTGGGTGGGAGAGGTGACTTAGGTGGGAAAAGGGTGAAGTAAGGAACACCTCAGGAAGAAAACACATTGGCCAACTGCCTGAACAATGCAAAAAACATAGTTCCCCCTCAACACACAGCTTAGTTTTCTCTCAGCATATAGAACATAGCTTTGGGAACATCAGTGCTTCTGGCTATTGATGGCATGGAAAAAATAAAAACCAACAATATGTAAGCACTTTTAGATATTGAGTTACGACATTTAAAATGCATTTATAATAAATTATATAACAGCTTCTAATGGCCTTTCTATTTATAGGAATATCCCTTCCTATTTAATAACGTCCAGAATGCCCACAGTTTGAACCTCTCGGATAGAGTAATATGTTTTGTAGGGGTAGCACAGGCTTTAGTGCCTGGAGGCTCTAGTTCTGTTTCCAGCTCTGCTTCAGACTTACAGGGTGACCTTTACACATAACCTCATTTTCCTCACCTATGAAATGGGGATATTAATACTTATTTACCTCACAGTTGGTTCCTTTCCAGCTGCTACAGTGACTGAGCAAGCTTATGCATCTACAGAATTACTAATGTTAGTGATAAACTTTTTCTTCTTTTTATTTTTTTTTAAATAAGCAATAAAGGAATTAAATTAAGAACTTGGTTTTTGACCCTCCAGAAAGTAAAAGCACACAGAAAAATAACAGTAATGGAAAAAAAGGTTCAAAGCCCCTCACTAATTTCCTTTCAACTACTCTATTCTTCATGAGAAATGTGGGTGATTTCTATTTGATGGCAACTAGATGAAGCTTCCTGATGCTGCTTTCAGTCAAGAAGAAAGTGCATTTTTTTTCAGAGAAAGTCTAACCTGGAGTGAATAAAAAAAACACTACAAGCTTTGCAAGTAAATAAAGCAGGAGAAATAACTTTAATCTGGAACTTTACCTAAGAATTAGAGAGGAGAGAAAGAAGTGATAAGAGAAGCAGAGAGAGCAGACAGAGGCAGCAATCTCTTCCTAAAGGGAATGCAGCTGAACAGAAAGGATGCCAGCAGGTACATCAGCTTGCAGAGGGGGGGACACCTCCACGGAGCTGCCGATGGCTGGTGTCTCCATCAGCCAGGGAACACGTTGGTGATACTCATCTCACTCTGAGAATGTGATACTTACTCTTGTACTGCTCTGGCTATGGAGAGCGCTGTAGATCCAGTTTCATTAACGCTATCTAAGGTCACATTTGGCAGGTCGTCATCATCACTGTCACTTTTAATTTGTCTGGGAGATAGGCCTCGGGGGTCCATTTGTGCTGGAAAGAGACATATAATGGATTAATATGAGTGCGCTGAAATTAATCTTGTCCCAGAGCAACATTAGGGTGTACAACACATCTATCTGCTTAGGCTGGATGGCATGGTTTACTCTGAGCTTCACAAATCAGATGATGAATTTGCAAAGTCCTCTAGCAGTACTGCAGATATACACAAACGTTTCCACCTGTATACAAATATCCAAATGCACACAAACTATAGGAATGCATTCTGCGGACTTGAGCTGCTGAATGCAAATAAAACTATATACACAGTGTTTGTCAAAAACTCAGTTCACCCTAAAATTATTTATTCTGGTTGTCTTTGGAAAGTGAAGAGAAAGTGGTACCTCCACCTTGTACAACACAGCACACCTGAGAGCAAATTTTACAGCCAAATTTCAAGAGCAATCTTTGGGTTTTGACTGTCCATCTTGAGATACCAGGTGAAGATCTATGTCACTCCAGTCAACTAAAAGCTAGGCAGCTAAAATAGGCCAGTTGTCCTGGCTTTTGAATCAATTCAACACCTGTGTGAACCTCTGAAGATGACTTGACTCCACATAATGTGCCAAAGACTCTGCAAAAAAATTTGCACAGACAACCAAGTTTCAGGTGATTGATGCTGGCTAATGTAGCTTCTTCCTTTAAGTCTGATTTGTTGGAAAAGTCACATGTTCTCAGGTCTTAAGAAAATCCAAACATCAGCGCTGCAGGATTATTTTGTCCATCTACAGTTCAGTGTTTGGTAATGCCCTGGGTGTCCACAGCAAGGTGCTGGCACCAGGGGGCTCCTCTATGAGGAGAGGCCGGGGCTGCCCCATGCCAGACACAGACGGTGTCCAGCTGGCTCCACTGGCCCCACCACAGCAGCCAAGGTGGTGGCGCCTTGGGGAAAATGTACAAAAGACAGGGCAAAACACTGCACAGGCAGCGAAGAAAAAAGTGAGAAACAGTCTTGTGAACATCAAGGTCAGAAAAGAAGAAGGGGGAGGAGGTGCTCCAGCCACCAGAGCGGAGGTTCCCCTGCAGACTGTGGAGGATGCCACAGCAGAGAAGATGTTTCCCTGCAGCCTGTGCAGAGAGCCACTGTGGAGCAGACACCCGCACTGCAGCCTGTGGAGGAGCCCATGCTGCAGGAGGGGGATATGTCCTGAAGGACCTGCAGCCTACGCTGGAGCAGGCTCTTATGACAAGAAGTGCAAGCTATGGTGAGCCCATGCTGGAGCAGGCTTATCCTGAAGGATTGCAGCCCATGGAGGACCTACTCTGAAGCAGGAGAAAAGTGTGAGGAGGAAGGAGCAGCACAGATGAACTGCCATGAACCGACTGCAACCCCCATTCCCCTCTGCTGCTCATGCTGGGCAAGGAGGTAGAGGGGTTGGGAATGAAGGAGTGAAGCCGAGCCTGGGAAAAGGGGTGTGTGTGTCCTAACCATCCCAATTGTTTTTAATTGGCAATAAGTTAAATTAATTTTCCCCAAGTCAAGTCTGGTTTGCTCGTGACAGTAATTGGTAAGGGATCTCCCTGTCTTTATCTCGACCCATGACCTCTTCCATCTTATTTTCTCCCCCTGCCCTGCTGAGGAGGGGGAGTGAGAGAGTAGCTGGGTGGGCTCTGGCAGACAGCCAGTCAGCCCTCCCGAGGTATGTTTTGTGAAGAAAAGAGACAGCAAAGGAAAGGACAGCAGAAACATGGGCTACATGCCTACCCTTTAATCTTGTCTGCTGCCCTCCACAGGGAAGGGAAGCAAGGATAACCCTTCCCAGGGGAGCAACTGAGTATGGGAAGGGAGAGGAAACCAAGAGGTGAAGCGACGGGGACCCTGGGGCACAAGTGTGACCTGGGATGTTCCCAAGAGGAACTGGGGAGTTGCCTGTACCAGGGGACAGATCCAGAGACAAACCTGAGAGGTGATGTAAAGAGAGACAGTCCTCCTCACCCATGAAATACCATGTGGGATTAGTAAACTCTGAGAGACACTGAAAGCATCTGGAGTAGAGAGCAAAACTGGAGAGATGCCTGACTCTGCAAGGGAGGAGCAGGCAGGGAGGGCAGGCAAGAGATTTGTTTACAAATGTGTTTATTTTGTTTGGCCAGGTGAAATAGAGGAACCCAAGATTATTTATTTAAAGAGCTTACTGTTCCAGTTAGCTTGTATTCTCCTACAACACAGTGTCAGAGAGAGGACACTTTCTGGGCCTTGCTACATGTGTTTTGAGAAAGCTTTTATTCCCCATCAGCTCTGCCGAAGCAGAGCCCTACACAACAGGTTCCCTTCAGAGATCACAGAATGGCTTGGGTTGGAAGGGGCCTTAAAGATCCTCTAGCTCCAAGGCAGGGACACCTCCGACCAGACCAGGTTGCTCAAAGGCCCATCCAACCTGAGCTTGAACACCTCCAGGGATGGGGCATCCAGAGCTTCTCTGGGTAACCTGTTCCAGTGCCTCAACACCCTCTGAGTACAGAATTTCTTCCTAGTATCTAATCTAGATCTACTTTTTTTTTTTTTAGTTTGAAACCATTACTCCTTGCCCTATCACTACACCCCCTGACAAAGAGTCCCTCTCCAACCAAGCCTCAGTCAACTTCCACCAAACTAAAGCCTACAGTATCCTGAAGAAATAAGGTTTTGCAGTCCCCTTCATTCAAATGCACGTGGTTTTTTTTTTTTTTTTTTTTTTTTTTTTCTTGCTTTAAGAGGATACAGAATCACAGAATACCTCTTGCAGGCAGATGCCAAGGGCATGCCAAGGGCTTTTTCAACAGGAAGGTTCTTAACAGCTTTACCAAAACATGGGAAGAGGGTAGGAACAAAAATATAGTTACAGGCATACAGCTAGAAAAATCTGTTTTCTTCAAAGTGAAAATACACAGTATTTGTAAACTCTAACTCTGTTCAGCTAAAACACCGGGGAGAAAAAAAAAAAAAGTATACTTTGCCTTCATTTAAATCACCCAGGTCTAGGTCTACAGCTAGAAAGGAACTCTGAAAGCCACAGTTAAAATTTCCATTTTGCAGTATTTCTCAAGTTGCTATGTTTGCTGACTCTAGAACAGGGACTGAGCTACGCTGAAGAATGGGAATGAAACGGACACTCCAAGAGCTATGCAGACATAAAAGTAGCACTGATGGATAGCTGGGCTCTTGAAAAGAAAGCACTCCCTAAATGAGTGATGGCTCTAGGGAAAGTTGGTCTTAAATTTTAATTTATATCTTGGCTATGAACCACTTCTGAGTGAAAGAACAGTGAGTGATTATAACTACCCTTCAGCCGCATTTTTATTTATGTTAAAGAACTTCACAAAGAAATTACTATTAAAATATGTTCAGTAAGCTAATGCAACAACCCCTTCCTGAAGCACAGTGTATTTACAGATGCACAGTAGTACTTCTATTAGCTTTCTATTAACAGAGTTTAGGTGCTTCAGTAATACTGGCTGCATTCTGATTGCTTGTTATTTCTTGACATACACTAAAGCAAACACCTTTTCCTTATCAAAGCAAAGACTTAACAATAAAAGATGAGCTGCACTGAGACAGACATTAGAAATTGTTCAAAACATTTAATTATTTTAGGTGGAATAAACACCATTCTATGTTTCTTAAAATCACAACTTAGTCATGATGGTATTCAACGTGTTTCTGCGCATCAGTGATACCCTAGTACTTGTTTTAAGAGCAACTAAGCCCTCTAGTCAGCTGATTTAGCCTCAGAAAGCTACTCCTAAAGAAGGTGCTACTTCTGAGGATACTTATACCCTAATAAGGCTACCTTGTTAAATGCAATTTAAGATGATTATTACTTATTTTGTTACTTTTTCAGTCTTTCTTTAAGTGCATCTCATTGCAAGAAGTTATGCGTTTATATCTATACAACAATTAAGTATTTTTAGAAGAGACGTATTTTTGAAAGCTGATATTTGTTAATAAATTTAAAATTGTAATGAAAATATGTATATAATACTTTGAATTTACTGTGGCTCAACCCAACTTGTATTATGGCAAAAGTCTTAAGTAGCTAGCTCAGAAACTTTCCTATGTTTAAACCTAGGCTTAACTTAAAATCACAAAAGTCGAGTAATTTAGTCCATAATATAGTTCTTATACACCAATTTTGACCACTTAACTGTGAATACACCTACCCAGAAAGCTTGTTCAAATGTATATGAAGAGTATCTTACATACTTTTGTTCCTTATTAGACACACTGTTTTATTATTATTACAGATTGCTAGAAGACTCTTAAGATATTATTGAGACTCCTATCCTATTTGGTGTTGTTTCTAGATAACCTGAGGAATGTGTTAAGATGAAAACTCAATTATACTAAAATAGCACCTTTTTGTTTGTGCCCAGTGAGGTACATCCACTCTGTATACTCCTAATACAGCCATGAAGTTGGCAGTGGGGTTGTGCATTTGCAGCTAAGGAAAACTGGATAATTCTGCCCCATGGATGCTACTTGCTTCACCAGAAGCCAACGTCTGAGTACATCACGAGGTGTTGTGACACATGGGCATGGTGAGAGTGAAATGCTAGGAATGGAAATGGATCTTTGGGCAAATTCAAAGGCGGGGAATTCAAGGCCATTTTTGGTTATATTTTCACAGCAAACCTATTTAAAGATGATAATTAAATTAGAGAATGATGCAGGGATTACTCCCTTATTTTTAAATGTCAGCCATATAGATAGAAGCCCTTTTTTTGTCCCGCTTTCCATTCACGACCTCTTCTGCTCAGTCTTGGTCTTCCTACAACCCTCTCATTTTTTGCTCTCCCTTTATGTCAGTCCTTTGCAAGCACTGGAGGAGAGCAAGTGATGAAGAGCAGGCTGGCCCTACGGGTGCTCCTCGCCCCAAGGACTCTCCCATACCAGACCAGTGGATCAAAAAGCAAATGGGCTGGATCTTGCTCCTTCTCCAGCTTGCAGACTGGGATGGCCAAGATGCTGGTGAGCAGAGGTGAGTAACCAGAAGGCTGAGCTTTGCCTCTGACACCTGGCATAAGCTGCCCTGTCTTTCCCCAGCATGGTTGCAGCTGCTGCAGGGAAAGGCAGCCTTTAAAACTATTCTCCTTCCTCAAATGAGCCATGTGAATAACCAACTGGCCGAAAGCCTAACAGATATCTCCTCCTCACCACTCACTACAGCGTGCTAACTGCAGTACAGGATTTTTATACATTCAGAGTTCATGACTCCTACTAATGTCAACAGCTTTGCCTTTCTCTTGGACATCTAAGAACAACCGTTGGACTGCTGGCACCAAGGTCTATAAATACCAGCAGCAGTTCATAAATGCTGAATTAAGAGTAATTACTGGCCTAATGAGCATCAGACTGGGAATAAGGAAGAGATGTAGGCAAGAGATAATTTAGCAAATGAGATGAAAAACATGGAGGACAAGTGAGTAATGGAATACAATTGGCAAGCAAGGTGGAGGAGAGCCCACAAAACATGCCAGTGCATTTTAACCTTGCTTTGTGCCCTACTTTGCTCTGAGGACCAAGCTTTTCCTTGAATTTAAGACCACAGGTCCAGAAGAAACCTCACTGTACCACTGAACCAAGTCTTCCCTATCACAGGCAGACACATTTAATTAATAAAGCTCAGGCTCTGGAAATGAACAGGTTTTCTTGCCTTTGCTACTCCTCTTGAAAGGCAACATTTGTCCAACAGAGCTATCCAGTGGTTTTGTGACGTGTGAATGAGGCTAAGGTGAGGCAAGAGAAAAGAATCAAGGTAGAGACAGCTTTCATGAGACAAAGGTGTCATTGAAAGAGCACAGGAGTTACAGAAGCAAGCTGTTAGCACTACACGCTGGAAAGACCAGCGAGAGCCAGGAGAGTTATTTAAGGCTGTCTGCAAGTACAGAAGGCTGCAAGTGGCCACATCACTTTCTGATCCTTTCTGCCAAAGAAAGTGCAGAGAATTGCTCTTGACACATGTACATATATGCAATCACTTCTCAATGACCACTTGTGCCAAAAAGGAGTTTCCTTTTTGGTGGTACAAGTGAACTCATCCTGAATTTGTTTTAAGGTACAATGTGCAAATGGCTCTGAATAAAGATGCAACCAGCCTGTAAATAATCCAGACCTTGGTCTACCATCAATACTGTATCTGAACAGCCAGTTGCCAACAGGAAAGTCTGATCTGGATCAGATATAAGTTTGCTTCTATTTCTGTTGAATTAAACATAGTTTTTCGGATATAAAGTTTATGTTGGCTGTGGGGGCCAGACAATACCTGATCCTGTGTTTTTTGGGACAAAATTACCCCTTCTAAAAAGCTGGAACAGATTTAAACTTGCACAACGAGTTTTTAAGGAGCGCTGACTTATTTTGTGCTTTCTGGCACGAAATCTCCAGGAATGACCCAGTCTGCCAGCTCGAGGATGGACAAACCCCTTGGATCCAGGGGCCAGGATGCAGCCTTCACCTTCCCAGGGCAATAATGTAGCCACAGGGCCACACAACTGGAGTATTTTTCTCCTCCTCCACTCTCTAAACGTGTGCTTCTGTTTGCACTGGGGCAGGCATGCTTCATGTGAAACTTTGATTTGGGAATCACTCCAGGCATGCTTGGGTGTTTTTTGTTTCCCAGCAGCAACCTCAGCATTTTGGGACAATGAACAGACCTGAGCTCCCTCGAGAGATGGCAAAAAGAGGTTTGCTCCACCCTTACATGTCCTAATCACTCGACTTCTTCCCAGCAATTTAGAGATACGCAGCTCAAGTGCTGTGGCCTGGTTGCTTAGGCCATGCACTATCAAAAAACCTGGGGCTGGACGCCTGTAGTAGGTGGTCTGAATCTGTCCCCTCTTGGGGGTGAAACAGGCCGTGCACTGACATACCTCTGCAACTGCATGCGGTTTTCAGTTACCACAACCTGATCTGATTTCCTCAAATCAAATTTCCTGCGAGTGATAGGGATGAAAATTCATCCCATTGGTAGGCTCGCTGAGATCCACTAGAAGCAATTTCACATCTACACACTGCTTTTGATTTAAAAGCAAATCTTAGCCCCTTGGGTTAAAAATGAATGAAATATTTAAGAGCAGGAGAAAACTAAGTAACCATCAGGAGTTTTACCTCTCTTTATAGCTAAGCCACGTAGTATGAGCTAATGCTGAAATGACTCATTACAAGATGATGCTTGCTGGTGTGAAAATAGAGAAAATTTCAGCATCCTGAAATATTGAAGCCTTTGGCTCATTTTATTTTAATACCTCAGTTTTGATTTAAGTTAACTTCTCCGCTAATAGCTTTGCGAACATACATACGTGTAGGCCTGCTGATACACCACAGCATAATAAAAACTGAATCGCACTTAGTTGCACTCTTAAAATAATTAAAAATCTATTTCTGCTTTGTGAATGATTTCCAAATTCAGAACTGGTTTGCTCTTGTTTCACACATTAAACTCCCCACTGTGCTTTCTCTGAAAAACACCTAGTATTCAACGTGCTGGCCGAAGTGATTGCTCATGATGGGGTTTCCCAGTGGCCCTGACATCCCACCACTAGGTCTGCAGAAATTAAATTCTGCAGAAATTAGTACTTCTGAGGTACCTCAAATAAGCCTGAAAGAGCCACGCTTGCTATTTTCTTTGAAACTTCAAAACTTTTCCTCTCCCATTGCTTCCAGTGCAAGATGGCATACGGCAGCTAAAAGAAGATCCTATCTAGTTTTAAGTGGCAGTCGGTCTGCACTAACCTCCATTAAGAATGAAAAACCAAATATTACCCCATGCCCCCAAATTTACATTTTCAAGAACCTAATTACTACGTGTGTGTGTGCAGAGGGAGTCAGCAAGGTGCCATTTGCTGCCAAACTCCCAGAAGGATGGCACTGGAAAATACAGTTGAGAAAATTACACCTTCACTCTTTGCTGGGGAGAGGAGGAGAGGAGCCTTCGGCAGGTGACTCGGTCATGCCTTAGTTTCCTGAGAAAGGAGGAAAAGTTTCTGGGGCATCTCAGAAGTGCCTGAAGATGGGACAATGGCAGCAGCCCTGCTCCCACTAACTCACTCCCACTCTCTGTCCCCTTCCACCACTAATGCCAAGGTGACATCTCAGTCCCCAGCAGCAATGCTGAACAAAATGATCCCTGGCCAAACTGGCTCGATTGGAAGAGGAGGAATTCACAGAGGGACACAGTAATCATCATTAAAATCAGCGATCTGCCAACAGTTATGAATACCACAGTCTCTCAAACATAACTTTGCTCTCTGTGTTTGGTGTGTGGCACAGTTCAGTACCTGAAATAACTGCCTGTGTAACTCTGCAGCCAGCAAGCCCCAACCTTTTCTGAAGATCCTCCTTCTTGGCGGGTTTCCGGAGAACAGGAGCCCCACGCCAAGTCCTCCAGCAGGAAAAAGCTGAAGGAGAACATCACAGAGGCTGCAATGTGTTTTGAATGATGGAAACAACACTTTCAGACATAGATGTACACAAGATGTTTGAAACAAGGTCCTCGGAGATTAAGTGGTATGCTCAGGTTTACCTAGCGTGTTTCAGACAGGTGTCTCAGGAAACCAAATCCTGGCGCTAGAGACCTAGCAAATGCACTCATTGTGGGAATGACGGCATCCACGATTTTCTCCTCATAACCTGGTACGTACTATACAAAGCACACGTAGGGTATTTTTCTTCCTATTTAAAGTTCATTATAAGCACTTTGTGCGCTGAAAAATGCTCTGGGCGCACCTATCAGATTTTCAATCAAAACAGCTCGGTGTCTGGTAGGGGCAGCAGAATTGGTCGATTTATTTCATAAAACTTTATGTACAAAGCAGCAGTATCCATGAACTTAATGGTCAGAATATCGAGTCTACAGGGGTAATTTTTATTACAATTTATGGCAAGATTACCCATACGCCACAGTTTTCAGATTTTATTGAGATTTTATGGGACTATATGGCTACAGCAGTTAACTGCACCCAGCATAGCTATGGTTCACAAAGAATGGGAATTGGCACCAAACACAGTGTAACTAATCTACCAGAGAATATTAATTGCTAGGATCCCATCAAAGGCAATATTTAAAATCATTTCACCAATCACATTAATTCGCACGAAACCTGTAGAAGAGTAGCTATGTGTAGAAATGTAAAGGTGAGAGCAATTGCATGGATGGAATACGTGCACATATGTAAGCATCTCTGTCGCTGGTTTGTATACAGAAACATACAACACCATTTTTTTTTTAGACAAAGGATTTTGTTCCTTCCCAGCTACTGGAATGTTGTGGGATCTCATCTGTGCAAAAACCGAACTACTGAGACTACTGAGATTTAAACCACGCTCAGCATAAAATACAGAAATACTGTATCACCAAAAGTAAACAGGGAAAACAATGACAGATTATATTTAATATTAAATAAAATACTGCAAAGCCACTACAAAAATAGTAGCAGATTGCAACTAACACATTTCAACAGTCTAGAGATATATAAGACACCAGAAAGTTTCCAGTAGGTTGGTCCAACTCACAATAAAACCCAAGGCAGGGATAAAGTAAACAAGAAGTTTTATGCATGTGTTTCAGCTGCATCCAAATTTGTGGGTTAAAAGGAACTAGATCAAAGCTCAAGGCTGACGAGACTACAGAACTGAAGGACCAGAGGCATTCTTGGCGCTGAAGACAAGGAATTAATAGCTTCCAATAGGTGTAGGGATTCAGGACATGTCGAAATGGCCTTCCTAATCCTCCTTATGCTTGGCTTCACAAACAAAGCTGGAATGCATATCTACCTTGTTTCCCCTCCAAACCGGCTGCTAACAAGAAATATATATGATGCTAAATCCATTGCTGATAAATATTTGAAGCGTGCGTGCTTCTGTGGCGAAAAAATCTACACGTGTCACTAGTGAGTCACGAGATCTGACTTTTCTGGAGATTTAAGTAGAAGACTGCCAACACAAGCTACTTTGTCTGAAACAACCTCCTTCTCAATTCTAAGCAGCAAAGTATATCTTGCAACCTGTATTTTAGCTCTCCGTTCTGGTAAGAATTACTGTTTACTCCAGTTCTTAAATATATGCGCTATCTCCAGTGACAGGGGTTCCTCCCCGAACACAAGCCTGCTTCTTTCCCTGGCTAGCCATTGCCAACCTGCTTCTCCTTTCCAAGAACCACTAATATTTCTTCCAGACACTGCGGTAACAGAGGGATTGAGATTCACATAGCAAACATTTTGAGGGGTAGGAAGGTGGAGGCAGACAGGTTGGAGTATGTACCGCCTAGGAAGATGTGTGTCTAACAACAAAAAAATTACAGCTAATCTAGAAACTCTCCACCCTGGTGCAACTCAGATCCAAAATCTACTGAAATACAGAAAGGATAATCGCTTCCCATGAAATGAAAAAGGCAACATTACTGGTTTTAATTAAGAGTCTCTTCCATAGCATAAATTATACAAGCAGACCATACAATCTGACCTTTAAACATACGGAATGGTTCTTAGATTTGTAACTTTGTACTACAAATTGCATTAACATTTGTAGGATAAACTTTATAGTTGGTGGAAATATAGCGTGTATGTGTATATAGATATAGTAGAGTGTACTTTAAAAAAATAGGTGGTGGATAACATAATCTAGTACTATTACGTGTTTTAAGTCACAGCAAAATCTGTAGCAACAGGTACTGCGTTTACTACTTATGAGTCTATCAACATTTAGGAATATGGCATGTGTAAGCTGTGAAAAGATGAAATCCTGTTATTTCTCCTAGGTCTATACACAGATGTAGTAACATACAAACAGTCTGTGCCGGTGTCTTTATGGGGGCTTACATACATGAGAAGCTGAAGTTCAGGTGGCAAATTTAAGTGTGTAATGTTTTGAATGCTGGATTTTGCAACTTGCTGCATCTTCTGAAAACTTTAAAACCTGTAAGAGTTAAAAAAAACACCTGAACCTGAAAAAACAGAAATACCAAAGTTGTGCAGGTCTTTGGTGCACCATCACCAGGGGGAGCTTCTGGAACGCCCTTCGGCAAATGGAGCAACTCTATGAAGTATGGAGAACAATTTTTAGGGATATTATCTTTGACAAAATCTGCCGCTAGAGGGACATGATTTGCCAGTAGTATTTGTGGATATCATCTGAGAGGAAAGCAGTGGAAAGACTCAGGCTAATTGGACCAGAGTCTGTAGGGGAATGTGTTGCTACCATGCCGGGCCGTTTTGCTCCTCTCTATCAGAGCCTCTCCTTGTTCCCTTCCACAGTACAAATTCTGCCTGGATCTCTTTTATTTCAAAATCCCAGCAAAGCTTCTCCTTGCCTTTCCCCAGCCACTCTTTCTTGTGTTTTTTACCCCTTAAGGGGATTTTGATTTTTTTTCAGACCTCCAAACTTGGCTGTTTTTCTGCAAGTGCTTATGAATACCAAAAAATGGACAACCATCCAAACTAAACCCAAGGCTCATGGCACAATGCCACAGAGGTTCTAGAGTTTTGCACCAAAAAAGCTGGAATAAATTTTTCAGCATGGAAAATGCTACATTTTTTCTCTACTCTCGGTTTCAGGAAGAGCGGAATAGTTTTTCTTGAAACTTTTCTCAAAGTAATAAAAGAAAAAAAAAGAAAAAAGAAACAGCCTGAGGCAGAAATTCAGCATGTAAAATGTTAGCCTAAATGGTTAACATATAGACAAACTTCGAGCAACTGAAGACAGGGTTTTAATGGGAACTCTCTGGCAACCTTATCCATAGTTGTTGCTACCTGCTGTGCCTCTAATTGCAGCTTTGAGCAACACACACTATTGCTGAACAGGGGGAAAAAGGCGAGGAAGGAGTTTTTCATGGTATTTTAATGTGCTGGAATACTTAAACGTATAATAATGCCTGGTGATCATCATGCACAAAAAATCTTCGAACACTCTTCAAGGTTTTGGATGACCAGTGAACAATGGTGAGCACTGAAGAAAGTGATCTTTGCACCACAGATGGTAGGGAAGTGTGCATGTAACTGCATGTGTGTCTGCACATCTGAGATTAGAGTGTTTTGGGATTACAGAAAGCTGTCAAAAATGTGTAGGTATTTAGTAAGACTTTGCAAATGCCCAGTGTTGTATTACCAACACTGATCCCGAATGTATAGTCTTCTGATTACCTTCTAATTATGTGTTTTTAATACGTTCCTAAAATGCTCCAATCTTGATTTTGGTTTAAACTAGGTGAACTGAGAGGTTCTTATCCTGCAACAAGACCCAGTCTGACTGAAGGGTGTTTTTGTAGCATGATACCTAGGCAATGCAGTGTGTGACGCAGGACCTGATGGGATGCTCACCTCTGTGCCTGGTCAAGTTATGGAGCAGATGCTCTTAGAAACTGTATTAAGGCGTATGGAAGACAGGGAAGTAACCGGGGACATGGGAATAGCAACTGCCATCATCTACCTGGACTTGTGAAAAACCCTTTATATGTTCCCACACAGCATTCTTTTCTGTAAGTTGGAGAGACATGGATTTGAGGGATGGACTGTTTGGTGGATAAGCAATTGGCTAGATGTCCAAATCCAAAGGGTAGCACTCAAAGCCTCAATGTCCAGGTGGAGACCAGAGAAGAGGGGTGTCCCTCAGGGGACCCTTACTGTTTAATATCTTCATTGGTGACATAGACATGTCACCGTCCATGGGGGTGTTCAAGGAAAGGTTGGACATGGTGCTTAGGGACATGGTTTAGTGGGTGACATTGGTGGTAGGGGGATGGTTGGACCAGATGATCTTGGAGGTCTTTTCCAACCTTAATGATTCTGTGATTCTCTGACAATGGGACTGAGTGTTCCTCAACAAGTTTTCAGATGACATCAAGCTGAGTTGTACAGTTGATACTTTATAGGTAGGGGACGCCATACATGGACCTCGACAGGCTTCAAAAGTGGGCCCAAATGGAACCCATGAAGTTCAACAAGGACAAATACAAGGTCCAACCCATGTGCAGGGGCAATCCCAAATGTACAGGCTGGGTGACGAATGGATTGAGAGCAGCCCTGCGCAGAACTTGGGGGTGTTGGTGGATGAAAAATTCAACATGAGCTGTCAATGTGTACTTGCAGCCCAGAAAGCCAACCCTATCCTGAGCTGCATCAAAAGCAGCGTGGCCCCCAGGACAAGGGAGGTGATCTTCCCCCTCTGCTCTGCTCTCGTGAGATCCCAGATGGAGCACTGTTTTCAGCTCTAGGGTCCCCAGCACAAGAAAGACATGGACCTATTAGAGCAGGTCCAGAGGATGCTCAGAGGGCTGGAGCATCCCTCCTGTGAAGAGAGGCTGAGAAAGCCGGGGTTGTTCAGCCAGGAGAAGAGAAGGCTCTGGGGAGACCTCAGTGAAGTCTTATTTAAAGGGAGCCTAAAGGAAAGATAGGGGATAAGGGATAATGGTTTTAAACTAAAAGAAAGCAGACATACAAGAAATATAAGGAAGAAATCCCTCACTCTAAGAGTGGTGAGACACTGGAACAGGTTTCTCAAAGACGCTGTGAATGCCCCATCCCTGGAGGTGTTCAAGGCCAGGCTGGATGGGGCTTTGAGCAACTTGGTCTGGTGGGTGGTGTCCCTTCCCATGGCAGGGGGTTGGAACTAGATGAGCTTTCTGTGATTGTATGCTACTAGCAGCTCACGTATACAGGAGAAAACTCTGCAAACCCATCTGGTTTTCAATGCTGCAGAAAAGGTTTGATTTAACAGGAAACCTTGTGAGTGAAAAACATGAGAGAGGAGGCAGGACAGAGAGCAGAAATGATAAGCACATTTGGAGGGAGAAAAGTAGATCTGAGACTCTCCTGAAGGACTGGACTGTGACTGAGAGCACCACGATGAATGATTCCATGGAAAAGGAAGCACAGCAATAGAAAAGATGACAGTATGGGATAGAAATATTAACAGATAAGGAGGGAGAGATGAAGCAGAGCTGCTGAAACTAATGCTTAAAGAATAGTCAGGAAGGGCCAGTAAAGTAGAAAAAAATGAGGAGGTGAAAAGAGAGGAAGATAGAGGAGGAGACAGATTTCTTGTGCTGAACGGAAGAGAGAATTCAAACAGAACATGAAGAAAGATGTTTTTGCTTCAACTCTCTAGAAAGCAGCTGTTGGAAGGACAGTTTTGTTGGGGAGGAAGATGGACTTTATGGTTCCTATGAAGGATTAGGGGAAGCAGAAAGACATCCAAGCAAAACATCTGGAGGCTGGATTAAAAGGAAGGTGGTAGCTTGGGAAGTTTATGCAATAAAACTAAAAATGAAAAGGTCCTAGTCAAACCTGTGAGGAAAAGCAAAATTCAGCACAAGAAAAGTAAAACTGGGAGCTGGGAGGGAATAACAATGAAAAATATTTATCTATATATGCCATTTCTTGCAATTTTTCCCTAAATACCTGCGACTAGAAAAAATAGGAGAAATCTGAACTTTGGTCTGGTCTAACTGTGGCTAATTTTAGCATTGAAAAATGCTATCTGCTCAGGGAAGTCTCATTCAGGTGAAAACAGCTTAGATAAAGGCTAATGTAAAATACAACTTCAGGTGCTTCCCAATCACAACTCTGTATCATCAACAATCTCTGATTTAGACCCAAGCAGCAACAATACAGGGATTACGGGACAAATGTTCTCTATCTGTGGATCAACTTTGTTTCAGTGTGTGCATTTTTTTGGTTCTGAAAATGATCAAAGTTCATGTGAAAATTGAAAGTAGTGACTTCACAGGTTTCTAAATCCGCATTTCCCCATCGGATGGTAGAGGATTAGCTACCAATTCAATTCATCCAAGATGATCTGTTAGCATCTGAGTATATTTATTTCTTGTTTCCAGCACAAAAGCTGACTACTGAATGGAAGTTAGTCTGTGCATACATGAAATTTGTTTACTCAGTTAATCTATGCAACATCACTGTTATATTTATACTGTTTTACATTAAAAAGAAAGAAAGAAAAGCACACTCCAACAAAAGATGACAAAAGATGACTACCTAGAGTAGATTGCTGCCCATTATTCTTCTATTGTATTTTTTCAAATTAACCTGAACATTTATATAAAAAGAATTAGTGATAGCAAAATGAGTAAAACTGATGAGAAAAAAATAAAAGAAAGCTTAATCCCTTCTTTTTCTTTAGCTATACATTAATAGGTGCTGCAGGGCCAGTTAATGATCTCTGCCAATAATCATACAAAGGAGAGATTGTCAGGGCAGCTCAGGAGGCCTAGAGCTTGTGGGCTGAAATCCCTATAGCACATTAAATTCTGGAATTTGGTTGACGAAGCCAGGGTAGTGAATTTCCAGTTTTACAAGATCAGGAGGTCCTTCACATGGAGGAGACTATTACCAGAGCCAACTAGCACCTTTGGAAAGAAAACAAATGGGAGAAATTCCGGATGAGCTCAAGGTCAGGTGCTGCTCAAAGCTCCAAAACCAAAATACAGACTAAAATTTAACTTTTTTTTTTTTTTTCAGATAATACAGTGAAACGTTCTGCTTTCATTTATCACTTCTTGACAAAATGCCACAAGGTCCTAAAACTACATCATTGTATGAAGTGTACTAAAATTTCTTAAGCTGCGATTTTGAGACTTAAAACAAAACACAGATCTGCTGTGTGCTTGTTTCCTATGGTCTGTGTGTGTCAAGAGGACACATCCCATACTTGAGAACTGAGGGAATAGGAGGAGAACCAAAGACTGATGGACAACAAGACATTACTAAACAATAGAATGATCCATCACTGTTGTATATACAGTAATACGCAGTCATCAGTATACCAAAAATAGACAGGAGCGTTGAAGAAGAAAGGTCTTTCAGTTGTAGAGATTTGTTCATTATGCAATTAGGTACCCAAGAGATGTTATGAGATGTATTACTAAATGCCCCATAGTCTCATAAGCCCTAAAGTAAGGTTATCTGTCAGTACCCTCCCATTCTACCTCATTTCAGAGGAGAATTGGCCATATTTTATTCACCCATACACAATGAACCTTGAAATGAGCCTCCCTCATTCCCTACATCATGTTCCCATCCCTAACACTAATGTCTTCTTTACAGAGTTATGCTTTCCAAAGCATCTGAGCACATCTGTTTTCCCTTTTCTTCCCCCACCCATCATGTCACCATCTCTAACAATTTTTTGCTGCCTTGGTAACTGCTACTTTCTCATTTTTTCTTGCTCTCCAGCTCCCCTTTTCGTGTTCTTTGGACTCCTCTCCAAGAGTGTATCTGTCCTGGCATGTGCTTTCCTCCTCCCTTCACACCTCCACAAGCCTCTTATGTCCTGTGTCTGCAAAAATCATTCCCAACATATACACTCTGTGTGGTTTCCTTCCCTTTTGCTGTTTAATCTGGAAGAGGCAACCTAATTCAAAATATTGCACTGCCACTCCTTAAGCCTAATAAAACCTACTTCTCTGCAGCTGGTACCACTCTTTGTTCCAAAAGCCTTTCCTTCTCGTGTTCCTAGAGCACAACAAGTGTTTTCTCTTTGCATGGAAACAACCTCTCTGACTCTCCTTTCCCTGCCAAATCTTTTTTTTTTTTTTTTTTTTTTTGAGATCTGTATCACCTGGTGAGTTTTCCATGTCTGTCTATGATGTTTTGTACATTGTCATTATTCCGTTGTCCTATTTCTTCAGTTTGTAGGGAGGATCGATTTCCCTCAGGACAATACTTGACATGAGTTGTCTGAACACTTATCACCACTGCTGACTTCAACCGTTTTTTGTATTTATTTTAAAGAGCACCTATGATAAGACTTTTAGAGGTTCTCCATCAGTAATGAAAGTTTCATGTCCCTCCAGCAAATGACATAGCAACTTTGTAAACTAACAGCTTTATAAGGTTGTTAGGTTTTCCTCCTACAAGAAGTGTTTTATAGATGCCACAGATGCACAGAACCAGTTCCACCTTACCTTTGACATGGCTTCTCCCATCCTCCAACAGTGGTACTACTATAGTGTTGTTCATATTCCCAGGTGATCTCACAGCTGTATAGACAACAGGTACTGACTGTACCACCACGGGTATACGGTGCACATGACTCATTTTGTTGGACTGCAAGTTCATGGGGCTTGAAGGTGGAACTGGATGGATAATGTGCAAAAACTGCTGGCCTCCAACACCAGATGCAGAGGCCACAAGAGGACCTGGAGTTAATACTGATGGGACAGATGCTGCTGAAGATACCGACGTTATTACCGTGGGCGATGAAGCTGGTCGACTAGAAGAAGAAGAAGAAGTAGAAGTAGAAGAAGGGGAGGAGGCTGATGCTGTCATGGAAACTGGTGAAGACGAGGCTGCTGTAGGGGACGATCTGGCTTTGTTTATTGATAAGTCCACTGGTTCAGTCTGTGTTTGGAAATGGTCTGTAGATAATGAATCCTCTGGGGGATCTGCCTTCATGTTGTTTAGTAACAAGGGTACAGCTTCCATATCTGGGTAGTTGTGGACGTTTGGAGACTGTTGGGGAAGGACAAAAGGACATATTTTTAGTTACATATGTGGCTAAAGGTGATGTGAACACACAATTGCTAACACACACATATCAGACAAGTTGGTCCTGAAAACCACAGGATTTGTTCCTCTTTCTTGCATCAGCTTGTAATTTAAAGGACAAATCATGATACAAAGCACACACTTGTTTAATTTGAACAGATTATGAAGAAAATCTTCTATTCCCATTTCTTATAAGGCATCAGGATTAACTGTTTGACATCACCCTGTTTCTTTGAAGTATTCTCAAACATTTTGGCTGTAAGAATTTTTAAACCTCCACGAGTAGCCACTATTTATATTGACAGGATATTTCCTCCTTAAGATACACCTCTACTCTCTTGTGTCATCCCCAATGGATATGGTCACCAACGTTTTTCAAGCAACTTTCCAAATGTTTGAAGATTGTAATGTCCCCCTGCTTGTCTACCTTCTTCTAGTCTAAGCAGACATTGCTTCATCTTTCTGCCATGTGACCTTTAAAAGAACAAGCCTTAGCACTTGTTTGCTCTCTGTAGCAATTTTTAATTTTGTCTACACATCTTTTCAGAAGGTTGTGCCTTACACTAAATGCAGCACTTCGGTTCAGTGTTTGACTTTCTGAGTTCTCTACTGTTACAGATAATGAACTTGCAGGTCAGCAGACAGCTCCACGCTTGTATGCTTACCTGTTAAAGGTAACAATGGCTGCAACAATTCCTTATTCTGAATTAGCACGTTAGATATCCTTCATCAATGCTACATTTTATGTTTTTTATTTGTTTTATATACTAATTAAGAAAAATTTCCCTGAATTGGAAAAATAGCATGATGCTTAAGGCCAACTCTTTCAAAGCTGGTTGGTCTAAATTTATTCTAGACTGGTGTAATCTGCTATTTTTATAGTTTTATTCCTTATTTCTATCATCAAAGTGGTTAATAGAATTTTTGAATAATAATACTAGGGCAAAGATAGATCCCTGGAGAAGCCTATTTGATATATCTTTCCTTTTTGACAGCACATCATTAATAACTACTCCTAAAAAATGTTTTTCAAGCAATTTTCAATAGGAAGAGCAAGGAAGGAAGTGCCCATCGATAACCTGGTAGTAAGACAAAGCACAGCTCTCAGCTACTCAGCTAAATACTTCCATGGCACTGCACTGCAGCAGTGATGCTCTGTGGGCTCAGTGCCACAGGCACACACGCTTCACTACCTACTGTAGTACAGAACCCAACCTAGACAAAAAACATTTGCCAAGCTACTTCAAACCTTGACCCAAAACAATTCTTCCATACGTAGATCTAACAAGTCATCTTTCTGTGGTACCTAAACAGCTCTAAATGCATTCT
The DNA here is from genome assembly GCF_009769625.2 of Cygnus olor. Lineage (NCBI taxonomy): Eukaryota > Metazoa > Chordata > Aves > Anseriformes > Anatidae > Cygnus > Cygnus olor. The sequence continues at coordinate 165,912,742 of NC_049169.1, read as the reverse complement.
CTCATTCTCAAGATAATAGTATCTATGAAAAAATCAACATATTGTCAGAAACATTTAAAGCCACAAACATTTTAGTTAGTCTACTCTAAGTAGGCTTACAATCAAGCAAGCTATGAATTTGCTTTGGGATTTTTATAATTAACTATGTTAAATATTTTCATTGAGAATCCTCTTGGTTTTGAGTCAGAGCCAAATCTCATGACAGAATGGAGTTCTATTGCAAAAGGAAAATAGAAACACTAACATTAAAAATTGTAAGAACAACAGCCTAAGTGGATATTATCCCCAGCATGCTGAAAGACGAGATGTTTAGTAGATTCCATCCATTCGGCTGATTTAGATATGTTTTTGGACCTGACATTTCCCCCCATTTGAAAGCAAGAACATCTTTGGAACAGCGAGTCTCCTGCTCTATTCATATACAAATCACCTTAAAACAAAGGGACCCCAATTCATCTGGTCGCTAGACCCTGCTGTTCTCCTGTAACACAAGTAACAAAAGCAAAAATCCCCTTATAAAGATAGTGTAAAGGACACAGAGTAAAGAACAGGTCACTTTTCAAGGCCTCCACTAAACCATATCACTAAGCTCACATCTAAATGTCTCTTAAAGACCTCCAGGGATGGTGACTCAACCACTTCCCTGGGCAGCCTATTCCAATGCCTAACAACCCTTTCAGTAAAGAAGTTCTTCCTAATATCCAGCCTAAACCTCCCCTGGTGCAACTTGAGACCATTCCCCCTTGTCCTGTCACCAGGCACGTGGGAGAATAGACCAACCCCCACCTCGCTACAGCCTCCTTTAGGGTACCTTTAGAGTGCGATAAGATCGCCCCTGAGCCTCCTTTTCTCCAGGCTGAACAACCCCAGCTCCCTCAGCCGCTCCTCCTAAGACTTGCTCTCCAGACCCCTCACCAGCTTCGTTGCCCTTCTCTGGACTCGCTCGAGCACCTCGACGCTCAGATTAAGAATGTTGTTGCTTTCGTAAATTCAGGCTCTCTCTCATTTCAGTCAACATTACAAAAGCCAGCAGGATACCATTAACTGCTTGTACATCCTTATACTTAAGACAAAAATTGTAAACAAATTAGTTTTGTTTCGTACTGGTGGTGGTCAACAGAGGCATCTACTCCAACAACTCGCTCCTTAGCAGTGACCCACACGTGGTGCAGGTGTTTTGCCAAGATCTCAATTTTAACCTAAGCTGCCAAAGCTCTATTTAAATTGTATCTGAATCAAAACTCTGAATATTAAATTATCGTTATTTACTGGATGTGCACGGCATAACAAAACAAGACTTTTTCCAATGACAATGACTATTCCAGCATTAGGAACTACATGACTAAAAGTGAAAACTAAGCCAAAAGGGATAGCTGAATATTCAGCACTTTACTTTTTAGCATCTTCTATGAACATTATTAACTGAGATTTAACTGCTCATTTCCTTAGACAGTGAGTGTGGCCGTTGGTTTTATTTAATGGAACCACATCTTTTCTAATTCAGAGGCTCACAACACTACTGCTAGCATATTCAGAGGTATACCCTCAGCCATTTTTTCAGCTCATAAAGTCAACTGGATTAAAAACAAGAGTGTTACAGTTTGTCCCCTCTGTACTGCCTTTCTACTCTTATCTACTGATCTGGGCTTCTTCTGGTGCTATGGGCTTGTCTGACACTGATGTGGGGGTCAGAAACAAAATTTCCCCAGTCGTCTCCCAGAAATGCCTGTGTTGTTCTTTTCCAAACTTTGTTCTGGTTTTAGGGGCCTGAACTCTGTTGCTGAGGGTTTGGCAGCCTCCAGAGCATTTGGTGGGTCAGAAAGGGTTCAGCCTGAGGTCCCTGTAACCCCGTGGACTGCCCTGGACACCAGCCCAGCCCACAGCGGTACGACACGGGGACACGTGGCTCCATGTGGCTTCTCCCGTCTCACTCCTCCTTCCCTCTGGTGTGAGGGAGGGGAACAGCTTCAGCCCCTGCCACAGCTGGGACTCAGAGGCAAAACCTGGCGATGCTTCTCCCAGCAACATGGCCGCTGCATCCTTACACCTGCAGAACGGGGCTGCTAACCATCACCTGAAACCCGGGCTGAAACAGAACCCAAAGACAGATTAGCACAGCTCCATACTAGAAAAAGGCTGCCGAACAATGCTGTAGCCTCTTCTAGTCACCGTTCTTGGCTGGTGCTTTTTGTGCCTGCCCTTTAAAGCTGTGCACCAGTACCCTCTGCAGTGCTCCATTTCATTAGCTTGCCGCTAATGAATGCTGCCAGGCACGTAACACGTCATCTCCCTACTCACAAAGCATTTGTTGGCTGTGTAAAAAAGCATTCCTTACTGCCTGTTTCCCCATCTCTCATGGAAAAACAACCAGCCCGCTGCACAACCAGACACAACATCTCGAGAGAAGCATGGTACAGTTATGGCTGATACTGAATTATCTGCTGGATGGACATCCTTTCCTGCACAGTTATACTTCACCTTCTTCCCAATCTTCTGAACGCTACCTCCTTTTAACTTCTGGTAGGCTTAATTTTGCAGCAGCCTCTTTCCACTCCTGGCAATCTGCTCGCAACGTCAGCGATGTCTCCCATCCATAACCAAGCCATGAAGAGCTCATCCTTCCCGCACAGCAGAGGTTAAAATCAGTGAAAACCCACAAACCTTTTTTGTTTTTAGCAACTCATCCTGGCACCTTACACTCGTGAACTTCAGAGGGTACTAAGCTTCAGGGAGTCTTCGTGCTTTTGTGGACTTTTATCGCTCTGCACGGCAGAGTTTACAACCCCCAACAATCAGCTGTCTGCTTTTAAACTGCTCTTCCTTTCTGGCAGCATTCCCTCAAGGTCAGACAATTTGTAAGAAAGCGTACCAAAAAAGCTGTCCTTGATGACGGAAACCGAACAGACTAAATTTAGCATTTATAAAATAAGCTGGCTTTGAGGACAGGAAGTGAAAAAATAAATTGCTAACCATTTAACTCTTCATACATCACAAAAAAAATACTGCTTAGTTGTCATCGTGCTGCCACACCTCATTCTGCTCTGGCAGCAGCGATTTGAGGCAGGACGATTTTGTTTTGTCAGAGCTAAAGGAGGGTGTGATGAGAACATCATACATACTTTTCATTTCTGAAAAGCCTGCCACTATCTTAGGGATGTCGTCGCCACGGCTGCACCAAAGGGAGTAGGCTGAGCAGTGCAGGTACACGGTCTGCTGGGCTGGCAGTGCAGAACCATGCCCAGCTAAAACAGCTTTCAGCTCCGGCTGTCATGCTTGGAGGGTGAAACCCAAATTACCAGGAATATTCTGCAGGTCACAGATTTTAACATTTCACGTTAACAGAAACTCATGCTAGGTTTGAAATAACAAAACCCACTTGCTCTAGCAGAAGTAATTTTGCTTCTGCATAGCACACAGATGTGTTTGCAAGGCTAAAGGCATGAAGCAGGCATGCAGGTGGACTGGGTGTATGAAACAGCGTGCTCTTTTTTAGTATGATACTTGTTTTTTTATAATTAAAAATGGAATATTTTCCTAATCTCTCCTTTAGATAAGGGTAGAAAACTCATCTCCCTGACCTTGTGGTTCTGCAGCGGTTGTCACAAAGCCTGTCTTCCTATATGAGTTTTTGCCCTGTTGAGCCCCAACTAGGCACTTGCAGAGTATGAAAGGCTGACACACAGCTAGCTTGAGTAAGTAGCAGCTTAGGCACTTCAAAAGGTGCCCAATCCTTTACTCAGGGTCTTTTGTTTTGTTTTGTTTTGTATTACTAATCTAGGAGTAAACTCTCTTTAAAATTACGGGAAGAGATGTTTTTGAAAACCCCTTCCCGTCATGAGAAATTACATTCACAATACTCACACACTTCCGCCTGAAAAGCTCCACTTCAACCAAAGCAAGCAAAACACTCTAAAAAAGGGAGAAATATGGCAACCTGGGGGAAAAAAATAACTAAACAACCTGTATTTGAAATACCCTGCTACCCCCTGGAAGACACATCTGAGACTCAACTATGCTCACTCGGAGATGTAGCTATCACCATTATCAATTTGTACATGAGGCTATACCAGGATAGTGCCCTTTTGAGGAAGGCTGCTGCTCCAAGCCTTCCCATGCTAACAAAACTGCTCAGTCTGGATACATTAGACAAATGCAGGAGGTCACACTGAAGAAGACAGCAAAATGCAAGACAGCTGGATCTTTCTGCTTTTTACTGGAAACTTAAATTAAAAAGTGGTTTAGAATAAGTTTTCAAGAAATGACTGGTCAAGGTCAAGGTGAAATTTGTGTTCGAAGCAAAAAAAAAGATCCATCCCAAGAGATTGCACTCCCAAGTTAGGGTGAGTCTGACTCTATTACAACTCCCATTTAAACTTTTCTAAAAAGCACCAGTCGGCACTGTGAGAGACAGAGGGCTGAGTCCAGGGTTGGTTAAAATAAAAAGGGGTTCAATGAAAACTCGATTAAACAAATTGGAACGGATTCAACTGGAGAGACTGAATGATCCCCACTTTAAGGTACTCGTGATTCACTTAATGGATCATTATCTCAGCATAATACTTGGATGTTTGATTTCAAAGTGGATATTTCCAACTCTTAATGCCTAAAATAGAATTTCTATTCTCTTTGTGATTCTGAAGAGGCAAAATAAACTCAGCACACATGGTGAGGTACAGGTGACCTTTGCCTGCAGCGTGTTGCTCGATGTGCAGAACCTACAGAAAAAGACCCCAAATAAAACAGCATTACTGTGAGCTGGGGAGACCAAATTCAAACCAACCATTCATAAATAGACAAGCAAAAATTCAAGCTCCAAAGCTGTAAAACACTCTATTAACTTTTTCCTGAACAGTCACACTAAGGCACTGCTGCACTCCGTATGGAGGTATTCCACTACTACTGCAATAATAAAAAAAGTACCACAGGTTCAAACCTTTTGTAACAGCTCAAACTAGGAGCAAGGGAATGTGCTTAAAACCGAAGAGAGATCCCTATACAAACAGCATTAATTTTTAAACATGTTTAACAGTGAACACAAATACACTTAGTGTGAAATGACTTATTTTTAAATAATGCATTTCCGAAGACAGAATAACCATTAAGGTTACTTGGTATTTAACTCTCCCATCCCAAAACGTACATATTTACCAAAGCGTATCTCCCATGGCACCCAAGGAGAACCAGTGATTACCACCTCCTATACCCCTATAAACTCATCAGCCCCTGTACAATCTAATAAGTTAAATGTAAAAATAATACATTTCTTGAACATGATGCCAAATTCACAGTACTTCAAACTCTTGAGAGCCCTGCCACAACGCTTCATAAAAGAAAAAAAAAACAAAAACCAAGAAACCCTACCCCCTCAATCCCTAAATCATTAACACATTCAGAAAACTAGACATTGAGCATAGATGTGTTATTTATACTTGAGCAGTGTTACTAGAATCCTCTATCAAATGAAGAATCTGTTGAAACTAATTTATGCCTATTGCTATGACACAATACTTCAAGAGAACCAAGAGCCTAACAAACATGTTCAACAACAGCAGTGTAATGTCACCTTTGATATTACTTGCTTCAAGCATATAAAGAATACTGATAATGTATTTGTATTCCTTGTACTAATCCACTTTTGATTTGAGAATAATTTCTGAAAAAATAGGAGATCCCTAAATAATGGTTAAGGGGGAGGTAAAACACTGTTTAAAGTACCTTATTCCCCCTAATTCATAATCATTCTTCACATTAAAAAAACAGTTTATAAAATCCCAAACAATCAAAATTTTACATATCCACTTAATAGTACTCATAAATTTTTCTCTCAGGTTTTTGGAGTAATTCTTCTTTTTAATTTCCGTTAGTTCTTTAGTTTCCCTAATCCCCCTTTAAATCAGAATCTTTCCATTTAGTTTATCTAAAGACTATGCATTGAATAGTACCATGAGTTAAATGAGATTAATTGAGTTAATAAATTTGATTCCTTGATGCTTGTGTTGTAAAGTAATAAGAAAATAATGTACTAAACATACACTGGGAATTTTTAATGAATTTGGTTTGTCAGTATAAACTAGTTATCTAGCATGAAACTGAATACATCAGGAACTTTTTGCAAGTACCTCCCAAACAGATTTGCTGCTAGAGAGGTCCAACAAACTAGCAAGGCTTAGTGAAAGTCATTTTTGAAAAAAAGTGCTCAGCAGCATTTACATTTCTAGGTGAAAATATTCAAACTATATTTTAACATTTATTTCTATCTAACATAGAAGTATTCAATGCTTGCAAGCAAACCGACTTGCTCTGAGAAATGACAGCCTGAAGAATAACTTGCAGTCAGTAATTTCCTGAAGTTAAAATTTTTATGCAAAGATTTGGCCCCGGAATATTCATAGATGTAGTAGCAATACGAGGACTATGACAAATAATCCCTGAATTAGTTAGCTATCTGCAAGCTGATGAACAGTTCCAGGTGACGCTCAGTCATGTCCCCACCAGCCTTGGAGCTCAGCAGTCCCAGAGGGATCTCACACATCCAAGTCATTCCTCCTTGGGCACGTGGTGCCAGACACCGTAACGGGGGTCTGTGCACCAGGCAAGTACAACTGATGTGAAAAAGGCATAAAAGACTGGGCAGCTAATTCTTTTCAGTTATTCCTCTGTAGTCAGTCTTCCTCGCGTGTTCCCTCTAGCAGGAAGACACCCACGAACTACAGGAGGTGGCAACAATTCTTCAGCTATTTGAAAAATACATCAGGAGCAGTGGTGGTGCTATGCCCCAAACTCACATGTAACTTGTCTTCCATACACTGCAACTGGTTTTCTCTGTCTCATCCTGCGTGTCTCTGTTTATCTTAATTTCCACAAGAAGGATTCATTTTCCCAAATGAACCTCCTTTTTCTTTTTGCTGTCCTTCATTCTGAGGTTTTGCTGATTTTATTCTTCTAACCTCTGAACTGAGATTGCATCTCAATTTCAACCCACTTCTCCTTACTAAAATAAGTACATTGAGTAGTACTAACTATAGTCAGATCTGACTGAAAGCAATCCTTACAGTAGTTTGGGGAGAGAAAAGAGAGAAAAAAGAAAAAGAAAAAAAAAAAAAAAAGAAGATTCACTTCAGACAGGAAAAAAATGATTAAGTAAGGATTTACTAAAACTAGCAAACTCCAGCATGTTCCTCAGAAAGAAAGGGGAATAACAGCACAATCTGGAAAAGGCCCTACAGAGACAGACAAAATGCAAAGACTGGGTCTAGAGCTCTCTGATACCAAGTTCTGGATGGAAAGGCTGGGATATGAACAGCAAAGAGACCAGAGCTCCAAGGGATCATATCATGAGAGGTGAGCTGTAAATTAAGGGATTCCACAATGTTAAATACTAAATGAGCCACTAGGTCACATAATGTCACCTCAGAGGCAACTGAAGAAGATGATGGCGAGAAGGAAATGGTGCCCATCTCCCCGGGTGGTGGGGCTGGCTGGCAAGGCTGCAGGGCTTGATCGCTGCAAGGATGAGCGTGCATGACCCAGCCCGGAGGGGACGAGATGGTCAAGCCTGGTGTGGCTGGACAAAAGGCTGCGTGCCAAGTAAAGCAGAATGCCTTGCCAGCGGCTGGCACTGGCCACAAAGCTGCCAAGATACATCATTCCTCCACTGTCAGCAGATATCCCCGAAACCCACTGGTGAAACATCCTGCCTCTCCGTAACACCAGTCCACAAAAAATGAGGATAAGCAGTGCATATTGCAGTAATTGCCCACTGAGGGTCTGAGCAAAGTTAGCAAAGACATTCCTAACATTCCCCAAAGGCAGATTGCTTAATCTGTCAGGCTTAGTAATGTTGCCTTAACACAGTTTTTGGGAAACAAAGATGGAAATGGCTGTTTTTGACTTATTCCCCAAAAGTGATTGCGCTCTTATATAAACTATAAATATGTAGATTTGGAAAATTAGTTTTTAATGCGTCTGGAATGGACTTGGATTCAACTCACTGACCCGATACGTCACAGTACTTACTGCTACAGAAGACCAGTAATAAAAACCTAACCCTGTAAGTGCACCTTTTCTGAGTCTTTAATAAATAAGCATAGAATCACAGAATATCCTGACTTGGAAGGGACCCACAAGGATCATCAAGTCCAACCCCTGGCTCCACACAGGACCACCCAAATATCAGACCACGTGTTTGAGAGTGTTGTCCAAACGCTTCTTGAACTCAGAATACACATGATCAAAATTACGGTCAAGGGGTAAAAAAGGTAGGATATGGATTATGAGATGGACAACCTACTGACACAATATGTGGAACAGCAGACAAATGCTCAGATACAGACCTGGAGCTGACCTGTTTTGGCTTCAACCTATGGCAATACTAAGCACTTACTGACTATTGAAAGCTGATTATTCTTCAGAAGTCTCTGTTAGGTGTAGGTAATACAGACTACTTCCACTTAATAGAAGGGAAAATGTAGGGGGAGAATCTGAAGAGATTTTTCAGAACCATAATATCAAAAGTTCATAATTACAACATTAGAGCTAACACATTATAATACATTAAAAAAATAAAATTAAACATATCATAACCATGAAGCCATATATTATTTCATTATTTCTGATTTTTAAGGTTACTGAAGATAAATAGCATAGAACAAAATCTATTACTATTCAGAAATTTCCACACTATAAAGCTTACACTGTGTATGTCTAACAACTTTTATTATTTGAAACTATCACACTTGAAATCTGAGGCAACTATACACTCATATTCTTATTTCTTGGTATCTTTAACCATAAGAATAACATAAAATTAACTAAACTAGGTATTTTTTAATTGTTAATAATATCGCAGTGATTTTTACTACACAGCAGAAGAAACTGTATTTTACTTGTTTTTCTCAGAACAGAGTCATACAAAACAAATATGATCACCATGTTATTAGTCATGCATGACATCACTCTAAGTTTGTTCAGGAGGAGTAATTGTTTTTAAGAGAGGAAACATCAATTTTCAAAGAAGTTGTTGATAGTTTGCGTCAACTTCAGAATGTATGACGTTCCCTAAAATTAAATTTTGTTAGAGACAAAATCATTGGTTTTTGACAAGTAATACATACAAAGTACCGGATAAGACACTTGAAGGCTAAACTGCAAGTAAAACAGTTCTCTTGAGTCCCCTTGAGAGATAGGTTTTAATTTAATGGAAACTTCTTACATGCTCTCCATGGTGACGGGGGCAACAAGACAAACTATTTCTCCCACTTGTCCAGAGGAAAAGGGAAAGAAATGGATAGAAGAACCCTTTTAGCTTGGTCCGCCAACTATCTTTCAACAGAAAGAAAAGTTTGACTTTATTTTCTAGCTCTTTGGAAGTATTTGATGTTTTTTTAAAAAAAAAATCATCATTAAAGATGCACATTGACCCATTTAATATTTCAGCAAAGAACATATATCACTTATTTTCTGATCTTTCTGTTATTTCTTTACTGATTATAACAAGCTAGTGAATTCCCAAAAGTTTTTGACTGACCTGAATCTCCTTTTTTTTTTTTTCCCTAAATAAAACAACACTAGATGCAACACCACATGACACCTGGTACTGAGTATGGAGATGTTTTACAACATCACTGAAATCACTCCCCGCCTTTGAACCAAAGTAACTGTTACTGACAAAGAAAGAGGGTCCTTAACTCCATATTTACATTGACACTGAGAATTTATTGTTGCATTTTTTATAGAACCACAGAATGGTTTGGGTTGGAAAGGACCTTAAAGATCATCTAGCTCCAACCCGCTGCCATGGGCAGGGACACCTCCCACCGGACCAGGTTGCTCAAAGCCCCATCCAGCCTGGTCTTGGACACTTCCAGGGACGGGGCATCCACAGCTTCTCTGGGCAACCTGTGCCAGTGCCTCGCCACCCTCATAGTAAAGAATTTCCTACTTAGATCTGATCTAAAACTACATTCTTTTAGTTTAAAACCATTCCCCTTGTCCTGTTGCTATGATCTGTGATAAAAGAGTCCTTCCCCTCTTTTTATATGCACACACAGACACGTGGGTTCACCCTAGTTAATAGCCAATGCTTACATGAAGGATCCGAATGAACATTTCCATAAGACTCATCATTACTGTTCAAGGACCAATGAGGTTTAAGGTGCAAGTGTTGAGGTTTAAGGTTTAAGGTGCAAGAGTTGATTCACTCCTGCGTGGTTTCCTGCTTTGCTGCTTTGACTCAAAGAGGAGATGAGCTACATGCAAAAACCCACATTCTTATTTACTTTGGGAGGGGTGCATGAGGTAAATTTAAAAGAAGCAAAAGTTGAATTGTTCTATTTTTTCAGTAACCATTGTTACCATTCACAAAAAAAAAAAAAAAAAAAAAAAAAAAAGATCAGCACAACAAATACATCTCTGAGTAGACATACTCAAGTTTCTGCTTCTCCAGAGACACAGACGCTATTTCTCTTGTTGACACGTGGGTCCTGTGTTTAAGCTACTTTACAGTGCTAATTAGTACTGACAACTCTTAATATATTACAACTTAAATAGGAGAAATCACACTTCCGCTTTGTTGTTGGTGGGTTTTTTTTCCCACCGAATAAAAAAGACTCTCTCTCACTTCATAATAAACATAATTATATGTTGCAGCTTGAAAATCTAACACAAGAAAACTAAAAGCTCTAAATTGCAGCTGCTTTATAAATGGCTCAGTATCTCACGAGTTTCCTGCAATAATTCGAGACTTTTACATTCAATCAGTACAGAGGATTGTTTCTGACGCAGCCACACATGAGCAGACAGCCACAGTTCCTCTGCGATGCCACCTAGGGCAGAGCCACAGTGCAGTTGACCCTCCCATGGCCATGGCAAGGAGCTCATCTTGTGTACACTTCCCAAGCAACAAACTTCTCAGTAAGTGCCATACCTGCACAGATCAGGGAGTACACCACACGCATTTCCAACCGTGAGCAGGCCAGTCTTCCAGAGAAAGGTTGAAACAGCTATGGAAATGAGCAATTGTGGAAAATTCTGACAGGGAAGGTTTCTTATACCCTCATTATTTACACTCTAGAAGGAGTTAAGCACTTCAGATGAACTTTGTAAGAAAAAAAAAATCGAGAATCAAGATGCCACCAGCAATCTGTCTGGTTGAGCACCTCCCGTTAAAAGAGAAAAATGCTGTTGAGAACAACACTCTTGAAAAATTTGCCTTGCCGCAGCCTAGCAAGTAAACTACGATCAAAATTCTCTCCCTCTCCCTCCTGTCCAGTAAATCTTAAAGCCTGTAAATCAGACCAGTTTCAAAAGGATGCATCAGAAGGATCCCATCTCGGAACAGCCTTGTAACTGCACCTCGTAAACCATAAAAAGCCTCATAAATAGAGTTCTCCTTGTGAGTACCAGAGACAGACTTGTATCTCTTCAGGCACTGCTGCAAACTGAAGCCAGGTCTTCCACATCATTAGTGGTTAAGTGGTCCATGCTTCTGAGTAAAAAGAGGGCACAAACATTACCTGCTACTTCTGTGCTTCAAAATACAAGGTTTGGGGGTATCTAAAGCAGAGGCTGAGTCAGAGCAGTAAAAGTTTAATATCTCAACTGCCAGGTCAGATACCCTTGACAGGAAATATATATAGATCACCTGTTTTCCTGGTCCTGATCAGACACAGACATCACAGAGCTGTTCTGCTTTTAAAAAGCACCACATACACATAAACAAGATTTTAGGTCCTAAGAACTGTAAAGTGTTGTATACGATAGATAATAAATAAAAAAATCCCATCCCTCCAAAGTTTTGTGGTCAAATAGAAGATTTAAGGATTTCAGTTTTGAATTATGGCACCGAAATCCCTATGGATGTTCCATTTCAGGAACAGATCAGGCTAAAAGCTGTTTGCCTAGCTGTGCAGAGGATCAGTCCCTTTTCCAAGGGAGAAGAGGAAAGTCAGATGCACACTTGAATATGACCAGGTGTCCAAATGACTAGCTGACATGGACATCATTTAGAATGATAGCAGTGCTGTGAAAAGACTGTTTATAATCCCATTACAAGATTTTAATAGAATGACTCACAGTTAATATACACCCAGGTGGTCTTCACAGACAGACGAGGTACTTCATCATACTACATGGTAACAAGAACTTTGATATACAAGGGCCTATTCTTCAAATGCAGAAAGCATTTCTGAGGAATCTGTTCAACTTCAAACCCAATGACTCTACCACTCAGACAGCAATTTATATTCACCTAATAACTAATCCAGTGCCTGCATAGGATATAATTGATAACTTTATTGCTTTATTATCCTGGAATATAATGACAAGCTTTATCAACATTTTTTCCCCTTCCTTCCTTCCTTTTTAAAAACTGAATTCTTCTTATGTGGAAGGCAAATAACAGCTATATTCTACTGTCAATCACAGATACTGTAATTTTATTAAATTTAAGGTAAGTAACAATCATACTTAAAGGCCATCATTTGGACTGTGCAAAGCGAGCTGCATTAGCCTGAAGACTAACTGCAGCAGCTGCGCTACGTGGAAGGCTACAGCAAAGTCAGTGCCAATACACCCGTACACCAGAGGAAGAGGGTTTTGCTTGCCAACTTGCTTTTCTGTTTGTTTGCTTTGGTATGCGAATGTAACATCCTCCAAAATTTGCTTGTTTAGCTTTATGAACACATACAAGTGTTCAACATCACATTAGACCGTGGATCAGCCCCAGTGCCAGTCCTGTGGGATGCAGCCATTGTGGAGCGTGACCAGGGCTGCGGCTGACCCAGCTAATGATCCCTCTTCTGAGGGAACAACTTTGCAAACGGCCCAGAGAGCCAGCTTACCAAATGATCTGCTCCGACTGTTAAAAATATGTCCCAACAGAGCTGATCGTTAAAATAGTGGGGTCAGTTGACCGCCAAAAAGATTACTGAACCTAAGTATTTACCCAGGGAATTCTCAGGTTATTAATTCATACGCGGCGCCTCAGGAGAGAAAGAACGTTTGTTTAGGCCAGAATTTGCAGACTGTGTCCTAGTTCAGGCACCAGTGCTATTTCAAAATGCTGGCCTTTATGCACTCAAATACGAAAGAGTAAGGAAGAGAATATTTAAGAGAAAACAACCAAACTTTGTATAGGACTATTTAAGATATAAATCTAGGAAGAGGGAGAAATTTGGCAAGCAAAACATATTTCTTGCTTCGCCTTCATCTTAACTGTCTGCAAAGATTTCACAGTCTAGAGAACAATATTAATGCACATGATACAGTTGATCTTGGAAATATTGATTACACACCAAAAGCATGACATTTGAAATCACAATTTCATTACATCCTGAAGTAACAGCAGTGTCATAGAGGGATATGTTTATTATTGTGAGACTAAGCCAGTTATCTCTGGAAAATGAGTTTACTCTATAACTCTTTCATGATACAGAAATAAGTCTTAGAAAGAGAACATAGCCCTTGCGGAAGCAATTGTGTACAACAACGACAAGAAATGCCATAACTGGTTCTTGAAAAGCTATCCCTAAGTTCATATTGAGTTCAATAAGCTTGAAAGGTTGTGAATGGCATGAGATGTTTTTTACAGTACTTCCCTGTAAGTATTAGCTTCGTCTGGTAAAAGAACTAGTCCGGCTGTTCTCAAACAAATCCTCCTGGGGAGGAGATGTCTTTGAGTCTTGTCTTCAATCTTTCAGATCTGGCAGGAAGGCCAAATCCTTGGTACATAAATAGTACAAAGTATGCCAGTCATTTGCCCTCCACATGTATTTTCAGTATGACACAGAACACTGTAAAAATTAAGGAAGAAGAAATAATAATAATAAAAAAAGAAAAAGCAACTGGAAATAGAGAGAGAGATTTGAACCAATTCACCTATTTAGTTCAAGTTTTTCCTAAAGGATCCAAGAAAGACAACTAGGAAAAGCATGCCCTTTGTGAACAGGTTTAAATTCACACACTGAATTTTGCATTTTCCACTGTACAAAGAGGGAGAAAGATCTCCCTTGGGCTAGATGATCTCTAAACCATGGCTAGCACTGTAGTGTCCTTGCACAAAAAGAGTATATGCAAATAAATCTTTTCCTAAACTAAAATGCAATGGCTTAAAAATCAGAATATATTATTTGTTTAAAATACAGCATGATTATTTCTGATATGTTACTGCTATTGATTTCTTAACCTAGACAAAACAAAACAAAACAAAAGTTCCTTAATAGATAGGTAGCTTATTAAATTTGAAAAGCACTTAATTATCAACTATTATTCTATTTATGGTACTCATGGGTCAACGTGACTCTTGAAATCTTGCTGAAGATCTTGAGAGCTGGTTTTAGTTAACTTAGTTAACTTAACCACCAAATAAACTGGATAAAACACTACAGCTGAAGCCAAAGAACCAAAACACATTACAGATTAAAAACTAATAAAATCAAAAAAAAAAAAATTACTGATGAAGTAACTGTCAAAATGTTTTTATTATGACAATAAAACCACAGAACATGTATTAGGCTTAACTGCCTTTTATGAATATTTGAGAGAGAGTGTCCTTTGAATACTGTAAAAAGAAAAAAAGCACCAAGAGCTGGCATCATAAAGGTGTGCCACAAACAGGTTGCAGTTAGGGACATTACTGCATATATTTCATAAATATAAATATACCATAATTTAGATGACTACAGAGTAATGTGGGCACATGAGCTAGGGTTTTAATGTTTGGTTTTAGAGGCCAGGGAGCTGCTGTCTCCTCAAGGACCAGATCGGCCCTCCAGAATCCAGGTTTCCAGCCAGAAAGCTTCCCATTGCTAAACAGGTCCTAATACCTAATACTTCACATTCACTGAAATCGACTAAAGCTAAGGCAACAAAACACAGCTTTGAGAGATTTTTCTAATTTTCCATCTGTGTAATGGAAGAAGGCAATTCTTGCTATAATTACAACATAAAAGGGGATAATAAGATTTCAGTCCTTTTGAATTCCTAACTGGAGACTCCACGCTGCAAAATGTGTAAGAAATGAAAAAAGAAAGCAAAGTACCTCAATAAGGGATAGCCTTGTTGAGATACTCTGGTTGATTTCCTCAATCTGCCTGTATCCCCTTCGATTTGTCATGATTGACCATTGGCCAAATGTGTGGATGGTCAGAACATGACTGAAGTAAAAACATGTAGCACAGTAGGAAGCAGAAATTGCATGGCATTAATTGCCTACACTGAAACATGAAAAAAAACCCACACCCAGATATAGGATGTTCCAGAAAGATTTTTTTCTCCTTCTTTAAACAAGGCACCATTTGGAGTCTTTTAGAGGACACTAGAGTTAGAGGATGTCAAGAATACTGAATTTTAACTTCAGCTTGGTTTTCCCAGGAAGGATTTAATGCCTTTAGGGCAACCAAGGGAAGTACAGGTATTACAAAGATTTATGACCAGAAACCAGTGAACTAGTTTGATTAACTCTCAAAAGAAAACTCTGAAGTGACCAACACAATGAAAATATCTATATAGTCATAACTGACTTTGATAAAATGGAGTGAAATTCTGGGTTTGCATTCATTACAGAGATATTTTTAAACAGGAAAATTAATAATATGTTGGAGATTAGAAAGAATGAGTTTGCATGTACATTGCTGTCTTTTCATCACAAAATTACTGAAAATTAAGATATTTACCCTGAATTTATATTACGGAAGTCACAATGTAACCCAATACAATGTGTGTTTTAGATGTTACTACTATACACATAAAACAAAGAGAATACTAGAAAAACTCTTTGTTATGAAACGGCATAGGTGGCCAATGCAGCATCAAGAAGGTGTGACCAAGTTCAGCTTGTGACACACTTCAATTCACCAAATCAGTTCAACCTACTGAATAAAAAATTCTTACAAAGT
This sequence comes from Cygnus olor, assembly GCF_009769625.2. Taxonomy (NCBI): domain Eukaryota; kingdom Metazoa; phylum Chordata; class Aves; order Anseriformes; family Anatidae; genus Cygnus; species Cygnus olor. The sequence continues at coordinate 165,896,849 of NC_049169.1, read as the reverse complement.
AGATGGCAAACATGAAAAATAATTTTTATCTTCTATTAATAATGACTAAATTCATCTGATCTCCATGGACAATGAGATAAAACTTTTTTGCTTGCTTAAACTGAGAAGATTACTAGTAATACAAGAACAGGCATTAATGTGAGAACTTCAGAGCTGGCCTCACATGTCCCTAATGCCTGAGACAGCTACAGGAGTGCCGCTGAGCTCCAGCAGTGTTTGGCTTCATCAATAGTTAACTCTCTCCTGACACCATCTGCTTACACCACAGTAAAAGAAGTGGTAAATGCTTAACAGGGAGGAAATCGATGACTGAGTATTTGGCAGCTACAATCACTACAGCGTTTATTTTTGGGTGATGAATCACCGCGTTTAACCCAGCCACACAGTGCTGGTATATTTGCCTTGCAGAAAACCTCTTTTCCAGACAGTACAGGCCTTAGGCAACAAACACCTTGCTTGGTAGGGCCGTGTCTTGAGACCATTTTGGACAAACATGAAAATCTGATGGTCCAATCGTTCCCCTGTACTCAGCTCCAGTGAGGCCGTACCTCGAGTGCTGTGTTCAGTTTTTGCCCCTCACTACAAGAAGGACATCAAGACCCTGGAACGCTGGTGAAGGGCCTGGAACACAAGTCCTATGAGGAGCGGCTGAGGGCACTGGGGTTGTTTAGTCTGGGGAAGAGGAGGCTCAGGGGAGACCTCATTGCTCTCTACAACTACCTGAAAGGAAGGTGTGGGGAGCTGGGGGTCGGCCTCTTCTCACAGGTAACTAGTGATAGGACTAGAGGGAATGGCCTCAAGTTGTGCCAGGGGAGGTTTAGGTTGGAAATGAGGAGACATTTATTCTCAGAAAGAGCAGTCAGGCATTGGAATGGGTTGCCCAGGGAAGTGGTAGAGTCACCATCCCTGGGAGGGTTCAAGGCAAGGTTGGACGTGGTGCTTAGGGACATGGTTTAGTGGGTGATATTGGTGGTACAGTGATGGTTGGACCAGATGATTTTGAGGGTCTTTTCTAACCTTAATGATTCTATGGCCCACGGTCATTTGCCAGCCACCCAACCAAACTATGAGAATATGGGACGACCTGTTTGTAGATCTCAAAGATACTGCGTGTAGTCAATAACAATCACCTTTTCCTTCAAAGACAGTCAAAATTATCCAAGATGGAGGATTCACTGCAGCCATGCAAGGTGTCAGTGACAGAGCCCAGAGCAAGAGCCGGATCTACTCCCTTGCAGCCCAGTTCCATTAAACTGATGTCACACCACCACAATAATTCTTCAACCTCTGTCAAAACTTTGAATGAATTTGCAAAAACTGGACACAACACTGGATAAGCAAAAACTGGAAAAACCCCTGACTAACCATTTTGATCTAGTCAGCTGAAGTATGTCTCTGATATCCCGCTCTCCCTTGGCAGCCTCACTGCAGGCTGCCCGGGACCAGGGCCAGCAGACGCACCCAAAGTCATCATGGGCTAGACATTTCACTCCGACTACCTTCAAAGCCCAAGATGACAGTGAGGTGAAGCAGCTTTGTTTGGAAATACGATGCGAGTGCTCTTTAACAGCGATGCAGATCGTCAATATTTATTTGTCCTTCTCCCCTTGCCTCTTATTCAGAATTTGGGAAGAGTTCAAGGTTTCTCACTCAGTTTCTGCTACTTCCCCCACTGTCACTCGATCACAGATTTCCACCACAGCAGCGCTCACAGTTACACATGGGTGAACAACTATTTTCTGTAGCGTATCAGCTATACCACAAATGATATCCCAATAAAACAACAACAGATCACTGACATTTTGCGTCAGCATTAAGAGCTGTGACAATGCCAACGAACACAGCCCACATGCTGCAAGGTGGCTTCTGGGTCAGAACAGTGCTTTTATATTTCCTTTTGCCATCCCAAAACAGGCATCTCCTAACTCAAATACCCACCTTAGCATTGCCTACAGTACCAACTCAGTTGTTAGATCCTTTTCATTTGGCCTTCAAATTGACATCAACAAGTGCCAAAGCTTTGATATAAGTTCAGCCCCCAAAATTTAACTGTCTATAATAATAGTCCGCAACAACTCCATTCATTTTGGGATGCATCAAAAATAGAGGAATAATAATAATAATTTACACAGAGATACACATGCAAACATATGAAGTATGAAATATAAATTATTCAAATGCAATATTTCTACATAATTTCATATATACATACAATCTGTATATATAATCACATTACATAATACTTTATGTATACATATAAAGATATATAACTAGAAAGACGTACTATAAAGACTTCATACATTTGTGAGATCAAGGACGTTCTTTGCACCACTGAGTTTCTAGTCACTGACATGCAGAACAGCTGAAAAATCAGCATAAGACATTGACTTCACTTCAGTATCTTTTTCTCTCTTTTTTTTTCCCCTTTGCCAACTCTTTACAAAAACTAAGAAAACAACATCATTTCTTCTCTTTTAGCCATTCAGTTCTTATTAAGATCCCCTCGACATCCTAATGAACACTTTAGTCTGAGAATTTCCAATTCATTTCTGCTTATTACAGTTGGTTTTACACCAGCACAACCCTAATACTGTCCCTTAAAAGATCAAAGGAAAGGAGAGAATTCTAATGAAATCAACTTTAATTCCATTAGATTTCAAGCTGTGCTTATGAATCTATTCCTTGGGGCCAATCACTAAAATGCCTCTTTCAGGTTTGGCTTTTTTTTTTTTTAAAGTATCTTTAGATACGCAGTAGCTCCTGACATAAGAATATTCAGCAATGAATGTTTTTATAGTGTATATATTATATATATTATATACATATATATATATGTATAAACATATATATATATATATATGTTTATATAGTGTATATATTGTGATGAGCAGTGCACAGAAACAGATGCCTAATATACACTGGGCATACACTTGTTGCTTCCAACTTGCAACCCCACAGTATGTAAATCTGATCTAAAGTCACAAAGCTATTTCTGCCCCTCATTTTCATTGTCTCCTCTAAAGCAGAACTGTAACTGATCATTTGTAATTCATGTATTATTTAAAGGCTATCACAGCAATGTGTCATATATGACTGTAAAAACAGTGATGTCTACCTGGAAATCTGTACTACAACTGTAAAAAATCTACATTTAAGCTCTTTTCTCATTTTTCAATTATTATACCCCACAGTAATAATTTTTTGTTTTTGAAAAAAATGAATAATATGACCTCCATGATGCTATCAAATGTGTTAATGCTTTTAGAGTGACTAATATGAAATCTTCACTTCAAAGACGTAATACAAGTCAGGTGTCCCACATTGCAAGCAATTGTTTCAGTAACCTAACACCACTTTCCACAATAAGAATTAAACAGTCAATATTCTCTTCCCTCATTTATTAGTTCAAGGTGGTTACAATTAATGTTTCAGCACAGTTATCTATTAAGAACTTGTAAGAAGACTCAGCAGTGTTGTATATACATTTATCTATATAGGAAGCTTAAGTAGCACAAGGAACTGAAATTTGCAGAAACTGTTTTGTAAGTTTACACATTGGGATAATCTTTGCAACAGGACATGCAGACCCAAGATGGGGGATTTCAGAAAGGATTCTCTCCCTGTTGTGAAAGATATTATTTCAAAATTTCCACAGAAACATTAAAACCCTTTTTAAACGCTATCAGGGTACCGCAACTAGTGTTGCTTGAAACACGTGCGCCCACACCAATGAAACTCCTTCAAATCCTTTGACACCGTGACTGAGGGTGCCTGACACCTTGCATCCTCAGCTACAAAGTCCCTGGAACAAAAAAGAGCAGGGGCAAGGCTACTGATGGAAATGTATTTATATATGTTAATTACTTAGCTGCACCTGTGACTATATACAAATCTTTAAAAGACCAATAGCTTAAAGACCTGATCTGCACACTTGGCTGGGCATCTAAATCCCTTCTGCTGAATTGGAAATCAGGGACCCAAGTGCTGTGGCGGGTCTGGAACACAGGCTGCTTCCTATAAAGCAGAGCTTTACCTTTAAATTCTGTCCATCTGTCTTTCTGCTACTTCCCTCTCCTTTACCACGTACTTCACCACTGCCGTTGTAAACCCAAAGGTGATCATTTCTCAAAACAACCTGTCAAACAACTGCTGCTATGCTTAGCTGGTTAATCAAATGCATCCCTTTTCAAACGTACATGCTGTTACTTTAACTGCCACTTCAAATTAGCAGCTCCGAAAATTCAGGTCCATTTGCAAACCACGGTCTGTCCCAATCCATTATCACATGACACTTGGTCAGCAAGCAGACTGTAAATTAACATTTCCATCTTCTGTTGTAGCCTTTTAGTCATAGTAATTACAATAAAATCTCTTTAATCAGCAGACTCATAAAACACCCAAGACGGATGTCTTTTATTTGAGGAAGACCTTGTGATGCACGTTATGTCACCAGCTGCAAGGGGAGAGCACCAGGGCTTGCTAAGGCAGCAGGCGAGGAGGCTTTCTCCCAGTGAGCAATGATTCGAGTTCCCTACCGATGTAGTGCTTTCTGCTGCCATTAGCTGAAACAAAGAAAGACAAGTCGAGTTTTCTCGTGCATTCCCAGTATATTTCAAGTTATTTTATTAAAATGATCCTACAAAATGTCTGCAGATCACCTACACTAAGAAAGATGTGCTGCTGTAATATCATTTCTACAGTGTTCAAGGCAGCCTTTTCAGCGGAGCTTATAATTAAAACTGCTTTTGATGGTGAAATTGGGCCTCTGCTGTTAATCAAAGGACCAAAGACACCCCTCAGCATGCATAATTCTGTACCTCTTTGTTTCAGAGAAATCTTGACAGGAAAATAATGGTTCCTTCCATTTCTTTCTTCTGTGTCAGTTAACCAGGGAAGGTTATTCTGCTTGAGTCTCCCAACTGCTACAGCATAAATTACTGGGGGGTAAAGAGTCGGAGACTCATACTTCCCAGGAAACGCTCTGCACGTGATTTGCACCGGGGATGAGTGAACTGACTTGGGCAACACAACATTTGCCAAAACCTCTGCACATGACCCAGACCAAACTCAGCGACCGTTTTAAGTTTGGGAAAATTTTAGTCAGGGGAAACCATCTGTCCCCGACACCAAGCCCCTTTCCCATTCTTCAGGTTTCCCCAAATATGATCTCATCTCAGATCCAGCTAACCACAAGCACAGCACTGCCAAGACTCTTCAAGGGCTTGCTAGACCTGAAAACACTTATTTTTTTCCAAAGCTTCTCTGTGGAAATGGGGTCTATGTTAGACAAATCTTCAAAGGTCACCAATTGCATTTATTTTCAGGGGAAATTCTTAGGTTTACAGGACACATCTGGGTTTCCAAATTATAGAACCAGTCTGTAGGGCACAAGAATTTGTGACAACAGAGGGGGAAAATTAAAAGGTACACAAAAAATAATGGGGAACATATATGCAAAGAGAAGAAATACGAGAAGCTTTATTCAGTTTCAGTCTTCAAGACCAAATAGTTGCTGATCCAGCTTTGCAGTGTTTTGATCCTGCCATTGATTTATTCCCCAGAGAAAGTAAAGAAGTTTAATCTTCAGACAAGTATTGAAATCACTGCAGCTAGAGGTAAAGGAAAAGAGTTCTCAAAAATAAACCATCTTGGTTTGCAAAAGCTTCTTATAATTGAAAATTTCCCTAATCATTCTTCTTAGAACACGCAACTTCAAGACAATAAATCCAGACCTTTCCTAAAGATGATCAAAATAACGGTGGTAGATGTCCTAGGGCAAACCCAACCATAAGTTAACTACACCTGTGCTGCTTCCTTGAGGTTACTGGCCAGACAGGCTCATAAAAGATACAGATATCCCCTCACCTTGGCTGTATCCCCCCCTTGGTTCCACGTGCTTCCCTTCTGCAGGACATTCATTATTCAAAGGGCTACGAAGCTGGTGAAGGGCCTGGAACACAAGTCCTCTGAGGAGCGGCTGAGGGAACTGGGGTTGTTTAGTCTGGAGAAGAGGAGGCTCAGGGAAGACCTCATTGCTCTCTACAACTACCTGAAAGGAAGGTGTGGGGAGCTGGGGGTCGGCCTCTTCTCACAGATAACTAGTGATAGGACTAGAGGGAATGGCCTCAAGTTGCACCAGGGAAGGTTTAGTTTGGAAATGAGGAGACATTTATTCTCAGAAAGAGCAGTCAGGCATTGGAACGGGTTGCCCACGGAGGTGGTAGAGTCACCATCCCTGGGGGGGGTTCAAGGCAAGGTTGGACGTGGTGCTTAGAGACATGGTTTAGTGGGTGACATTGGTGGTAGGGAAATGGTTGGACCAGATGACCTTGGAGGTCTTTTCCAACCTTAACAATCCTATGATTCTCCTCAGGAAAGCAGCCATTTTAAGAAAATGCCAACATGAATTTTCACATCAGTTTGCTCCTTTGTGTATTCCAGTGTTATTCAGAGAGAATGTGTCAGTAATTAACACAGGTTCATACATTCCTTCCTAACACATAATGTTGCCCAACTGGATACGGCCCTCAGCAAAGGCCTTAGGAACACTGGAAGCACAGCTCCCTAATGAAGTCATTTACTTTATGCAATGATTTAGAGGTCCTTCTGAAAGACGTACTGTCTTTATTATCTCAGTATCTCATTTCATGATATAGCTTATTTTCATTGGTTTTATATTTCCTCTATGCTACCCAGCTTGGTATTAAAACGCCAAGTGAAAAAGTTCCAGAAGTAACTGAAATATTTAATTTGTCTTGAGGAAATGTAATGAAGCTTCTGGAGAGCACATCATCAAAATCTTCCTACCAGGACCAGGTAAAAGCAGTCAGAGTAACAGCCATTTCTTTTTGGCTTGCAGTTGAAGACAGACTGGAGCTATACTCGCTGGAGATGCCACAGGAAGACATTTGGGGACACAATGATCAAAGAAGAAAGAGAACCTCAGATAAATAACAAGTATGACATTACCAGCAGCTAAATCCTATTCTAATCAAACATCATCATGTTGCTCTTACAGTGGACTCGAGGACACAGTAATACAAGATATCTCACAGGGCTTCATCTCATCTTATTTTTAGTTTTAAATTAGATAGCCTGATAAAGACGATGTCCCTAAAGGTCATTCCCACACACAAAACATTATCTCCTGCCACCCACAGAGATCATGGGGCACAGCCTTTCCATGCTCCACTTGGCACCCCATGTTAAAGAACACCATAATAAAAGCATCTTCTCAGCAACTCCCCACCCCTCCTCCTCAAACTACTTTCTCTTCCAGGATTACTGATTTATGCTGTTATACAACCCCTTCCAAAACTTACTTTGACTTTCTTCCCAGGCATGCTAGTCCAACCACTGGAACAGCAGGAGGGAGATTAAATGTGATACCAGAACGTCTCCTCCTTGGTCGAGAAGCCAATTTTTAAACTAGGAGCTGTTTCTAACCACTACCAACACTCTGTGAGCAAAAGGTTTTTATTTTGATCTCAGCTACAGTCAGAGCTAGGAAAAAGAACTATTATTTTGAAACTGAAAACTTTACAAAACGTTGAAGGACACATTCTTGATAGATTTTTTCATGCATAATCAAATGTTCTATCCGCAGGCATGGTCGGGGGTGAAGACAATAAATTTCCATAATTCAGTCAGAAAGTATACAATGTAAACACTGAAGATTTAACAGCAAATATCTTCAGATATGCCCTGAGTCCTGGTGGGTGCATCCAACTAAGTCTGTGCACCAAGAAGCCTAAAGCTTGTCTGAAAAGGCAAACCAAACCAAACCAAACCAAATAAAATAAAATAAAATAAATTATCCTTGTTGTTTGGTTTCTCATAACTTTTTTATGTTAAAGGTGCTGTGTAAAAAAGGGGAGCGAAAATGTTTCTGTAGCAATATATGCAAGAGTGTAGAAAAAACACTTTTTTTAAAAAAGAGTGCATTAAAAAACAAGCAAACAACCACCACCAACAAAAAAACATGAATCGCATATCCTCCATACACAGCAACAAGCAGAGTTTCTTTCAAAAAAAAAGAAGTGTCATGTCATGCGCTCCTCAGATTCATTCTTTCAGTGTTTCACTCCCCTGCCATTTATTTATGTGGGATCTCTGTAAGTGAAACGTTTCACTTCACTTGATTCAGTATTTTTCTAATACCTTCCATTAGGCAACGTCCTTTATTACTGTTAAACTAGAAGTTCAGCAAAGTAAGGCCACAGTCCTGCAGGCAGATACACCTGAGTTTTGACACTCAGACCCCGTTCCTTAGAAAGTTGGCATCCTTGCAAAAACTGGATCACGTACACAGACAGCATTTTACAGCAAAGCCTGCTGATGTGTTATCACCCTCCCCTCATCTCCCCATATCTCGTTAAAAATTGCATTTTTCCGGCACGCTGGTCACTGTTCAGGCACTTTCAACTCTGATCCTTTGCAGACTAAGCCTGTATTTTCATTTCAAAGTCCTTTTCACTACTGCTTTCCAGCAGTAATAAACAGAGTTTTTCCAGGTAAAAGCTGTCTTGCTGCTTGACACTGTTCAGAAGTGTAGTACAATGACTGCTACAGGAAAATATCTTAAAATCAGGCTAGTCTCCAACAGACTTTGAAACTATCTGAACTTTTAAATGTTCATTTTCTCTGTGTCACTTGAAGCCTGGCAGTTACCTTAACTGACCCAGTGGAAGGAGAACACCGAGCAGCATCTCTCTGCGTGCAGCCAGGGCTGAGGGAGTGCAGAACAGCAGGGGCAGGACGAGGCGCTCACAAGTGTGGGTTTTGAGCTACAAGTGGTGACCACATCACTTTAACAAGCTAAAACAAAACAGCAGACCGCAGTCTGGTGAAAGGTGATGCCTTTCAGCATTTTTGTTTCCAAAGACTATTTAAGAAGAGACTTAAGTGTCCACAGACATGTCCCAGGCTCCCCAGTCTACTCCAGACCTTTTCCAGCAGGAACATGGCAGCACATTCAGAACTCCTACAGAACTGGAAATGCCAACTCCACACTGACCTAAACAAGTACAGCATGTACCTCATGCCACCCCTCCCCCCTTTTTTTTTTTTAAACTAGAATTAAGACTGTTACTAGGGAAGACCTCTTACCTACCAACAGGACATTAAAAATAATAGTATTTCCCTAACACCCATGAAATACAACCAAGTGAGCAATACAACAGGTGGTCTTACATTGAAATGTCTTGCTTTGGTCATGTACAGGTTCAGGACATCATGATCCTTCAGAAAAGCTTTCCTGCACCTTTTCCACCTTACAGCGGGTAGGTATGGCAAGTCTAAATTAATACAGAGTCAGCTGTTCTTCTGCTGAAGAATACTTGGAAAATAAGCCAGTAATACCCTCAAAAACAAATATGCTTTTGCACTGGTTAATCCACTGGAAAAACAATTCAGGGTTTCTTTTTCTTTCTTTTTTTTTTTTTTTTTTTGTAGCGGAGGGGTAGTTGCAAATGTGAACAACATCTCCAACAATGGGGTCGTGTCCTACAACAGTTTTCTACATTCCAACGCAGTACAAATCTAAAGTCCTATTATGAATACAGTTAAAGGAGGAAGGACTGTAGGTTTGCATGGCTTTACTCATCTCACCTGAAGATGCCAGAGATTACAGCAGCACCAGTCAGTTACTCATGCTGGCATAAAGCACAGAGACTGAGGCAGGTGTCTCCTTCCCTCTCCATCTAATTGATAAGAAAAGTTCCTGAGGAAAAATGAGAATATGACTCAACACCTATGCAATTAATGAAGAGTATTCTACATGAGACACGGTTAAAAAGCGTCATTTAAGTGTTAAAAAGCTTATCATTTAACGTGGAGGCTGGCCAGCCTTGAACAGTTATCTCAGGATCTCTCTTCTCTCCTAGCTAGAACTGAGCAACCACCACTGTCTGACTGAAACAAAACCAAGCCCCCACGAATCTTCATGTGGCTACTACGCTTGTTACCAAAAATACTTGTAAGGCTCAGACAAAATTAGTGAAATAAAAGGCACAGAACAGCCCCAACTGTTTGCAAGGCTGCTGCCTTGCTCCTCCTCTCAGCTTATTTTCTCTTCTCCCCACAGATACTAAACCAGATATAGTTGGGGATTAACTTTATAAACAGTGTCTGCTGTCAGTGGCACTTTTCCATGTGTTATTTACAGTTTTGACTATGAATCAATGAATCCAAAACCTCACTGTCTGCTGTTTTGGATTTTGGAGGGCTCACAACAAACACAAACATGCCGTGCATCATAACCAAAGCTCACTGCCACCAGCCTTACTCGCACCGAGCTACACCTCACTCTCCAATCTCTGTGCTAAAATTGTATATTGCTGCTTACCTCTGTGTGTCACCTGAGTGCTTTCCATATAAAACTGACAGCAATAGGGAATTTCCTTAGCAGGCTCCATCAACTATCTTCATATTATGGAAAATGTCTGCTTGAGGTAGTGGTCTGTGAGAAAACTTAGTGTGCTAGAGGATTTGGGGGATGTTTAGTGTGCTTAAGACATTAAGTGTAAAGTCTACATTGAGCCATTCCTTCCCTGGTGAACAGGTCTTCTCTAGGAGAGGCTAAAATGATGGGGAAAAAAAATAAAAGAATGAAAGAAAGAAAGCTAAAACACTCACTCAATTGCATCCAGCTCCTATCTGCCTTCTGTCTTTCTGATTTACATAAAACGCTGTAGTCAGCACTGCTTAATTTTTGTCAAGCTTTGGATATTGGCAAAGTTTTGCAGAGACAGGCTAGCAATAAATTAAAGGTTTATTTGCTCATCTCTTGAGGTACACAGAGGCATCCCTCCAATTTTATCAGACTCTCCATTATTAGGCCAGTGTACCCTTGTTCGTGTCTCTGCAGCAGAGATCATATACCATACAGTAAGGCACAAAATGCCTCACTATCAATATTAACAGAAAAGCACTGTTCCATATTATTGATGCAAGTTATTATCAAAAAATTATTTTACAAATCTATTTGCCACAGTTCTCCTCCACTCTTATTTGCTGTTTATCTAGCTGCCGAAATCACTGAATTTAAAATGCAGAAGTGAACCTTACAATGAATATCAACTAACATCTTCTGACTGAACCACAATTTAAAATGTCACTTCCAGGCAAACAAGTGAGCAAAACTCATAAGGGCATAATTTATTAAAGCTGTAAAATGGACTGCTATTTTTTTTCCTCTAGTAATGACAGAACTGGCCCCTAATCAGATGTGCATGCACTACAGGGAGTAACATGATCACCCTAATTCTGCCAGCTGATTCAGGTTTTTTGTTTGTCTCAGTTCTTAACCGAAACCCATGCAAAACATTAAAGAAACATGTGCTATAGTAATGATGACAGACTACATCCTCAAACATATTCAAAGGATATCCCGTCCCACAAAACAAAGAAAATCACCTTTGTAGAAGGCCATAGCATTAGAGAAACGTAAGGCTGCATGTGACAGTGAGGTAGAAACTAATTAACGTTGTCCTAAAAACCAAACCAGATAGCTTTAGAGAGGTTTGTTCAATTTATTGTTAAACCTTTTAGAACTCATGTTTTACAACTTCAGGAGGCAGCCTGTTAGGGTGCTTGGCTATCATTAAAGTTACAAAGCTTTTTCTTTGAAAACTAAACCTTTTTTACAATTCAGGATGGAATTGGAAATTTCTTCCAGTTTCTTCTCACCATAGCCTCAGAGAATATGAAGAACAAATGTTTATCATGCAATCTATACACAATCTTTTCAAGAATTTGAAAATTTTCATTTTTTTCTCCTTTCAAGCCAAAACAATGCTTCTTTTTCTATACAGTTATTTCATGTTAAGCATTTATTAACTCAATTTTCCACTCTAAAATTATTTGTCACTTTTCTGTATTGATCTTCCTCTAACAGAGCCTGGATCTCACTTCCACTTCGCTGATTTTAATCCAGTCTTCTAAAGTCCTTGCAGTCCAGTTCAAAATGTACAAGGTTTGCTTAGTCTCAAGAAGAGGAGGCTCAGGGAGACCTTATCAATGTGTATAAAAATAACCTGCTCTTAGGGAGTACAGAAGATGGAGCCAGACCATTCTCAGTGAAGTATCCACTGAAGAGATAAGAAGCAATGGCACAACACAGAAAATCTCATTGACATATATGAGAAAAACTTGTGCACTGTGAGGGTGTTCGAACACTGGACCACATTACATTGCCCAAAGAAGTTGTGGAGCCTCCATGCTTGGAGATGTTCAAACCTCAACTGGTCTGTCAACCTCAGCCTGCTCTGGGAGACCCTGCTTGAGCAGGGGGTTGGACCATTTAGTTATGCATTTGAGCATCTTTCACAATACCTGATTTGGTTGACTGGTCTGCAATTTCAAGATCTTCCTTCTCTCTCCATTTTAAGAGCATATTCTCTATGCACCCTCTTATGGGATCTCTCCTGTCCTTCATGATTTTTACATGGTAATTGTTATGGATTCAAAACTACTTCAATTAGTTGCTCTGGGTAGCCCAGAATAAACTCCACCTTATGCCTACTAACCTGAATGCGTCTAACTTACAAAAATGTTCTTTAACCTGTTCTCCCCCTTTTCTGCCCTGTGTTCCTGCCACGTTTCTGGTAGCTTCAACCATGCTAAGCGTTTGATTCCAATTAACCTTCTTCATAAAGACAGAAGCAAGAAAGGTTAACCCATATTCCAACTTTTTGTGTCATCCTTTTTTTTTTTTATCTTCTCCTTTAGATAAGTCTTATAGTTCCCTTTGTCTCCCTCTACTTACAGAAGACCTTTGCTATTCAGAAAGCTTTCTTTTAATGTTACCTCCCTTACTATGTGTAGCTCAGCATTTTTTAATTTGTCCAGCATGCGTTTCATCTTCTTTTATCTTTAATAGTTATCGTGCTGAAAGAGTTTGAAAACATTTCTCCCTAATGCCCCCCATACCATTGCTCAGATACTTCACTCTTATTAGCCAACAGTCTCAAATTAAGTCTCAGCTTACCTGCAGAGAGAAACCACTAAATGATCTCAGGTTTTTCATATTCTTTTGTAACTGTATTTCAAAGCTATGCTAAACAAATCAGTCAGAGAGCATCAGCCAAGCAGTCCACCCACGTTCACAACCTTTCTTTACCTAATGATAATTACAGATTGTACTACAGACAGCCTTTAATAAACAGCATCAAGTTTAGAAGGAAGACATCTGTAGGGACCCTTCTGTTGCCATGGAAATATCTGCAGGCCAAGCTGTCTTTAGCTCTACACATTACCTCCACATTAACCTATTATTATGCTTTTCTTTGGGTATTAGTACAAATTATGGACTAACTCACCCCATTCGGATTATTATAAACAATATTACATCTGACTCTGAGGAATTCCAAATAACAAGGAGTCACAAACGCCACAGAAAAGGGTAACTTCCTTTGCCTCCAGGCAAACTGAATACTTGCCTGATGTTGTACAGGATTTATTTTTGCAAGGTCCTCCTGAACATTTTCAGCTTCCACTGACAACCGGGGGAAGTCAGGGCGAGGCAGCAAGGAGTTGAGCTCTACAACCAGCAAGGCAGTTTTGGAAAGCCAGTGAGTAGCTCACAACTAAATCTCTTTCATGTTGCTGTAACAGTTTGTATGAAACTTAAGTCATGTCAGTTCAAAACATTAAATAGTTGATTACTTTTTATGACTACCTAATTAAAGCAGTAATAGTCATGAATGCAATAAACAACAATAAATGACCTTGAACTTAGATGCTATAGGGACAGGCACTATAAACGTGTACAAAAGACAGACTCTCTCACATAGAGGACCTTTCGTCAAGAAGGACCCCCAAAAATTTTGCAACTATACACACATAACACCACTGAAATGTGGTCACTCCAAGGGTAGAAGGCATTAGGAGACTTGCAAACAGCATATAGCACAACAGTGAGATCTTTAACACCCATGGAGCATAAACAGGATCTCAGTTTTTAAGATCTCATCCAAAAGACACCCACACAGACAAGTGCACGGTATTCAATTTACTTATTTCATATAAATGAAGGAAGAAATTAACCTCTGCTGAGACATGAACCGTTGGTCTCAAGAAGGGTGAGGGTTCCAAGCTTGAAAATTAGATTTTTCATAATTAACTATGACATTTTGACTGCTTCTCCAAAATTAAATAGGACATAATTGAAGACGTTCCTTACTTTGATGATATTTCATATTGTCAATAACTTTTAAACAGAAAATCAATCAGAAGAGTTTTCCCTAGTGGCTTGAATTGCGACACTGAATTTTTTCAACAAATATTTAATCACAGACTTTCTAAGACTGATGTCCAATGAAATACAGGCAACATCTTAAGCAGGAATCGAATGACATAATAGAAAACCTGTGAAAAATAGATACGAAAAGAAAAAGGAAATAAAAGACACAGCTGCGGTGCTTACCTAATATGAACAGTATTTGCTAGTGAAAATGCTGCTAGTGGAGTTTCTCAGAAAAAGAAAATAATAACAAAATTATTTTCTACATAACTTTTTTCTGTATTTTTCTAATACTTTATATGTTTGCAAAATGAACATAAAAATTGTCCAGAGTGTGACGAGTGATTTAGGATCTATTTTTGAACTGCAGACTCAAAAGAAAAGTTCACAGAAATCCTCCCGTAGACCCCAGAAAATACGCAGTTATTGCTCAGAAGTAACATTATGCTCAGTCAACAGTTTAAAACACCTATTTTCATCATAAAAGCTAAGCTCTCTCTCCTTTTCCTTACTTTTGATCTCTATTTAATTTCTGCTTGATCTTATCCACTCCAACCAAAAAATCACTCCTTCAAATAAGCATAAGGATGTTGTTTTATGCACACTGTAAAATTAGAACAGGCTCACAGGAGGAAAATCTTCACATAATAACAAGCAGCCGTGCTACCATCAGCGCCAGACACACAGCACCACAGCCAAGGAATTAACTCATCACCTCGGTCTTTCTAGCCACGAGAGGCATGTGTATTACACCACAATCCCAAGGTCAGCACAAACTGACACCAAACCTCGTCACTCTGGAAACAGCAATCCCACCGCTCTCTTGCCCCCAACTTGCCTCCTCCCTTATGGTGCTGCAGGGACTAGAATGGGGGCACCAGGGAACTGGCAGGTTGGAAATAGCCTCTTCCCCTCGAAAAAGGATTCATTTTTATCTTGTTTCAGCTCTGATGTTGTAGAAGTACTCCTGCTGGTGAAGGGGAAGGAGGTTGAGGCAAATCCCATGCAGCCAAGACGACAAGGTAGTAGGATGCTGTGTACTGGCAGCAAAAGTGACCATGAAATGAAGTGGGAGTCCCAGCGGTCAGTCCCAGAATCACAGAATGGCTTGGGTTGGAAGGGACCTTAAAGACCACCCAGTTCCAACCCCCTGCCATGGGCAGGGCCACCTCCCACCAGACCAGGTTGCCCAAAGCCCCATCCAGCCTGGTCCTGTATAACGAGCTCACATTCGGTGCTGCCTTCTTCTGTAAGATTCCGCTGGGATCTGTGGGACCACGCACAGATAACTCTGTCTTCCCACTGTCCGAAAAACTGTGTGTTTAAATTTCATGATCACCTACTAATATTTGTGCAAAACTCTCCATTTGTTCCATGCTCATGATAAATGGCCATTGGTGAAGGAGCCAACAGGTCATGTTTGTTATTTCGCTATCGCTGATGACTGCTTGATGCTCTGTTTCATTTGGAAGATGCCACTCAGCCACTTTAAGTAAAGCTTTCTCATTAAATTAAAGCTTTCTCATTCATGTCCTGTAAGACACCATTGGAGTTCAAGGTTTCCAGAACTCCCCATTGCTGTACAGACCCAAGAGCGCAGCCTCAACACTGTATGAAGTTGGGACCTGGTGGCACAGCGGATGCACTACCTTGGTGACTCCACAAGTGAAGTTTTTGTCCCCAGCAGGGCACAGGAGATCTGCACTATTTGTCCTGCCAGCCTTTGGCTCTGGAAATCCTCCAACAGGTGGAGGTGCCACGGGGATGAGGCTTCATGGGTGTGAAAACTCCCGCCAAACTGATCGGCCCCCCAGTCAGCATTATTGATTAAAGCGCACCAGGGAATAATGCCAGTGATCAACCACAGACGGAAGTAAAGGAGGAGGATGGAGACAGATACTGCACATCCTCCTCCACACTTCAGAAGCTGAAGAAGTTAAACAACTGAATAGTAATGGAAAGTCAATCACAAAGCTTAATTTAAGCTGTGTTAAATACAAATGATGCCTGATGAACAGCAGACAACACGCAGTTCAGTAATATTATTTTTTAATTAACAAGGAAAATCAAAGATATCTGCAGATCCTAAGTTCAATCCAGTTCCAATTAAGACCAGTGAGATAATGACAAGCAATCTAGCTGCATTTAGCTGCACAGCAAATGATCTCTGGTAGCATTACTAGCTTCACAGACAACCTATTTGCCAAAAACAATGCACCTATTTAAAGAAAACCCACTAGCACTTTCCATATATAAAATATACATTCATCTGATTTATGAGACTATTTTAAATTTCAAAGTAGGCACAGAAAATAATTTTTGAAACAATAACCTTTCCAACTGACCAAACGCTGAAGCAATGAAGAAGTGGAAGTAGGTAAGAGCCAAAGCAAGACCTATCAAGAGAATGCCATTTCCTAGGCTCCGTGTTCAACAGCTTCGTGCTGGAGAAGAACTTGCTACTTGACATACAGCAGTAGCACAAGTGAGAAGGCTGATGCTAATTAAATCAAGAGATTGCCACAAAAGGTCATGTTATTTAATACACAATATTCTTGGGCCTTTAAAGAACACTTAACATATGGCACTTTCATTTTTTAAGTCAAATTTAATAGACTTTTCTTATATTCTTTGTATTAGATCTCTGTTTATGAAGACTTGCGGAAAGAACATGCAATACAAGGCAGTAACACAAAATGCATAGGGGAAAACTAACCTATGTCAAGCATACACAATGCCAGCACATAAACTAATCACACATGCATACATAGCTGTCCTGGTGATAATGGGTTATATTAGAGTAGTTTCTGCTGGGAAACAAAGCTTAAAAAAGCTTTAAAAATTATTTTATTGATTTTTTTTATTTTAATAAAATACCAGATTATGCAGTAAGATGTGCAACATTTCTTTAAGTGCTGCATAGAAGATAGACATGGGCAAAGCGGTGAAAAGACTTCATATTTTTCAGGAATTAACTTCACTTACATTAAGGACTTGGATTAAATTGTCCCCCTTTTTAGGCAGGAGGCCAGGGGGGGTTTAGGTAACATTTCTGTTTTAAGCCAACCACAACTTAAAGCACGAAAACTTGTAAATCTATATTTAAATCTGTATTTTATATGACATCACTAATGTCACAAGAGACCTTGAAACTACCGTGGACACTTGTCTGAAAACATCAGCTCAACAAGGTTCGGACATTCTCTGACCATCTGTGCTGGTCATCCATTCACCCTTACACAGTGGAGAAAAATCACGGTGCCAGCAGATAATTTGTTTTGCCTGTCTTAGCAAGGCAAGGTGATTCGCTCAGACACTGCTAACAGTTAAATACCCAACTTACTGAAGAAGAATCCCACATCCATTATTTATAAAGGTATTGGGAGCGCTGAAAAAAAATGCAAAAGGCTATAAGGATGATCGCAAAAGTGAACATTCAAAGATACAGAACGTAGATGATATATTTTGGTTTCAGCAAAAGATGAAGTCCTATGATAAACATCTTAATCCTGATTGAGATCAAAACTGTCCTAAACAAAGCAAGAACAAGTGCAATTAGCAGACAGTAGCCATAAAGCATGTGAAAATAAGTAGTCTTTCATGCAACAGTTATCACCACTTTGCCACAGGTATTCAGGAGATCAAGAAGTACAAAAGAGTTTAAAAAATGGATTAAACAGTTTCACAGGGGAGGGTTCATTAGTGGTTATTAAATGCAAAGGTTAATAACCTTTACTGTACAGCAATGTGATTAACATCGCCTGAAAACAGCTGACTGATAGAAGAGATGTCTGAAGAAGAGCTGCACGACATAGACCTTCTTCATCTTCCCTGTTTTCCTCACCTGTTGGAGACCGTGTTGGAGCGTGTGGCCAAATGTGCCTTTGGCTTGACTCGCCATGGTGGTTATGGGACTTGTGAGTAAGTCAGCCAGCTCTATGCAGGCAGATGTAAACCATTAACTGTTTTAATGCACAGTATGTTTCACTGCATACCCATGTAACAACAGGTTTGTTTGTTTGTTAACTGTCAATTTAGGCCTTTTTGTGGATTTTAGCACTCAAAATATCAAGCCTGGTACTCATTCAGATGCCATTTGGATACAGATCTAACCAACAGCTTGTAAAGCATTTACTTGGTTATGTTCCCCCGTAACAAAACCATGCAGGTCACAATTTGAGATAAGTACGAAATGAAGGATCAGTTTCTTCCTTCAGTACAAGTCTGTATTTCTCCCCAACTAGAGCAAACTTGCAGCATTGGGAGGGCAGGGCTCACATCGCTCAGCTTCCAGGGGTTGAAGGCTTTCCAAGGCTTTTCCTAGGGCTTGGGATTCAATAGATAACACACAGTAACAACAGTTTGGCAGGCCAAGGTATTCCCTAAGTCTCACCCATTCACCCACACTGCCTCCCAGTGAGGCTATTCCGCACCCTGCTGTTGAAGTTACCCAGGGCATCTGACAGGGTTTAAAGATCTACAGAACATTAAATCAGGGGCTGGAGTATTAAAGACAAGAACTGTACTTGGATTTAAGAATTGTAGTGAAATACACAGCATCAGTATTTAGGTTTTGAGCACATTTCTGTTCTTCAGTGGCAGAAACTTGACACGGGGTCAACACAACACAGTAAAGATGAGACTACATGTACTGGACATTGAGCTAATTCTTCCTGTTAGACTCACAAAGTTCACTGAACATCATCTACTGCAGCATTCATCTTATCCCCACACCTCCCCAACTCCACCCCCCCCCCCCCCCCCCAAAAAAAAAAATAATAGAAAAAGAAGATCAACTAAACGAATACCTAGATTTTGCAAAAGGCACAAACTCCTTGTTCTTATCAGGGCGCAGTGGAAGCAACTGTTTTCCATCTATGAATTCTTTACTGACTTACAAGCTGGTTAGCCTAGATAAACTCTCATCCATACATTCTTCCCTGACAACTGAACTCAGATAAGGTTCTCCAGCTCCAACCTGACCAGATTAAGATGTTCAGGGCATTCGTGACAAGAGTGCCTTCCTTGGCCCAGCAGAGCCCAACCTTATTTTTCCTCTGTCCCGCCGAGCTTGTAAGAGTGATGAGAAGTTCTTTTACTTCCTCAAGGTCAGGCTTGAAGCAATGAGTAACAGTGAACTATATGATTTACGTGGGAGAAGACACACTCCGAATTCAAAATTAAACTGAGTCTTTAGCTGAAGCCAGACCATAATGAATATATTTATCTGTAGCTCATATGAAGAGTGTTTTTTTGAAAGCTTCAGTTTAGGCTCTTTTTCCCTAGAGCAAACTGATAAGTGAATTTTAAGAAATGTCTATAGATATACACCAACATGCTACAGATAAACAAAACACCGAGAAGAAGAAATGCATAAAGGGAAGAATCTTGCACTGAAGCTCAGATTTAAAACCCTGGACATTGGATTAAAGGTTCAAAACCTTTATGTTGTACGAAACAGGAACACTCATCAACCAGTACTTGTATTATTCACATTGATCACTGATTTCTAAAAGCTGATTTGATCAAGTACCTCCTGCTATTAGCTGATGACCTTCATTTTTAAGCCATTCTACAGGCACAGGGCTCTGTCGAAGGTAAAACATTGCCACTTCATGTTCAGCACATCATTTCCAGGTTATTAGGCTTCTCATAAAAAAATGGGAAGCTTGTTCATTTCAAGATCTTTCCTTGGGATACATGTCAAGATTACAGTAACACTGTAGTATAACTCATTAATAATGTGAAAAAGAAAATAATCCTATGACCACACACCAAACAAAACTATGTCTTGGGTTGTATCTTGAGCTTGAGCTGTTGAGTCTCCCATTGTTCCTGCAGGCAGCAGTAATAGCTGGTTTGTTACACGCAGAAAGAGAGAGAACATATTGCGTGGAGTTTGATTTTCCTTCAGGTCTGTAAGGAAAGGGATCAGACTTTGTGTTTCTTTGGTGTAAACTTGCAAGTCATGTGCCTAGGGGCTTTGCTGTCAGTTTTTATATGAGCAAGCACAAGTCAGAAGGAGATACTATTCCCACTTACAGCATCTCACTAACTCTCAGATGAATATGACCTACCTATGGAATATACTGGAGAAGAAAACATGATGTAGGTTAGGTTTCCCTCCTTGAAATCACTATCTTTGAAACTAAATGAAACAAACCAAAAAAAAAAAAAAAAAATACACTGTTCAGAGTGCCTTGGCTCCCAGAAATGTCTAGGTATAATCAGCAGGGCATCAAAATGAATAAAGATACCCTCACACCATTGTTTTTGCTCAGTCATGCCAGGACAATCTTACTGTTTCATGTGAGATAATGATGCAATAAATCTTAACAGATCTGTGCCACTGCACTTTTTTTTTTTTGCATGACATGCTCCAAGATTCCTAGCATACAGATACATCGCCCTCATAAAGAAAAGCCTTGATCCTACAAGTCCTTGTGCAGCTCAAAAGGTTGATGTACTCCATTACCAGAAACAGCAGAGGCTACACACAGGCGCTATTAAGGACAAGCCTTGAACAAAGCTCTCCACTATCTTTGAAAACTGCCATTCCTTTGCATGTACAATCCCTCATGCTCAGAAAAACAGCCTTAAAAAACACCCCCTGAAAAACAGCAGCAAACTGTATGGCTGCATGGAAAGCTCTGCATCATCCTAACAAGGACGGACTGCACTGCTGTGCAGTTCTGTTGTTTCATGTAGCGTAGCTTAGCAGTCCTTTATTCAAGACACCTGCCTCGTTCATCCTTTCAGCACCTGCAAAGTGCGTGATGATGCCTAAAGTACACGTTTTGTCTATGTGACATGACTACAAGCACAACCCATGAGTTACGGTTGCACGGATGCAACCAACAGCTTATCGCCTCTCTTCCTCTTCCCTGCACACCCCTTCAGCTTCACGTCTGCTCTGGCATTTGACTGACTCCTCAGAAAGCCAAAATTACTGCCATTTCTTTTACCCCAGCCTGCTTTTAGGCCAGACTGGCAAGCTGACCCAGCTCCCTGACGGGTCCCATCAGTGCCAGTGTCAGCTCAGAGACAGCAGTGGAGGAGTTGGGGAAGGGGAGAGGATGGGGAGAGCAAAGGAGTAAGACAACCTCTTCCAAAATGTGGTGCTCAGTGCCTAACCTGGCTTCCACTACAACCAATGGTAAAATTTTTACTACAAGCAATATTAAATTTTGTTAAGATTGCCCTTCTTCCAGCGCATTTCTAGAGAAGCCATTACATTCTTTTATTAAGCCTGTTTGCTAACACAGTGTGTTACACTGCCAGAAAAAGCAGAGACCATCATTTAGAAGAACAGCACAGACAGGTGGAAGAACCTTGTTAGCTGTTGCCATGAGGTTTGCATATCTGTAAAAGAAACAAGAGAAGGAGCGGGGCAGCTGAGAGAAAGCTGCAGAGGAGCACAACCCCCATGCACGTCATTTATCTGGAGGTGCTCCCTCCTCACTGACTTTTTTTTCCCTCCTCTTTTTCTAGCCAGAAGGTTTTACAGAGCTACAGACTAAATGCAAATAGCACATGTTCAACTTCTATGACTCTTGACTAATCAGGGTTTAGAAATAAGTACTTGTAAGAAACACCAGTGCTAAAATCCTCCTCCTCAGCATTTCACATTGTGTTAGATGAGCCAAGAAAGACAAAAAGAAAACATGCTGGTCAGTTATTTAAAGGGAAGACTCAAAATAGTTACTAAGGAAGGCAGAGTTGTGAAATCCTCATCTGGTTTTCTCAGCCGCTCCACAAATAATCCACATAGGGTTCACGTCAGCCTGTGGCTGCTGGTTTGGTACCAGCACCCATGGCTGTGCCGCGCACGAACACTTCCCAGGTTAGCAGATGTGCACAGCAGGACCTG
Organism: Cygnus olor; assembly: GCF_009769625.2. Classification (NCBI taxonomy): domain Eukaryota; kingdom Metazoa; phylum Chordata; class Aves; order Anseriformes; family Anatidae; genus Cygnus; species Cygnus olor. Next base: position 165,874,737 of record NC_049169.1, on the reverse strand, counting down.
GTAAAGGACTGCAGAAAGCTCCAACAGAGATGTTCCCAGAGCAGGCTTTCACAGGGGGAATGGAGAAGGTCAATTACTGAAGATACAACCTCTCCTTTTTTTTACAGGGTGTAGCTTTCTCTTAAAATTCCCACTCAGCAGTTACTCATTACCTGTTTTCTCCTGTTAGAGAAATTATTCTGTTGACATGGCAACAAATTCCCACCCTGAATTTCTGTCCCTGTGCCTCCTTTCAGCTCCTGAGGATGGCGAATATCAACCAATCCTTCTCTAACCTTTCATGCTATTACTGTCTATACCCTATCCCTTCACATGGGCTTCTAATTAAATTGCATCTGGCATCCATAGGTGCACATGGTCATCATGTTTTCTGGCAAACAACTCCAACAGCAGAGCTGGGAACTGAGCTGCAGTTCAGGAACGTGCTCACATTAAGAAGCTATGCCTCAACATACAGGGAAAGTGGTCAGTGTTCAGTTATCAAGCTATGTCATGCACCTTTTCAGATATAAAATTATGACTCAGGAGAAAAATATAGCACACAATGGCAGCCAGAAGGGTCACCTGTACCCTGGTGTGCATTAAGCACAGCACTGCTAGCTGGTTGAGGGAAGGGATTGTGCTCTGCTCTTCGCTGGTGCAGCCTCACCTTGAGCACTGTGTACGGTTTGGGATGACACAGCATAAGAAAGACATAAAACTATCAGAAAGTGTCCAAAGGAGGGCTACAAAGATGGTGAAGGGCCTAGGGGGCAAGACGTGTGAGGAGCAGCTTGAGGTCCCTTGGTTTGTTCAGCCCAGAGCAGAGCAGGCTGAGGGGAGGCCTCATGGCGGCCTGCAGCTCCCTCACGAGGGGAGCGGAGGGGCAGGCGCTGAGCTCTGCTCTCTGGGGACAGCGACAGGACCCGAGGGAACGGCATGGAGCTGGGACAGGGGAGGGTCAGGCTGGGTGTTAGGGAAAGGTTCTGCACCCAGAGGGTGGTCGGGTACTGGGACAGGCTCCCCAGAGCAGTGGTCACCACACCGAGGCTGCTGGAGTTCCAGAAGCGTTTGGACAACGCTTTCAGACATACAGTCTGATTTTTGGGTGGTCCCGTGTGGAGCCAAGAGTTGGACGTGATCAATGATCTTTGCGGGTCCCTTCCAACTCAGGATATTCAATGTATTTATGTTATTTTTTCCCTTTAAAATGAGCAAGGAAAATCCATCTACTGATACTGCATACAATTTTTCAACAGAAAGTTATTTTAGCATAGCATGCACTCAAGGTATATTTGCTGATGTAATTTGCACTCACCATTAACTACTGGATAACAAGAAATAACATGGATCTTTTTAGAGTTTATATGGCTGTATAAATCATTTGCATGGAATCAAGAAACACTAAAAATTAGGGTACAAAATCAACAATAAACCCTGTCTCATACACATTTTACAACATCCTTTCATTTAATACTAGTACATAAAGAATATTTGAAATTCACTACTTCAAAAAAAATAATCTGGTTTAATTAGTATAATAGCAGATTTTAAACAAAATTAAGAACAAACATCAGATCTGACATGTAATACGTAATTCTGCTTTAAAAGCCAGGAAATTTAATCTGGTTGATTTCTTTCAATTATTTTAAAGACTTTTATACACACTTCAATGGCTCTACGGATTATAGTAGCAGTTTTTATAGATTTAAGGTTTAGTCCTGCATGCTACTCTGGTCAAATAGTTTTGGCTTCTATTCTATCTGCTATTTTGAAAGTTTTCTATCATGAAAATTAATAACACTTTTCATGCCACATCTACACAGCATGTTTTAACTTGTGGACCATACAGAACTGTGGATGTTGCAGATCTAACACTTTAATCAGTTTATACCTCCATTCTAACTTGGACCTGTGAAATAACTGGAATTAAGAAAGCAGAGCTCTTCATGGAGTTTTAGCTTTTCTCCCCAATGAATCCTCTTCCAGCTCTGGTTTATAGCACAACCCTGAGCACATCTGAACTGACACGACTGCAGAAGAGTTAAGAGTGGACAGGAGCTTCCCAACCCAATGGTCTGCCCTAACAACCCTGAAGAGAGCGAGGAAAGAAAGACAGTAACAGAGAACTGCCCAGATCAGCCTAGACACTGGGAGAGAAAAAGTTTCCAGGGAACTAAGTGGGATCCCATGGGGGGCAGCAATAAAAGTGCCAAGCAGCACAGGAAAACTTGCAAAATGCAAGACTGGTGCATCCTGCTACTCAGAAAAAGTGAGACCAGTCTGGTAGATGGAACAAATGGTGGAGCTTGAGTGCAAAGATGCAGTACTGCAGGAGGTGGAAGCAGGGACAGGCTACAAAAGATAAGCACAGAAATACCGTGCAGGCATGTGGTGACAGCATCAGAAAAGCCAAAACTCAGATGGAGCTCAGCCTTGTAAGCGATATCAAAGGCAACAACACGAGCTTCTACTACAGCACCAGTGGAAAAAAAGCTGGACAAGGAAAACATGGGTTTGTGGCAAACTGGGAAGGTTCAAAGCAAGCACCATAAGGCTGAGGTACTCCATTGCCTTTTCTGCCTTGGTCATCACGAGCACGGCCTTCTCACAGGCCTCTGTGCTTAGAGGCAGGGTTCACAGAGCAGAAGCACCCGCTGTGATGAGGGCCAAGCTGGGGACCGCCTGACATGACTGAACCCAAACAACACCATGGCGGCATCAATGGATGCTGAGGTCAATGTTCTGGCAGCACCCTTGTCTGCCTTTTCTGAAAGGCCATGGAGACAGTGGGAGATCCCTGATGAGGAGAAGAAACCAACAGTGCTGTCGTCTTCAGAGAGATCCAAAAGGGTGATCCAGGGACCTGTGGGCTGCTAAGTGGTCCACAGGAGAGTCTTGTCATCTGGGAACATGCTCCTGGGTGTCGTGAAGTAGGAGAAGGTGGCAGAGAACAGTCAGTATCAATTCACCCAGGGTGAAATATTTGATATTGCTACTGATATCCAATCCCACCTTTCCTTCCTCAGTCAACAGTTGTCCCCACTCACTGAGAATTCCCTGTTCCACAGTGGAAAACCTAATTTCATGATTAAGCTTTTATCATTTTACATCTATCTGTTCACAAACAGCTGTTCAGTATTAAAAAAGCAAAACAAGCACAGAAATCTACACTGGGCACATGTACACATTCGGAGCAATCAGGCACCTACTATCTGAGAACTACCAGCCAGAATACGACCGGGCTGTATTCAAACCACCTACCTAGCAGAAAACAATCAAAGAAAGAGGGAAATGATGCGGAAGGGCACCAGAAGAATTAAAAACATAACTGAGTGTATCTATAATCCAGAGAGGAGAGGGTGGTGATGCTGTCTTCTACAGACAAACCGATACAACTAGTAGGGAATTTCCAGTAACTCATTTACAGCAATGACATTAGCTCCGCAAACCGAATCACAGATGATGGCCAAAGCCAAAGTCAGTGCCTCAGCATTAATATTGATCTCTAGTGCAAACCACGAAAGCAGGAAAAAGACCACAAATGCTGCAGCAGTCTAAGGAGGAGGTGGGACACAGGTGGCAGCAGGATGCCCCCTTCCCTGTGGGGGACCCCGGCTGTGTAGGTGCAGAGGCACCCTGCTGCTCCTCCAGCAGCCCCGTGCTCCCTGCCAACCCAAAAGAGCCCTGGCTTCATTGCAAGAGCCAGGTGTAAAGGCTAGCCCAAGTCACACATGGGGTGACCCCACATGGAGCTGGCACAGGCCTCCCCGCTTCATCTGCCTGGGCTCCATGCTTGGGCAGTGGCCTTGCCAGCCAGCAAGCAGAGAGACCTGCACAGGCAGGAGAGGATGAACACCACCTTTCATTGCTGTTGTTTTTTTTTGCCTATGGTTCCTATGATATTCTGATTCATTTAAGCAATGCAACCAAACAATAACAACATTTGTAAAGAAAATGTCTGTGAAAGCAGATGCCCCTAAATAACAGTTTATTAAATACTCATCCTCCCAGCGTGAAACAAAGCAAGGAGAAAAATCAAGAAAACAGGATCCTTAAAGTAATTTATGTAAGGGCTCATCTCCACTGAGAGAAATAAGGAAAAAAGCCAATAATGCTAAAAAATATATGGCTCTTTCAGTACTTCCCAGCAGGATACAGAGCAAGAGTAAAATATACATTAAGAGGACTATTTATAATGCAACCTCAAATAGGAAAAAAGAGTTAAAAGAACACCAACAAACAAGCGAAAACTATAAGTAATCCCTTCTGATAACAACAACAAAGATTAAAATAATTTCAGTAATATCATAACATAGTGGCATTTGTCTCTTGTTGCTGAAGTGTTCTGTGATACTATAAATTATTGAATTATCCTGGCTTGTGTGTATTTTTCTGAAGCTAGCTAGTATATTAAAAAATGTATTAATAATGTACACTTTCACAATAGTTCTCACTTCAAGTATCTCAATGTCCTTAAAGAAATAAAGTATAGCAATTACCCAAGTGAAAACCAGGAATACAGAGAGATTGCACTTCACGCTAAGCCAACACAAAGGGAAAGGACTACGGCCGAGTCACTTCGATTTCTCTTCCCCTCTCAACATACCAATATGCCCTGTTGATCAAAACACAGACCGCCACGATGAAGTGACTCTAACAAACATTAAAAAATCAATTAATTCACTGCTGAGTGGAACAAGATGAAATGTAATGATTAACTTTTTTCATTTCAAAATGATTAGAAGAAGATTTTGTGTTCCTAATTATTTCATGGAGCCATTTCAATGGAAAACATTTTAAATAAAGAAGTCTGAACCATGAACACTGTGCATCAGCAGATCTACATTACCTATGTACATGCATAATCACACATGGATGTAAACATGAGGTAATTTAAGGTAGCTGTCTTGTTAATAAAAGAGGGACTATCTATCTCACCTTGATCGGTTTCTCTGTATGAACGCATGGACTACATTATTTCAGAACCTATTAAATTTCAGTACAGTTGCAACCTGCAAACCTCAGATACCCTACCACATAAATCACAAAATTTGAAGAGTAACTGCTTCTTAGATGCCAATAATTGTTTTGCATGAAGTCTAAAAATCACATTACTGTATCTTAGAACTGTTTTAACACTGCTACAAAAAAAGAAAAGAGGCCTGTGCTAAGTTTGAATGTAGAAGTGTAACAGGATTTTAGAGAGCAATGTATATCAATTGACACATGGAACACCTGGCACTCCTTTGAGCATAGTGTCAGTACCTCTCTGGCAGGATGTAAAGGACAAAAATCTGTAGGTCACTAGTTTCCCAGTTAAGATTGCAAACTAGATCAAAATGGCAGTTAAGCTGTAGATGCTGGACTTCCAAAAGAAACATAACACGGAGCACACAGTAGTGTCATCAGAGTTGGGGTTATCAGGGGAATGATATAAGGGTGGGTATTGGATGGTTGAGAATTTTTCAGATACTTTTTTTTTTTTTTTTTGACATTTTCAACTATTTTCTAATGCACTAAAGGTAACACTGACCTTTCACATCTCTATAAAACAAACTCTTTTCAACCCAAAATGCAGATTTAGAAATTCACAGTAACAGACAGACAACTTGTATGTTCCGTGCTTGTTTCTCTTTACAGATGAAGTTTCTCAGCTGAATAAATCTTCCATGAGATTCCCATCATAAACTCTGGTAGCAGAGCAGGCTGAGATGTCATACATTATCACAAAAGGAAACTGTCTTCAAGGTGAGCTCACAAAATAATTGACTGTGAAAGAAGGCAAACAGACTATAGTCTCATAACAGACTTCAGTACTATACTCAAATCAAAGGGTGACTTTCCTTCTCCCAAACGCAATGTGCTTGTTTTTTTGTTTTGTTTTGTTTTGTTTTACAGCCCCCACAAAACCATTAACAAATTCATATACTTAATGTATGATATAGTACATAAACAATTTTACTATGGGACTGTAACAGTATTCAGTAATGCTCAATTCTGGGTAACGTCACACATTCTGTTTGAAATTCTTCCCAGTTTTGCATGTAAAATATTATCCTTTTCCTCTACCAAATACGTCATCTTTTGTTTTGTTTTGTTTTGTTTTTAATGAGCAAAGTCACCTTCTTCCAGCCCTCTATAGATACGAGATAACTTTTTATGTCATGGTGCTGTTACTGAAACATGAGTTGTTTAGAGCACAGATCTTTCTCTGCTTCTTTCCTTTTAGACTTGCTACTACATTCCTAATATGCATGATCATTGTTATCTGAAAATACCCATTCAAATGGTGTCTGAACACATATTTTGATTAATTAAGCCAGGGATATCCAGGGACTGTCTTCTTATTCTTTATTTTTTACAATGCCTAGTGCAACGAAGTCCTCAACCACAGCTGAAAATCTACACATTACTACCATACATATAACAAACAATAATAGACAGAATAAGGAAATATATTCCCTGCAGTGCTCTATAACTGCCTAGGAAAGCAAAGCAATGGCAGACAATGGTCAGTAAATTAATTCTCAGAGGATCTGGGATCCTTCTCTTGGTGAGAATTTTAGACAGCACGATACATCTTGCAACGCCCACCTGCATTTTCTTGCTGTAAACTTGGTTAACTTGGCAAAAGGTTGCTTGGTGAGTGTGACAGTGAGTTAAGCCATCATTTCCTATTAGTCTTAGATCTATTACCTTTCATTAGTACTTTAGCATCTGATCCTGAAGGGAAAAATTCCAAACAAATAAGCCACAACTACAACCATGGTGGAAAAAAACGAAACAAAAGAAACCCTTGGCTCTCTATTCATATAAGTGGAAAGTCTGACTTCAGAAGGAGTTAGAAACATGATACACAATAAATTTGCATTATTTGTCAAGGCAGCAGTGGAGAGACATGCTCAAAGAAGTTAGTTCAGGTCCCAGAAGCAGGGAAGGTGTCTCAGGATGTAGTTTCAGATACAGTTAGCCACCTCTACCTACAGTCTTTGTCAAAAGTAGCATGCGCAATCCTCTTCCCTCCCTTACCCTATCCATGATTTTGTAACAGTATGACTGCAGGTTGTATCAAACCATTTCCTTTCTCCTGTTGGGTTGTTTTTTCCTGGATCAGTGACTGGTTGACCCATCTCACCCCAATGTTATTCAGCCACTATCAAGGGATAGAGCAGGAATACCACCTCAAGAGCAAAGTTACAGGAGGCGGTTAGGTTTTATTCTCCATGTGAGCGGCCACATAACGTGAAAAAGTGCCCACAGTATTTATCGGCTTGCATGCTTCACCTTGTCTTAATTAATCCAACTGATAACTGTGATGGACCATTCTGGAATGTATATTGCACTCTCCATTTTAGGGCCAATTCTCTTTAATGCTTTCATAAATGATCTGGATGCAGAACTTGAATGCATACTAAGTAAGTCTGCAGGTAACTCTAAATTAGGAGGAGCTGTCAACTCCCTTGATAGTAGAGAGTCCTTGAAGAGAGATCTTGACAGGTTAGAGGGCTAGACTATCAGCAACTATATGAATAGCAAGTGCCAGATTCTGCTCCTGGGAAAAAGCAACCCTTGCTATATGTGCAGACTGAGGGACAAGAGGATGGAGAGCAGCTCCATGGAAAGGTTATCTGTGGGTTCTGCTTGACGGCAAGTTAAATATGAGTCAGCAGTATACCCTGGCAGCCAAAAGGGCCAACCACATCCTGGGGTGCATCAAGCACAGCACTGCTGGTTGGTTGAGGGAAGGGATTGTGCTCTGCTCTTTGCTGGTGCAGCCTCACCTTGAGAACTGTGTGCAGGTTTGGGCACCATAGTTTCAAAAAACATATAACTATCAAGGAGTGTCCGTCCAAAGGAGGGGCTACAAAGATGGTGAAGGGCCTAGAGGGCAAGACGTGTGAGGAGTGGCTGAGGTCCCTTGGTTTGTTCAGCCCAGAGCAGAGCAGGCTGAGGGGAGGCCTCATGGTGGCCTGCAGCTCCCTCACGAGGGGAGCGGAGGGGCAGGCGCTGAGCTCTGCTCTCTGGGGACAGCGAGAGGACCCGAGGGAACGGCATGGAGCTGGGACAGGGGAGGGTCAGGCTGGGTGTTAGGGAAAGGTTCTGCACCCAGAGGGTGGTCGGGTACTGGGACAGGCTCCCCAGAGCAGTGGTTATGGCGCCAAGCCTGTGTGAGTTCAAGATGTGTTTGGGCAATGCTCTCAGACGCGTGGTCTGATTTTTGGGTGGTCCTACGTGGAGCCAGGAGTTGGACTCGATGATCCTTGTGGGTCCCTTCGAACTCAGGGTATTCTATTACTGTGATTCTGGGTTGCAAGCATATTCCCCAAGCACAGCCGTGATGGAAGACACAGTTGTACTTCCTTGCCAGGAGCCACTTTAGGTACGTCTCATACAGCACTGCATCATGCCCTGTTCCAGTCCTTACTTCTCTCTGGGATTAAATCTTGATCTCTTCCTAAAGAATGTCATATTTATGGCTCTGTAGAACAACTAATGAATTGTATCAGCTGTATTTCTAACACCTCAATAACACTCCTCGATTACTGTCTATTGTAAGATGAAGAAAAACAACAGAAAGTAAGATGGGCTAGTTTCTTTGCAGAAGAGACTGATATATGTGTGCTGTCCATATGCTGTTTGTTTCCCCAAAATCAGGGTGCTAAACATGAAGTATCATTTCAGAAGAAAAAAAAATTATGTGGATGAAACAGGGATTCATGAATTACAACAGGAAATACTAGAAGCATGTTTTCTTCTAATAACACAAAGAATGTATGTAAGCCAAAGAATCAATAAAACCTAGCTCCCTAAATAGTCAAGGAGCAAGCTTGGTATTAACAGTCTTCTTGACTGAATTTCAATAGTTATTTTTGGACATTTTTGCAAATAAAAGAGATTTCTGTCACCACTATCCAGGCTGAGGTAGAACACATTTCTGTATACAACATAAGCATGCATGGCATTCTTCAGACATGAGATGACAAGATAATTTAGCTAGAGACAAAAGACATAACAATATTGGTTTGTTAAAGGTTTCCGTCATTTTAGTCATTCTTTCACAATTCGGACACGATAAGGCACGGGAATGGAGACAGATCAAGCAGAATTAGGGGATGAATTCACAATGAGATATATAATCTTCAAACAGTGATCTGAGAGGAGAAAATGCAGTCACAGGAATGGATGAAATATAAGATCTGGAAACAAAAAGGCTCATGAAAATAAGAAGTGCATTATTCTCTGTGTTTGAGGATTGATTGTGAGACCCTATCCTACATACATATCTGCTTTTAACAAAGGCCTAAGGTCTGAGTCCGCAAATACTTAAGAAAATGTAACTTCATGTTTGAGTATGTCAGACACATTTGCCAGTTTAAAAAAAAAAAACAAAACAAAACACAAATGAGCCACATCAGCAACAATGACCATCAAGACTTTCAGACTTCACACTGAAGCCAGCCAACAATATCCATCTCAACATTTTAAGTAGCCATCAGTTGATGAATTCACTGCCCAGTCTCTATTGCCATTTAAATTAATGCAGCCTCCATACATTTTTGCAATGAGGAGCATTACTTCCCAAAATAGCTTTTGGCACAAGCCAAAGAATGAGTATTTACTTCCTGCTGAAGCACCCCACCTTCACCTGTACAGGGAGGGACCACCTTCTTCATGCCCTTCTCTGAAGTTACTGACATGCAAAAAATTTACTGCAAATAAGAAGATCTAAAGCTGTAGGTCATTGGAGTATATTAAATGATAAGCAATTCACATTTTTAAAGTAATTCTACCAATTTATTAGCAATGCCAGCTCCTTGTTCCGCAGTAGGGGAGGTAATAACGAAGCCTTGTAAAGGGCAATGCGATATCTTTTATGTAATGTCTTTTTTTAATTTGTGATAAAGTCATCTAAAGCAGCACTGTATCTTCTTGAAGCCTCAAACAATAGTCTGCATTAAATCTCCTGTGCAAAATTTAAGGACCGTAGTTCACTGGAAAAATAAGCATCTGTTCTTGCTAATGCTGATGGCCTTCTAAAGATCATTAAACTATTCTAAATTGGTGACAATAAAACAAAGCAGAAGTGTTTTAACTTTTTCCAAACAAAGAGAAAATTGATTTGCCTTGTAAATACTCCTTTGTTCCAAATTTGTCCAGTAACCTATACCTCATAAAGCATGTCTTCCCTTGACGTGCCTAAATCTCATTCACCCACAATCACCTAGCTTGAATCTAGTGTCTTTTAAAACTGGGTTGGTAAAATTAATCTTCACTGCATTTACACACTGTAGCTCGTGAGTCATGCCCACCTCTCTCTAGCCACAGGCTCAAAGGAACTGGTGCTTCAGGCACAGCTGAAATACAGGCGTCAGCTCCCCATTTCCTTTCAGCCTCAACTAGAAACTTGCCTATTCTGCTGTGGGAGCTGCTCACAAAGCTTTGTTCTTCAAAGAATACCCTGAAATTTCAACTGGAGTACACTTTCTTCTCTAATTCTTTTTCCTGTACTGCATTTTAAATCCAAATTTGCTTGTTCTAGATATGTAACATTTCTGCAGTAAAAAGACAGATGCTATTTAAAAATACTTTAAAAAACACCCTTCAGAGCTGTCAGCCCAGGTTTGGTTTTGTCAGCCCAGGTTTGGTTTTGCACCCAAACACAATGCAAGAAATAGACCTATCATGAAACAAAGTAAATCAGAAAGTCTCCTAGCAAGACAGTCAGAGATCTTGGAGTTCAGTGCACAGATGGTAGAGAAGAACTTTACAATTCATTTAACCTAGCCTGCAAATAGACCAAGAACTCCAACACGAAAACGACTGACGGTCTGTCTTGGTATCCAAACAAATCAAAAAATGCTTAACTCTCAGCTCAGCGATTTACTCTGTTCTGGCTCCCACCTGCGTTGTGGAGGATCTCTACTACTACCACCACGTGTAGTCAAGGGACAACACCAGGTGAAGACCAGGTTACCCAGAGCAGCACCTGAAGAAGAATTTCTAATGGAAGTGCACATGGCCAGATGGTGCCTATTTCACCACAGCTATATGCCACAAATGGAAAGTTAAAAGCTGGTTCCACTTATATACAGAATCTTTTTTTCCCCCTCCTATTGTGTTTCTGTGTTGGTGGAGTAGGGGTAAGAGGAAATGGAATGTTACTTCTTTTTCAGCTTTTTGTTCCTACCTTGTCATGTTCCTGCAGTGAGCACTGTCCACTTTAGCTAGGTTGCTACATAAAAATATTTTTATTGCTCCAGTCAATAGGCTGGTGGGTTACTAGCTCACAAAAATAAGGACACGTGGATTTCAAAAAAAGCTTTTAATAAAGTCCCAGGTTAAGCACATACTGTTTAATCATTGCACTGATCAAATTACAAAATAAATTGAAACCTTGGAGTGCAGACTCAAATGCTACGGTCATGTCATCTGCTGAAGTAATCTGCCTAGCCAGCATTTTACAGTAACATCATTACAATAATTCCCACTCGAAGCAAGGATGTAGGTATTTAGCTTACCCTCCTTGTGGTCTTGGAGACATACCCAGAGTCACAGGGATACCTTCTGGCTCCTGCTCTCTGCCAGTAATTCAGCACTGGCACTGAGTGACTCCGGAGAAACTCTCCGTACCTTTGTTTCACCTGCGTCACGTACCTGACAGGACACCACAGGACCATGACGGCAACAGGGCAGGCCTTGAGGCAGTGCCAGCCTGCCATCGTACCCAATGCACTCGCTTGCCTCCACGCAACAACTGCCCAATATGCAATTTAACTCTCCTCTACCAGTTGCTCTCTCACCAGGCAAACATTTCAAGAGCGAGGACAGCAGAGGACTAGCTGGGTGTCCCAAGCAGCACTGCACTGTTGCCAAGCAACATCCACCTTCCTACAGCACGCTCCTTTCTCTGAATCCCACCTTGGAGGTCAAGAAGCAGGAGCGACAGCTAATCAAGGCACAACTAATGGGAAAACACCTTTTCTGGCCGAAACATTCATATGCCCTGCAAGGAAGTTTTCAGTATCCCTAACAAGAAGCAGGCACTTGTCCTCGACACCCACTATTAATTTAATTTTGATAAAGCTCTGCAGTAATTGCCTTGTAAGCACCCATCATGGCGGACCCACCAAAACCGGACTGCTCAGCCATCACATGCAGCAGCAATGGAGGCAGCTCCCACACCACAACAGCAACCTCCTTCTGAAACTACCTCACTTCACTGCATCTCATATGGACCAGCCCCAAAAGAGCTAAGCGAGATCATCACATGGCACCACGAGGGAATTTTTCCCTTGGGCCTGCTGCTGTTGGAAAGGGCTGGGAACTGATGCTAGATAAGCTCCAAATAAAAATTAGGTGCATGCTTTAACACCAGGAACAGGTAACTGATAGCACAGCAGTAATGAGATTCTTCATCGCTATCATTTTTAAAATCAAGAAGCTGTTTATTTGAAAGATGGGCTCAGATTTAAACAGAAGACAATTCCAATGGTGCAGTAGCCTTTATCAGCTAAAAGATCAAGTGATACTATTCCAGTTCCTCCAAAGCCCTGTTACAGAGGCAAATCAGCACGGTTTGGTCTGATGGCTCAGCACTCATCAGCCCTGATTGAGGGCCACTGGTGCTCCAGTGCATTTTCTGGTTTTACTCATCCACGACTAATGCAGCCGTTGGGATCCTCTAGCCACAAACGCAACTTTCATTTCATAACTCCTAAACTATGTCTCGCTTTTGCCCTTGCCACAAACCGATAACCAATACCAGATACCATGCAGGAACAGAAAAAACAAAACAAACAACAAAAAAAAAACCCTCCACATCTTCCTACAGGTTTAGAGAAGTTTGCCTAGTTTTGCCTGATGTACAGCATCCTAAGTGAAGCAGCTCCAGCTGCTACCATTAAGACTCAAATATGCTGTCTTAAGTTTGTGATGTTTTCGAAGTAGAAATGCCATCTCCCTGCATACCAATACAATACAATGGAGGTGCAACTGTAGGGTCTTTGGGCACTGTAACAGCGCGAAGAAGGAGTGCTATTTTAAATTCAGACTGCTTGGATCACACTGTAGTTCTTGTCCCATTCTTCCCAGTTATATTTATCTTCCCAAATAGCTTCACGGCCCGTCTTTGATAATTACCGCCTTCAAACACTTGTCCCTGTTATGTCTACCAACATCTACATATTCAAAACAGCCTCTGAAGCACATGCTAAACATCTGTTTCAACCACCTTTCTCTTTCAGAGTTTAAGCTGTTTTCTGGAAAATTGCCATCCTAATGGCCGAGAGCTCCTCTGTTAGCAAACTGGAGAATTCATTTTGTATTTATTGATTGTTCCCTAATGAAGAGCCATAAAGGTGCTGGAGACTCCTGACCAGACACTACTTAATTAGTACCAAAGCACATAAAATCCCAGATTAAACTGAGCTCTTTGTCCAAAGTCGCAGTCACTGGAAAAGAAAGAGATGACATCATTTTCTGCTTACAAAGTCTGTAAAATTTTATTAAAAAAATAAAACCTAAGTAAATTAAAAAAATATATAAATTGTTCATTTCCTTACAGTTTCTAGGACACCAAATAGGTGTTCCAGAATCAAATCACACTTAGTACTCTTCCTGAAGGATCCAGCAATATGTTTCATGTATAGAACTTATTGTAAATTAAATAAACGCAAAAACCAATATAGCATTTGCCTTCTGAACAATATAAATAAAAGTTCGTGTTACATACAAAGACACAATGCAAAGCATTCAGAAGGTATTAAAATTATCTCTAATGGATCTGTTTTTCATCACTGTGTCTCATACAATAATTGAATTTCAATGTTCCCTCAAACTATGCTGGTACTGCTATATTTTCTGATGGTACTGATTCTAAAGAAGGCTGAGAGATGAGCAAGGACACCATTAAATGTCAAGCTTTTTTACTCAAAACAAGCCTCAAGAACATTCTGAATAACCAATCTCTCCTTGCAAGTCTTTCAAATTAAGTCATCATGAAAGTTAATTCCCTTTCTTCCATATCATTTAAATTCTCAATTAAATATTTGAGAAAATAGCAGGAAGGAAAAAACCTAACTAACAGAAGGAGGGAAAAGCCCAACCCTACATGGCAATAACATTGCTCCTTCCATTACACTTTTTGCTTGTTGGAGGCATCTGTCTTCAGAGCAATAAGGTGGCTTGAATTCTTCAGGACGGTGTAAGGTGGACACAAGGAAATAAGGAATCTATCCGTGATAGCACAAAACCTCATCTTATTAGCCTCTATAACATCTCTATTAAAAACAGATCCTGCCATAGTAAGCTGCAATCCCCGGTACAATTACTACCACATATGTAAGAAAATACCCTGAACAAATCCAAAAACTTAGTCATCCATTTTCCTTAAATCTGCCACTAGAATTAACATCTAACACCACATCTAACACCGAATGGTTGCTCTGCAAAAATCCAAAATCGTATTCATAGTGTCTGTTTCGTATTCAGCAGACTCTGTGACACTAACTGTAACCATCTGAAGCTTCTAGCTCTCTTATCACAACAAGTACATTCCACCCAAAAGAGCAATTTTGCTCAAACAGAAAATGCAAAAAGATAAACGTATAAAGGATGAAACAACCATGGTAAAGCAAATAGTCCAAGAAAGCAGAATAGCATAAATATGTATGGGCCTTCTTGGACGTATTAATTTGGCTTCTTTGCTATAATCCATTATTCCTCCTCATATTTTAAACTGCACCCTTTTTTGCAATCGTAAAATTACACCACAGAAAGCATCTCTAACCCAGACAATTTCAGTATGTCTTCCACAGTTTTGTGTTCCCAGCTGCCTGACACATTTCCCAAGAAAATGAGCTCCAAAGTGGTAACAGAAAACAGCAATACAACAGGAGAGACAGCTAACCACAGAGTAGCTTGGCAAGGGTCACCAGCGTGCTGAAGAGTGAAGCCACACAGAAACCTCCACTTACCCCTTGCTCAGATTCCAGCAGCTCTGTTTTAACTCTGACTGCCGGCATCCCATCAAGCATTAACATTCTGTTTTCAAAGGCGTTGATGTCCTAAGGCAAAAAAAGGACAAGGTTAATCAAAAAAGATGAAAGACACTCGATTAAATTCACTGTTTTAATTCTATAATACTGCAGAAGTAAAGTAAGTTTTTCCGAACTAAAGTTAACGGACATGAAATAATAATTTCAAAAAGTACCTATCAAGTTGCTATTTCTTTTAAAATAATAAATTATATTTTCAGTTACCCTTAAAAGAGAACTAAGTCTTTGTAAACAAAAGGGAAAATGATCTTCAATTACTTTTTTAATTTGCAATGAATCACACACATGCATATATATACATTCATTTCTTTAGAACTGGAAAAGAGAGCAGTGATGCCAAAGAGCTTCAGATTTTGGCAGTATACTTAGGTGTATTTGATTTGAATCACACATTTGTACTTTATATCACCTACAGAAAGCATACAGTTGAATTCAGAGAAATTATATTGAAGACCTGTACATGCACACACTATAAATTAACACACATCCTCAGATTTCGTATCATTATCTTGTAAAGTTAACTGCATTTCTCAATGAGAATCTCCCTGCGCTCACTCCTCATACAAAAGAAATTAGAAAAAAAGAGTGTAAAAACCATCCTTTCACAATACAGGACAATACAGGCTGAGAGTTTCAGTTTGAAGTGAGATTTGCAAAACTGTACTTCTCTGAATCAACATTCTTATTACAAATGCCTCGTCCCACTGTTGCCTGTTTTATGAAATATGCAAAACAATCTCTGGTGCTTTCAGTTCAAATACTACCTTAACCAGAGTTAATCTTCTAATGTAGTCAAGGCTCAAGGATGGTGTTTCAAAGCTAGCCCCTTCAGCTGCCATCTGGTTTGAACAACACGGTGAGAATAAAGACATTTTACACTCTAGCGAGAATGTGACCTTAGAATCAAAACACTTTGGTCAGTTGCACAGAAATGCGAAAACGTCAAAGATGTTTCTCAAATAGAGAAACTCTAGCACATATAGCTTATAAGTGACTCATTCGCAGCTACTTATCTGTGACCCTGTCTGGAACACAGCACTTGATACTGGGAACTCACCTCCGCGCTAACCGCTACCTCTTAGTCCTCAACAAATGCACTGTAATGGAAAAAACCCTCTCCGTGTGTTTCACTGGCAGCAGATCTGTTCAGTACTGTGTGGTGCCATTATTCAGAAGGAATTCCTGTGTTCATTGCCCTGTTTATTATCACGGCTGCTTTGGGGGAATTTCAAGGAAAAATGGTATGCCATAACGCTTCCTAAAAGCTTCCAAAATACACTTGTAAAACTTAAATTAATTTAAACATTTTTTTTTTCCAGTTAATGCACTGCATCCCAGGATCTTCCCAGGCTGTTTAGGGAGTTAAGTATTGCAGCAACCGTTTACTTCTTTATACTCCTTTACTTTGTTGTAATTTAAATAACTTACACTAAAGAGCAGGGAAGCCAATACACGCATGCTCCAACACAGTGCCAAAGGCAGAGCAAATGACCTGTTTAAAATTCCCATCACCCTCACTTTGAACCCATGTGTTACACCACACAGAGCTGTGGCTACGGTTCGGTAACACGGGGAGGACAGGAACTTGGTAGTAAAGCAGAGAGCAGTGCGACAGAAAGGAAAAACAGCACTTTTCTCATGTTTGTAAAATTAATAACTAAATAAATAAATAGTAAGTTTAAAGAAAAACTCTAAACACTTAAATTATGAAATTTTGGACCGAGCAAGTCATTTTCAGCTTACATCTACACATTCAAACACATATAGATAAGACAAGTCGAGTGATGTTCCAAATCCATGTTATGCTTCACTGCATATCTCTTAAAGCTTGACACAACAGGAAGAAAAATTAAAATAATAATAATAATAATAATATAATAAAACTCTTCTTGCATCTTTTTTGCAACTCATTTGCACACCTTGATCATTATTCAGTCTTTGAGGCATGGGGTGGGAAAGAGGAGGGAGCAGGATGCAACAAACAGCTTGCTGAAATGGTTCCAGGCTTTACATCCCTCTTCCCAGCAAGGGCGGTGCATTGTTTACTTATCAGAAAGGGATCTCATGTCCTAGGGCGTCACTGAGCTTCAGTGGTTTGGATGTGGTTTCGGGTGGAGCTACAGCAGGAGCCAGCCTGGCATTCCAGGCTCTCCCAGCGCCTGCTCTGCAAGCAGAGAAGTCCCCCTCCTTTCGTGATTTATAAGCAGTACAGTTGAGTTTTACAGCAAGATCAGAATATACCATAATAAAGCATCCCTTAGGCTGTTTAGCTTGTAGACAAAGAAGGATGAGCTGATATTGCTTCACGTCCCCGAGGAGGTCTTACCCGAATGAAAAAGGGACGTGGCTGCCTTCCGCAGGAGGCACAAGCAGAAGGAGGGGGGCAGACAAAGCGCAATTGAGGAAAGGCAGGTTTATATGAACTGTTAGAATCTGATTAGAGGCTAATGTCCCTTTTAGTGCTTTGTACCAATTTACAGCTGATATACTTGAACCATTTTTCCCACTGGCTGTGATAAACTCATTAGTTTTAAAAATGCAAGCTAACCAGAGCCTTTGAAGTTTAAAACTGATAATCATGAAAACCTGACTAGTTCATGTACCATTTAACACATTTACATTTAACTAAATTTTCATAGCACTTGCTTCCCCTTTTGTTGTCTAAAATCATATTTCTTAAGAGCAACGCTCTGCCTTTTGAGCACTGGTCTGAAGGATGAATTCAGTGAATATTTTGGCTTTTGGGTTATTTATAATTCTGAGCAGCAATAATTGCCGGGAGTAGATTCTTTCCAAATTATTTGATCCTTCTGTGTTTATAACTGAAAGGACATCGTGTGACACATCCGGGGGGGGTCCACCGCCTGGTAACTGCCGAGTGGATCTGTGTGTCGCACTACAGATGAAACGTTTAGCCCATATTCGCTCAGAGAACTGATCTCTCAGAACTACACTCTCCTGCTGTAACCAGCGTTTGCCCTACAGTATGTTCAAAGCCATTCAGCAAATAGAACGTAATTGCCGAGGTTTGCATACAGTGGGCAATCAGCTAAGGAAAACGGGCTTGCCTCATCCCCAAAGGGTGGGGGAGTGTGTGGAGCTCCCTCTGGAGCCTCTCCGGTCAGCTGGGCCAGATGGAGGCATTCACACCTGAGTGAGACCAGGCTGCTCTAGTGCCCCATGCTAATTTATTACGCTCAGGAGGACCCACCAGCCGAGATTGCCGCTATGATGTACTAAGCCAATACATTTTTCAGGCCAGAGTCCCCTCCCGGCTCACTAAACCCCTTCAGCCACTGTGCCAGCTGATTGCAGCCCCCCAGCACCCCACAGGTGAGGTGATGTGAATTTGTATGACAGCCCTTTGATGTCCATCGTCCCTCCTCCCAACCCAACCACCTGGTGGACTTCCGGTCACCCACTTAGGCAAAACACACAGCAGTGTCCTATTACCAAGGCCCTTATCAGCAAGCTCTGCATGACTTATGAAAACATCTGTTCTCTTGGATCAATAAACCAACTGATCCTAAAGAGAGAAACCCCTGTTTCTCGCTGCTATCCATTTCAGTGTTTCACTGATCACGCTTTTGGGGCATTCATTGCCTTGAGAGATTAACACGAAACACTAACCAGGCCCAGGTCTGTATGTGCAACTGCTACTGGCAGTAGTTGTCACACAAAAACAAATAAGCTTAAGGTTTAACAGGCTTTTCTTCTTAGAAGCTGTAGCAAATCAGTCCTAATAACAAGACTCCACCCTTCCAAAAGACCTACATTTTTAGTACAGCATCATTCCAACTACAAATTGACATTTTCTTTACGAGGACAACTGTCTGTTGCAAGTTTGTAATCAAATTATCATCAGCTACTTAAAGGGAATAAAAACAAAACAAAAACTCCTATCTCATCCTGGTTCAAACCCTCCGCCCCCCCCCCCCCCCCCAGCATCCGTAGTGTATATTCCATTTAATTATGAATGACACCATTACGAAATCTGGTTCCATTTGGGAGAAGGCCCGTAGTTTTGAAGCCAAAGTTTTTAATTTGGCCAAGCATACCTTCAAGAATCACGCTGCAAGCTTTTAACAGCAACAGGGGGAGCTGGGGCCAGAACCAACCTCCTGCCCTGAGAGGCAACCAAAGATGCCTCTAAACTCACTCCATAATTTGTTCTAAGCACCAAGATGGACAAAATCTGACCCCCCCACACACACACCAGTCCTCCAGTATTTTTAAGTCCAGCTTCTCAGTACTGATGCATGGAAATGAAATGATGCTCTCCAAGATCATGGTTGGCCAGACTGATGGGTACAACCCCACGCTACTGCAGGAAGACAGCAGCAAGCTCATGATTCAGAGCACCCAGAACCCAGACCCTACATCCCCTGCATGTCGACTGACAGTCATTTATTTACGTTTCCTGTGCAAGACCGTTGCTCCTTCTCATTTCATCTCATGAACACAAGGGATATACAGAAGCCAAGGGTGCCATGTGCTAGTTACTGCTGTCATTATGAAGATAACAGACTGACTTAGCCATGTTGAAGCACTGCACACACACACTATGCAAAGCCCTCATGACTGTAAACTTTTCTATGAAACCCCAAAATGTTCAGCTGACAAGCCAACGCGTTCGTGAGGGTGGGTTGACCCTGGCTGGCTGTCAGACACCCACCCAGCCACTCTCTCACTCCTCCTCCTCAAAAGGGAGGGAGGGAGAAAATAAAATGAAAACACATCATGGGCCAAGATAAAGACAAAGAGATCCCTTACCAATCACCGTCACGGAAATCAGATTTGACTTGGGGAAAATTAATTTAATTTGTCGCCGATTAAAATAGAGTTGGATGGTGAGAAACAAAAAGTAGAACCACCTTCCCCCCACCCCACACTGTTCTTCCTAGGCTCAGCTTCAGTCCTACCCTTCAGACCTCCCCTGTGCACTGTCCCCCAGGTGACACAGGGGGACCGGGAACATGGAGGCTGCAGTCAGCCCACAGCAGTTCCTCCTGGCCGACATCCTTCCTCCTCATGCTTTTCCTGCTCCATAGGGGTCGTTTCCCCACAGGATGGCGGGTCCTGCAGGAAAAATCTGCTCCTGTGTGGGCTCTCCACAGCCTACAGTCCTTCAGGTCCTCCACGGGCACCGGTGTGGACATACTCTCCACTGTGGTCCTCTCCACAGGCAGCAGGACCTGCTCCACCAAAGTCTCCTCAGCGGGCTGCAGGGAGTCTTTACACCAGCACCTTGCACACCTCCTCTCTAACCATGGTGTTCTGCCTGTGCAATGTTTTGCCCTTTCTTACATATGTTTTCCCCGAGGTGCCGCCATTTGGGCTGCTGGCCCAGCCATGCCCTGTGGTGGCCCGTTGGAGCTGGCTAAAGCTGGGCTGCGTCCAGCATGGGGCAGCCTCAGCCTCTCCCTCACAGAGGATTCCCCGCAGCCAGCACCTTGCCACATGCAGACCACTGCAGCAATACGCACTAAACAGCACCGCTTTGCAAGTTATGTAACTTCAGATTACTTAGCACCGACCAGTGGCTCATACTGGTTTCTCACCGCTCCCCTTTCCTCTCTTGCAGAACCCCACATTTGTGAACCACTTGAACAACACCATTACTTGGAACAGATTTTTCTACACAACATCACACTTTTAAGAACTGTCTGTATCCTCGTGAATTTTACTCCTTGTCTTGTCCCCAGTGCCATTTCCGTAATTATTCAAGTGTGACTAATAAAACAGATCCTTTGCTTTTCTGTAGGAACTTAATATCTATCATGAGCAATCTCTATCACTGTTCATTTTTGAGAAGTGCAGTTATCAGTTGCGGGAAGAACAGAGTCAAATTAGATTTACAATTAAAAAGTTTCAGGTTTAAGGGTAATAGTTTTGAAAAGCTAAGAGCTGAGGACAGCCCTTAAGCAGCTTTCCTGTCTCAAAGCTATGACTTACAATTTGCCTTGCCTTCATCTTCCAGGTCATTTTTACACAAGTTTTCTGCACATGCAGTAATTTCCAAATTCATCATTATATTCTCATTTATGCTTTCCAAACTTTGGTCATTTTTGCCAGGACTTCTAAATTTATTTATTTTTTATTATTATTTTTTATATACAACTAACTTAAATACATCTGACCTAATAACTAATACTGAACTAACCACAAAGTAGCCCATGTTACTTATTTGCCCTGGCAGTAAGATTACTCTGTTGATTCTTCTGAAGACGAATACCTAAATTCATGCTATTCCCATTACTTACATTACTATACTGAAGTTATCCATTAACAAAGCAACAGACAGCATAATACCTCAGAGCAAAATATCTGAAGTGATTCATTTAAGGCAAAGCTTTTGAAGATATGTTGCATCCCTTTAAGGGTATAACCAGATACGGTTTTGGAAAGTTTGAAATGCCTTTTCTCATTGATTCAAGGGAGACTAGAAGAAAAAGATTGCCATCTCTTCTCAAATATCACTACCGTCTCCAGAGGGAGAGGAAGCAAGAAGAATGCGTTCTCGAATTTTCACTGGAAAGAACCATGAAACTGCCTTCTACCCTCAATCACCTACTCTTGCTGAAGACCTTCATTCCAAAGAAGTCCTTTATACACCATACAATGAGATTTGTTAGTCATTGAAATGAAGTTATCTCTAGAGTAAAGCATACCAGATAACATCGCCAACAGTGTGTATAACAGCAGTTCATTCCAATAAGTGAAGGAAACAACTATCCAATAGAAAATAAAAGTAAATTTATGTAGCTAGAAGGTAAATCACTCAACTGGGAATTCTGCCAGGGAATCGGGTTAACAGGCCCATGTCTTGCCATAGGATCTTCATCATATGTAATTACGTCTATAGCTGTGTGAAATGTTCATAATGAAAGCATACTCTGTGTAGTTCTGCATTTTACTCTGAACTTGAATTTCAAGTCAAATTACCAGAAAAGAAATGGATCACTTGCATTTATTGACACCTCCAGGAAAGCGAAACAATTTCTTAAGAAATAAATAGACAAGCCTTAAACTTTACACTATATTCAAGTAAAACGGGTGTGTTGATCTGAGTTCAATTCAAAATAAAATTCCTTTAGTGAGGCAGACAACGAGTTTGCAAGAAGCCTATGTGAACCATATAGACATACGTACATACTTGTTTTATGTCTTATCTGAAACACAATCTTAAACAGCACAGCAATGACTTCTGGAAATATGCTAGGACATCAGATCAGCATGTGACTATAAAGAATAATTAACTACAGCTAACAGGAAGGCTATTTTTCACTAGTCCCTGCACATCTCCTTCTGCTCTGCCTGTTAGCCCTAAAGAGAGCTCAGGTGTAACCAAATGCAGTGCATGACATTCCTTACACGCAGTCTACATATATATATGTGTTATATATATATGTATCTATCACAGACATACATCTACATGGCATCCAGTGATCACGGAGACCCATAGTTTCTAGGTCTAGTAAATATATCTTCCATGATGGCCTCGAGTATGTCTTTTATTAGAACCAGGCATGCCTGGTACAGCCCACCACCTGAACAGCAGTTGTGACTCAGTGCTGTCAGCACCTGAGAATCATGTGCAGTGGCTGCCTTTAGCTCAGGGTGTCCTGCTGAGATCCTTATTATGTACCAGATCATGTCCGGCTGCACCCTGCTGTTATCAGCACAAGAACTACACATCCAAACACAAGCTTCTTCAATTCCTACTCTGGTTCGTCGAGCCTTAATAAAATAAAAATTAAAAAAAAAATACGAATTTTGCAGACAGCGGGATTCCAAAGTAGTTAAGTAGCCAAGCCCTAAGGATGTCACTGTGTTTTCATTGCTATGTATTTTTACGAATCTGTCTCCAGGGAAAAAGCTCAAGTCCAGACAAGATTCAGTCATAGAAACCGGAAGGACAACCAAGTTCTGACGTTTCGCTTTTGAAACCTTTTTGGTTTGTTTGGGTTTAAATTAGTTTTAGCAACTATAATAGAACCAAAGAAATGTGGGCAGCTTCCAGGTGAGAGGAGCCACAAGTGCATTGGAAACTAGAAGCCAATCTGCTATTTTTCAGACTCCGCAAGCACTCTGTCAGCTTAAACTGCTCAAAATCCTTTTACATCAGCTCCGCTTTCCTGCCACTTTCATCCGACCTCTACAAACAATTATTGATCGTTTCCTGTATATATCATTCAGATGCCGTTACAAGTAACATTAATTGTTATCAGAGCCATATATTTAACTTTTTACCACTATAATGACTTCATTGTTCTCCTTCTAGTACAATATTCACAGAATAACTGGTAAGATTTTTAAAACAGCAAATTATTTCCTTAATATTTGTGGATCTTTTTTAGTCTTGCACTTAAAAGCCTTGCTTAAAAACATGTGTCCCCTGCACAAGCACATGCATGCACACACACACAAAAAAACAAACAGAACAAAAAAAAACAAAACACTAAAAAACACTAAAAAACACCACAGAGAAAGCTGAAAAGAGACATCTATTCAGGATAGAGAGTATATTGAAAAAAATTGTATGTTTCAGAGAAACATGCACTGCATTTATCTTTCCACAGGAATTAATAAAAACTAAAAAATATTTTTGTAACACTTCATGATGCGTACAGTAAAATAACTTTTCATACTTCCTGTGTTTTTTTTTTTAAAAGCACGAAAGTAGTGAAGGTTGCTATCAAGTGGAAACTTATGACTTTTTCACCAAAAAAATAGTAATTGACCTATATTGCCACTTGTTCTTGACCACAGTTAAAGTCAAGTGGTTTTAAAAAACTACTTCTCAATTTCCAAAGTAGCTTTCCGCTCTTATGTCAATTGCCCTTGAGTTTGGAGAATAGTTTGAAGAATGTGAGGCTTAAAATTAAAAACAACAAACAGGAAAAAAAATCGGTCGGAGAGTGTAGATTTTCATAGTCCTGTAAATGTTATATTGATGCAACTCGTAAAACACATGCTACTTGAAGGTTACCTTTACTATTAGGTGGGCTGTTGCCTCAATTATTAATCTTTGAGGAAAATAATTGCATAAGACATAAACAGCTGGTAAAAGCAGTTTTCTATTACATCATTTTTCATTTAAGATGTCCCCATGTCTTTTGTATTTACTGAGACTAAAATCAAAGTTTGTATAATCAAAAATAAGTCTCAGGTCACAACATGCTTTTAATTAACTTCTCCTGGTGCTAGAAGGAGTATGTGACATCAACAGAGTGTCAATGGAATAGTTCTGCCATCTGACAAAATTTCCTGTATCTGTTAATTGCATAAATTGTTGCTTTTCTGTAACTGGTGAGCAAATGAGCATGAATGGAACTGCCCCAGGAGCTTACCAGGAAAATACACGGTGACCAGAATTCTAGCCCAAATTCTGCCCTTACCCTGCTCCAGTAGGAAAAGGAGCAGCTTGAACTGTGGGGAACATGTTGGCATGCTTTTCCACCCACCTGACAATCTGCAAAAGTCTGCTTCCATGAAGACAGTAACAATATGAACCTTGCACACTGGAGAATAAAAGGAACATTTAGCAGGTAGCAGTAGCCATGGTTTTGTCCCAAAATTTTTGTATGTTCCAGTGTGACAGGCCAAATGACTGAACGTCATTCCTCTTTGACAAGGAGACAAGTTGCAGTCTAAGGGGTCTGCTTGGCTCTGTCACTCCCTGAAGCCCAAAGGGACCGCCACCTCAAAGGGACTGCACCTTCAGCTCTGCCACCACAAAGCCCCAGAGGGAGTGCTGAAACAACTGCAGAAAAGGTTTCAGGGGCCTGGACATCAGCGCTTCCTCCTTACGTTACATTGCCCTTTCATTCTTTTTCATTCTGGTTTTCAAGGGAAGCAAACAAGCTACAGCTAATACTGTACACCTTGCTCGAGCACAACCAGCTGGTGGGTCATGCCAAACTCTTCAGTGTGGGGAGAAAACTTGCTCCTCCACATCCTATGTTCCCTTCCCTAGGATAAAATGTAGTTATAAATTGATTGTCAATGCCAAAAGCTGACTTCTTGTAAATCACAAACTTTACAAACTATATCCTCTTAACAAGAGCAATATAAGATAATGTAGTCATTAACTGTGCCTAGTTCCCTTCTAGCAGCTGGGCCACAGAAAATTTTAAGAAGCTGTTATTGCTCATAGCCAACAAAAGTGTTTCTAATTTATCTGAAAGCTCCAATATATAAGCAGAAACCAAAAGTGTACCAGGAGAAGTCAGCTTTCCCCCTTTGGGTTAAAAATGTAACCGCTGAACTGTAGAAAATTCAGTTAAGCAGGCCTTATTTTCAGTTCAGATGTTACTTCTTCACAGAAAATTTTAAAAAAACATTTTTTACTCTTTAAGAAAGACCAGTACAGGACAGATGTAAGAAAATCCCTTGTTCCCAGAAATCAGGTGCTGGTTTCCAGCTTGGCTTGTTGAATTGCCAAGTAGAGGGACAGAAGAGAAAGCAGATTTACTGCAGGGCTTACAAAGAGGAGAAGACGCATGCAGCTGCAACCTCCAACGCCAGATACTGTTGGGCACACCTGCAAGCAGCAGAGCTGATTCTCACAGGACCTCAGAAACCGTCTGACGTGGTTCAAGTTCAAAGTCATAGAGATGATAGGCAGCAAGTGATGAAACCAAAAATATTCTTTCAGTGGCCCCATCCCATCTGTTAGGAAGAGCTGTAACCACAGCCTTTGCCCCAGCAACTCTGCTGGAGCAACAGCACTGAGAGAGTGTAGACTGGTTCTGCTGCTCGTATTTGCAAAGCTGTGTATAAATACCATTTGATTCATACATATGCTGAAATAACAAAGTATTAATTAAATTAAGCTGAATGATTGCATGTTCAGGAGAAAAAGTCAGACTATTTGCCAGACAGTAAACATCAGTTTATCAACCTTCCCTTTTGCCACAGTACCTTCCATGGGGTACGGAAGTATGGCAATTGCTTTAGATGCTTCTTGCTGTGAAGCAAACAAACTGCTTATTCCAATGTTTCAAAAGAAAGGGTGTACGCTCTGATGAAACTCCCAAACTGCAAATGTTTAACATCCTCTCGCAACCTGATCTCTGCCCTATTTAACATCAGTTTGAGGTCTTCCCATTCCCATGGGCTTCAGTACAAATTTCTGGGAAAATATTAATATCAAAGCTGGCAAATAGCACTCATTAGTGTATTTCCAAAAAAAAAAAAAAAAAAGGGGGGGGGGGGGCAAACTCTGACTTTTGTTCAGTTAGTGAATGAATTATAAGGACCTCAATTCATGAATGAGAATTTTAAGTATCTACCAAATATGTGAAAAAATTGTCTGCAATAATGTACCCATCGCAGACTGCTCACATCAATTTCTAGATAGTCACTATTATGGATACCCGATTGCTCACATGATGTATTTTCTTACCCAAGGCAGGATGACCAAAATATTTGTATAGAATAGGAAACAGTCACATTGAACTCCACAAGCAATAAATGATGGGGGAATTAGGGTCCTTTAAAAGGCAATCCTAATTAAGTGTTAAGAATTTCTAATTAACAGGTTTCAAATGTCAACAGCATGCATTTCCCACAGATTCTAAGTGAAGCTGCGATTCCTCAAACACATTTGATAAGAAGTGTACTGCACATGAACGTTTCTGCCAATAATCAAAATAACTGCTTTCAGATTAAAGAACATTTTAAGTAACTATGGGTATAGCCATGAAAATGACAGAAAAAAAATCTGAAAAAGAGATATAAGAGTAGCAAATATATAGCTCTACAATGACAGATCCTTTGAACTTTGATTACAGCACCCTTAAAATTCAGGGATACCAAATTTGCTATATACAGCCAATCATACTAGGTATATAAAATAAATTTAAGATTTTAAAAATAAAGTAACACATCTGTATTAAGAGGAAAGATAAGTGTGGAACGCGTAACACGTCAGTTAGCATGAAACATTGTGAAACCCTGGAACAATTCAGGGAACAATGAATCACAGAATCATTCAGGTTGGAAAAGACCTCTAAGATCATCTAGTCCAACCTTTAACCTAGCACTGCCAAGTCCACCATTAAACCACATCACTAATTTCTACATCTACATGTTTCTTGAAGACCTCCAGGGATGGTGACTCAACTACTTCCCTGGGCAGCCTGTTCCAATACTTCACAACCCTATCGGTGAAGAATCCTACAGCCCATTATTTTATTTTCTTTACTTTTTTTTGGACAAGATTCCAATATAAGTCAGCTGGGAAGGGGCCTCCGGAGGTCTCCTGTCCAACCTCATGCTAAAAGCAGGGGCAACCTGAAGTTCTGACCAAGTTGCTCAGGGTTATGCCCAATAAGATCTTTAAAAAGCTCCAAGGATGGAGAAGGCACAACCTCTCTAGACAAGCTACTCCACTGAATAACAGCCCCTGCTGGGGAAAAAAAGCTTTTCCTCACAGTGTCTGAACCTTTCTTATTCCAACGAGGGCAATTGCAGGGTCCTGCATCTAGGGAGGAATAACCCCAAGCACCAGTACAGACTGGGGGTGACCTGCTGGAGTGCAGCTCTGCAGAGAAGGACCTGGGAGTCCCGGTGGACAGCAGGCTGACCATGAGCCAGCAATGTGCCCTTGTGGCCAAGAAGGCCAAAGGCATCCTGGGCTGCATTTGGAAGAGTGTTGCCAGCAGGTTGAGGGAGGTGATCCTGCCCCTCTACTCAGCCCTTGTGGAGCCACACCTGGAGTGTTGTGTCCAGTTCTGGGCTCCCCAGTACAAGAGGGACATGGAGCTCCTGGAGCGAGTCCAGAGGAGGCCTACTGAGATGATTAGAGAACTGGAGCACCTGTCGTACGAGGACAGGCTGAGAGAGCTGGGCCTGTTTAGCCTGGAAAAGAGAAGACTGAGGGGAGACCTCATTAATGTGTATAAATATCTGAGGGGAGGATGTCGAGAGGATAGAGCTGGTCTCTATTGAGAGCTGGTCTCAGTTGTGCCCAGCAGCAGGACAAGAGGCAATGGGCACAAACTGAAGCACCGGAGGTTCTGGATGAATATGAGAGGACACTTCTTTACTGTGAAAGTGACAGAGCACTGGAACAGGGTGCCCAGAGAGGTTGTGGAGTCTCCTTCTCTGGAGATATTCAAAACCCGCCTGGATGCCATCCTGAGCAATGTGCTCTAGGTGATCCTGCTCTGCAGGAGGGTTAGATTAGATGATCTTCAGAGGTCCCTTCCAACCTTGTCTATTCTGTGAGTCTGTGTGATTTCAAAGTATGCCCATTGGTTCTCATTCTCCCACCACACTTTTCTTCCATCACTACCCTCCAGGTCCCTCCAGGTGGGGTGCAACCAACTGACTACAACACTCTGAGCCCAGGCATTCAACTCATCTTCGCCCATTTGATGGTGCTCCCATTATTCGTGCTGTACTAACCCATAGCTTGGATACCAGACTATTGGTTAAAACCACTGGTAAAAGCCTTCCAGAAGTTAAGATGAATGGATTATGTTTCTCTCCCCTCACCCATTTCCCCCGTCACTCTGTATCACAGACGGCAAGCATCTGGGTCACACATTACTGTGGGTGAATCCATGCTATTTCCAGTTACCACCTCTTTCTTCACCATGCCCAGAAACGTTTCCAGGGGACTGACTCTATGATTCTTCTGTGGACCAAAGGGAGGCTGACTGCCCCATGTCCTTGGTTCACCCTTTCAGACTTCTCTGAAAAGGAGAGCACTGCTTGGTTTCTTCTCCTCATCAGGGATCTCCCACTGTCTCCATGACCTTTCAAACATGGTAGACAAGGGTGCTGCCAGAACACTGACCAGCTGCCTCAGCACCCATGGGCTTGTTTGGGTTCAGTCCTCTAAGGGAAACCCCAGCTTGGCTGTCATCACAATGGGTACTGCTGCTCCTTGAACCCTGCCTCTAAGCACAGGGGCCTATAAGAAGGCCGTGCCGGTGATGGCCGAGGCAGAAAAGGCAATGGAGTACCTCAGCCTTATGGTGCTTGCTTTCAGCCTCCCCAGTTTGCCACAGACCTACGTTTTCCTTGTCCAGCTTTTTTCCACTGATGTTGTGGTAGAAGCTCGTGTTGTTGCCTTTGACATCCCCTACAAGACTGAACTCCATCTGAGCTTTGGCTTTTCTGATGCTGTCGCCACGTGCCTGCATGGTATTTCTGTGCTCATCCTTTGAAGCCTGTCCCTGCTTCCACCTCCTGCAATACTGCTCTTTTTGCACTGGAATTCAGTCACGAGTTTCCCCCTTAAGAGAAGCCAGTCTCCTGACAAGTCCACTTGCCTTATGAGCTGCCAGTGGATTAGAAAACAATTGGACTTTTCTTCTACAAATTTGTTTTTCAGGAGGTATTAAGAACAAAAATACAGATAAAACCTCTGGCTAACACATGTATCTGTGCCACAGATTTTTTGCAGCTCTAAACAATGGGATTCCTGTCCTCAGAAGAGTGAGTTTATGTTCTTCTGGTAGCACCTGGTACAGGTCACTATCAAGAAGAGACTTTAAAAACCAGGTGGGCCACTGACTGAAACACATCAACGATATTCTTCTGCAGCATTTCACTGCCAGGGATTCATTGCAGAGGCAAAACAGACTGTCAACACAGCTTAGCAGGGACTTCAAATAACACCTTCAGAGCCCACTTCCTTTGTTTTCCTCAACCATTACTTTATCGTTGAAAATGACGCAGTACAGTCCATGTGTACCACCATCTCTGGCTGATTTCATATACTGTAAGTATCACAGCCAAATAATTGTGCTTGGCAAAGCACCAGAACGTTGCTAGTTACTGTCATTTCCACTGAAACATACGGTACACCAAGCTATACAATAAAAAATACATCTCTACCAGCTCTTCAACTCTAGCTTGCTTCAGAAGCGCTCTATGTAAATGCATTTGACAGAATTGTGTGACTGTTAAATGTGCCCCTGCTGTGTCTTTAAATCCTCATTAGTGTTCTTTAAGTCAGTGCACCTGATTATACATTGCACAGCGGGAAGATCTAACAAAGTATTGTTATTTGTATTATCTTTTTATAACCTAGCATCACATTCCCATTAAAAATGTATAGTGACCTTACCCATGTCAAGGCTTTCAAGAAATAAATAATGCACTGAGATAATTGGTTGTTTGCCATCATACATAGTCTTTATTGCATGTGTCAAGCCGAGTCATACTAATATATTTAACATTTCTCATTAGGACATAATAGGAAATTGTGGCTGTATAAATCACATAGTTATTCCCAACACGTGGCTTAGTTACACTGTGTAAAATGATGAAAACGATTTCCTGTCCACACTAGCTATGTCTCACATAGAATAAAATGTTTTTATCAGATTTACTTTGCACCACAAGAACTGGATGGGTTAAGCTGCTCATATTTTTAAGCAACGATTTCTGCACAGGCATAGAGAGTTGCATGCACTGAAACATGTACCGCATCTTTCTGAAGAGATCTGGACCACTAACATTCATATTGTGACAAGCTGCCTACATTATCATTCTGCATGCTGAAATTCAATAAATATTATTAGAATATTCTAACCACAAAAATCACAGCCACCGTGGTTTCAACAGCAGTGTTATCAGACAGTGAATGATGCTGGACACAAATCTGAACAGTAATTCCCTCAATCAATATAGATGATTCTCAATAATGCAGTTCACATTAGAAAGCTCATGCCAACTCACTAGTCCACATATAAACAGATTTATTTTTTTAACAGAAAAATGCTTTTCTCGCTCTTCATAATAATTAAAGAATTAAAAAATGAATTAAAGGTAGCCTAAAGAACGTATGCCAGATACCCAATTCATGTTTTGTGATGAAAAGCACCAAATCTACATCATTGTTGGAGACACCCTGGCTTAGAGCAATCATGGAGCCTCCCTCAAACTTTTGAAATTTTTGTCTGCATGTGTACACAGACACGTGTATGCGGAGGTATACTTTATATTGTCTGGAAACACTGATAAATTCTGAATTTCTAGAATTATAGAAAAAAGCACAGTAATTTTATCTCCTCTTTGGTGCCAGGAACAATAACAAATTATCCACTATGAAGAGCAAATTGTGAAAGTCTATCACCATTTATTCTTGCATTTAAAAGAGTCTCTGAAGTATAAATTCAGACCTTCCCCTCCCCCCCCCTATTTTTTTTAAATGACTATATTCTGTGAATGGTCATTTGTCTGAGAAAAAGCAGAGATGTAAATTTATTTTCAACCTGAAAGAATACATGCTGGTTCAATGGATTATATTTATTATTCTAGAAGAGTAAATTCAGTATTAACCGGCATACACCGAAACTAAAAACAAAACCTTGTACTGCTGACCAACTCTGAGGAACTACCAGATTAATTCAAGAGATCATTATTAATACTGCTGTGAATATATGTAATTATCAAGCCTCGTAAAATCCTATTCAAGCAAAGCAAACCTTTTAAAGTAGGTTAGCAAATAATCTTTTACATTTTTGGCATCATCAGCTGCCATACAACAGCTCTAGAGTCACGTTTATTACGTAAATGAAGAGTTAGGTTTATTACTGTAATGAAGAATTTTTACTGCAGTTTTGCAGTGCAGATACTAGTTAAGTGCTTTACATATCAATCATCTTGAAGGGCCTACAAAGAGGTCAGTCACTAGCATCCACTCAGGACTAAATCTTGGCTGACTACCTGGATCATCCCTCAGTGCTGAAAGCAGTCCAAGCTGATTCAGACCGGGATTGCCCAGCTTCACACCTCAATGGTGAGAAATACGGATTCATAATTCTCAGCATAACCAGTGTTCCTGAGCTGTGACCTCAGGAAGAAGTAAGGGACACAGACTCTTCCATGCCACAACAACGTAATGAGCTGTGGATGTTTACTCTTTTAGACCTTTAAATTTTTTAAACTTGTGAAATTTTCAAAATGAAAGCCTTGGGAATTTTACTTAAATGAACGCCGATTTTAATAGCAACTATACCCATGCTAGTCAGCGCTTAGGTTCCTTAGCAAATGCAACATTATCTCAACCACACATGAAAAACACCTTTTTTTCTATCTTACTAGAGAAAATATAGACAAATACTTTTACGCTACCTGTATTTGGAACAGAAAAAGGAGACTTCTCTCTGAGACTAACATACTATTTTTCACACCAGTACTTCATAAAACTGCTCTATCACGAACAACTGGAAAAAGGAAAGACACGTTTTGCAATACACACTTATGCCAAAGAAAAGTAAGGCACCAAGAACCAGGGCCTGTGGAAGCTCTCGTAATTACGGGGTTCCTTCAGCCACCAAGACTCTTCAGGAGCCTCTCCTGTGTCTTCAGTGCTATGTGACTGTGCAGTGCATTGGAAGGTCTGGAAGATGAGGTGAACTCTTCCTTTGCTGGCCTTGCTCGTATCTTATTTAGGATTTTAGCATAATTTTGAGAACAGTTACAGACACCTTAAATCACATATGCCTCATGTAATCTTTTACTTATTTACTCTAAAGATCCTCACCTGGGAGAATTCAGAACCACAGCACTGGAAAAATCTCAGTGTTTCAAAACACTTTCTGATGAACACAATTATGTTTGTAATTGCAAACTATTCCTTGGTCCCATCAGGCTGCTATGTGGGTGGACCCCAGAAAGTACAAATAAATGAGTTACCGTTCTGGTGCCCTCCTTTGCAGTAACCATTACTGATTAAAATTTATGACTAGACAAACATAACCAATCTACTAGAAACCCAGACAGAAAAAAAAATGCGGTAAAAAGAAAATCTATCTTCATACTTCAACTGATAAACAATAATCACTATCCAGCATCCGAAATAAATTCAGCAGAACTAATCCCGGTCTGCATCCTGGAATTATGAGTGAAGCACAGAATATTTAGCAGAATAGAGAACTAGAGACTGTCAATCACTACTGATACCAACAAAACCAGAAACTAACCCTGCTCACAGAACACTACATTCATGAGGCTCTTTTTTCCAATGACCTCCCTACTGACAGTAACTGGTATAATATTAGGCAAATAAATGCGTGTTTCTGTACAACACTGTATGATGAGTTATTTACACACACTTTTCTAAAAGTAGCAGCAATTGATGTTGGATTAATACAAAAGTATTCTTAAATTGCATCTAGCTCATAGAAACCAGAAACTAAGAACATCATTCACTGTTTTGGAAACCTGCTATGTCCAACAGTAAATCTCTTCCTTCAGGCAAACGTGGTAAGTAGCCTTGATCATAGTAAACTATTGCTACAGATCAAAGAGTAATGGCACATATATGTTCAGAGTAAAATAATAGGCAAACCCTTGCTTGAAGCTAAATTCACGGTTGAGAAGCACACAATAGCAGTTGGGTGGTATTATAACCATCTACATTTAACTAATCTACTTTTTCAGTATTTCTTTATCCATTTTCCATGCTGAAAAGACATCAATGAGGTCAACCACACCAACTAAAGTGGGTGAACTGGTCTGAATAAATTAAAGCTTGAAACCTCTTAATGTTAATATTAAAACTTTTTTTCCAACACTTTGAAATTATGAAGGTTCTAAAAACTATTTAGATTACTGTTATTACCACTAGAGAAATAAATAGTAGGTGAGCTTGGTTTATAAACGCTTTCCATATATTTAAATATGTAGCAGTTAAGAAAATTACACAGCCTCTTCTGTATTTTTATTGTGTAAAAGATGTATTTTCACTGAGAGATGCACATTGCTCGTCATTCCTGAAGAGCTTTAAAAGGACTGAATAGGACAGTATGATAGTTAAAAGGACCCAGATTATTTAAAAGAAAGGTTTGCCTCCTTGTACATGAACAGCCAGGATTATTGAATCTCTGACTCTCTGCATATAAAAAAAAAATCTTACCCCTGCTTTCTGCAGAGATTACTAAGGCAATTCACTTGTTTACATTCTGCGATAAAATAAACTGCTCTGTCATGCAGCCTGGAGCTCCTGTATCTCATCCATTATGTAAATCTCCAAAGAGTAGTTCAGCAAACACCATCTCAGTTCCACTGCACTTACTAAGACTACCTACACATCTAAGTTAATTTTCATTTTCCTAAGACCAACAGAAACTCTTTATTTCTTAATTTGCAAGACAGAGTCTCGCTGTCATCTCTCTTCAAAGAATAACCGCCAAAGCCCAAGCACATACAGTTTTAAACACAACTTAGACTTAAATCCAAACACTTGGGTTTTGGGTGTGCACCATCTCCTCTAGAAGACAGGAAAATAAAGAAAAAAACACTGGAATTATTTTGAATCTCACTATTTCTAGAACAACATCTTCTGGCGTTTTTCTTGTTGGTGTTGGATTTTTATTTTGTTTCTATTGTGATAATGCTGAAACATTCTTATATTACTTGGGAATTTAGGCAGAGTCAATGCCTGCTCACCTATGTTCAAAACCTAGGGCTTTTGTTTTCGGTTGAATTACGCCCACATGGCCATCGCAGCTGACTGTAGCAACCACAGCTGTAGCAGAATGCTGTCGAATTGAACTGAAACAACAACAAAACCCTAGGTAAATTGCGAAGTTCAAAAGAAGGTGACAGCCTCAAAGCAGAAGACTTGCCCCTTCGTGACTCATTGCTACACTGTCCTGGTTTCAGTTAGGACAGAGTAATTTTCCTCCTAGTAGCTGGCAGGGTGCTATGTTTTGGATTAGAATGAGAAGAGCGCTGATAACATGCTGATGTTTTAATTGTTGTAGAGCAGTGCTTACACCAAGCCAAGGACTTTTCAGCCTCCCTCTGTCCTGCTAGCGAGCAGGCTAGGGATGCAGCAGGAGCTGGGAGGGGACAGACCCAGGACAGCTGACCCAAACTGGCCAAAGGGGTATTCCATACCATCTGACGTCATGCCGAACAATATATAGGGGTGGCTAGCCGGGGTGGTGGTGTGGCCGGCTGCTCGGGGATAGGCTGGGCATCGGTCAACGGGTGGTGAGCAATTGCATTGTGCATCACTTATTTCGTACACATTATTACTATTAATACTATTATTATTATTATTATTATTGTTATTCTTTTCCCTGTCTTAATAAACTGTCTTTATCTCAACTCACAGCCTTCACTTTCCCGTTTCTCTCCCCCATCCCGGAGAGGGAGGGGGGAGGGTGAGCGAACGGCTGTGTGGTGTTTGGCTGCCAGCCGGGCTAAACCACAACATACACCCATGAACAAGACAGACTTTATGCATCACCAAGGGTACACCCAAAATGCTGTGTGGGAAACGTACGAGCAGGTCAAGATTTAGATTAATGCCAAGAGCTTCTTTTCTCTTTCAGACACATGTCCTTGGGTATATGAAATACCGTATCCAGTACAATCATCATTCAGGTCTGTTAGCGGAGGATATCAGTATTAAAATAACTTCCTTCTCCTTACGTGGTAGCTATTGAATTCTAACACGTTACTCTGCTTCCATGTGAGAAGTGACAAATTGCCATTGTTTGATATTATTCTCCCTATGGCATGCCAAAAATAGGCATTTATTTCTAGCACTAAATGTTTATTGTCAGATAGGCTGGAAAAGGAAAACAGTAAAGTGTATGTAGTATTTCAGTTTCTGCTTCAATGTATCTTAATCACCACTGCTGCGCAGATCAAGAACCGTATTTTTTCCCCTCTCATTGAGAAGTAAAGATTAACTCTAAAATGCAGGTAGCTGTGCTGCTTCATGATACTGAGAATTAAACATTTCCACAGCAGTAGTATCCTTATTTTCCATGCAAACACTTAAATCCTGATAACTAATGACTGGAAACAGATAATTAAAAAACAAGCAGGAGAAAAGTCCTGTAAATCTCTGGTTTAAATTTGTTTTACCCGATGGACAATGCCCAACACAACTGAACAGTATTCAATTTCTTGGAAACAAAACAAAACAAAAAAAAATGAGAGTATGAATTTAAACATTTTTCTCCCCCATTTGGAAACTTGTGTCATACATCTGAAAATACACACATAAAAATGGTCTTGTCAAACAGCTTTGAAATTAAATGCCTTGTGCTTCTCTCCCTGGAGTACTATAAATTTAGTCATTATTAGAATTAGTATAATTGTTCTTTAAGTGCTCTAGGAATAAAAGGTGAAATGAGCTAAGTGACTGCTCTTTCATTTCCCATGAGAACATGCCTCGGCAGCGAAGTCAGACTGTGGGAGCAGGGATGATCAGGGATGCTTTGAAAACCCATGGACTGGAGAACGAGTCCAGCAAAGCAGAGCCCCGTGTACTCACGATGCCTGGACCAGCACAGCTTGCAGGCGGAGGGGATATCTTTTCTTACAGGGAGAATACAGAAATTCGGTGGAAAGAACTGCCCTCTGGAGATGCCTGCTGTCTGTCAGCTACTGGATGACAGGAACCTGCAGCAAAATCACTGAAGTTAACATAATGGATCCAGGCCTTTGTGATCTAGCTCCTTGTGGACTCTGTCCCATCACTAACGAGTAATTTTCATCAGCAATAAAAGGTGAAAGAACTAAAGTAGCTGGTTTGAAGCCACCACGAAATAAAGAGGGACAAAGGGCCACCTCAGTTGGTAGCAGTACCAATTGCCACCCAGGAGAACCACTGGTCTGTGTCTCCATTAGCAAGGAGCATTGTGCAACAGGAGGGGATCTCAGTGAGGCAGTTTGGCTGAAGATATCCACAGTCTATGTCTTTCGGGGGGCTTTATTATGGAGTAGCCCATGAGAAATCAGAGCATGTTAGCTAAGCTTTTGGAGCACATCTCCCAGTTTAGTTCCTTCCAAAGGCGATCTAGCTTGCACAGCCCAAGGCCATGCTACTGGGCAAAACCAAGCACAGACAGAGATTCATGGACGCATTTCCAGATCTAAGCTACTACAGTAATACACTCAGCTCACTTTCCAGCTCTGGTCTGGACTAGCTGCCTCCAAAACCTAAACTTGCCAGTGGTTTGGAGGACTGGTCATTCCAGATATATCTGGTTACAGCGGGGGCAAATCTGCACCGGTTCAAGGGGTCCTGCCACGCACTCCAAGTCTGCCCCTTCAAACCACTAGGCACAGAGCCTGCAACTCACAGCAGAGACACCCTCTGCTTTCACACCGTGAAACCCCCCTGCTGCTAGGTCTCTCTGATCATTTCCAATGCTTTGACCTGAAAACGGGGAGCACCAGGAGTACCACAAAGGGGCAGGACACCCAACCCCAGCAGTACGGCTGCAGCGAGCGTACTCTGGAGGCAGCTGGCCCCAGCTGGTGCATACATGGGGATTTGGCATCACTCATACCAGGGGGAAGAGTTTGCTCCCCAAACTGGATACGTTCAGCAAGGTAGATACTGTACATCCCGTCTTTATGCTGGACAGTCCTGAGGTACTAAATACAGAGGCAGCCAGAACTGAGGACATGCTTACGTCAGAATTTCTTAACTCGATCTTCATGCTGCTTCCATCATTTTATTTTACACAGTCTTCAAGACATGTTTCAGAAACTGTAAGAGGTAACAGCACCTGTTTCTATTTCTCCTGAGAGGCAGGGACTCTGTAGCATATCTCCTCTCCCCCTTCCAGTATGGGAACATTAACACGGCCACGTAATTCAAAGTCCCAGAAACTGCAATCAAAGTTATCTGTCTTATAAAGCAATTTGTCATTCTATCTTCTATATACATCAGTTTTTTCTAACTCTATTCTCAGCTCTGGCCAGACCTTACAAGGTTATTTTATTTTATTTTTTGGTTTTTACTCCCAAATGAATTTCAGGAAGAAATCTCAAAAAGTAAACCAATGGTTATAGGAAGACATTCATAACCAGAAAAACATGAGCTCAATGACCTAAGTTAATCAAAAAAAAAAAGTTAAGTAATCATAAACCAAGCCTTACAATCTACAGCTATAAGTAATATAAATGATAGATGTCAACATATTTACTAACTAAAAATGTAAGGAGATACCTATTAACTTTCACAAGTAGTTTAACAGGCACTCTACTGCAATGAGCCTGTCAATAAGTGCTCAATCAGACCCTTAACCACAAGCTTTCACACATATCCACAATTTACAAACAGACTCGTTATTGTCAGCTAGCACTTTGTGGAGCAGTGATCTAGGCAATGACAGCAAGATCTACCTTTACTTTACACTGACATTTAGCAAAATTAACTTGCATATTAGAAATATTCCGTATTTTGCTCACATCTTGACAATTCTGGAGTAATTACTCTCCTGGAAGCTGCACTACAACGCGGAGCTTCAACCTCCCCCACATGCCATCTTACATGAACACCGCTGCCATGCTTTTTAACGCAATTCTCCATTCCTTGTGTTTAAAAAAAACGTTCAATAAACAGGATTTGAATTCAACGCAGCTGAATCAGCCCACAGCTGTTCCAAGCAGAGCAGAAACCCATGCAGCCACCAGGACACAAACCCCACACGCCACCGCTGAGCAGCTGCTGAGCTGGAGATGTTTCTCCCAGTTCTTAGCAAAGCCTCCTGGACAGCTCTGCACCAACTACTTGAAAATACAAACTTATTTATTATATATAAAGGACCTCATTATTTACTGATTTTAAACCAAAGCTTGAGGCTTTTACAGTAGACAAGGCTTCGACAGGGAAGGTCTAACCCACCTCTGTGCCTACTTCCATTGCCTTTCTGAAGTTTGAGGGTATGGAAAAACTACAGCTACCTTTAACCGCTACCTTTTATTCTTCTGAAATAACACTTCCGCAAATATATATTTTGTTTTGCAATATGAGTCTTAAAAACAATGGTTATGATCTTCCATGGACATCTGCCCCCAGTCCACATTGGCAGGAACAAAATAAAAGCACAAAAGCCTCAGAATTGCAATCCAACCGGGTTTAAACAAGGTCAGGTCACAAGCCAAACACCAAATACAATTAGGACCCAACTCTGATGAACTGGTTTGATGTGTATATATGTGGGTGTGCTTTGGATACCTGCCCTAAGCCAGCTGCTGAAGAGCACTGCGTAAACACATGGAAACAGTGGGGAAATGAATGGAATGGAGCCAAAACCCATAAACAAGAAATCATTTAGGCTCAAAAACCAACTGCACAGCAGAAATGGGGGGGGGTAGGGGGGGGAGCAGTGCAGAACAAATTTTACACTGTTAGTAAGGAAAGCCTAATACCAATGCTGAGGTCCTCCCAGAAATTCATTTACTAATTTTACAATGGCAAGGGGAAAAGGAATGAGCCCAAACTAATGCAAGTGCGTGAGGCTGAAGAGGTTCGCCACAGACTTCTTCAATGCCTTTTTTTTTTTTTCCTCTCTCTCCTTGGAAATGCCACCAGCAGTTTTTCAGCAATCAGGATCAGTCCCAAACATGCCTCACCCTGCTCACATCTGAGCCGGGCTGGCCCAGGGCTGAAGAGGGCTGAAGACAGCACCAAGAGGCAGCCCAGTATGCAGCAGACGGCCTTTGCGAGGAACAGAAAAAAGAAACGACATCTCTGCGTTTTACATCTTTAAGTGACTAGAAGTAAAAGCAGATCTGTGCTTTGAACACGACTGAACCCCAGACGACAAACTGCCTGCTATCTGTTGCTCCATTAAATATCTACCACTGACTGACTGTTAAGGGACAAAGCCTGACAAGTGCCACACAACGGACAAAATCAACTTTACAGTCTTTGTGCCTTGCTGAATTTGGCCATCAGTCATTTTTAAGTGGTAATTTGTTATGCGGCTTTATCCAAGATATTTATAATCATAATGAACTGAGACAAAACACCAAACTCCAGCCTCTTTGCCTTAGAGTAATCTAAATTGAAAAGAACATGACAGGAAGGATAGATTGATGGTCAGTGCAAGATAACTCTCTTGAGATTAATATATTTTATCCTGTTCATGCTTCTATTTGTAATTATACTCCACGAATCCACTGAATGATGTTAGATGTGAAAGACCACTTAAGAGCAGTCACTTCCTTTCTAGGAAAAGTGTGTTTGTTTGCAATAGATAGGGAGGAGACAGCAGACAGAAAACAAACACATCTCCACACGCTACCAGTAGTCTGACTGCAAGCAAAAGCATAAAATTTTCTTGAAACACCCTCAAATATATCCAGTAAGAAAAATAACCGCCTTTATCACAACTGGACTCTCAAAATCACAGAAAAATGCAGGCTGGGAATCCAAGTCCAAACTCCATCCAAAACAAGGGCAGCTTCAAAGCCGGATCAGAAGGCTTGGGGACTTTGCCCAGTCTGCATGGGTGCCTGCGGCTGTTCCTCCCCATGCACAGGACTTTACATTTTCTTTTGCTGACCTTGACGAGGTTCCTGCCAGCCCATTTCTCCAGCCTGTCAGCATTGCCCTGAACAGCAGCCCTGCCCTCACCGGGTCAGCTGGGTTTCTGCAACATGGTCCTGCTCTGCACAGGAGTCAGGGAGGGTGAGGCAAGGGTAAATCGGAGGTAGGGAGACTGTTGAGATGGGTTGAGCTCTGGAGATCTCAAAAAAAGGTATTTCCTTGTGTTGAATACCTCTCTTTAAATGGCTGAATCAAAGTTTGCTCCTGTTATTGTATTTTTTTTTTTTTTTAAAAAAAGAGATGACACACAAGTTATGTTCTTGACAAAGCAGTACTTCTCAGGCTTGTCACATAGACCTCTTCAAGAACATAAGCAGTTGGCTCTTAATGCCACTGAAATCAAGACAACTCCACGTATCGTAGACCATTTTCTGAGCATGGCATTATATAATTTAGAACATCATTCAGCCTGATCAAAGGAACTTCCCAGCAGTATTTCTGCAGGCTGTCCTTGAAACCACAGTGTGAGAGGGAGACTGCACCCAAGACCACTCATTGCAAAGGCACGTCTGTGTTATACTTAATCTGAGCAATTTCTTCTCTCCT
Organism: Cygnus olor; assembly: GCF_009769625.2. NCBI lineage: Eukaryota > Metazoa > Chordata > Aves > Anseriformes > Anatidae > Cygnus > Cygnus olor. The sequence goes on along the minus strand of NC_049169.1, from coordinate 165,833,814 downwards.
GTCCTTAAATTTAGCTCTCCCACCTCCTTTCAATCCTGCCTACTCCCTTTTGGCCTAAGGCCTTAATCTTTATGTTGCCCAGGCAATTTTCAGCTATAGTTCTTTCCTGTCAGTTACCAATTTCCTTATCAGCTTCTACACTGGGCTCTCATCTTCATGAATTCGCATGCAATCACTGCAGACTGAAAAATATAAACCTTAAATGTCATATTCAACGAAGCAATGAATCTCCGGATTCAGTTGCTGTTACAGACAGCACAGAACCATTGTAAACTGCGTGCATTCAATATACATGTATTTATTTATCATATTTCTTATTTTTTCTGGGCAAGATTCATCTGACTTCACTTTACAAAACAGAAGATGTTATGTTTATATTTGCTCCAACAGTTGCATGTATGGTTAGATGTCAGTTATTTATATAAAACCGCTTTTACATGCATTACGATATGGTTTGAGGCAGACCAACAAAGAGATTAAATATATTGATATAGTTTATAGATGATGCAATCCAAGCCCTCTTTACACTACCAACAATATACCAACATACTCCTATTATTAATGGAAAAAATTTGGCTTTCAAAACTTGGTTATCTAAACAGCATATTCTTAGCTCTACTGTAAAGTGAAAGACTGAGGCAGGGTGCTGGGTGAAATCCAACCTCTTTCCTACTAGAGCCAGAACTTTATCAACTGATCTTAAAAGTGACCACAGAGAATCCCCTTCTACCTCTGTTGCTTAAGTTTTCTGAAATCAGTCTTCCCAGAAACGGATTTTTTTAGTCTCAGACTTTGAATTCCTGAAATTGTTCAGCTATATGATTTAGACGTGGTACTTTCCTAATCTAAAAGATTAACAGCTGGATTCAGAGCTCTACATTTGCAAAGACTGCCAAACAGAAAGCACATAATGAAATAATTCAGTATCTCCTCCCTTATCTGCACAGCTTCCCCATGATTATTAAGGGATGTCATCAGAGGGACATGAAAGTAGAACTATGGCTTGAAAAGAAAGGGGTCATCCTATTCTGTTTTTATTTCTTTCTGCCATCACTCTGCATTGAGCCAAAAAAAACAAAAGCAGAAAAAAGATGAGAGATACAGAGATAGGAGTGCTACATTTCTCACACAACTACAGTCCTTTCCAGTAAACTTGGGAAAAGGCCATATGAAGTCTAGGAGTCTTTTAAATTTGTCTGATCTGAAAGCCCTCTCTGCACATTCTGCTTACAACAGCCTGTCTCATGGATCTGACAAAACTTTGAGGTTTTCTGTCCTGGTGCCACTTCCCAGGCCAAACATCTAGCACGGCCCTCTAGGCCGACAAAGTTTCTCCTCTAACAATTCTACACAAACACGACTATGCTATGGTAGTGTCGCTCTATGCTGTTTTCTAGACAGTGTGAGGAGCCCACTGCAACATGCTGATACCATCTGCACATTATCTCTGGGTAAGCAGGTCTTTGTGCTCTCTCAAACTTTCTGCCAGTAAAGCATTGTCATCACACACACACACGCCAGTTCATATATACAGAATTTTGTCACTGTCATTCTGGAAGATGCGAGCAAGGTTTCATTGGTATTAGTTTTTCACACTGCTATTTATAGGCAAGAGGTCTGAGCGGGGAAGTGTTTGCTCACCCATGATATGAGCCCATCCCAAGCTGTCACACGTTGGTATGGACAGCAGTTGTGGGCTTGTCGGCAATAAAATCAAAGAGAAATTCCTTAATACTCTGCATGCTGGCTTCAGCAGGCAACAACTGCTGGTTCATATCTGGGAATACCAGTCCCTGATCCGGGAAAGGAATTGTGGACATTACTACTGAGCTACTAATATCACTTGTCATCTCTATTAAGGTTCAAATTTGCCTTCTGAAGGTTGGAGGCTTTTAGGAACCTGTGGTATATAAAGCAGATGTTCTATAGATGTCTCTAAACTAAACATCGTTTCAATGGCTGTTATTTCAGGAGACTGGATTTGATGGCACAGATGCTTCCCTCAAGCCTTGTGCTGCTTGTAAATCCTTAGGTAGTTAGGATTAGCGCATCTTCTACCTGTTGCAAACGCTAAAAAGGCTAATCCAGGAATTAAACTCTTCCTTACTGTGTCAGTTGTTGATAAAATGTAAAACCTCTGAGCCACTCAAGCATTAATATAACCAAACTACCATTGAGATAAAAGAGAATCTCAGCCCTGCTAAAGTATTTTGCTCAGATAAATAGAGGAATGGAGTTAAATTTCTGGTATTCAACTGACACACACTGCACTTTTGGAAAACTTTAGTTGCTCTTTCTTTCATTGTTCCTGTCCCAACCAAGATTCAGAGGATGAAGAAAGCTTTCTGGGAAAGAGGTTTTCCACCGTAACATATCCTTCCTTGACCAATACGGTTTCCAGAACGCCTTGCTTAATTGAGTTGCTGCACTGCATCCCACCATACTGCCATTGCAATTCATTCGATCTGGTGCAAACCCACAGGCACTGCTTCGTTTAAACATCCTTGGCAGGCACTGGTTAATATAAAATCCCAGCCAAAATCTACAGTTCACAATCACCAACAAGTCTGATTGACAGATGTCAAGGCCTACTGAATTTTATCACCTTCTAAAACATAACAATAAAGTCAGCAAAGCACAGGGGTCCACTAACACTTTTTCCTCTCTACCTAGCACAGAAAACACATGCTGTAAGACAGGTATCTCTGCATGATAAGAAAACAAAGCACCAAGATACCTACACATTAAGGTATCATATCCTGTTTGACTTATTAAGCCACATTTGTCAACATTTCATCTGAGTGCTACTCAACAACGTATTAATCTTCATAGCTGCTAGCTGTAAAGACAATGCCCATCTCATTCTCTTTTCATCCTTGCACAGAATAACGCACCCCACCGTGTGTCAGCCCATTCAGACACTTGACTCCCAGGGCATTACCCATTTCTTTAATGTACTACTAGGTTTTCCTTTGAACGTTCAGGTCTGTAATTTTTGTTTTCTTTTGCCTTTGTTTTTTTAAAGTCAGAAACTGTTGTGTAAATTTACAGTTGTGTCAAGCTAAAGTATTCCCCTGCCTGACAGTATGGCATGTGGGACTCAGACGGGATATTTCATCTATAATGTTTTGTAATACAATGCAAATTTTTTATAATAGCAGTAATAGGTATAATGCACATGGTTGTAAAAATGTCAACCAACTTTTATGGCTTTCCTCTTCATATGAATATTCAGTCATCCATTCGTCCCTTAATCCACTTTAATCCTGAAAAGAAAAAATGGAGTAATTCAGTATTTGTGAGATAATTGAAAAATGGTGTTTAATTGATGTATTTTCTTAGGTGTTTATTAATTTCTCAAATATTATTGTATATGTAAATAAAAATGTAACAACAGATGTCTGTTCCACAGTGAAACTCAGGTTAGGAGATCAGTAAGTTTATAAGCATTTTATAAAACTGGATGATTATGACACCTATATATTATAGAGCTTTTTATTTCCTGTTAATGAATGATTTTACTTAATGTTTGAAGTGTCTTTCATTTCTAAGCTGACACTTAAGTGTACCAAGTTCCAGCTGCTTTAATTAGTCTTCAGGGCCCATTATATATCAGTATCATACATTTGTAGAGGTAAACTTTCTAGCAGTTACCTACTGTGAATCTTCTTTATTGGCATTTCCAAATGCTTTCCCAGAAATACTATGTGAGGTCTGGGCAATAACACATTAAAAGGCAAATACATTTATTAGTGAACTCAGTCATTACAATAATTATTTCCTGTGGCTGGAGAAGATCATTAGAAAATTTGAATACGTATGAATACATCATTATTTTAGCTATGATTCCAAGTGAATATATAAAATAAAATGTATATAGATAATTAAATACTATACTAAACTTTTGGGACGCTTCTTCAGATTTAAGAAAATACACAAATCCAGTAGTCTAACTTTTTTAAAACCTTGGGGAAAAAAAAGCTTCAGATGTGCAAAATTTAAGTAGTCAACAATGTGTCCCAAACCTCTTGCCAGAATATGTGCATATATCTGGAAGCAAATGCTACTTGCATATGTCTCTCTTAATAATGTAAATGGTGTGAAGTCAAGAATCTAAATCTGCTGTCAGAGTTATTATAAACAATCTGCTGTTATTTTTATATCATTTAAAATAAGGTCATCTTTCACATAGCAATGGAGCATCACCTGCCTGTTTTAAATCACAACCCAGTATTTTGTTAGTGCTGTATATATGATAACATGGCTAATGGGTTTCAAAAAGCTAAGCAAACTTTTACACTGAAAACAAGACAAGAATCTCCCTTAAAGATGTAAAATTAGTAAGTACTCATATACTGCGCTACTATTGTACTGACTGAATTTTATGCACTTATATTTTTATTAACATTAATACTGTCTTAGAAATAAAATTAAGTTCTAGACAGTCATATGAATCATAAAAGGTTGCAAATTCACCATAAACATTGACCTCATTAAATGTAATTAAATACTGTAGCCTTAGAGTGTGCTAACTACTGTAGACCATTTGCTCCATCTCTTATGCATCTTGTAAACTGTCTTCTTTTACTGTAGACCATTTGCTCCATCTCTTATGCATCTTGTAAACTGTCTTCTTTTTTATTGCTGTTGAATCTCCCTTGACATTATTTGGATTCCTTCAAAATTTCCATTTTGTGAAACAGATTTTATTTGGCTTACTGAGCCAACAAGGTTTGGGCCGCAGCTCCTTTTTACACACTGGAAGAATCTCCTTTGAGTTTCTAGCAGCTATTTCTCTGTCCAATGTCCAAAAATGGGACAAGTAGACCAGTTTTTCTTTATCCTGGACTTGCACAATGTGGTTATCTAACTTGAAGAGGAACTGATTTAGTCATCGAGTTCTTGTACACTAAATGTGATGTATTCAAAACCTTTGTGGGGTCTCTGTCAGGAAGACAGCGTGACCTGTAATTGTTTCCAGTTCGACATGTTGTCTCATTATTACTTCTTCTTAAATACACACAGACACACACACACTCCTACAATGCAACTTAGCTTCACGTCACACATGAATGCTAGAAGTCTTATTAAGCTACTGTGCTATGGTAATGGAGAAAACATGGATAAGCATTTCAAAACTGCTGAATTGCAGTTATCTAACTAATCATAGCCACAACTGTGTTTGCATTATTAAATCACATACAACGGCCCTCCTCATGAAGAACCTACTTCTTTAGCAATGACAAATAATTGGCTTTGCTTATTCATTCTCTTCAGGTTTGCACAATTTACCAAGCACTGAATTGCCCATTTCCTTCCACACCCTGCATCACCGTGGTCTCCCTGCCTTGTGTACTCCAAGCTCGTGGCGGGGTTTCTCTTTGTCCTCGTCTTTGCTAAGCACAAGCAGTGCACAAGGTGCTCCGACAGCGCCCACCATCCCACAGCCCTGCCCCACCCCAGTACACACGGTCAGGGTGTGGGACAGGAATCAGCCTCCTAGCTCTGAGACTGCCTGCAAGGCTGACAAAGAGCGTGGATGGTGACAGGCAATGCACATCAGCCACAAATTCCACACATTCAGGTCAAAGACCTCTTAATTGCAACTTCTTTAGGCTGTTTTGGGGGTGAAAACAGAAGAGGTAACCATCCATCTGAAGAGGTCTGCTCAACTGGCAACTCCACAATTCTGAGGCCTCATTTGCAGAAGTACTGGAAAACTTCGGCTTCAGATGAAGTGACTTTGAAATCTATGTGAAAAATAGGGCCGTCTGTCCTTGCAAATCTAATGCATCGATTCTGCCACGTGTCATCACTGTGAAATGTGCGCTGGACTTTGTTTCTTAGCTGTTTACTGTGAAATCTCAGTTTCTCCTACCAGAAATATGAAAACTGGTATGAAAGCCTAGATAGACACACATCTAGCATTTGTAGAAAATGTTTTTTGTTTTTATACCAAACGAAAATCTACCACATGACACAACTGCATGGTATTTTTAATTCAAGAACCTTTGTGCCAAAAGGGTTAAGTAGCCATAGAGCAAAGCACACAAGAAACCATCAGCTTCAACCAAAAGAAAGAAATTTAAGTTGCGAACACTCTTATGTCCACTTCCAGCCAAAAGCTAACCATCTTCTTCAGACTCAGAGTTCATAAGGCTAACCAATACCACCAACGATCAGATTCCTTCTTCTATGGCAAAAGAAAACCAAACAGAAATTACAACACACAGTCCAGCCTGGAAACATTTCTTCCTCAGAATAAATGCACTCGTAGTCCCACCCTGGCCGACATCCCCACCAACTGGCAGAGCGGAGCAGGAGTAACAGACATTGCTGTAACTAAGGAGCATGGAAAGCGCTTCAGGACAATCATGCTGTATGTGTTTCCAGACAGAGGCTACCCTATGTGTAGAGATGCCTTTGTATCTAGAAGCAGACCATTTTCAAACTCATAAAAACATGCCAATTCATTAAAACACAAGTTCAAACAAATATCACTTCCATCATCTCTTTTATATACTACTAATTTTTATGTAAATTCCCATTAATACAGGTACAAAGTATTCCTCACATCATACTCCCCCCTTTTCTCGTTTGGACAGATATGGTAACATACACATGGAAAAGATCAACTAAGTCACAAAGTCAAGTAATTTGCTGAATCAGGGTTTAGTAACTTTTCTCTCTATGAAGCAAATCCCGTATTTGGGTATAACTATACCTCTGAATCACTTTCTTGCACCATTTATTTTACTTTGAAAACATATGCACTTTTCTTCTTGAAAGCCCTCAAATCTGCACTTACACTTCTGTAATCCCTTCCACAGGCCTTGAGTCACATCCAACTTCCTGAAGACAAGGCGCAGCTTCTTCCAAACTCACCAAGGCCACCCTAAACACCAGGTAAGGCAGAATAATTGAAAGCACAGTTTCAGCGGCGTACAGAGACCAAAGAGCACTGGTTATCATCAACGCAGCGTTGGGGATGGGTACGTGTACATTAATAGTAACCACATACTTGCCTTTTTTTTTCCCTACATTTTTGGTTCTTGCAGGGAAATTCATAATCTCCATAAACCAGATATTCTGCAGAAGCTTAAATAATATATACTACATACATATATATTAAAAAACAGCTACAGATTTTCAACTGTTCTTTACATCAGAACCAATAAGGGACAGGAGAGGCTAAAATTCAGCACAGCACTGTACTCTATCAGCATACCCTAAAATCTACCTACCTCGCACTTCGAGTGCCTACATTTCTTTCCTTGGATCTAGCCCCGAAGATCTTCATAAACTAGATTCTGTACCACTGTAACTTCAGCTAGGCAAAATACTTTGCCACCAAGTTTTCTGCAGAAAAGTTAAACAACTTTAAACTGCAACGTGTGTCAATGTCCCATCAGCCGTCATCACAAGCCGCAAGATGAGCCAGATAATACAGCTTCAAATGCATTCAGTTTAGGATAAATGTAACTGGTGCATATTTTATTGACCTCACAAGATGAGAACACTTTCTATACATTTTGTCACTAACTACCTAACTGTGATCGCAAAGTTTATTTTGTTCTCAGCTCAAGTTTTTGCTAGACTTTGATAGTAATTTCTTTTGAAAAGAGGCAAGCGGAGGTACTTGCTCTAAGACCACCACCACCCCCAGCATCTTACTCTGACATGGAGCCATGACAAAAATATCTTAAGCTGCTCAAAATACTTCTGAAAATTAACTTAAAGCTTGAACTTCTGGTTTTCACTGGTATTTTAATAAAAGTAAAGAGAAGCAGGAGGCAGCAAGTGGGATGCTTGTTGCTAGGTGATACCTAGGCTCTCCTGAACTCCTACAGACTGAAGTATTTATCCAGACTCCCACAACGAATGACATCCAGCGCAGAGAAAGAAGAGACACATGCACTGAGTGAAATACATCCTGATTCAAGGAAAGAAGCAGCCGCTCTGCCACCAACTCAGTCCCTGGGGTACAGCAGGACAAGGATGCTTCAGGAGGCTAGGGGGAGGCTGACGCAGCTCCTCCTCAGCATCTACCTGACTTAAGCTGGAGCCTCACAGGGCCCATGGGGAGGCATCTCCAAAATCAGCCTTTCCTTTTACAACAAACCAGACCTATCTTGGCACCCACAAGGGGCTTGGCAGCATGAGAAACTGCCCCCTTCACCCATCTGACTGTGAAGCTGTTGTTGTTTGTTAAATCGCAGTATTGCGGCAACAGGTTTGCACTGCAGTGGGCCAGATGTGGTTGAATGATTCATGAAGGGAACGTACAACCTTTGCGAGAAGCCTGCATGCCACGCGTCTCCTCCTCCTCCCTTTGAAAGGTTTATTCAGTGACTAAACTTTCGAGCAGTGCTTACACAGTCTTTCAGCAGAGAATTAGAGGAATAAACATTATTCTTTACAGGGTCTTATATTTGACATTAATGAATTATTTAGAATTACACAGCTTCCAGGATAAGTCCCAGACCTTCTGGGATGAACAGACGAATTTCATTCTCCCTACAACTCAAGGACACAGCTTGACAAAAATCATATGTAGAAATCCAGTAGATTTCTGGTGATGCAATTTTAGAGAATCGTTACTCTGAGAAAGACGATGTCTTTCAGTAACGAAAAAACCTGCGACTGTATGAACGTACACAAAGAATTCTGGCATGGCAAATGAAATTAGAAACTTGCAAAGGTAAAAAAAAGATTTAGCAGTTAAAATCTGTAAAACTAGTGGAGCCCTCAAATGCCTGGATTTAGGTAATATTTACTAGTCAACCCAGAAGAGGGCTGTAAACTGGAGGGAGCAGAGAAAAATGGAGCAAAATAATGCAACTCCCTTGAATTTTTATTCTAGAAGCAGTGGTTACCCTCAACACTTTCAGCTGATGGAATGGGTAGCTTTGAAATCTTGATATTCCCTTCACAGCTCTAGCTTAAGTAGAGTGACATTGGTTTTTGCTAGATCTAAATAAAGTTTTGATAAACACAGTTACACATCACTTCAGACAGCTTTGCTGACATAAGGAAATGTTTGTGTTACACGGTATACGCACTCAGCACAAGGTCTCTTAGATCACCATCTACCCTCGCACACAGTTCAAACTCCACATTAGAGTTAAAATTCTGTTTACCAGCCTGCACACACAAAGTAAAAGGACTTAGTAGGCCTCCTCTTATTACAAGCATTACTTGCAATTCTTATATATATATATACATGCATATACACACATTTACATGAATATAAATATATAAAACGTGCACACAGCCACAGAATCCTGATGAATTAATAAGTTATTGCTTTGTAAATAGTTGTCTTAAAGAACCTACAGAAAGCATAATTTCTAGTTTATCATCAAAACAAGACAGGAGTTTTTAGTTGAACTCTGAAACGCAACTACACTTCTGAACCCGCACAGAATTGGAACTAGCAAAAGTCATTTTATTCCCTTATTTTCAGACTTTCTTCAGCAGAACTGTACATATTATTCTCAAAATGGTAATGCCTCTCCGAGATTTCTATTCCATAAGAGCTTATGATCATCTGAAAGTAATTGTAAAATGGTAATATTAAAACAATTGTTACTTTAATTTCAGGTTGAAATCATACATATTGTGTTTCTGCATTTTATTTGCACTTCAAATAAAACAAACGTAATTAAGTAAATTAAAAATCAAGTCAGAGTGTGACGTTGAAAAGGAAAGTACCCTCAGGAAACCTGTTCATGCCCCACATAGGATACCAGGAAAATGACTTCCTTACCATTGTGGTGGGGAAAGGGATACAGACAGACAACAGACTCCTAAATGAAGTGCCTGGATTGACTACAGAGATTGCATGGAAAAATATTTAATTGCTTGGACAGGTTTCATATTATTATTTCTTCCTGTTAATAAGGACTAGCATTACCAAATGTTATCACCCACCCCACCTCTTCTGGTTTAATATCTTTCCTGAAACAGGTTTATGCTCAGCCCAGAATCAAGCTGGTTCTACTTGTGGTACAGGCAGTAGTACTTACATCCTCTTTTCAAAATTGCGAGATAATCTTCATTTATAGCCTAACCCACTTAAAAATAAAACAGGGTTTTTCCTTATTTCCCATTGAGAGGCTGCTGAATCCCAGAGACCGTTAGAAGAACAAACAATCCTTGTGCTTTACGCAGTTATAAATGAAATAACCAAAGCTTAAGGGTGAGGTCACCAGTTTCCTTAGGACACCCAGCAAAGCAGCGGTTTCTGTGCAGACCGTGCATCTGACATTTCTCGTGGTGACAGCCATCGCCCAACGACCCGAACAAAAGGAGGGTGGCTGAACATGTAAGGCCACTTGCTACAAGTCTAAAGGAACAAGCACAACCTTGCTGCCGTCTTGTGCCAAAATCTGCTCTCCAACAACACAGAGGTAGCGGGCAGCATGCAATTTGGTGACGGAGCACATGTAGTCAAGATGTAACAAAGTCTGAAAAATGTTAATCTTGTGTCAGGATGGCAAATATTACATTTATGTGGCTCAAAGCTTATTAGGAAGTCTTTTCATAATTGCCTTCAGAGGGAACAGCAGGACAATGGAAAAATCATGGTAAGAAGAAAAAAATTGAACACTGTGTTAATACATGTAATATATGTAATATAATATATATGTAGCAGCTTACATAAAATCTGGCAAGTCTTTTCCTTTCATGCTGTGCAAGATGTTGTAAAAAAGTTAAAGACCGGCACTAACCATCATCACAGTGCGCATGAAATACCGCATGGCTTTCCCCTAACCACAGTGTCAAGCGCACTCTGCCAACTTTAATAGCAAAACCACTCAGAGAATAAGCAACAACAGAAGAAGCTGTACCAATTAAATTTGTTTTTAAAAAGGGAACAAAATCATTCCCACGAGCAACGGAGGTCGCTACACAAGTTCTGATACACACCAAAGAAGCCCAACCACCCTCATTTCCAGGTTCAGAGTTATGCTTTCAAGAAAAAAGGAAGTCCGTAGCTTATAGATGGGTAGCTGTGCTTAGCTCCTACTCCTGCCTTCACTCCACCCCCAACAAAATTCATCGTTGCTTCTGTTACAATTTGGGCCCTTTTCTTTGTTTTCAGTTAGAAACGTACCAACGAGATGTTTTTTTCATGAAAAGAGCATGATAGTTACACCCATGAAGGTGTAGGTCCGTACTGAGACTCTAAACCTGGTACAGTGTGTGATAGCGATGCCATTAATCAGTTTAACGAATCTGTTTGTCTGGCATGATACAGAAGTGGCTGATGAGTGTCTATTTTAATAGGAATGTACGCTCTCTAAAATTGATCAATTGACCAGTAGTGTTTTCATTAATCATTTCTAATGTCTTTTCTCCTAGCATGGCCTTTCTTGAAAGTGCAGACTAGCATTATTACTAATAATTATGCCTCAGGATATGGTAGGCAAAAAGCTCAGAAAAGGGAGAAATCCACATCCGAGTATACAATGTTCTTCTCCGGCAATAACCAGCTTGAAACAGCTCCACTAGCAGATTCAGCAGTTACACATCTTTTAATAATAATTTGAATTCCAGGGTAAGTCACTGAACCACACTCGTCCTCTTGATGTCTTTGGGTTGAGGGAGAAGAGTAAAATTGATCCCAACACGATTCCTTGAGAATTTCCACTAGAAAATCTCTATCCCAACAGTTCAACCTTTGTAATGCACTGCAGAGCTCAGTGCAAGCTATGATTAACCTCACAAAGAGATGAATCTGTTCCAAGACTGGACCTACATATTACATACCAGACCATACATTTCATTGGCCCTTATTTTCTCCTCTTATTCTAACAGCTTGCATATTTTTGTCAGGAGACACAGTTGCTCTGTTTATTTTTCTGTCTCTTTTTAAATAGAAACGTATTTGTTCTTCTACAAAATAGTTCCACCATCAAAAAGACAGAAATTCTGGGGAGTTGGGCAGACTCTGGGGAGTAATTCAACGAAATTCATCCAGTACTACAGGGAGAAGCAGTGCTGCACATCTGACTACATATTTAAGTGAAAAAAACACAAGTGGCCTGACTTCCAAAGGTAATTTCTACTTTCCAGCCTCCTGCTGAGATCACTAAAGGAGTCTGCAGGACTTACCATCTGCATGCTAAGAGTCACTTCATTCTGCAGACCAACACGTACCAACCACCCCCTTATCTGTGGCTCAACAATTGCACATGTTCACAGCTGAGAAACTATAGCCTGACGATTAACCTTAGTGAATAAAGCTCCTGCCAGTTGGTGGGGTCATCTCACCTGCCTACAGGCATCTACACCTGCACTCACTGCCCTTCATGCCTCCAGAGCTACAGGAAAGAAATAAGTGGTGCTAGGGCCTAAGTCACTGTTCTGTAACACTGCACTCATTCCTGCAATCACTCCTAACTGCAAAGTGTTTTAAATAAAATGGTACCTGGTTGTCTGCAGAGCGTTAGGTAGTGAAAACTTTGGTCATTTAAAGAAGCCTTGGGTTCCTTTAGTCTCCTGATCAAAAGCTCTGATTTTTAAGACTTTAAGACTTATTTTCAGCGGAGCCAGGCAGACTAGGAAAGGCACGTCATTTTTAAAAGAGCCTGCAAAAAAAAGGAAATAAAAAAAAAAAAAAATCAAGCCTGAGATGGTTAACTGCTACTGTCATGCAGGAATCAGCAACACCGCCCATGCTAAACTTCCTGCATATCAAGCTGATACATAAAAGTTAACAGAAGTACACTGCTCATCAATTACATGAACAAAACCATAAAAAAAATTACAAAATCAGAAACTAGCAGTGTAAGCACGTTGTATTGTTTGGTTTATTAAACTAGTCTGGCAAGTGCTCCGAAGAAACAATCCTGTATTGCATAGAGGAGAATACAGTTTTAAAAACCAAGGGTTTTCATCCTGTACTTAGTGGAGCTGGGTCAGACTGACTGTACCTGTACCCTTGGTCACCCGAGTGAATCAATCCCAATTTACACTCCCGTCACTCTCATTACAAGCTAGCGAGTGAGCTCACCGCACCATATTATCTTACAGGACAGAGGGTGCAATTAATAACAACTTAGTATCACCAGTATCATTTAATAATAATACAAGACAAAAATACTAGAGGAGGTCACCACTGATTTTTTTATTTTTACTTTTTCAGTATTCTGGGTGTAACAGAAAACATCACAGACATGACATTATGGACGCTGTTCCACTTGAAACGTGTCTCTGTAAGTGTCATAGACTTCTGTCAAAGTCATCTGAAACAATTTCTGGTCAACCACCGCAATCTGTAACCAGTACAAACCATCCTTACAAAGAAGAAACATGAATGACTAAGATCTACATTTGCCAGTTCTCGGAGGCTCAAGATCAGTAATTCCCCGACAATCAAAGCTTTTGTTTTTATATCAGATCCCTTTGATTACTTTTTGATTTGCAGGGAACCCCTGACACAGTACATTACTTAAACTGCTTAACAAAGTGGTTGAACTAACTGGCAGCAGCAGCAATGTGCTAGCTGACGATACACACCTGGGGCTAAACCCATTCTTGGTTAAATTCCAGGACTACACCTACCTGATGTCTTAAAATTATGAAATTATTTAAAATATATTACCTATTGAAAAATATTTTGTAATTTAATTAAGTAAGAGAAAGTAACTACGGCTCTTGCAGTTAGAACTACACTGATTTCAAGTTGTTACTCCTTGCCTACAGTGTCACAGAGCTGGATCACCCAGCCTTTTCTCTTCACTACTCCCTTCATTATGCCAGTTCTTTGTCCGGCATTACTCACTGCAGAAACACTGTGGCTGTCCAGACCTCAAGCCTCAAGTTTCCCCCCCTCATCGCTCTCAGATTCAGGGTCCCTATGGCCACCCTTGAGACTCCACCACCATCAGACACTGCTCCCACTTGACACACTGACCCGGGAAGCAAAATCCTCCCAGTCTCAGCTGCTGGGTTTCCCTTTCCACCCTGCCGCTGCCAGGGCGGGCTTCTGGCACCTGAGGCACCCGGGGCACCAGGGACACCTGAGGCATCAGGGACAGGAGGAACTTCTTCACTCAACGGGTGATGAGGCACTGGAACGGGTTGCCCAGAGAAGCTGTGGATGCCCCATCCCTGGAGGTGTTCAAGACCAGGTTAGATGAGGCCCTGGGCGACCTGATATAGTGGGTGGCATCCCTGCCTATGGCAGGGGGTTGGAACTAGATGGTCTTTGAGGTCCCTTACAACCCAAACCATTCTGTGATTCTGTCATTTTACAATTTTATGACACCTGAGGTACCCAGGGCACCTGGGACACCTGAGGCCTAGGCTCCACAGCACCATCCCCTGAATGCGGCCGGGTGCCGTTGCCGACAAGTGGCACCCCTAGCCCCAAATTTCGGGGCTCCAGGCCTGGTAACTAGACTACCCTGAGATCACTCCAGGGATAGAAGAGTCTTCCAACACACTGCACCACCATCAGTGGTTTCAAAATAATGTAAAATTATAATCTGAAGGTAGTCAGTGAAGAGTTTATGAACCCAACACCCCTCTGTGACTTGTCCCACCTACTCTCATTGCTTGTCTGACCACAGCTCTCCGGTTATCCTCTTCCCTGAATTTCTGTCATTTGTGGACTGCTCATTCACTGGTGTTATTCCATCAACAATCTACTCAGTTTCACTGAGACTGGTATTAGCAGTACAGGTGGCTGTTGCTAGCTATTCCGGTAATATCAAAACAGAACCTGTCCCACACAATGTGCTACTGAAAAGGTGTTGTTACCAAACAACTAAGTAATTGTAAAGGCATCAATACAAGAGCAAACTTCAGTGGCTAACACCACGTACAATCAAAGTACTGACAGCAATCCAGAGGCAAACAACAAATACAGCTGTATGTTGCAATATTAAGACATTCTGAAAACGTAGTTTTATTAAAAGCAGAAGTAGAGGCATTATTCTTTATAATAAACATAAGGAATATTGAAAATAACTAACACTTCCACAAGTGGCAAATGTCATCGTTCCAATGATAGCCCCTACAGAGTTGCAACCTGTTATCACAATTAAGATTCTGTTAAAATGCCCATTAAAATTATCTATTTTTAATTAATTGAAATTCAGTCTAATTTGAAACAGGTTATAACTTGCTGGGTTTATAAGACAACGAATTACTGATTAGAAAACAAAACAAATGTTTGTCTCTTGAGGGGGAAGGAGGAAATCAAGCCTATTTTAATATACACGGGAGAAAGTAATATATCAATAAAAAAATAATAAATTTTACTTACATAAACCACATTCTGCAGATAATAAAAAGCAAACCACTGAAAATAAAACCCCCAGCAGTGCACATTTACAGTTAAAAAATAAAAGATCAGTGTTATGGCTCTGAAGTTCACACTGGAAAGAAAGCAGAAGTTCAAACACCTTGGTACGGCGTGAGGCTATTTTTTCTACATCCCTCAAGAGTTAGCTGCAAAAAGAGTTTGCGTGTGGATGTATGCACAAACCCCCGAAGAGAAGGCGTACCAAAGGGCCAAAATGCAAAGTGTTCCCACCAGAGCTGTATTCGGCACAAGCCCATGATCACCTTTCTGCAGCCTACTGGGACTTGGTACCCAGCTCGGGGCTTGCAGCTGGGGAGGGCAAACAGGGGAAAGTTTCTTGCATTTAAGGTCACTTTCACCAGCTGAATCATTTCTATGCTTTGTCCCAAGGATGCATTACTATCAGATTCTATTGCATTTTCAGCCTCGTTTTCTAATCTAGCACACAGAGGAAGCCCACTTTTCCCTTATCAGCTGACCAAGTGACAATAACACAAGGTGGGCCCAGTGATTCACCTGCCCGCCTGCTTTCATCTTGCACTGGTCCCAGTGGGCACACTAAACGGCAAGTGTCAGGCAGGAAGGAAATCTTGACAGTTCCCTAATCTTTAGGGTATCAAATACGGTAAGTCGTCCTCTCGTATGGAAGATCTCCTGGGCCCAGGCCAGCGGTTTAAAGGGCTTTGACACATTGAGAAGGATTACAACAACCAGAGCCATTTCATAATGAAAAAGCAGCGAGGTCTGGCTTCCTAACAACTAAATACACAAAAAATCCACAAGCTTAACTGGAAACATATTAACCTGCAGTATATACGCAAATAGAAAATACTGTCTTTTTCAACACATACTCAAGGACATAATTTCTTATTTTTTCTGTATTCTTCTTATCAGGGTTTGAAAAAAGCCCATGAAGAAGCATCCCATTGACTGGGTTGTGAAGAAGTGTATTACACAAATGCAGAAGCACTCTATTAATATCCTCAGATGACGTTCACAAACATTGGGCTACTACTCTGCTAATGCCTTCAAAATGAACAAACTTCTCAAAGGATGTACCAGGCAAGTAGAAACTTCACAGAAGCAGCTCTTCAGAAGCCCCCTGAAGACCAGCACACTAATGATGACAACAGCAGTGCCAGGTTTGTCGTCCCCTTCCCCCTTCTCCCCTCCCACCCCCAAAACTGGACCAAAACAAAATATTTCCATAAGAGTGAGTGGCATTAACACTGAATTAAACTAATACCAAGCTAAGTTTCAAGCAGATGATAAACACGGTCTTGAGCTTAAGATAAGACTACCCTGGAGGTGAGACGCAGCAGACTGAGGAGTCTATAGCTCTAGTTCACAGAGCTATTCCCGAACTGGAAGAATTTAGCAGAAGGGGGGTGATGTAGCCAGTCCTCCTCCTCCACTCCTGTTAAGTATGTGTCAAAGCACGATCTTTATCACCTGGCACCCCTCTGATTTCAAAGCTTCATTTTCTCTGTTGCCACCTAAAGAGCCATCAAGAGAGAAATCACAGAAATTCTAAAAACTTGTCTGGAACAAACCTCAAGAGACCAGCTAGTCTATTCCTGTCAATTCACACCACTGTGATTACCTCAAAATCATTATAGCCTCATTACATCCATTATATAAAAGCTTCAAGAACAGAATCACTGGACCTGCGAAAAGAACTACTTCTAGCATCAAGATTCATGCTGACTCAGACGAAAGACAAAACATCTGCTTTAACTTACAGCCATGACCAGAAACAGAGCAAAAATAGTCTGTGTATGTGAGCTGGGAGTTTGTCAAGAGCTCTGATATTTACTCCAATATTTCCCATAGACATCTATCTATAATGTAAACATTTTTTGGATGAAAATTAGGGTTCAACTCCACACGTTATTAATTCCAATAAATTATATGCCTTTTAGGGATGTTTTGCAGATTATATCCCACAGATGATGTCTGCAAAGTGTTTTAAAGACAAAAAGCAACATGTATTATTACTACAAAGTTTTGGCTGTCAGGAAGAGGGAACTAAGAAAAATACATTTTCATTCTTCTATACTATATTAAACAATACACTAGTATTTCAAATGCATATATATATACACATACACACACATGCAATCAGTCCTCCAATTTCTCAAAACTGATTTTGAATTCAAGCTTTATGACATACAAAAAACAACGACACAAGTGGCAAAAGATGGTTCCTTTATGCAGACATCCGTGTTCTCCTGGCTAAATCTATTTTCTGAAAGAGGCAAGTCTGCTGCTAATCCTGGGAAGATGAAGTTTCTGTGTACTGTTTGAACTCTGTAATACTGGCACATCTAGGTCATTACAAAGGTCCTTGGAGCTGATGATCTAATTGGTTGTGATCCCTAGTGAATACAAAAGTCAGCATTTGGTCCATGCTTTGCCTTTTTTTTTTTTTTTTTTTTTTTTTTTTTTTTAAGTTTCAATGCATCTCAACTCAAGATATGTAAAGTGTAAATCTGCAGCATCCAACAGGTTTCATGTTAGGAAAGAACAGTAGCGAATACACTTAAAATAACATTGTTCTCACTATTAAAATAAGTCTTTTTAGTACAGCAGAAGGACACATGGCAATGTAGACAGCCTCAAAGTAAGCACACACAAAAGCTGTCATTACTAGATACAGATACTTTCAAATGCCTCTGATCTCTTGGGATTTGGTTACATCGGGCAAGTTACACCCAGAGAACAACCAAAAACAATACTAGTGGTTGTTTTTTTTGGTGGTGGTGGTGGGGTTTTGTTGTGGTGGTTTTTTTTTTTGTTTTGTTTTGGTTTTTTTGCTATTGTATCACAAAGATTTACAAACTATTCTTTTTAATATCAGAATTTCATCATGAAGTGTTAAAATAGTTTTAGCTATAAGGTTCCCTAACAGTTAGCTGTACTCCAACAAGTGGCTGTCAGAATGCTTCATCCCTGTACTGTGCCATGGGGATGTACCGTCTGAAAAAGATGTTAATAAAACCACTAGATATTATCTAACTTTAATTATCTTCCCTTAAACGTTATAGTCACATAAGAAAACAATGCTTTTAAAAGTGGTAAGAATTATCAGTACACACTTGTGAAAGACTAACAGGAACCGAAAGGGAATAGCAAGAAGGGAGCAAGAAGAAAATAAGTCAAATACTACTGAAAATTAGAGACAGGCAATGTTTAATGCAACTCACTCTACTCCATTTATATTTCCTGTGCAACTCAGAAATGAAAACAGAGGAGTATTAATTTTCTGCTTACTACCACCATGGAAGACATCATCAAGCCCTAGAGTGTAAAGCTAGGATTATATACAGTATCTCTTTAAAAAGACCAAATGACTCTGCAAAATACAACAAATGGAAAACTATATTTAAATGTGTTTTGCTCTGTTCATGCTTCTATGTAAGTCTAGTATTTTTAAATGAGATTCTTTTCACAGAATCAGCAGATGAGTCCAGCAACTGACCGCTATTTTGTGACTCTCCACTCCTACTTACTTTAAAATAGGTGTATTTATGAATTTTTGCTTGCAAAACTCTCACACTCCAGTGCCCCAGCTTTGCCATTTTTAGCGATTCCCTCCCATGAGAACAAGCTCAAGAGTCAGGTTTTCTTTCACACACAGACAGGAAGCCCCATCACCAAAGTAACAAACAGCGCACTGGGGAGAGATGCAAGGAAGCAGCGTGACAACGACAGAAATTTTCATATTTATATTTAAAAAGAAGAAAAAAACAGAAAAACAGAAGAGCAAGGTCTTGAAGAGAAAGGATTAAAATAGCTATCTAAAGAGACGAAGGAGATAATGGGAAACAAGGAGAAGTATTACGGTGGAAAAAGAAGGACAGGACAAAGCATTAGCAAAAGGAAGCAAAATACTATGACCTTCAAAAGCAAGGACTGCCTCCTGCAACTATCACACGTGCAGGTTTTCTGTATGTGAAACACAGGGCAGGAAGGTCTGCAGGGAGCTATGAAAATATGAGCTGAACAAGAACCTCGCAGATGGTTGACAGAAGTGGAGTGATTGAAATAAAACCCTTAAGACCGAGAGAACCAGAGGATGAAATCATTCTTCTTGACTATACCTAAAAAAATCTGGAAGATTTATGAGAGAGAAATGTTACTACTATGAAACCCATGTGATTCACTGTGTCCACCAGATAAATTGTCCTTCACCTCCAACTATTGGACTACAACATAAGTGGAAACTTGGCTGGACCACTGGACTCCAAATGTAATCATCAGCTACTTAAAGTCCTGCTAGTTATCGATTTCTAGGCGCTAATACTGTGGAACAGCTTCATAAACAACCTGCATGATGGGACAAAGCAGCCACTCTGCACGTTTGTGAATAACAAAATTTGGGGTAGCAGCTGGTATGCTCAAAGGGCAGCGCCACCATTGAGAGAGATCTCAGCAATTTGGAGAAATGATTTGGCAGGAACATTGTGAAATTCAGCAGAAGCAAACGGCAGGTCCTGCATCTGGGAAGGAACAACCCCATGCACCAGGACATGCTAGAGGCTGACCAGCAGCTTGGCAGAGGAGAAGAGGGTCCTGGTGGACAACAAGTTGACCACAGTCCAGCAATGTGTTCTCACTGCAAAGGAGGCCAGCAGCCTCCAGGGCTGCATTTGGAAAAGCATCACCAGCAGGCTGGGTGAGGTGATCCCTCCCCTCTGCTCAGCCCTGGTGAGACATATCTGGAGCACTGGGCCCAGTCAAAGGCAGACACGAACACACTGGAACAAGCCCAGGGGAGACCACCAAGCAGGCCAGGGGCTGAAGCATGTGGACAGGCTGTGAGAGCTGTGCAGAGGAAAAGGATCTAGGGGTGCTGGTTGATGCTCACCTGAACATGAGCCAGCACTGTGCCCAGGTGGCCAAGAAGGCCAACGGCATCCTAGCTTGTATCAGGAATAGTACATCCAGCAGGACCAGGAAGGTGATTGTCCCCCTGTACTCTGCTCTGGTGAGGCCACATCTCAAGTACTGTGTTCAGTTTTGGGCCCCTCAGTACAAGAAGGACATCGAGGCCCTGGAGCATGTCCAGAGAAGGGCTACGAAGCTGGTGAAAGGCCTCGAACACAAGTCCTATGGGGAGCGGCTGAGGGAACTGGGGTTGTTTAGTCTGGAGAAGAGAAGGCTCAGGGAAGACCTTACTGCTCTCTGCAACTACCTGAAAGGAAGGTGTGGGGAGCTGGGGGTTGGCCTCTTCTCACGGGTAACTAGTGATAGGACTAGGGGGAATGACCTCAAGTTGCACCAGGGGAGGTTTAGTTTGGAAATGAGGAGACATTTCTTCTCAGAAAGAGCAGTCAGGCATTGGAACAGGTTGACCGGGGATGTAGTGGCATCACTGTCCTTGGGGGTGTTCAAGGAAAGGTTGGACATGGTGCTTAGGGACATGGTGCTTAGGGACATGGTTTAGTGGGTGACATTGGCAGTAGCGGTATGGTTGGACCAGATGATCTTGGAGGTCTTTTCCAACCTTAATGATTCTGTAATTCTACGATTCTACGATCTGGGGCTGTTCTACCTGGAGAAGAGAAGGCATGGGGGCAGATGTTACCGCTGTCTACAGCTACCTAACAGGGTACAAAAACATCAGAGCCAGACATGCAGGAATGTGGCAGGAAGCTAAGGACAGGAGATTAACAAGCAAAATTCTGGTTAGGTACAAAAAAAAAAAGGGGGGGGGGGTTATGTTAAGGGTGGTCAAATGCCACAACTGAGTGCCGAGAAAGGTAATAAAATCTCCATCCTTGAAGATATTCATAACTTAATTAGGCAGTGGCCGAACAACCTATTTTAAAATACAGTTCCTATTTTTCCTCTTCTTTCCATTTGCTGCATGCTAGTGAGCAACAGCTATAGACACAGCCATATAGACCCCTGAAAAGCAACAACATTTTATCAGCTGAAAAGAACAGCTAGAATTACATGAGAGCCAAATCACAAGCCATCACTAACATAAATTTAGGCCAAGCTTACTGGACTTCAAGAAGCTCAAATCAACTGCTCTAAGAAAGACCTTGCAAACTTTCAAGAAGGAAAAAACAAAGCAATAATAATTGTACCGGTATCTTTTTCTGTTTTCCAAGCACATAAGAAGTGTTTATGTAAGCGTGTTAGAACCCATCCATATAAAATACCTTCCAAAAAGAAATTTCAAATTTCAGATCTTTATGTGCAAACTAAGAGTACGAATCACATGATGAAACAGAAGGATGAACAGATTTCTGTAGTCTCCTATCATCTGTGAACAAAGCACCAAGAAACATACATGATACTAATCAGCCAGGACTCCACAGATTGCATCACCAGAATTGCATATGGAATACACGATTATTATTATTATACATTTATGTTAAAATTAGACTGCGCCCAGTACTGAGGACTCTGGGGACGCGTTTGTTTGTCTCCCCTTTCCCTTCAAAACTTGTGCAACCTTATATTATACAGTTTCGCAGTTCTGGAAAAATAATGCAATGCCCAGGTTATGCCTCAGTTCCAAAATACTTCACATTGCATTAAAACAATAGTTTTCAGCAATACCCGTAATCATTTTTCACAATGGCGGAACAAATTTCATTTAAAAGCAGGAAGAAGGAACAGAAAGCAGACTGTGGAAAATTCTATTTCAACAATAAATCACGAAGGTCATGCTTGGTTTGGGGTCGTGGGACATGTCTGTCCTTGGGAAATAGCTGGAAGAGAGCGAGGGAGCTGTGCCTGGGTCTGGCTCACCCCATTCACAGCGCCTCTGGGCATCTCTCCAGAGCCCCACCGCCTTCAGCAGGATGCTCACCAGCACGCCTCTCCACGTACCACGGCGTCAGGAGCCCACAGTAGAAGCCCCAGGGCAAGCAACCATACCTTCCTCTGCGCCTTGTGCCACACCAGGAGTACTCAGCACCTAACATTTTTGTGAAAGAAAGCAGCAGCTGAGCAACTGGCAATGTTTCTGAATGAATAATAAGAACAGAACAGTGCACATCAAACCCATAACCGATCTTGCCACAGTAACTGTAATTTCAAAGAGAAACACCACATTACTATCAATTTACATGCTACAAAGAGTATATTCACCGCTTAAATGCTTTTGCTGGTAAAATACAAAGCCAGTTTCACCCTCATGGTGAAATGAGTCAAATGGTCAAATTTTTAATATCACATATTTCTAGTTATAATCTCTCAAAGAAAAATGCATTAGTAATGTTACAGATTTAGTGTTTACTTTTTCTGTGCCCAAACATCTGACTTGACTTTGAGAGGTGTCAAACAACAGGGACTCCCACCAATGTCAGAAGGGTGAGCTGTTTCAGAGCCCTGCGAAGGTTTACTCACTGTCTCCGACTGTCAGCTCTCTTATTAAAATCACTAGGGTTATGCAAGTTGACCAAAAATAGGCTTTGCCTGTGACAGGAACAGTTGCTAGATCTTGACACAGACTAAGATGTATCTAATATATATATATATATATGGAAACTCTACTTTAGGAAAATAAAACAAATGCATAGACTGAAACCACGGTTACTTCTTGCATTCCTTAATT
Organism: Cygnus olor; assembly: GCF_009769625.2. NCBI lineage: Eukaryota > Metazoa > Chordata > Aves > Anseriformes > Anatidae > Cygnus > Cygnus olor. Next base: position 165,810,919 of record NC_049169.1, on the reverse strand, counting down.
CATATTTAGTTTAATATCTTCATTTATTTTTATCAAGCTCAAAAAATCAAAGCACAACAAGGAACACAATGTCCTCCTAAAGTATAATCCAGATCCAGCACAAGTAGCTCTCATCTGCGGTCCTGTTTTTCATGCTGTACCATTTATGCCACCGTTCATGCACCCCAGCCTCAGCTTCCTCAGCTCTAAAGCAGAATAGCAACCCTACCAGAAGACAAATCACGTTACTTGGTGGAGGGTACAGTTAGTCGAAACAGCTGAACCGATCTAAAAGCGTGGTGCCACCAAAAGAGCAGTCCCCTCTCCAGTCCGGATTCATCACGTTCAGTCTTGGTTCACAACCTCTGATGTTCATCTGAATCTTCCAGAGAGCTAAGGTCACCAAACAGGCAAAAGTACAATTGTGAATGAATACAAATTCTCAGCCAAAGTCACAAACTGAATCCCCTTGCCAAGGAACCAAATTGGTACTGGTGACAGCATGTGGAAGGGAGTAAAAGACTGGGACAATGGAAGGGAAGTAGAGATGGAGACCATTGCTTCTGGCACAGAGTTTGGTAAGTCCTATCTGGTGGACAAACAGGACCACACACCAACTGCTGTCATCACAGAACGGAAGCACTTTCCAGGTACCCAGGACTCTGAAATTCTTCAAGAACTGGATGAATTTTGCACAGAATTTTCAAATGAAGTCAAAAAACTTAGAGGTTTCACTGGTGGAGAGATGTCAGGAATTCATCAGCAAGAGTTGGTAGGATCAAGGTCTGTGGCCCTATAATCTTTTCAGGTTTCTTGTAATTCTGGAATCATCTTAGGACTCTGTTGAGAGCGCTATACATTTTATCATTTACAGTCAGTGGGATCAGGCCTTAACATAACGAATCGCACCTCCAGAAACAGCGAGTGAAACAAAGAGAACTCTCCATAAAAAAAAAGAGAGGAAAAGTCCACGAGGCATTTTCATTTCTCAACATTCTTTCTCTTTCTATTACAGATATGCTTCGAAAGAAAACTAAATTAATCCATGAATGTCATTTAACTGTCAGGTATGATGCCAACGGGCACTTCAACAAAGACCAGACAGTCAGAGACAAGAGGCAGGATACACCATGATGATTTTCAGTACTCTTCTTCTGTATGACTGAATGTGTTTAGGTGCAGTTTCAATTTTTTTTTTTACCAGTACGTTGTCTCACAGCACGCAGCAGCAAAAGCATATTCAAATTACGCGTTCATTTATAGAGGCAAAAGAAAATAAAATTGCAATGAAATCTCCAAGACTTGCTTGTAGGTCTAGCAAAGGGACCAAGGCAGAGACACGTCATAAGATACGGCTGTTAAACCAATGGAATACACATTCCTACATTCACCTAGGATTTCCTTGGCATAGTCTCTAAACACATTATTTAAGAAAACTGGTCCCTCCCAGGTAATTCAAAGCAACCACTATTACCGGGCAACACCTTTACTCTAGTCATTTACGGACCATTACCTTTCTTTTCTGGAAAATATGCCATTGCTATTATATAGCAGGACACTTTGCAGTAAGGTATAATACGACTTTTGCAGTCCTGTTAACTCCTTTCTACAGGTAGAAGATTATTTATACCTGAAGTGGCTTTGTTTATATTTTTGTTGACCTATCCTATGCTAAGCTTCAGCTCAGAATAAATTTTTGCAGCTGAGACATATCAGCCTCTGAAGATGTGGATTTCTACTGGAAGCATGAATATATTTAACTGGAGAATTAAAAAAAAAAAAAAAAGAAAAGTGGGTTTTCAACTACTTAATATTATCAAAATCCTTCACTGTAAAATTATAAAAAGAAATGGACAGTTCAAGGTAAAATATTATCTGCAATCACTTCCATACATATCCTATCTTTATGACTCCTGGTTGCAGCCTTTTTAAGGTCTTTTCACTGATAGTGCTTATCTCAGCTTTCTTTTTTAAAGTTTTTTTTTTTCTTATCTCTTGCAATGAAGTACCCATCAGACTACAGATCAAACCACTTGATTTTGACTTTGTCACAACAATTCTTGACCACCTTGATTCTTGATTCATAATCCCTACCACCTCCTAATGCCAGAACCACCAACAAAAAGGTATGGTAAACTCCAACACTTAGAAGGGCAGCTATTTGGTTTGAGGATGCTGCGAGTTATTTCGCACCTCTGAATGGACCAGAAGATCAGACCCAGCACGTGGCACTGGTCTCTGTACATCTCCCCCAGAAGCTCTGGGCTCTCAGCCTCCCCAGGCTCCGGCAGCCAGAAGCCTTTGCTGGGGGCTTTGTGCCTTCACAATGAGACTGAAGCCTTCACCCGCACTTTCAAGACCTGACCAGAACGAGCAAATTGTTAGTTTGGGCAAAAATTTCAGGAGAATCTAAGAATGCGATGATTTGCAATGGGATCTGACTCCCAAACTTTCTCCCTGCTCAGAAGGAAGATGAAGAACAGACCAAGTACATCAGGTATGTGACAAGGCATGCAGCTGCACAAAAGCAGAAGAGACTTCTCCAAGTCTTCCGCCAACAAAGATGAGCAAGGAGAGAGACTGTGCAAGCGGCAAGCAGTTACATTCAGGGAAAGGAGAAATGGCATGAGTACAGCCTCCTCCTGGGAAAAGTATGGACAAAGGAAGGAAGAAGAGCACTAGGAAGATGAACGTAAGCAAGAGAACAGAGCACACAAAGTGAAAAAATGGTGGGCAAAAGCAAGAACAGGACAAGCGATGGACAGGGAGGGAATGCAAAAGAAATGGTGTGAACTTCTACAGCTCTTTCAGGTATGAAAATTTTAAGTAATCTAAGAAGCTTCAGAATACTCCTCTGAGGGAATAATGTCTTTTTGTTGGTGTGGTTGGTTGCTTTGTTTTTTTTTTTTTTTTTCCTTCTCTGTTTTTTGCAGAAACTGTTGAATCAGCAAGCTGATTTGACCACTCTCAGGAAGTAAAGTGAAGCCATCGCAACAAACTACATCTATTGATTTTAAATGTTTTTAAATTGCAAGAGCATCTTTCATATGCATCCTCGTTAGCTAGAGACCATAACGAAAGGAAACACAAAAAGGTGAGAGAACGATAAGCAGAAAATATCAGGCAAATGTGAATGACACTAGTACAAAGATGAGTCAGATATGGAAAGAGGGGAAAAAAAGCTTTCAAAAGAAATGAGAAGATGGAAAAATTTGGAAAGATGCAACTTCCAAGCTACTCATCTGTAATGCTTGTGTTTTTCTTATTTTTACAATATATGTATCTGGTAAATGTCATGTGTTTATGAGTATACTAAAAAGATGATAGGACTAGTAGTAGTATGTCCATCATATTAGTATTTCTGACCATTTTGAATTTTAGCAAACCAATAAAAGGAAAGAGGCAATAACCTCTACTGCACCTATGCTCAAGCTCTGCAAGAGCACAGGAACCACTCAGGCTTCTGCTTTATTTGAAAACCAGTTTCTTGCAAAGATTTTCAATTGTTTGGCAACTACCGCAACCTCCGAGGAAGGAGCCGAACTCACAGCAAGAGCACGCTGCCTCACCCTAGAGTTTTTCCTGCTTCCTCCAACCCTTACCTGACTGCAGCCAGTTCAAGCTGGGGGATTGTTTTAAAGCCAATGGCTATTTTTATTTCCTCCATTGGAACATCTCTTCTCTGTCACTGTGTTAGGAGGGGACCTGCTGCTTACAAGCCATGACTTAGCCCTTTACAGGAGCAGCCAGCTCCACTTTGCAGTGGAACTGCTGTAATGATGTGCATTTTATAAAAAGGATGAAGCGAGAAACATAATACACTCGAGCTGCTGTGCCCTTTGATTTTTCAAACCTTGTTCACGTACACGACAGCAAGACTGAACAGAGCAGCTAATACTATTTACCTAACCTTCAATGGGAGAGACATTCTGCATGAGGCTGTCTGGCACACCAGTAGTTTTTTCTGATCTTCAGCTAGTGAATGTCCCAGGAACTGTCAGTCTCTTTGGCTGTTTTCCCACCCAGATGCATACACGTATATAATGAAAGAATCCCTTAAAACATTAGCCTCTGAATATCCATAAAGAATTCTATTTTTTCCCCTGCTTGTCTTCCATGCCTTCCTGCAGTCATGACAAAAAAAAAAAAGTTTTAAAATAATAAAGCAACCTTTCCTCAAACCACATGGAAAGGATTCTTTCTGCTACAAACCTCCTCTCATTAGAAGCGCCAGCTTAATTTTATACCACATCAGAAGCTGTGGTGACAGAGAAATTGGACAGCCTCGGAAACTGCAGAGGAAGGGACAGAAATGCAAGAGACTGAAATGTTATTTCTGACACTTCTCCACACAGTAACACTGTGCGCAGGCAACCGAGGGTTTGAGCGCATCTCCCCAACCACCACCACCACCACTGAAGATGCTGCTGCCAAAGCTGCTCAAAGTGTCCCCAGCCAGTGGGTAGCCTTCCATGAGACCTGGTATTTCAAGAGAAGCCATCAGGGAGAGGTAACGCACCCAAACCCACAACAAACGCGAGCAGGTGGCAACCCATCATGGGGTGATGTTTTGCTAGCAGCTGGAAGAGGACGTGTGATGAAACACAAAGCTTTCTGGCCTAGCTGCACAGTCCTACTTAGGAGCTCCACAAACACAGGAACAGTCTCACAGGTTGATTGGTTTTCAATTTATACACCTATTACTGTTTCAATTCAGAAGTCCTTACACATTAGCTTGAGAGGCATTTTCAAGAGTACCTAAGCCATTCGGACACATCACACTGACAGCCAGAGTGGCACTTAGTTGTCTTAGTCATTTAGGCAATTTGAAAATCCTACCTTTCACATTATCTTATTGCCATCATGGCCTATGTCTGCCTGCCCTAACACTATGTTTTTAACCAAAGCACCCAGATAGGGAATTGAGGTGTCCTAGACGTTCCCTACAGGTAATTCAGACACAGACAAGCACCTGAGGATGTCACCACAGCCCACCTGAGACCTAAAAGGTTTTTTGTTTGTTGTTGTTTTGTTGTTGTTGTTTTGTTGTTGTTGTTTTACCTCTCCCTTATCTACAGCAGCAGCATTATGTTGACTGTACCTTTAACTGAGCACAGTGCCTCAATCAGGTGTTAAATGCAATAAGCCTAGGTCACCTTCCCTTATCATTCTGTTCAGTATACATATATACGCATACGTACATATCCATGTATAAACATACATACAAACACACACATATATACATACATACAGACATTTATGCACTTGCACTTTAGGACTCTTCAACACAACTGTTCATAGCATGCTTTCGCTCAAGCGGGAAGCTGCTCCTGCAAGGAAATTAACTGAGCCAAGTCAGGTCACGCTCTTGTTTTTCCCACTGACCTTCAGAGAACCTCTAAACTTTACTGGGCGCGCTTCCCATCACCCTTTCAGGAGTCGTACACAGCAGAGAAATGAATCCCATTAAATGTATATATATAACAAAAATACAATAAGCAACTAGTAAGGTTAAAGTTACTGGAGATTAAACAGTGAAAAAGATTCTCAGACAGTACCTTTCTAATTATTTTGTTTGCTTTCTTGAGATGTCAACCAAGCCAAGACCTAGCAAGTCCCTGTTTGCAAACAAGGCCTCCACTTTCATGGGCCTTTAATAATAATAATGATAATAAAGAGCCTTTGCATCAGCACAGTAGGTTTTGCCTACTACCTACCAGGCTGTCTCTCTGAATAAATGGATTTCCAAGGTAGTACAGCTCTCACACAGCTAACACTGTTACAGACGTGTTTGGCGACATTGAAGCTAGTAATAGGAATTGGCCAAAAATACTGCTTTGTTTTTCACGTAAAAACCTGGCACTCCGCCCTGCCGTTATGGCACACTGCACCCATAGGAGATGAGAGGGTCCTCTGCATCCCACTTGGGTCTCTTCACACGGTGTCTTACCAGACTTCATGCAGATAGTACTGCAAAGTCAAATTCTGCACTTCCACTTAAAATATTGGTAATGTTTTTGTGGGGCACTCTCACCATCAGGTAGCCAGATGGAATCACAGTCTGTTGAAAAGAAACAAACACAGATCAATAACTACAGTCTGAGTTGTGTGCTTTAAATACTGTCAAAACATGCTCGGGGAAAAGGCTGGTGGACTTCACAGCAAAAGCTTGGTGCACACAAATACTTCCTATGCAGAGAAATAACATCTGCAGGAGTTAACTAAAGACAGATAAATACCTGCAAGCAGACAAGACAAGTAAATAAATAAATAAGGATGGGGAGAATTTCACATCCTTTTAGCCATTTATATTTAACGATCTCTGTGCTACTCAGTCTGTAGTTCTCCAATAACAGAGCTGCAGAACATGTGAATGAGAACAGGAAGGCATGAACTCGGAGATCAAACCCCAGCTCCTCTGGTTTTAAATTGAAAAATAACAGCCCTTTCCCTATTGATTTTTTTTCTCCTTTTTCATTTGTGAAAAATTGATTTTTTTTCGCCTGTGTTTGCTGAAGTGTCCACACCTGCAGCTCACCGCTTGCATTAATCTTTGTATTTGCTCATCCACGCCTCCAAGTAAGCCATGTAAAATAAACAGCTGGGAGCCCTTGTCCCACACTGACTGGTCTTCTTATGAAGTCTTGGAAATTGTATCCTTCCTACGTTAGGAACGAACGATGAGGCAGCTGTGCTTGCATCCCCTGAGGACCCTCAGAAGAGGGCTCTTTTACACATTTTTATGTATTTTACGCAGAATGGCACCAACTTCGCAGGCAGAGGCTGCACAGACTCACGCTCCCCTGACAGCTCCAATGAAAGAAGCAGAGTAAAACCTCCAGGCTTGCTAACACCTGAAAGCCATGAGGAATTTTGGAGTGAAAAAGAACCCTGAAATACCCTGGAAGAGGAGATAATTTTGGAAGGTCAAGATGAAAAGGTGGAAAGCACTCAACTAATAAAGCCCTCACCAGTTATTACCTGTTTCTCTCACTCTCTCAGTATGAGAGTAATGGATTTAACAAAAGAGCCCACACCACTCTTTGCCAACCTACACAGTTCTTCCAAAGGCAGCTAGGCTGGCTGGAAAAACGCCAAACAACTCTGGTCCTTAAAATCCACTGGCTGTAAAACTTGAAAAGTTTAACATAGAGAGACTTTTTTTTTTTTTTTTTTTTTTTTTTTTAAAAAAAAAGGAGGTCTGACTGAAATTTTTCCTCTGAGAATGATTTGGGGATTAATCTGAATGAAAAAAAATGTAACTGAGGATAAATCTGTGGCGCTTATGAAATACTAATATTTTAGTACTGAATCCCTCCTATCAGAAAAGGAGCTCTTAATTCTCCAAGCAGGCCAGATTGCATGCATTTACGGTGTGTGCACACGTCGACTCGGAACACGTATGGCTTATTTCACTTCTGATCTGAACTAAGAAGTGCAGATGTGAAAGGCATTAATCCACTTTGGCAACTGATCTCTTCTGCGCTGGAAAACAGTCACAGAAAAATATTTCAGAGAAGCAGTGCAATGAAACATTATCACCATCTACTATTGCAAATGGCCATCAAATATATTAGAAAAAGTTTTGCAGCTGCATGTAGCACACAAAAATACTGATTTGCACACAATAGGCAACTCAATTTTAAGGTGACTAACCATGTTGCAAACCTATGACTTTAAAAAATGGAATATATTCCTGTTCCAGGATCTTCTGAGCATTAACGATTTTGGATTTGATTTAAGTCAAATTATTTGAATCCCTTCATGACTGCCTGCTATTGCCTTTCCCTGTTCCTTTGGTCAGAGGCATCAATAACACATGTATTATGCTGTAAGCACTCCCTCATTACACAGTTCTGTGATTCATTTTTCAGACTAGCAAAAGAAAGGAGACAGGGTCATTATGACACAAACATCAGATACACAATTACATTACAAAATGCATCTAAAAGACACAGAATTATCCATTCAGTATTCACTGTAAGGCAATACATCCTGCTTGTAGGTTACGGGAAGATAAAAGAAGGACATTGGGCAACCCTCCAGATGCTGCAGCACTGACACACAGACATGCACTCGACACAGGACAGGTACAAAGCCCATGGAAGAGGAGACCCGGAGTGACAGCCCTCTATAGAGGTGCGTCCTATATGGGCAGCACCTGCCTGGCATGGGGCACCACGACTCCTCCAGTGAGACACAGCCAGCATGCAGCAAGGGGAGATTCAGCTCTTACGTAACCATGCCCCGTTTGGCAGATTTTCTATGCAGCAGTAATTCCCAAGAATACAAAAAAATAATTAAAAAAAAAGCATGTTCTGCAATGTTATTCATGGAGAGGGAAATAAAAAAAAAAGGTCTTCCTCCGGGCACAGTGGTGAATCATTCACTGTGCACAGGGTAACATTCAGGCCAAACGAGGATGCCAGATAGAGACAAGCTCCACAAACCCAGTGCAGTGCACAGCAAATTAAAAAAAAAAAAAAAAAAAAAAAGAGACCTCTTCCCTTTCTGAGAAGGTAAAGGAGCATTTCTTTTCTGAACCTGGGTCTGTTCTATACTTCAGAGAATTTAGCATTCTACAAATCCTTCACTGTAGCGATAACCAAGACTGGAGAGTTATAATGCAGCACCACCAATTCTGTGGCAAACGGGGCAATTTCCTACCACTCCTCAAGCACTTAGGTTGAGCTTTCCTCCACATAAACTTTAAACACCAAAATACCCTAAGAACCTGCCTACCCTAAGTCCCAAATATAGTAAAACGAAGAGAGACAGGAGAGCTGTGCTTCCCCTGCAGATGTGTCCCTGCCTGAAGAGCCCTTGCGACACCGTGGCCACCATACTGGCAGTGCCCACACACCCCAGTCTGCAGGAGAGCTGTGGTGCACACCAACCAGGTCACTTTTGGAGGAAGCTGAACCACAAGCCCCTCTCCAACTGCACCCAGACACGCTCCAGCCCCGAATGGGGCCACAGGGTCCACACCAGTGACTAGTTTCATCATTTCCATCTGCTGCTGCTTCAAATTACCTGCTTTTGGGGAGTGGTAGCCTCCAGCACATAAGTGCCAAAGTTAGGTGAGATGAATCTACAGCTGGTGGTTCTGAGATGCTGTGACTACACCAAATCCCTTTTAAAATAAGCTAACATTGCATGACATAAGACATTATTTTCTAATATCACCAAATCAGTATTTGTTGGATATTTCTGCATTCCCTTTGCTCCCAACGCTTCTCTGAATTACCTTATGCTATCTTCCATGTAGGACATTTAAGTATGTTTACACATCGTTACCAAACCACGGGAAAAGAGCCCAAAGGCTGAAGTACTGAAGCTGAAGAGCTGAGTGGCCTCACCCCAGGGAAATAACAGTGCAAGACCTGTGAACGCTGGTGGGCTTCATGGACAAATGCAAGCAGCTGATGAGTGGTAACTCGGGACAGCAGCACACCCAAACCCACCACCCAAAGCCCTCAGGTACCTGAACAGACCATAAGTCGGGCCGTAGGTGTGCCTGTTTCTGTCCCTCTGATGACAGAGCATACCTGCTCCCGTTCAGCTGCAGACGTCTGCCTCCCGGTCAGCAGCAACCCGCCGGGATTATTGCAGCCCGTGCTCCAGGTCAGCTGTCCCACCGTCACAGCTCACACCTCGCCAGGCAGAGTTAACGTCCAAGTGCAAGATACGTACCCCTGAGGACAGTTTTCACGTTATCAAAAACCTTACACTTCCTTCTGCTCGTTCACGCGTGATCAGTCTCGGCTTACACACTGAAGTTTCATTCAAAGAACTGTGGACAAGCGTCATCCTTTACACAGGGAAACTGATGCAGCTTGATTGTACCAGCCAGACAATCTTCCAGGCATTTCTGGAGAACACACAGGCTGTTTCTTCTCCCACTTGCAAGACTAACAAGTAATAGTACTTGCTTTATGGCTACGGCACTGATATACACTGGTTTGTTATAGATTTATTGATTAAATAGTCTTACTTGTAAGGACAAAATCCCATACTGCTTTTATTCCTTGACTCCCTTCAACACATTCTTCTTTATTTTACATTCGCCTCCTCCACTATACATATGGACTTTATATGGAACAATACACAGAAATACACTCTCATAAAACATTTATTGTCAAATACCACCTTTTTATTATTATTATTTTGAGAATTAAACTACAGATAAGCATAGCCGCAAAATGAGTCTGAAGAGGTTCTTTACTTTAACCCATTTTATTTTGTCCAATATGCAGAACACGGTATTTCAAATGTTACAACCCAAATAATTTAAAAAACACAAGAAGCTTTAAAAGCAGACTTTTTAAAAAACAGACTGCTGCTTTGCTACCACCTGAGCAGCTCGTATTCACCATCTCCCTGCCCTGAAGTATGTACAGCATCCCTTAATAACAGCTGAGAATGAAACAGCAGCAACTAATGCGTGCTGAATTCTGAAAGCCAAAACATAACATATACCAAGACCGAGTTGTAAGCTGCTCTCGTTAAGATTGTCTGTAATTTTAAAAATTAAAAATCCTTCTCATCTGGATAGTACCTTTTATTGCTAAATAGTTTTGAAGGTACGAGGCATTTATCACCATTAAAATCTATACAAAGTCTATATCAGACCATGTTCAGGCAAGAATCTCCAAATCTAATCAATTCCCAAAGCAATAATTTCCAGAGCATTAACATTTCAAATGATTGAAGCAGATAGTGAGTCGCAGAAGAGTTGAGTGATTCAGTGACTTCCTAGAGAAAGTCTGCTGCAGAAGGAAAAATACATCACTAGTCTTCCAGTGTATTGTCCTTCATCTGAAATACAGCTTCAGACTTCCTGCAGCTGAAAACTGAGCTGCTTCCAAATCAAAACAAATGTCCCTGCCTTGAAAAAAACAGCAGCTAGGCAACAACTAATTTCAGGAAATGGTTTGGCATTAAGAAATCAATTCTTTGTCCATGGAAATTTTAGGTGAATTTGAAGTTTCACAATTGTAGAGACCAAATGTACTAAAAAGAAAGCTTCTCTTCTAATGTTCTCACACCTTCTGTGTGTGCGCGTGTTCGTGTTCCTAGAGAAGAAAAAAATATGCGAGTCTCAAAAAGGGTTGCGTGAATTATTACTTTATTTAAATCTTTTTGCCCCAGGCAAGAAAAAAGATCACGCAGCTATAAAACAATTTCAAGTCTGCCAACCATAAAGCAAGCAAAATGTAAAAGGTACAAGGGTATTTAAACAAATGGAATTAATTCAGGTCCTTTGCTCCTTAGTATCTAAGCATCTTCCAAAAGCATGTAAAGAAACATAACTTATATCTGTCCTCCAGAGCTTAGTTTCTCTCAAATTCTTCCTGGGAAAATCCACATGTGCACTGCAGTGTTTGAGGGATTTGAGGTTACTTCATTCTTCTTTTTGTCCCCCCCAAGCATCTGCACATTTGTTTATCCTTAGTCATGAGAACATGGATGACTTGAGAATGACCTCAGGGAAGAGCGAGGGAGCAGCAACATCTAGAAAAGCCTCAGTATCATTATGAAAAGAGACTGTCTGCAGCAATAAACCAAGAAAATCAAAGAGGAGGAGAAAGAAGGCAGATACACAGCTCACCTTACTCAAGATGTTCTGCTGGACAAAAATTAATGAACACCGTGAACATCTTCAGATAGCAGCCCTTCAGAAAACAGAAGGAACACACTTCGGGAGATCCAGCTTTTGTAAAGGTTGTAGGGTGTCCCAAACATGCTCCTTCCAGTTCAGTGATCTCTCGCCATAAAAGCAGTCCCCCCCTGTTTTTGCATTAGTAGTTTATGGTAATCATAGGCTGAGCATCTGGAAACGTAGCTCAGCGTTTCTAAAGTATTTTTCACATACTGCACGTGGAATGCTCTGCCCACCTCCCATATTCTTTCCGTTCCCAAAGCAGTAGGAAATTCCCACTCTTTGGGATTTGTGAGCCAACAAAAAAGTTGCAGAATTCTCTTGCTGCAACAACATGTTCAAATGAGAAACAGCCCCAAACAGGACAACACAACTGCAACTGATTTGGTAATAACAATCATCATCATCTAGGGTGGTTATTTAGATTTCATTCAGTCTCTCCAGCCATTTATGCAATTTAAAAATAATAGAATTGTTAATTGGCTATTCTACCACAAATCTGAGCATTTAGATATGAGGTATTTATGGTCACTGAGTAATATTAAATTTAACCTGCCTGTCTTCAAAACAGAAGACACTAAAAAAGGAAAGTGAGAAATGTGATTCATGACAGGGTGCTAAATTAGACAATCTTAACTGTGGAGTCATAAGCACTGCCACTAACTCTCGCGCAAGCACTTTCAGAAAGAAGCTCCTGCCACTTAGCGTGAGATTTTCCACACTTGGGCTGTGCTTGGAAAGCAGCGTTTGTTTTGGAAAAGAGAAGGATTACAATTTTCTACCCAATTTTGAAGCACGGGAGAAGGGAAAAATGTAACCACGTCCAGAACTGAATTCTTCTTCAGCTTAAAGAAGGCTCAGGGGGGAACTCATCAGTGTGCATAAATACCCGAAGGGAGGGTGCAAAGAGGCCGGAGCCGGGCTCTTTCAGTGGTGCCCAGTGCCAGGACCAGAGGCAATGGCACACACAGGAGGCTCCCTCTGAACATCAGGAGTGCTTCTGTGCTGTGCGGGTGACTGAGCACTGGCACAGGCTGCCCAGAGAGGCGGTGGAGTCTCCTCCTTAGAGACCTTCGAAAGCCACCTGGACATGGTGCTGGGCACCCTGCTCTGGGTGGCCCTGCTTGAGCAGGGGGCTGGACCAGATGGGCTCCAGAGGTTCCTGCCAGCCTCAGCCATGCTGCGATTCTGCGATAAACATAAAAATGAGAAGCTCTGGAGAGCTAGGCAGTATCTGCCAAAAGAGATACCTTGCACCACAGCAGCAAGAACGCAAACCCAGCCTTTGCTCAGACCCGGTGCTCAACCAAGCCTTGAGGGTCGGGCAGATGTACCGGTCTGACCTTCCCCACACCCCTGCCTCTCTGGCAGGGCTCTAAGGATGCTGCAACTCCTCGTGCAACTCCAGGGGCCACTGGAGTCTGCAAACTCAAAAAATAAAATAAAATCAAGCCCAAGTTGTCAGCCAGCATTTTCAAACGGGGCTGGCCTTCTCAGAACTTAGGCTACCACCTTGAGACGTCTTAAAGCCATTTGACTTGACCCGTGCTATTACTCTCTCAAAGCTGGTCTTTAAGGCCGAGAAGCACATAATCGAGAAACCTGAAGACTCTTGTGGCTTGTAGGAGGCGTGGGCGTGAATGCAAAATGGCACTCTGAACTTTAACTCTTCCATACAGACTTTACAATACTAAGTCCCTGTAATAGACTTAATAATGTCACAGCCCCCTACATATTTGCATCGCTCTGTAATATCAAAGTTTTCCAACCCGACTGCTTCAGATCTGTATCACAGGAGAGGGGAGGGGAGAGGAAAAAAAGAAAAAAACCCAGACCACAGCTTCTAGGCAATTTCCTCTATCTGGTAAATTCACAAATACAAGAACGCAACTAGAAACTGTGTGCTGAACTCCCCAAAAGCCAAAACCCAATCCAGCTGCAAGATTCATTTCTCAGCATACAAGCTGCAGTTGTCGGCGATCTCTGCTGTTCACAGAACTGTTAGGCAAGGGGGAGCCTGAGCTGTGGGCTAAAGTAAACAGAGATTTGGACTCATTCAGAACAAGAATTCCAAAGTCCAAAGCTCCCCATGGACAATGCACTGCTAGTAACTGTCTTTCCATGCAACAAGGACTCCAACTCGAGTAATTTCTTTAATCACAACAGCAGAGGTATTGAAGAGAAAAAGGGTTTCTTACATATGTTGATCCCAAGAGATTTATTACACAATATGCCAAACGGAGCCAGAGAAAACAACTCTGGGTTCTCTCCAAAGGTATCAAGAGGCGAGGGACTGCAGTCGTCGCCTCCATAACCCTATATCAAGGCATGTTATGAAAGTGACTGTTGCAATTCACCCAGTCAAGGTAGATCCGCACCGCCCACCACTTCGCAGAAAGTAGGATATGAAACGGAGCTCATCTAGGTACACAGGTACAAAGTGAGAGGCAAACCAGCCAGATCCAAGCTCTTTGCTGCCTCCTGCCCAGCTGCAGAGTTCGTCATCTGCCCAACCCACACGCCAGGCTTGTAAATCAGTCCCAGCAGTGACCAGAACAAGCTCAAGCCTGCGCTTTCCTGACCTCTGAGGAAGCAGATAACATCAGTCAAGTTCAGAATTGACTGTCCGCTGAGTTTCATCAAATTTCCCTGGGATGCTGGATGCCAAGCACCACCAAGAACCAGATTATAACGTGTAGCAACTTAGTGGGTTTTCTTCCCGCCCCCCGGGCTTTCTTCACTGATTTCATGCACAACGCTTATGCAATTCACCAGCTGAGCTTGTGGCAGGTTAGCAGGGAGCCACAGGCACCTGGGCTGCAGCCAGGGGCCTCTGCAAGCCCAGCTTGGAGCTACAAAGCAACAAAGATCTCACAGAGGACAGCTCCTGCACTGCTATGCAGGAGATACAACAGGTAGGATGGAGCTGGGTACCACGAAGGTTCAGCATCCTTTCCAGCATCCGTTGCAATGCACCAGAAAAACAGCCAAGACTATGAGGAGTAAAGAGGTTAAAAGCCTGCAGAATGAAAAACCAGTAAACAAAACTTTTTTTTTCAGGTTTGGCTTAATACGAGCTTATATGTAAAATAACAGAGGTTAAAGTGAAATTCGTGTTTCCAACACTGTAAATCTGTTTCTCTGCAATGGGGAAGTTTAGCTGAAAATTCTTAATTTATCTTTGGCAATCTAAACCATTTTCATATAAATTATGTGGAGAAGGCAAAACTGACTGACACTTTGTTTCACAATAATATGTCAGCCAAAAATCCTGGCTCACATGGCTCACTTGTTATCACTGCCAGAGACCGGGAGCTTCACATCTGATGCTTTACGCATAAATATCATCTACCTACACTGGAAAATACACATCACAGCGTGCAACATTGACTGAGATTTGTAACTTCCATGGATTTCTGGTCCCTTAAGACAAAAAAAAAAGCATCCCTTTATTTTTACAAAATAACGATGACTGTAAGATCTTTACCATTCTCAGTCTAAATTCAAAGTCAGGCTGTAACTTCCATTTATTCATGTGGCATTCAAATGATTAAGAAAAGACATTATTTCAACAGTCAGACTAACACAGCCTATCATTAGAAAAAAAGGCAACAAAAACCACTCGATTTCTGCAACAACACAAAACCACTGGGAGGAGCGACCTTTTAACCCGAAGAAGCAAGACGACGACTGCAAGCCCGTCCTCTCTGTGCCTGCTGAAACCAAGATGACAGCGGTTGTCCTCTTCCCCCACTCCTCTCCAACACCAACTTTGTATTTCAAAAAAAATGGGGTATATTGGAATTATTGGATCTTTGCTCGTTTTCTATCTTGTAACAACTGGGACAGACACGGAGCCGGCAATTTTTGCTGCTGTTGTTGTTATTGGGAGACTTTGTGGTGGAATTTATGTCTCCTTTACGCAGTGTCTCTCACTGGTATTTAAATTTTTAAAGACAGTTTTCAGCACTCCCGCCTGCTATTCATAATGAAAGCCACAGTGGAATCTTTCAGGTTTGCCTGCAGTTGCGGTTACCCTACTTCTTATAAACACGGCGACTTCCTGCCAAGGTTCCCACTGCTAAATCAGGTTGAAGCATGGCATCCTTCACAGCTGTGACCCCTGAGTGCACTCATGCTGCAACTCTGTCTGGTTCTATTAACTACACATTGCAGTGAGATAGCATTTCTGCTGCTACGGCCAGAACAGGCGACTTCTACTCTAAGCCAGCTCGCGGCCTGCCAGCATGCTCCTCTGGGTAGCACAGCGTTTTGTGCTAGGTTTCAGAAGCAACCTCATTTTCGTTAATTGCTTGCAGTATGAAGTTCATGGCACACTTTAAACACACCGTGGTGACTAGCACGTAATCCATTCACTCTTCTAACCACGCAGATACAAGCACACAGAATAAAGCTCTTGATCAAGTGAACAATAAAGGACAAAGGACTTTTCTTTTGTAGGTGAAAAAAAAGGTGAATTAAAAAGCAGGCTGAGCATCTTATCACTCTTTGGTGATCCTGTAGTGGATACATTTATTGCACAGCAGGACATTAAATGTGTTTTCCTATATACTGATAAATTATAAATGATGTGTGTCCTACTTCTTGTAGTACCGCTTTTCTGATAATCTCCTGCAGGACTGAGTCAGCTAATAGCAGCCTTGGCATTTCTGACCTTTACTTAGTCAAAAATTCTCCATTTTGTTGTTTAAACAAAGGGTCTTGTACGGTCACCATTTCACTTACCCAAGGCAAGCTGGTTTGCTCGACACTGGCACCACAGCATCCTGACACCAGGCGCACATGAGACAGAGACCGGCTTCTTTAAACGACAAATGGAGAGCTCCCCCTTCAACACTTTTGGCTGAGACATTTCCAGCCCCTTTGAATCACTCCACGTACCAAAACCTCAGCAGCATCGAAACTGTGAAGCTGTCAATCACCAAGAAGAAATTCTGCTGCTGGGAGAGAAAATGAGGAGGGGAAAAAAAAAAAGCCACCGCTCCCGCTTGCCTGCTTTCTGCATGCCTGCCCCTCCAGCTGCCCCGGTGCGCTGTGTCAGTGGATGAAAATAGAGCAGCTTCGCTGGCTCTCTCCAGGAGACCAGCTGGCAGAGCCAGCAGCCTGCTCCCAAGCAGAAAAGGGTAGGGCATTATTTTGGTTTTGTTTGTTTTTTGGGTTGGTGGGTTCTCACCCCTACCCCTCAAGTGTGAATGTTCACTTTCGTTTTGACAATGATGGGCGAGGGGGGGGGGAGAACCTCCCTTTTGAACACAATTTGAAACATCCACCCACGCCCGATGAGTAGGAAGCCTCCGGGAGCGTCATCTGATTCTGCAGAACCTTATCTTCCCCGGCAGAAGAAAGAAAACCTGCAACTCCTTACTGCAGAGATAACCTTCCAAACACATGGAAGTGAGGCAATGAACTGCCGAAACACTCCCAATGCTGCTCTTGTACCTTGACACGCTGCTTTGGAGCAAAAAAGCTCCTGTTCAGAAATCTGGAGATGATCCCAAAACTGCGAAGAAGGCCTAAATTTCACACTGCTGCTACTCTGGTCATGGGCCCATAATACAGGAAGACTCTGAGAAGCATACCAGCAAGAGAGGTGTAAAGATACATGGAGCGTACTGAAATCCAACAGGACAGCTAAGAAAAGACAGGAAGAGTGGCAGTCCCCAAAGCAACCCCGACTCACCCAGAAGACTGCAGGGACGGCGATTCAGCCTGCTAGACAGCACAAAACACTCCAAAAGACAACGGCCCCCCCTACTTAAATAAACTTTCTTAAATAAGCTTAAATGCTTACCAACAAGCTCTTCCAAAGCACGCCTGCATCCGTAAGCTTTGCTTAGACACAACCATAAATCACTTGGGGACATTTTACTACCGGCGTTTTGAATCGCACTGCACACATTAGCACCCAGGACGGCACCTGTAAGACTCCACAGCCTCACAGCCCTACCTCGGGACAAAGCCCTAAGAGAAATGCCACCAAGGCTGTAGCCTTATCCCAACCGCCCCGGCTCGCGGAGCTGGCATTTGGGGAGCGCAGTATGTCATTGCTGCACGCTGCCCAGGGACGAGCGCACTGCAATTGCGTTTAGGGATCAGGTGGCACAGCCAACATGCTTTCTTGCTGACACCTCTTCTGGCCCACGGCCGCTCTACACCTTTTTGTGATCAGGTTACTAAGGACATGAGTCAGCCGTGTCAGATTTCAAGCAGGGCCCAGGTGTGGTCACGGTGCAGACAGAGAACACTGCTCCTCTGGCAGCAGTCATCTGTGCAAATACAAGAGGAGGTCTCGTAAGGTAAAGAGGTTTAAACTCAATTCGTGTTGGAAACCCGAATTAACCACCTCAGTACCACGCAAGTCATCTCCACTTCAGGAGCTACAGTGCCATTGCTAAAGCTGCTAGGTTTCAGAGCCTCACAGCCAAAATGACGGAGAGGCTTTCTGAAATTTTAGTCGTGACTTATGTCCAGTCAAAAATAAAGGCATGGATAGACAAACAAAAGGCATATATAAAATAAAATAAAGGCATGGATAGACAGACAAAATCTGTTTACTTATCACAGCCCTCCTAGAAGCATTGGTACAACAGCACATAAATGTTTAGTAGGGAGGTCCTACACGAGGTTGCAGGGCACTTCTGGAAGGTCATAGAAGGACTGGTTGCTTCTGGAAGGTCCTAAGAAGACCAGTCTGTTTTCCCCCAGGGGGACAGCTGTGGGCAGCATCACAGGGCCGATGTGCTCCTAGCACATCTCCTCTGCCACTGGTACCGCTGCCACCATGCAGGAGCAAAGCCCCCTTTATACTTTTGATAGTCTGAAGTTGCCAAGGAGAAGCCTTGTGAAGAAAAGGGGGGAATTACACTAAAAGAAGGAATGGTGGAGGACAGAGAAGAACAGAAAAAGAGCATTGGCTCCAAATGCTTACTATTGTGTTGGTTTGTGCTTTTGTTCATTTTTAAGACACATAGCTATTTGTTACATACAGACGGCTGGCCAAAATCCAACTTAAGTCTCATGGAGCCAGCAATTTTACTATGAAAAGGAAGCTGAACATATTTACTGGACTTGGACAGGCCTGGACACCAAGCCCATCACTAATTCTCATCTCCTGGCTGATCATGAGGTGTTTACTTAAGCTTTCTTGCTGCCACTGAAAAGGAGGATAACTCATCTGGGCAGGAGCCCTCTGGCTGCATCCTGTATTTGGTAACACAGCGTTACAAGTTTTTCATTCATGACTCCTTTAGCCTTCAAAAACCTCCTTGTAATTTTTCTCACTCTTCTGGAGGTTGTATGGCGTCGGGAGCAAAGGAAAAACTGAACAGAAAACACCTGGCCTGCTTAGCATATTTGATGTACTCTTGCCACCAGTGCGACCGAGAGCTCTTGCTCTCTCAAGCTACAGAGTAAAAAAAAACAAACAAAACAAAACAAAAAAAAAACTACTGAATGGCTCCTTCAAAGCCATGTCTCCCTCTGACCATTCCACATTCAGCACTTAAACATGAGTGAGGGGAAAGTCGTATCACTGCCGTGCTTCCAGATCTCTCAGATCAGACTGTAGAGTGAAGGAGGGGGTTAAGCCCTCCAAGACAGGCAGAGGGTTTAATACAGTCGCAGGAGGAGGCAGCTGCAAGGATCACAGCCACAGGGAATCAGAGCACTTGGGAGAGGGCTATAAGAGGAGCAGGAGGTAGTCAGGGAGAAGGAATGTCAGACAGAGGAACGCATTACTGAAAGAAAGACGAAGAGAGCTGTCGATCCATTGGGAGAAGCTAGGAAGAAGGAAGGAACTAGATATAAACTGGTTTGAAGAGCAGCTGCGATGTTCATGCCAGAAAGTCATCATGACGGTGACATGGCAGGGTGCCCTCGTGACTTCCCTCGTGGCTGCATAGGATTTCGTACCACTTCCTACCAAAAAGGATCTTCAAACTATGCTCATCTTATAAAGTGAGTGGCACTGTGGATGGCTGTCCTTCTCTTGCTACACAGGCTGGTTGTACTGATCCAGTAACAACTTCAACAGAGGCAGCTCACAGGTATTGTCCCCAAAACTAGTAAAAATCGCTTCTGACATCCTTTCCTCAAGTTGCAAGACTACATGTAGCAGTGGCAGAGTTAGCGATGATCACGAGACACTGATAAGGATCAGCACCAAGCTGAAACTGTGGTGAAAGCTGTCTGGGGGCACCACGTACACAGATGCTGGACACATGAGGGCACGATCAGCTGGGATTCGGGCCACTTTCCACGCCTGGCGCTGTAGACTGGTGAGAGCACCAACAACGGTCTCTCTTCTGCCCCACGTGAGCCATTTGCGGATCTCAGACAAAAATAAACTCAAAAATACTCAGACAAAAACTCTCATAAGTTCAGGCAAAAAGTAAGAAGCAAGCAGATGGTTTGCCACGTGACAAGGAAAACTCAGTAGGTAAATTACCAGAAAAGCAATGGGAAGATCCTCAAGGAAGAACTGCAAACTGGAGATAGCCAATACACAAATGAAAAGCAGATGGAGCCGTCAGACTCTGTACAACTCCAACACACCTGGAAGAACTTGTGGGAACAAATCCTCTTCAAGCAGTTTAAAGTGCCTGGCCTGCACATAGCAGTGAGACAAACCCAACCAGCAGAGCAGACACCACAACTTGGGCTTACGGGTAATCCTTCGCAGGAGAGGTTCCTAGGGGATACTTGTACTTTTAACGAAGCAGCCATTACTTACAGCAATGCTCCAGGGCGACTCTGAGAGAGAAGTCTTCTGCACAGCTGCTAACAGACTTCTGTGATTGCTTCCACAGATTTTATCTTTTCTGTGGATGCACAGAAGGGATACAGTCCTTCTGCGAGTTTTGTGTTTGAAAACAACCTAATCCCAAGCTGACAGCCCGAGAGTGTAGGTGACAATTTCCATGGCAGCTCACTCACTCAATGTATAGGTGGTAGTGCTGCTCAGAGTCAAGGTGACCCAGTCCTGAACACAACTCAACTCTTGGGACTCCCAAGCCACGTGGGCTGTCATAGCAGTGCCCCATCACTGGCAATACTAAGGTGGGGTAAGTTTTGTTCATCGCTGAGGAGCTATTACTGAAAGAAAGCACACATGGGGACAGCAGCACTTAGTACTGTAGAGGTGTAGGGAACTGCACGCTGAAGAGTGATTTCAGGCCAGGCATGCCCATACCCCTTTGCAAGGGCTCTGTGCTACAAATGATGCCAGCGATGCAATCCCAGTCTGACGTCTCAGCTGGGCCAAGTAGAGAGCTACTAGATGGGGAAAGTAATTGAGCACTTTTTCTGAGGGACAGAGGCCCCACTGGAGACACATCAATTTTCTGGCAAAGGAGAGAGGTCAGTGGTGAGGTCTAAAAAGCCTTTTACAGCAGGGAATACAGACAGAGCAGCAGCAGCTGGGAACCAACACAGCTGCAACGCACAAAAGCACTCAGGAGAGGGAAGGGAAGGAGTCAGGCTGACCAACCTTCCCAAGCCTACAGACCACATACCAAAATCTCCACGTGGTTCGAGAAGCACATGACACATACCTCACACCTCGGAGGAGCTGGGGGGAGACGACAATGGATCTCTGAAGTCTCATTTCTCCAGTGCTGGACACAGCCTGGTGCAAGGGGGGTGCAGCAATGTCAGCCTCGGCAGAGCCTGTTGGCTTTTCTCCTCCTACAGCTGTGCGCTCGGAGCACCCAAACGCCCCGTGGCCAGGCACAAGCCTGCTTCTAGACACATGGCTGCCTCACAGGACTTGCACGTGTTTCTCTGGATAAATCGCAGTACCTGCCCAAAATACTCTCCTCCATGCATGGCAGCCAATCCCTTTCTATTGCTGTCTTCTCTTATTACTTGCCAACAAAACACATGAAGTCTTTGGAAAGGACACATTTTGAGACCTTGACCAGCAAGGCCTTTGAAAGGAGGCTAGTAATCCTCAAAGCCAGTAACAGCCAAGGCCCATAGGTCAAACAAGTCTGCACTCATCCACACCAGCCAGTTTCTATCCTTTCAGGTGGGCATCATCGTCCGTAAGCTCACTTCCCCTTCATTTTCTGCTGGACTGATCCATTTCTTGAAAACAGAGGTTCGGAGATTACATCACAGCCTTACGCAAGGGAAACTTTTGGATGCCGCTGGGCTGGAACAGCCCAGATGAAAACTGGAGATATTGAATGGAGGAAGGGATAGGCTCCGGCTTTTCTGCACAACCTCTGAGGAAAACTCAGTTACATTTTTCATCTGAGCTTCAGTGCATGAGTTTGCTGGTGCTGTGCCCAGAACACGTCCCCAGACCAACCCTACCAGCGCAGTCATGGTACTTACTGGATTACTGGGTACTTCAGGGAAAGCAGAACACAAAACTTAATTAGCCACTTAATCAGTGCTCTAGAAATACTTGGTTGAGGGTTCTTTCCCCCCTGTGCACAGAGAAAAATAAGTTTTCAGCAGAACAATGCTCTGGCAATCACCTCCTACTGGCCGCACATAGGAGGAGAAGCCTACCCTTCATGAGTTGCTCTTGGGACTACAGAGCAGGTAGACTTTTCAGAGGGATGTGAGGGAGACAACTATTTTATGCCCCTTTTCCCATTAAGTCTGAATATATTTACAGGTGGGTGAAGGGTAAAGGCGAGGGACTAAACTAGAAAGAGATGCATTGGAAGAAACGGTGAAGCAACACAGGGAAGAAAAAAATAGCAAAATAGCAAGTACTTAGTTGAATAACTCCACTAATTCATGCAAAAGGACAGGAAATGAGGACAAAAGAAAAGGGTGACAAAATAAGATTTACACGTGTTCACACGCTACTAGCTCAGTGCCTGATTGATTTCATAACCATCCCTGGCACATTACATAAATCAAGTTTTCAAGAAACCTTTAACCTTTACTCAGTCCTTGTTGTGGGGATATATCAACCACCACAATTATAGTAGTTTGTTTTGTTTTAACACATACCAAGAGGAGGATAATGCAGGAAAAAGATTACCCCAGCTACACAGCTTGTGCATCCTGACAGGGGGTCAAGGACTGCCAGGGGAAGCATCTTTAATATTTACCCCTAAGACCTGTTCAAGTTAAAATTAAGAAAAAAAAAAAACAAAGAGGACTGATGGTTTCCTTGCAAAGGTGCCTGGCACTTCTTTTCTGACGCTTTTGAGCTCAAGAGTTCTCTGAGGGACAATCTGACAGTACCACCACACTTTACTGGGGACTGCACAGAAGTGACTCTCTCAGGGAATTAGCTCTGATCGATGCTTATTGACAATCTGAAAGCTTCCAAGAATATTGCAAAAGCAAACAAACAAACAAAAAAAACAGTGTAAGAGGGTTGTGAAGATTACTGGAGACTACAGAGAGAAAAGCAAAGGAGAAAAACGTACCATCTGACTCGCAAAGTAGTTTCACTTCTCTGCAGTACAGCAGGGGTACTTTTGGGTAGAAAAGAAGAGAAAGAGGCCGACGACTTGCTGCAGTACCTTTAACAAACTGTGCTCCATTCATCTCCTCTGGCTGCTGTCCATCACATTTTATCAACTTATTCAAAGTGAGCATTAAAAGCTCTTTAGTACCTTGCCACTTTTGTTACTGTTGGGCAGAAATAATTGCCAAGTAAGATATCTATCTGCCAGAGCCTGCTCATGTCTGAGAAGGTAGAGGGCTCCAGGAGTTCCACTTTGAGCTTTTCCAAGTTTCCAGTTCCCAGGTGCGTGAGACAGCTGACCTGCACAGGAAAATGCCACGTGAAAAAATCAGAGAGGCACAGCAGAGCCACGATCTGCCCTGAAGAGCTCCACTACTGAAACCATTCAAGCAATTTGAGGAATGTTTGCCCTGTTTTCAAACCGTGCATCCGAAAACAAAGCCATCGGTCACCCTAAGTGAAAAAATCAGTGATCCCTGAAACAGGCGCTGGCCCTTGCCCTTCCGATGCTGCCCCCTCCCTAGCCACCCTCTCCCCCTGCCCCAGAGGCTTACGGAAGTACCAAATCCTGTCCTGGGCTCCTCGAGGAAATTCTTTGTTCGTGCTGTTTTCTCTGACAACAGCCTACGACTGATTTCTTTTCGCTTCGAACATGCCAAGGTTTGACTCCAGCACAGCAGCTGCCCAGTAAGTCAGCTGGGAAGTGGACAGCTTTGCTCGGGGAGGCCTCAGCCTGCCCCAGGAGCCCACGGGCACACGGGACACCAGCACCGCACAGATGCAAAGACAGGATCATTGCAGTGAGTGACAGAAAATACTTCCTTCAGATGTGGAGTGAGCTGTAGGCCAGCCGATCTTGCCTGCAGATATTGTTACATGTGTAATAATGCTGGCAAAAAAAAAAAAAAAAAAAAAAAAAAAAAAAAAAAAAAAGAAAAATCCAAGCACTTAACCTCTTTGATGGCATTTTCAGCCAAAGATGTAAAAAGTAGTTTCCTTTAAGTCAGGGTTCTTGTTCAGCTCCACATGTTATGACACCGGAGTTAAGCGCCGTGTCAGTAGCTCATGTCACTTGATAGCCTACTAAAGCTTTGTTAAGCGCGAGGATTTGCATGCTATTACCAACACCACCATAAACTTCCCAGACTTCTGTAAAACCCTCCCGGCTGCCATTAAACCGCTACCGCCATCTTTTCCCCCCTTTCTTTCTTTCTTTCTGACACCAGCTGACAACAAGGTGGCACGGCATTTTGTTGCCCCACGCCTGCCCTACTGGTGCTGGGCTGGGAGCGCCCTGCCTCCTTCACCGAGCCCTCACCTCAGCGCTGCCCAACTCCCCTGCCTCCTCACTCTGCTTCTCAGCCAGGCCATCTTCCCTCAGCCCTGCTGCCTCCTCTGCCTCACTGCACAGCTTCAGCCCGCTGTGCCCTGCTCTCCTGAGGTCCCCATGTGTGGCTCCCAGCCGCCCACTGGGGTCCCCTTTCATCCTTTGGCTGCCTCCAGTAGCAGCTTTGCCTGTGCTGCCACCTGAGGAACCCCCTCAGCTCCCCAGCCCTCACGAAGAACGAGGCCTCGCCCAGCCTCTGGGAACCTCAGACATTTTTCTGCTTCTGATAATTTTTCTGCTTTCTGCTAATGGTTCTAACTTCTAATGGTCCTCCTGTGGTTTATTTATTTTCAAGCACCCTGTCATTAAGCCCAGCTCCACACACAGTCCTTAACTCCATGGGAGGGCTCCGTGCCTACAACGACAGGCACAGCAGGGAGACAGAGACCAGAAGAAACCTGTCACATAGCAAGGGGAAAAGTTACCCCCTGTAAAACAAAAACTTGGAGCAAAGGTAACAGATTTGTCACCTTTGGGCTGGACACCAACCAGCAAGGTGAAATAGGAGGAAAAAAGAGCCATAATGAAAAGGACAAAACATGAGGGGGCAGGGGGGGAATAGGAAATGCTTGTAAATGGTTTTAAAAGGTAAGGGAAAACTCAATGCACCTCAGGCAGCTGAGCAGAGACACTCTGACCATTGAGATTTGATGGAAGGAGCTGGTTCCTGACTGGAAAGGAAAGTTCTGAACAGGTCAGGAAAAGAGAAGAGCCAGTGAGCGTGGTGAACCATCACTGACTTGTTTTTACTGTGGGAGCAACAACTGGACTGAAATGGTGCAAACACACAGGGAACAGCACGGTCAACCTCGTACGGCACTGAAGCAGTCCAAGGAAGGATGGGCAAAATCCACAGAAAATACTGTATTTATACACACACACACACTACAGGACATTTTGTAGTCACTCCCTCAACAAGAGGGATTTGTCCACCTTCAAATTTTTTTTTGCTTGTTGCTGATGTGCTGACACTTGGGTTGTTTTTCACTACTTCTGTTTGACTTGTTTTATTTTTTGTGGAGTTTTTGTTTATTTGGGAGTTGTTTTTGGTCCTGTGCCTCGTTCTCCTGTGTGTTCTCTTGTTAGCCTGCTTGTGCCCTTTCCCTGCCAGTTGTCTTAATCCTAGACTCTTAGGAGTTTGTTTGCAGACCACTTATTATAAGGGGATCCTGACCTATGCCCGGGGCTTGTAAACACTGCAAACAAAACAATGGAATTATTTAAAATTAAACATTTACGATGTATTTATGAACAATATTCTTCAACAGAACGAGAAACACACAGCGCAACTCTGGGATGATGCAGAACCACTGATTAACATAATAGAATCGCTTTTGTGCTCTCCAAGCAGATTAAACAATTTAGAGTCACCAAGTCTTTGGACAGACCCAAATGAGATCAGCTTCTCCTCAAAGGGACCACCCATACACTCTGTTATTCTCCATGGCCTTCTGATCAGGCTCTACTGTTAGCAAAAGCAAAGCGTGCTTTGAGTACCAATTTAATTGTAACAAATCTGTATAAAACATCTTGGCAAACGGGATGATCATAGCATTCACATACTTTCTGTAAAGATTTGCTGAACAGCAATAATCCATTTGGATGCACCGTAATTCTGATACAGCTCAGTATAAAGACAGGAAAAAAATTTATACTACACTTTTCTAATTCCAGCTTAACAGAGTACTGATGCACTAAACACAAATATTGTAAATGCTCATATATTTTGTATCTGGAAAGAAACAACAAAATTGTTCTTACTCACTTCATTCCAGCAGAATCAGCTCCAGAAATCATATACTCCCCAAAGCCAGTCTCTGTGAGTCCTGAACTTGTTATCACTGCTACGCTATGATTTGCAGGAGTTAAAACTTTAGCCCTGTAAGGGCTCTTTTATGCTATACTGCAGAATCAAAATCCGGTTAACTATTGCTGCTGTTTTCATACGTTCAAAAGCATTATCTAGACAAAATTCATAATTCTTCAAAGTGACATGACATGAGGTCATACATCTCATACAACTCACAGTTTGTACAGATGGTGATGAAAGGAACACTTTTAGGAGAAGGTTAACTACTAGCTCATCAGCACTGACATTAAAACAAGCTTTATGCCTGTGAGCAAAAAAGGCAAGGAAGACAAAGTTAATCACTTCTTTGGTTGCCTCTCAGATGTGGAAGGGTATGTAACTGGAGACAATTACTATGCAAGAACTTTTATGAATAGTGATCCATAAAGAATAATTCCTGCAACTATCATACTTTTATATATAAATATATACACATCATTTGTCAATGTCTCGGTATGAAAATGAACACAAATAGTTGAACTGTTTCAAACGCAGACATTTTCGGTACCCAACTTCAGGCACGGTGGGTAAGTTTTCTGACTAATCTTACTGTTTCAGCAAATGAGCTGAAACAATTCTGTATCTCTAGACCACACCCCGACTGCCTCAAGCCAGGTTAATATGACCTCCAGCGTATAGTACCTTTGTACAAATGCTATTCTCCCTCAACTATTATCATTAACTGCTAAATAAGAAAAGAATGAATGCTAAGAGAATTTCCCAGATTCATACACACAATCCATACCAGGGATGGAAATGGAAAGCCACCATCTACAGTGTCACAATACCTGGTCTTAATATTCGTCTGCACATTACTGCATCGTTAACTTATACTGGAGATGGGAAAGAGGGGTTAGAAAAGAAAGCAGTCACTGTTAAGTGTAATTTGAAGAAGGATGTTGCCCAATTACCTGGTTAGATTTCAAATCCCAGACAAGAAAGGACAGTGTATGCAATAAGGCCGCAAAAAAAACAGAGAAAGAACTAATACATGTCGAGACTAATTAACAAGGAACTTGCAACAAAACAGAAGGAACTTCTAAGAGTTACAAAGAAAATAAGTGTAAGCTTGAATCCACAGTTTCTTCTAAATATAATACTCGGGCAAGAAAAACAACGGTGGAGTTCCTGTATTTTCCCAGTTTGTTTGTTTGTTTTGTTTTGTTTTCTTAGAACTGAAATTACCTATTCTGATTATGAAATGAAAACAGACAACACAGAGTCTATATGTCATTCCTTTAACATTACCTGTATTTTTTAAGATAACACAGTTACACACAAGGGGAGACCTCTTTTAACTACTGCAGTTTTATTACTGATGATGAAATAACCAAATAACCTCATAAACTCAGTTCAAATTTTCAAGTATGTCAGGGGTGGAGGGGAAGAAACCAACATCTTAACTGAAGCCCAGTGACAAAAATAAACCATGAAAATCAAGGATCTGTAAGTGTACAGCTGTCTACACTACAGAGAAATTAGTGCCAAGCCTTTAAAACCCTGAAGAAAACTTAGCTTTAAGTATCTAAGAAAAGAAATAGGCAAACAAGATACCCCAGCTGTCTGCCTACTACAGGACTTTCACTATTACAAATGATGAAACTCTGAAGGAGGAATTTTACCTTAGCTGCTGTGACATTCAAGACAGTGGCTGGAAAGAACACCCTGGCCCCACAAAGGCTGCTGGTTACAAAAGCCGATATCCACTTGCACTGAAAGTGGAAACTTCGCCCTGCATTATCCCTGTTGCTTTCCAAAGGACCTGATTTTTTAAAGCACAATTGTTTCAAAAAAAAATCCATTAGTGGCTGTTTTAGATTTTGGCATGCACTCATTTATGTCCTTTAGTAGATACTCTTCAGCAAGAGCTTCACTGTTTATACTTTCAAAAACTCCAGAATGAACACAGTTATTTTCTTGCATGCCACAAGTTTTTGCCTGTTTGTACAGCACCTTCATTCCAGCATCCAAGAACCCCTCATTCAAAGAAACGTCCAAAGACATGTGTTCTCCAGACCTCTGCAAGTATGAAGCTACTGTTGCTACTGTGCAGGAAGGGAGATGGAGCTGAGAGAAAAGGGTCAGATGCTTAACACAAGGGTCAGATGCAAGTAACAGGCGTAGGGCTGCAGAGGAACAGGATCTCCATAGTTGCATCTCTTCAGCTGAGAATTACAAAATCTGGGGATGCGTCTTTTCAGTATTGTCCATACGCAGAACGAAGGCTGGTACCCTGATCTTGCCACCAGAGCACCTGCAATACTTCAAGTTTTCTGAGAAGCACAATCTTATTTGCCCATTCACTGGTTTTATGAGACTTCTGTGTTGTTTTGTCCTTAGCTCTTCTTTGCTATTATTTGTTATTCTCCTGCATAGCCTCCTGGAAACTGGGAAACTAACCAATTCTTAGATTTAGGAGGAAAACTCCAGTCCGCTATGGCTGCTCTATCTCCCATTAGCCCAATACAAAATGTGACTTTCAATCCTCCTTAGGTTCCTGCTGCTCACCTCCTTCCTGCTGGCTCCTCTCTTTCCACGGGGTTGTTCTTCCCCTAACTCTTCCCCTTTGATGACTGATTCAGTTCATAAATAACTTCAGCTAAGAAACAGATGTTCCCCCTCCCTCCTCTCCACTTGTACCTTCATCTCACCCCACCACATTCACATAAAAACTTTTAAGGATGCAATTAAGATCAGATTCCGAAATCTTGTCCCCATTAATTATCAAGCTGCAAAAAATAAAAATCAACATTCGTAAACTCGGGACTGTCAGCAGCAGCAGTGCCTAAGTTAGGAGCATCATGGTGTGTCAGCCATCTCCACCAAGCCCAGAGAACAGTAGAGGTTGCTGTGTATCCAGGAAAGCCATCTTGGAAAAGACTTTCTTGGAAACATGGCCAACTATGGTTTTGCTCATTTTTATATGGCTACTCCAACTGCACTTTTCATGTATACAAAAGTATGATTTGCAATTGATTTTCTTGACAATAGAAATACTCAGTCGTACATTTTACAGTATTTCATGTCTTTCATTTTTCAGTTCAGAAAAACTGGCCAAACACATATCACATTTTGTACAGACATGCTTCTGCAGTTTGCTCACTGAAGACGATGCCTGCCAGCATTAAGATTTTTCAGTACATTACAACTAGGCCTTTTCCACAAGACACCATTTGCCACATTAATCTCTCCCTGAAACTCTGTATTTCCCATTCCCCTACTAACTTCACCATTTACATGGGCTATTACATTGCTGTTTGGTGAATTTATTTTCAAGTTTCATTGGGTGCACATCTGAATCCAGACCAAGTAAGCCTGCCACAGATGTCCAGGATAATTCATTCCTTACCATCAATAATGAGGACCCTGCAGACCTTGCCAGTTCCACCATCAAGTCTTTTTCCCCTCTCCCTTTCCACCCTTCAGAGGACAAGCCTGACATTTGCGCAGTGGATCTAACCCCATGGGACAGCCCGTGCCAATGTTTAGTTGACACAAACACTTTGGAAGATATGAAAGAGCCAATTTGGACTCAAAGGATACATCATCTCCAACTTACCTACGTACTAACATCTCTCATTTCAGCATCATACCATGAAGGTGAAAACACAAGTCTCAGACACTTCCACCAGAGGAAAAACTCTATCTTTCTGTCATCACACCAGACTGCTGCTGTTCACCCACAGAGAAGTCAAGTAATGTGTCTAGAAATCTTTAACACCTTGCAGCTGTCATGTATGGACACAGAAGCATCTCCCAGTCAGAGATTCAACCACATTGCAGGCTGCAGGTAAGTATGAAAGAGGTGCTTACTTTCTATTTGAATTGATATTTCTATTTATCTGTGACTAATGTAATCTCTGACTTCATCACCGTACTCCCAGAAGTCAATAGAACCCGAAGTAAAAACCAACGTACCTAAGGACAGACGTTGACACTGTTTCTCTGGAGCCACGGCAAAGCTGCAGAATGATCTGAGCGTTCAGTATTACTCCAGCAGCAGTAAGTATCACATAACTATTTTGAAAAATCTATCTATACTTGCTAGAAACAATAAGGAATCTAGAGCTGAAAATGGTATCAACATTCTGACAGGAAAACAGCAAACACTTAAAGCTCTCCCGATGTTTCTACAGGACTGAATTTTTGTCACTACCAATTCACCTGGTCACACCTTAGAAAAACAAAGGAAATTGGAGGAGAGCAATGGGGCTAATGTATACTTTTTTCATGATCACTGCCCCAAGGCAAGCATACCTTAGTCATTAGAACAGTAGCCATATAACCAAGCTATTCAGAAGACACGCATCGTATTATAAATAAAAGAACCAAGAATAATTTTCTCATTTCAGATAAAAGCAGTATCACACTGCTATCTCATACATTTCCATCTCTTATTTTCATACTCTGATAATTCTCCATACACATTCGCTGCAGTTATCCCTTCTTCCTTCTAAATTTAAGTAAAGAGCACTGACTTCTGTTCGCCTTTCATCTGGAGGCATTTAACTTTTAATCAGTCCTTCAATATGAAATTCAGTTTGTATTGGCACAATGGTTTCACATAAAAACAATCATAATTTTAGCAGAACTCTATTATGCTGCGAATCCTTGCTTCCATCTTGACTTACTTTGCAGTAATCCATGCAGTTTATTTGGTTACACAAAGAACCACAGTTCATTTGACATAATTACCTCCCTCTTCTGTTAGTATCTGTTTGGCATCCTGAAATGCCATATTCACTTTTTTTTGATGCACGTACACGGTCCTCAACAAATGACTTCATAAACGTGCTGTTCTGCCTTTGGCCATATAAAAGTTTACCTTCTCTAATTTTTGTAATTTTTACCTTTTGTAACTTCTGTAACTCTATGTGTGGACTTTCAAACAAGCATACAACAAACAAAAAAGCAAAAGACTCATCAGGCAAGCATTTCCCTTTCTTACTTTTCCTTCTGTAAAGGAAAACACCCAGAAACCTTCTTTTCCTGATCTACTGACCTCCCCTTCTGCCTAACGCTTCTGGCCAGTGTGTGGCATCACTGACAGTGGAACCAATATGAGTGGTGACTACAGCTTGCAGAGGAGGGACAGGCACCCTGGGAGATGGATGACAACGAGGACTGTGTAAGCCACCACTGACACTAAGAGAAGCAAATACAAAACCACAGACAGCCGTACCTTGGTTAGGTTGACTGAACCATGACTTCTTCCACACTAATGAGCACGCAGAAGTGATCACTGTCCACTCTGTATAGAGCGCAGCTCTTGTAAAATGCACAGAAAACTCTGCTCTGGGCTTATTCTCACATACGAACACTCCTTTCCCCTCAACGTGAATCTAATACCAACTTCAGGACACCCTGTATAGTATATATCATACTCCAGGGATAAAAGTACTTCCATTCTGAAAACATTAACAATTCCAGCAAGACCAAATTATGACAAGCAGCCTTTAAAATTAAGTATATAAAAGTATTCCTATATGATAAGAACAAGTTATCCAGTAAATGCAATTTGCTTGCCCTTCTCGCAAACTCTGTTGCATAAACATAACTAAGAGCATAAAAGTCACCCTCCAAAGTACACAGAAACTTTTAGAAGGCATGAGAAGAAAAAATGTCAGGTTTCACCCCATCAGCTGAGAGCAAGTCACTGAAGACCTGTTTATTAGAAACATGGATGTTAACTTCGGTGAGAGTTGAGCCATTTAACACACGTGAAACCAGAACCAAGTTCAGCACTCCCTATTCAGCAAAACCCTCACAGATTCTCTCCCTTCCTTCTGAATCTAGAATTAGCTATTACATCAAGGAACACAAAAACCCAGAATTATTATAAATATAATTTCATGGACATGTAGTAACTTTCAATATGGTCTGCACTCTTCAGAGATATTAATTTAAAAGCTTGAACCAACAGTTTAGGATTTCCTCTAAGCTGCAGCTTTCTCAAGTCAATATTTGTAAATCATGTTTCACGTTTCCAAGGAAACCAAGTGGGTAATACCTCTTGCAAACAGCCTCTTTCAATATACTTTTCATGGCTACATGGCTCACAGAAGTTATCCTTGGTCTCACAAAGGAAAGAAGTCGCACTTTTCCTTGTATCTTCTGAAAAAAAAAAAAGTAGGCCTACAAAAGCAACTCAAGCAGCTTCTATGGCAAGAACCTACAGAAATCGCTGTGGACTTTCCAATCTGAAGCATATGTATAATAACCCTTGTATACTGTAGAAAATCTGAGTATTTTTTCCAAATATTAGTAGACCTTAAAACATTCAGGGTACATAGCATTACATTTATTTTGCACAAGTAAAAGTGAGGCACTTCTTAAATGATATCTAAATTATCAGCCAGTACACCACCTACAGAGGCCCGAACATACCTCACCATCCCTCTCAGAAATGTATTATGCATCTAATAATAAAGTTCAAATGTTAATGAAGATAAAGACCAAACCCAGAGTAACGTATTACAATAGAATACTGCTTACTTGTTTTCTTTTCCTATTATTTTTCTTATTTGACAAACATTTAAATCAGTTTAAGGCATGACTAGCTTAATGAATTCTGCAAACAAAAGGTTACAGGCATGTGATTTACTCAAAGTCATTTTGTTGTTGAGATCTTTGGAAGAAGCAAACTTAACAGCAAAGCAACAAAGAAATAGTATAACAGGAGAGGAAGAAAAATAAAGCAGAAAAAAATCTATGAATTCCACTTCAATTCATGTGAAGACTTAAAAGGAAAAAAGACAGCAACAGTCTTTTTGTGCTCTTGCACACTTGAGACAGTTCAAAGCAAAACAGAAATCAATTGTCCTGTTTTTTAGAAATGTTGTGAGACTTCCGTCTCCAAAAAGCCTGGTGATGCATTTCTAAATGATGCACTTAAAGGGCATCATTGTGTGTCCAAACACCCTTGCCGAAAAACAAAGACTCTGAAGTTTTACCAAAAAAAAGTCCAGACTAAAAAAAAAAAATACACATCCTGCTTTCCCATCTGTTTGCATCTACCTACAAGACACCCTCAAGAACCACTTAATACACAAAATACACATTCAAAGTTCCTCAGGTTGTTGCACTCAATTCACGGGGTAAGAAATGAGTATTCTTTGGTGGCTCAGTGTAACAAGAGAACTACAAGCCCTTCAGAAAGGACCTCAGCCTCCTCCTGATATGACAAACACCAAGCCAAATCCATGGAGCTAGATGGTAAGAAATTTTTGTACCCAGATCCATCTGCAGCCTACAAGAATCCAGGTTTGAGAACACCACACAAAACAAACCTGCAGCTTCTCAACAAACATAGATGCACCAAGAGGACTCTTTTGACTTTATATGAGAAGACTGTTCACACAACAACAAAAAATGATCCCATTAAAAAGCAAACACTTTATATAACGTACCAGGCATCACATTAGCTATGTAAACTTTTGTGGCCAGCAGTGAAAACCATTTACTGTCTTATAAAATTTCTCAAAGTTGTCTGGTGTAAGGAACATCATTCTACAGCTGAGAATTGAGATATTTCTAAAGGACTGTATCTTTAATGGTTAATAACTTGATTTGCAACAAGGGAAACCCATGTTGTTTTGAAAGCATATTCAGCGGCAAATAGGGCTTGAAGGATCTTGACTCACAGCTCAGCAGCAATGGACTTTCTTTATGACCTCTGCTAACGAAACACACATGTACACGTTAGTTTACTTTTCTTGGGTCATTTGTGTCCTTCCCACAAACACACACTCCTTGATTTCACAGTTTCTCCCCCTGCAACCTGCCTTCATCTCAAGAGAGACACCCAGAGCCCAGTTCCACAACTGAGAGAGACGGGAAAGACTAGAAATACTCTCAGAAGATACCGGAGCCACTCCTCAACACAACAAAACAACCATGAAGACACACAAAAGGCAGTTCTTGCCCAGGCTGCGAGGACAGGAAAAGGCCCAAGAGAAACTCCTTCTAGACCGCAAGTGAAGCCATCGTCACCGTGAACCTGAGACGTCCCAATTACAAAACAGCAGGACACACAATGCACGTGACAGCTTGACCTCAACAGAAGAAACAGAGTTGCTTTCCACGTGGCAAGCTGTGAGGTTATCACAAGCTTTCCCTAAGGTAACACAACCAGCGCCGAGATGCCACGTGCAGTTCCAGCTGTCTACTGCATTAGCTCCGAAAATAACGGGTTACTGCTTTACCGCAGTGTTTTCAAGAACTGCTGTAATAAATCTTCAGCAGAATTTCAGGACTCCAGGGACCTGTAACGTGCTATGTGATCTATAACACGAAAATATAAATTAAGGAATGACTGGTTTTTACATTTAGAAATGCATGCAATGGAAACTAATGCTGCATAAAAACACACCTTGGAAGTAAAAAAGATAAAAAGGCTAATAGACATTGGGTGGAGAAAACAAGAGCAATATTACTCGTAAAGAACAACAAGCAACATCTAAAACTTGCACTTTAATAAAAAATGAAATCATTATTAGCATTTGCAGAGAAAGGTTTCTAAGCTAATGACTGAATGTGCTTTAGGCTCACATTTCTTTTTTGCCATATGAAGAGCTGTACTCAGAAGACAGAGTTCAAAAGCTCCATGGAGAGCTGTTCACAAGTCTCAAACACCACTGCTTGACTGTAAGAGGCTATTTCTTAATAAACTGGTGGTCCATAAAGAGCATAAAAATCATGAATAGTAGTAAGTCCAACAGAGTACAGTACAAGCCCACTTCAAGTACCCCACTGGAAGCTTAAATCAAGATATTGCAGAGTAAAATGAAAGGTGAGTCTGTCAGGAGGAGAACTGGGGCAAAAGCTGGGATTGCAACAGGTGGCGGGCAGTCAATTTGATTTTAGAAAGGTGATGTTTCCCCACAGACCTATTGGTTCTGCAACAATATAAGACGTGTATAATATTTGTTTTACTACGTATTTCTCTTTCCTTTTTTAAAATACAGATAAGTAAACACTGATTTGAACTTCTCTCAAGAGCACAACAAGACATTATTTTGGCAAAGAACTTCAACTGAATATACTTCTAGTGCTCTTTACCTGGTAAGCCATTCACTTTCTTCCCAGACAGCTTGAAGCATTAACAAAATCTTGCCTCTAAACGGCACCTTTCAGTTTTCCAACTTGCTGCACAAGGCTACATTGCACAATGGTCCTTGTTCCTAATCCTGATCCTTCTTACATGATCCACAGTAGTTACATTAACCTGGAGAAAGAAAATGACAGAACCAACAAATTTCCTTTTCCTTCCTTGAAAAGGAGGAAGGGAATTACATTTCCAATTGTACAGTTGTAAATTTTCCCATTTTTTTAATCATGCTTTGGCATTTAGTTGCTACTTCAAGAAATTAAGGAAAAGTCGGGGGGGGGGGGGGGAAGCCTTCAGTTTGGTTTCCTTATATACTTATCCAAGATTATAGTTTTATAATCAGAGTATGTAGAAATAAGCTTTATTTACACAACTGTTATCTCCCTGAGAAGACTGAGAAAATAGAGCAGTGCGTATATAAACATGGAAGCAAGGCTCTAAAAAGGATGAAATAATAATAGGAGGAAAAAAAATGGAGTACCAGCAGGACATCAATAATAAAATTACTGGGAAAGAGCAGAACTTCCTGAAGTCAAACCAAGCTCAGCAAAATCACCTCACACTCGTACTCCCTCTTTTAAAACCAGTATGATTAACGAACAGCAGTTATGGGGGGGAAACAGAGTATCCGAACAATAACAGCATTATTACATTTGAAATGATCCTGGCTAAGTGCATGAAGAAAAAATGGTAAGCAAGAGACAAAAAGGTCTTAAGTAGTGCAACATAACATAAGCACACAAAAAACTGAGCATGCGTAATCCTACTCATCTGATATCCCTGGCCAGCAAGTGTTGTATTTCATGCTTCAAATAAAATATACGGAGTGGGCATGTCAGAAAAGGCACTTGAGAAATAGGGTGTCAACAACAATAGATGAGAAAAAGGGAAGCCTTCAAAAAAGTTACTTTCATATGCAGCTTCACAACATGAGAATAGATGGGTACTCCTATCTTTTGACAAAGTTTAATACTTCCAGAAGCAGCAGCCTAACAAACAGTATTCCAAAGCCTCTATGGTAAAGAAATAGTCTTCCTGTAACGTTGTTGTAAATTCTAACAAAAATTTCTGACTTTTATTTATTCTTCTCAAACAAGTTGAAAGACAAATTTGAAATTATAAAAATGACTTAAATTCCTTCCCTCATCAGCATTCAAGGAGTACTCACTCGCTATTGAAGTTTCAAAGAAATTACCATTACAAGTCTGATAAAAATCACGGACTAAACAAAACAGAAATGGAGTAAACTAATCCATAAGCAGGTGCGTAAGAGAGCTTCTTCTTTTCCACAGCTTATTCAACTGCTACAGACCAGTACCTAGCTCATACAAAAGTTGAAAAAATCTAGTAGGAGCAAAAAAAACAAGGTACCTTTCTTTTTTTCTTCCAGTCTTAAGATAAACAATACGCTGCAGGATGATACATACTAGCTGCAAAACCCTGAAGTACATTCTAAACAGAAACTGAATTTCACTTTTCCTTCTTATACTACATTTTTCCTTTATTTAATATAAATATTAGTTTTAAGCACAAATACTTCTTAGTAGGATTTCTACAGTAACCTGGCACATTAAAAATAAATTATTTCTATTATTTTGATCTGAGCTATGTTTTCTACAGTTTACCAGAGTTCTGATTTCCACCTAAGAACAGCTCGAACAGGTCAGTATTTAAATAAAACCATCCAGTAAATAAGAATCACAGCATTTGACATACTGTAATATTAAAAAATGATAAAAATAAAGCTCAGAAAAATTAACTCCACAAAATTTTAAATACATAGGTATGCGTTCTCTCGACTAAAAATCGGCATATGTGGCATAAGACTTTCTGCTGTGTATCAGCATGCTAGATGTCCCTTAGACAATGGACATCACTGGAAATGAAAAATGAGGAAGAATTACAGTAACAAAAGCAGCTTTAAACTGGTTGCTTAAACCAAAGTTTCCTGCTCGCTATCTTGAAGTAAAAACGAGCTAAATCAATTCACCTTCTTCAACAGCTACAAATTAAAACACTGATCAATTATGCAAACTCTGAAAGCAAAGACAGAGAAGGAATTGACAGGAGACTGGTTGACCACTCATTTAAGAGACAGAGGTACAAGGTTAAATGGCTGGAAGCCAAATATATGGATAAATTCAGGGTACATACAATGCATAAA
This sequence comes from Cygnus olor, assembly GCF_009769625.2. NCBI lineage: Eukaryota > Metazoa > Chordata > Aves > Anseriformes > Anatidae > Cygnus > Cygnus olor. The sequence continues at coordinate 165,773,311 of NC_049169.1, read as the reverse complement.
GATTAGGGCAATTATAATCACTGAATCCATTTACCAAAGAATATAGGTGATTCTTCATCACACAATGTCTTCTACGATATGCTCATGTATTCACAAAACGTTAAAGCTCCAACAAAAAACACTTGCTTAATCCAAGTCCAGGTGATATTCTCTTGATGACTCAATTTAAACTGAATTAGATGATCATAACCATCTTGTCTGATCTTCAAATCAATTAATTTACAATCCAACCCTATGTGTAGATTTCTTTTTTTTCTTCTCACTTCACAAAGCCAATCAATATAACTTCATTTGACTTTATGGTAAGTTCCTTCTGGTATCTGCTTAAATGACAGTATGTCCATCATCAACTAAAAACTTAAAACAACCAACCATCACTTGAAACCATCCTTCAAGGATGGCAATGAAGTCAAAATGAAGCTTCACTCTTCAGTTAACAATTTAAAGACACGCTTTTCAAAGTCTTTTTCACTAAGTCAATACAGATTTCACATACATATTCACATGCTACCCTATCGGGGGAACTTGACATGTTCCTTAGCCTATGACACAGGGAATTAAATCCCCCTCTCAGTATTGGGCTTCACATTTAGGTAGAAGAGAGCAGTACAAAGAGTTAGGAAAACCCGTGCCAGACACCAAGAACAATGATGACAGTTTTACAGGAATAAAGCCTAGAAGTACTCCTAAATCCCTGAATTAAGAGTTGTTTCAAAGTCGCATGCCTCCCACTAGAGGTACAGAACACGATGGGTTTCCAAAACCAGTGATCATACTACAAACTGTCAGAATGAACTGAATTTGGCAGCTATGGCTAAACGTGAACTTGTTTATCCAGGCAGAAATCCTTAAAAGTCTTCGGAACTTGCACGCTGGCCAAGTTAGGCACCACTTTTTCTGTGGCATTCGCAGTGCAGTCAGGATGCTTTTTAGGACGCGACTCCCACACTTCACCCAGTTGCCAATGCTCAGACTTCATAAAAGCTGCAGCTTAATCATTCGGCCTTTAAACTAAGAACACCATAATGTCTGAAGAATGCTGACAAGCATTACTGGTTTAGATCATATCAAATGATTGCCACGGCACATGGCAATCTATATAGCCCTTCTATAAGCATTACTTTTACAGATTCTTTTGTATAGGTAATTTTTTTGTTTGTTTTGCTGAATTAATTTTAACATTGTATAGCACAAGGACATTTCAGCCAACAGAATTTTCATATTTCTAATTTTTAGCTGATACAAAGGCATTTCATGCTACATTTATGTTACTATTTATAATACCACAGTAATATACAAGGATATGTCAAATATCTAACACTAAATCCAGCAACAACATCCATCACCACCTGACACCCCAACCACAGCTCAAAAGACAACTACATCATTAGCCTGCAGGTTCAGGTGTGTACACAGCAGTACAAAAAGAAAAGTTTTGAAGAAAAAAGCGTAGAGTGGAAAATAGAGTAAAGTTGCTATGCTATTCATAAAATGAAGATGGCTTTAAAATAACCCAGGACCCAGAAAATCCAACCTGGAATACGAATTAAAGAAGTCTTTTTATTACAAGACTCTGTCCCATTCAGGTTATCAGTGGAAGTGTTACACCAGGATGGAAAGGATGTCAGAAAACAATATCTTTCACCCAAAGAGAGACAGTGCAGCATGTCACAAGAGGCAGAAGAAGCAATAGCTAAACACCCAGTGACAAGAACTCATGGTTGTGAAGAAGCTAAACTGACCGCAGTCAGAAGTAATCAAAAGAAAAACTCTCTCCTTTTATTTTTAATTCCTATTTTTCTAGGGGAGGAAGAAGATATGTCAATGAAAGCTTCACGCGTGTGGAACTTTGGCAATGTTTGGGAGGGATGTGAAAGTACAAGTATTTCTCACTTCTGCTGATAGACATGCCCACAAGATGACTCGGGTACCGAATAGCTAAGATCCCAGTGCTTTCCCTAATGAAGAAAACCACAGCCTGGTTGAGGGTGCCCACTCTCACAGCACGTGGCGAGTTAACTGACAAATAATGGAAGCCACAAAAAAAAAAAAAAAGGCACATGGAGCATGGAACCCACACTCCCTTCCTCTCCCCCAGCAGATGACATTATTTGCTTGATGTGACTATTGGAAACTTTACCCCAACAGTCACAACCAAAAATTACAAGTTACCAGTTTGTCCACCTTCTCAAAATGCAAGGCCCAGAACTACTGCTATATATTCCTCAGGTATATATGTTGAAGACATTTTTAGCAAAATGTTGATTTAGCTGAATATAGATCTGGAAAGTAAAAGTGAAAATGGCAAAGCTTTCTAAATTAACAGCCTCCAAATCTGCCTGCCAACTAGACCGACTTTGCATGCTTTCCTTTTCAGAAGGGAGAAAAAAAATAGTCATTCTGTTAACGTTTTCCTTTCACAATGCTGTTGGGTACCATCTATACAAAAGATTTCATTGACTAGATAGAATCTGTGAAAAATTAAGTCATCTTGTAAGTCTTACTGATTGACAGAAACTGGAAAAGAGTGATTTTCCCCACCTCTGTTTTAGGGGGGTTTTTGTTGGAAACTCTTTTCATTTCCCACTTAACCTAAATTTTCCTGCAACAGAAAGATTCTATGAAAAAGAAACTGGAATAGCTCCAACTACTGTCCAACACTTAGAAAGATTTTAAAGTGTCATCGATCATAGCTCTTTACATGCTCTTCTACATGCACTGCCAACCCTTACTCCAAGGCTAATTCAAAAATGTTTTATGCCAGCATCACACACTCAAAGACAGAGAATTAAAACACAAAAAAAGAATCTCTAAAATATTCTGATTTTAAGTCAAGTCCTGCCCAGATTCGTATGTCAGATGTTACTGAATAATACTCACAGTCATCCTTCTTTCTTTCCAAGGAAGAACTGGCAATTAATAATGATTAATTCTAAATACCTCTATGGCTAACGAGGATGACCACGTGTTATCACATCTGCTATGAAAACTGTCCTGAATTTTTAGCACTTCATCTGAAAATGCTAGTCCCATGGAAAAAAAAATAATATTCACAGTAGATGACAACAATCCTAGTCACTCTTTGATGTTACAAATTTCTAATACTACGTTATTTAACAACCTTCAGTCATTTCAGCTGAAATTCTCAGTGTCTGCTTCTGCAAACTTTGATTCCAACATTTTCAAGAATACATCAGGTATCTTTGACAATTTTGGTAATGGGGAAAAGTCTAAAAAATAAAGAATATTTTTGTTTGGAAAGATTCTCCCTCAGGGAGCCACAGATGACTGATACTTTCCCAACAGAAACTGATGGGGTTATAGAGTTGCCTTGTCCCATTCCACAGCCAACATGTTGCAATTTGAGCACCATAGCTGACAACTACAGCTGGCAGGTGCCCAAGAAGGCTTCCAGAAGCTTGCTGGTGAGATCTCCAACTCTGCACAGGGGCCCGAGCATCCCTCCTGATGGACCCCATTCTCCACGCATCAGCCGCAGCGACCTGGCCAGCAGGCATCACGGTGCTCCCTGCACTGCAGACCTGGCTAAGCCCCCAGGAAGCAGATGCACCAGGAAAGAGCTTTAGGGCCAAGGCAGAGAGAAAGAAACTATCTTTAGATAGCCAGAAGGATCAGTGCATTCAAAACCTTGTGCTCCTTGCAGCCCTGGCCACCGGACAACGCCTCACACTAATGGTAAGTTAGCATCGTCGCTTGCACCTTACAGAGAGGATAACCAAGCGGTTACCCTAGGTGACACCTGACAAAACTGGGACCAGAACTCGGGTCTCCAACATGACACATCATCTGATTAATTATCCCCTTTGCTGCGCTGATGTCCAAGGTCATGCATTTGATTGTTCTGTGTTTAAACAACGAGAACATGCTCACCCCACAGCCAGGAACAAAGCTGGGGATTTCTGAGTCCCATCGTTACTCTGCTATGTAGCGAATACCGTGCCAGCCGTTAGCAAAGAGTGTACTTCATTCCCCCTCTGAAGGCTGGTTCACACAGAGGACAAAAGCTTGCTACTGCTAACCAGGCATGCTTTAACTCAAGTGGTGCTGGTCTGTGCTGTGACTCCAAAGCCCGTCAATGTGAGCGCTACCAGTGACCCACAACAGGATAAACACCACTGCACACAAGGAAATGTGCTTCCTCAGTGTTCCAGGAAAAAACAACACAAAACACAACACTATGAACAAATAAACAAACCGGGAGATTAAAAAAAAAAAATACAGACATTGGACATTGTTAGGATTGCATTCAGAGGAAATGTCAAGTTACAATAGTCTTGGCAAACTTTATTTGTTAAAATACTCTTTAACTGTTAAGGGTCATCTCCCTTGATCCTAACACATGCAACTTCAGTTCTGATATACCTTAGCTTTTGCATCCTTAACTTTGTAGTTTTATTAGACTTAATAATAATAATCAGCAACCCATCACCTAGACAAGTCTTGCCCTTGCACCTGCTGCTGAGGAGGCTCCTCTGACAAAGGAGCTGATGCACACAGATGCAAAGTGCATGAAGAAAAACAGCACAAAGCATCAAAAATGGAGGTAAGGAAGATCACTGAAGGGGAAGAAGAATCAACATCACAGGATCCAGCACTCGACTCATTTTGCACGCAATATTCAGAGGCCATGAGGGGCCTCCTGTAGAAACTGGTGGGCCAAGCTTGACTTCAGAGTCCTCTCCACCCTGTAATGTTGCAAAGAGGGAGCACAGCAAGCTGACGGCTTCTCTTAAATAAGCACCCACATGTACACACTGGCCTGTGCCAACTGCAGTCCTTGAAAACATTTTAAATGAGTCCATATATTCACTCCTGAGCCAAGTTTTACCATATATATTTCAGTTGAGCAACACTGGGATGGTTTATGCCACCATCCCTGCCCAAAAATACAGGAAATGAGAGAGAAATAGTTACATGATGAAGGCATAGCCATAATTTAAAGACATCTCAATTCAAATCACATTATATTTTGCATTTATGTCTGCTGCAAAATATTCTTATATTATAGTTTTTGGTTTAGACCAAAGTCCAGATTATGCTTTCTGAAAAATACCAAGAGGTTGTACACTGGAATCAAGAACAGAGAAGTCCACACAAGCACAGTGTTATGTGCAGTGTAAATATACTGACTTCTTGGCAAAGCCACCTTGATTTTTCTCTTCCTTCTGCCTCTCAGTATTCTTTCAAGAATTCTGTGCCACCAAATGGTATATAAAACTAATTAAAGAATACTCTACTGTTTTTATATTACAGTTACTGCATGGGAGCAAACACAAAAACACGGATTCAAAGTAAACTTAAACCAGTCACACCAAACTTCAAGAAAGTATGAGAAAGTTCATACATTTTAGGGTACCAAATCTAAACAGGTCTTTGACAGAGGAAAAGGCTTCCAAATGCAAATGCAAAAGCACCAGCACAGTTTTATCATAACCCAAAAGAGACCGCACAATTTTCCTCACATTGGTCCAATTTTACCCACTTTCACAACTGGATTACATGCATGTACTAGGTCTAGCCAATGCTCTAGTCAAGTTTGTCAACGTAGCTTTGGTTTATAGCTAGGTGTACAGCTATCACGGTGACACTAAATCCTTGAAAATAACTCTTGCTGCTCATTTATTTTCACATTTACTACTGACTTAAGAAAAAAATTCATTTAGCTGAAACAGGAGGTCTGTCTAAAGTTCAGTAGTTGAACAGCGCGTTCTCACAGGGTAAGGCTACATGGAGCTTTTGATTGACTAACACTGTTAAAAGTGTCTTTAGTACTACAGCATAAAAGCATTTCTCTTTTCTACCATAAGCATATTTTTCATTAAAAAAAATAAATTTCACTGCATAGGAAGCGTAGTCATTTCATGCTTTCACGTTTGCACTTTCAAGACCCCAAATTCATCTTTCAGATACACAGCATACCCTGCACAAAAGTAAAGGAAAACCCAAACGTGGCTTAATACTTTTCTTTACATCTCACTTTTCAACATCATGCCTCTTTATATGTTTTCTTGTTAGCTGGGGAAAGTGAGCATGCTTGTGTTTGCAGCTCCTCCTCTTTCAAAGACGCACAGCTGCAGCTGTAGTAAACAACCACCAGTCAGGAGCTGAGAAGGTCAAAGTCTCAGTGCCGCATCCATCTCAGCTTTTCTAAAATTGAAATTTCCATTTTGAGAAATTTGGGTTTTTATTTCTCTTTATATTTAAGTAAAGGAAAGGGAAACCACAACCATCTCCCAACAAAATAAACCAAGACACAATTCTTCAAAAGCCACAAACGGAATACTTCAGGGAAAATGAGTATTTCCCCAGCTTCATTAATACGAGACCCTGAATAAGGCGTCTGTATCTTTTAGTTGAGCAAAGGCTTGGTCAAAACCCATCTTGAACCAAACAGACCTGTTACACAACACAAATGACACTTATTTCCTTAAGAAACACACTAGGAGGTTGGCCATCCTGGAAGGTGGTGCCAGTGGTGGCGGGAAGCTCATGGAGTGGACCCAGTGACCTGAAGCTTGAAGACCGCAGCACTGTAACATCAGAAAGGCTAGTGTCAGCAGGCACTGCTCACCCAGTGATTAGAAAAGGCACACGCCTTCCCTTTGTTTGATAAGCTACTCAGGTCACACAGATGCCTGCCCAAAATCTAAACAACAGGACACCCTAAGTGCCAAAACAACCACCCAATTTCAGAGGGCTTCTGCAACACCACGGTGCGGTCAAGAGCATCCTGAATATCTAAGAGAGACATTGCACATTTTGCTCAAGAAGTAAGGTCCGTATTTCTATTTAATTTCGGCAGGTACAGTCATGCACCGTGTTGGTCTGTGGACTTGAGACTGAACAGAAAGTTGATTCCTACAACACGGGCCTGTAGCCTAAGCCCTTCTACCACTTCATGGCAGAAGAACTAGTTCAACCCTGCAATATTTAAATCTCTCTCCAGAAGTGAAGCTCAGATCGCACAGTCAGATCCAGACAATCCCGACAGAAATACCTGGCAGAGGACCACATGATTAGCCTGTCCTGGAATCTTAAAGTTTATTTTTCAAAGTTGTTACAAACATTCTTCTGGTCTCTCTTGGGATCTTAGGGATCTTTTCAGCAAAGGATTTTCTACAAGAGAGGGGTAAGCCTGGAAATATTGTCACTAAGTATTGATGAGGAAATAGATACATATGTTTAAAAAAAAAAAAAAAGTAACACCTCATCTCCCATCCCCCTTTTTACATGTCTGATATTGCTTCATTATCAGAAGCAGAAACCAAACAGCACCTCCCAAATCCCAAACTCCTTTCAGCCCCTCCAGTGCACACGCAATCATTCCTCTAACGCCCCTCGGCGTATCTCCTACGTCCTCCCCACAGCCGGGCAACCGCAGAGAAAACAGGATTTTTTTTTCCACAGCCCTCTTTAAACGCTATTCACAACTCCATGAACTGAGAAGGTACAAGGAAAAAACAAATAAATAAATACAAGCCACCTCGTGAAGCTGCCTGTAACCTAAGGAAAAGGTTGGCTGGAAAAAAAAAAAAAAAAAGAAAAAAAAAGTGTTTCTCCAGCTCCTTCAATCCATGGAGGGAGAGGGAAAGGGGAGAGAAGGAACGGCCCCGAGGGTGAATTCCAGGGCTAGGGGGACCGGGGGGCTCCGCTTCTTGCGATGTCAGGCGCCCAGCCAGCGGCTTCAAGTTGCTCGCGTCCCATCAGCGAGGGATTTTCGCGTCTCCCCTTCGGAAGAGGAGGCGAAAATGGAAGGAGAGCCGCAGCCCGGCGGCGTGAGGGAAATGGTGCCGGCGGCCCGGCCCGGCCCGCCGCTGCCACCCGCCTCGGGGCTGGCACCGACCGGCGGCCAGAAAATGGAGCCCAGATGCCAGGGCGGCGAGAGGCAGCCCCGCCAAGTTGCCGCCAACCGTGCGCGGCTACCTGCCGCGGCAAGACAAGACGGGAGATGAAAAGGGAAAAAAAATGCATAAAAGAAGAATATCGCTTATTTATGATGGTAAAACAGGAGAATACCAGAAAACGGTGGAAAAAAAAAAAAGGTTTACTTACTTATACGGGGGCTGCCAAAGGCTAGCAGAATTTAACAGGCTTGAGCTAAACCATGATGTAAGCAAACTTATCCTCGGCACCTCGCATCGAGCAGCTCTGCTCCTGAGTACGTAACATATCTGGGATTTTATTTATTTATATTTATATATATATACACATACGCGAGCAGGTTTCGTTGCGCTGTCAAAAGCGACCACCGCGGAAAGGTCTGCAAAGGCTGCTCGCCGGCTATCACACCCCCGCCAGAAGGAGAAAAAAATAAATAAAAAAATATGTAATGTATATATTTATAGGGATCCTATAAGCAAAGGCCAAGCGCTGCCGGTGCCCCCCGGTGCCGGCGGCGGGCAGCCCCGGCCGCGTCCCTCCCCCCCCCCCGCCCCGGCGCCCCGTGCACATGCTTTTAATGTAAATACAGCCCTCCGCTCCCCCTCGCCGCCAGCTGACGGCTCAGCGTGGCTCTTCAGGCGTGTATTTATTTAGTGACGGGTAATAAGGGTGAGCGTAGGTAACAGGGGTGCGCGTAACCCCCCACACACACACCCCAGTCCCGGTGGCAGAGGGGCAGCACAAAGGGCTCGGCGCCTCCCCCACCCCCCCGCCGCTCGCCGCCCTTTTTTTAATTATTATTATTATTGTGTGCGGGTGTCCCCTCTCCCCTCCAGCAGGAAAGTTGAGGGAAAGTTGGGGCGGGCGGCCCCCCGGTCCGGTAGGGCCGTTACCGGCCGCCAACGGCCGCCGCAGCCCCCCCCGTCCGGCAGCCGCTGACCCCGCGGCCCCGCTGCCGCCTCCGCCCCGCTCCGATCGGCACCCCCCAACCCCCAATAAATCCCTTTTTATTTATGTTCTTTAGCGATTTCACTTCGTACGAGCGGTTATTTTTTTTTTTTTAAAGAAAGCTGACTGGGACGGCAACAAGAAAAAATAATAATAAAAAATAATCATAAAGCGCACGTTCTGTTTATTCTGATAAGAAACGGAATCGGCACAGACCTGAGCAGGAGCCGCAGAGCAGCCGCCTCCTTCCCCCGACTCGGGGTCCCCCCGGCTCTGTCTGTCCGTCTGTCCGCCAGGCTCCGTCTGCCCGTCCCCCCTTCTCTCCCGGGGGCCGGGGCAGAGGCTCTCCCCGGCGGCCGGCCGCCGCTGCGGGGAAATGAATGGGGGCAGCAGCAGCGGGGGGAAGCGCGGCGCTGGCCGCTGACTTACCCGCGTCACATGAGGAGCCGCGGGCAGGGCGGCCCGGGGGTGGAGGCTCCCGGCGCCGCCTCGCCTCGCCTCGCCTCGCCCACCGCCGCCGCACCGGGGCGGCAGCCGCCGCCGCTCCCCTCACACACAAAGGCCCCGCCGAGCCGCCGGGCCCGGCCCCGCTGTGCTGGGCGGCGGGCGGAGCGCCCCCATCGGCGGCCGGGCTCCGGGGGGGGGAAAGGGGCCGCGCCTCGGCACCGGGGGTGGCGGCGGGAACGCCCCGGGGCGCTGAGGGGGGAGCATGGGGAGATGGAGAGAGGGGGGCAGAGCCCTGCCCGGGTACCTGGCGGGCTCAGCCCTGCCAGCCTTCCCCTCCCGCTCCTTTTATTTTTAACGCTGAGGCTTGTGAGAAGCCTGTGAGGGTGGGTTGCTGGGTTTGTTTGGTGGTTGTTGTTTTTTTTTGGTTGTTTTTGGGGTTGTTTCTTTTTCGTGGAGGTCACTGTGTAGGGCTGAGCTGCACCTCGGCTGACTGAGGGATTCCTTCAGGGGAAGACTGGCCCGCATAGGGCCTGCTGGGTCGAAAAGGCTTTAAGTAACAGCACACAGAGAAAGAAGCCTTCCAAAATATTAAACTCTGTGAAAAACTCTCCATTCTGTTTTGAAATGATTATTCTAAACCTGATAGGAAACGAAATATGTAAATCCTGAGGTTCTGTCTTTAAACTTTGAGAATTAAATCCCTATCTCTTCTCAAAAGTGTTCTTACAAATGAATGCTTATGCAGCGAAATGTTTTGGTGGAAACACCCTGGCCCGTGTTTGTCCAGTGTCAGAGCTACTGTGCGGGCCTAACTAGTTCCCTAGGGATTTCCTTGGGTCTGAGAGTCTTGTTAATAACGTGAGGCCGATGCGGCTGTTTTCTGTCTCCTCCCTGAGGCCTCCTGTTGCAGGGAGGAAATACAGCATGGCCAGGGCACAGGTGAGCTGTGACCAGCCCCAGCTGCTAAGATGGTTTCTGAGCAGTGTGTGGAAGTCAGTTTCAGGAAGCTTGGTGGCCTTCACGATTGTCAGGGTGCCATGCTGGGCCCTGGCCTTCAGCAGGGTCAAAGCATGTCAAAAATGGAAAGTTTGCTGCGAGACCCCCTCGCATTCAAGCATGGCTCAACAGCTTCAGCAGATCCCCGACTGTAACCTCTGAAGCTTTCATAGCAGTAGTTGGGCGAATTAAATATGAAAAGAGTGACTCTTTGTCCAGTAGATGGGCCTGCTGCCTGAGCGTGTTTGTAAAAGTCTGGAGGGTGTGCATATTTACACAGAAAACCAGGCTGAGCTGAGGTAAATAATTACTGCTTAAATGCTATTGCCTTCGGTAAATACAAACTCATGTTTGCTGCTTTCCCCAATAGTTGCTCAGGAAGCCTGAGGAACCAGAACCAAAGTCTGCTCCCTTAGCGTGTTTCATGCCAACTGCCTGAAATACATCCATGCACCACTTCGTGCGTTCTCCCCTTCGCTGACCTATAAATGGTCCTCGGCCGCCTTTTGGCTGGAACGGTTTAGGTAACGTAACCCCCTCACTATTTCTCCCTGCATCTTATCTCGATTTTCACAAGGTTAAAAAAGACAGAATAGCAAATAAGAAATGTTAAAACGGATATAAACAGAAGTCCACCTAGCAGTGTATATAAATATACGTCTCTGCAAGCTATAAAGGAGATTAGGTGTGATTTGCTATTATTTTGTCTCTAGTGCAGTCATTTCCTTTGGAGAAAACTGAGCACAGAGTTAAAATATAGTCTAATGACCTGAACAACATATTTCCTTATATTACTACTTTACGTATAGAGCCAGCTCCACAAGCTCACCAGAGATTACATATGTGATTCATTAGTTTTCAGAAGATTTTACCCAAGTCAAAAGTTAACATTGTAACACCATGTTTTAAAAGATAAAATATGCAATCCCGTAGGAAGTAGGCTACTATAGAACTGTGCTGGAAACACTCCCTTGGTAGATTTGTAGCTTGTATTCAGATTTATCAATAAAAAAACACGAGCGTTAGCATTCATCCTTCTTAACCACTTGGAACAGGGAGCGATGATTTCCCAGCCTTGAGTGTTCTGCAGAGAAAAACTGGTTTTCACCTACCGGGGTTAAAGGATTAATGAATACTTGGCACATGAAAAATGAATGGTGGTAGTGGGAAGAAGATTGCATGTAGACAGTGTGATAAGGTGTGTAACAGAAAAACATCATGTTACGCACCTGGCTGTGCCCTGAGAAGCAGACGAAGCTCATTTCCATTGGATTTCAGATAAAATATTTTAACACATCAATATTTATTTTATCACACTTAAGAAATATTTTATTCATTTATCTAATATATCTAAGGAAACCATCTAGAAGAGAAGTTGCCTGACTGACATTTGGTGATAAAATTTGTTCTCCATGAGCTTCATTATGTGCTATGGTGGCTGTTTGCATGGTCTGTTGCCTGCTACCGAGAACTATTACCCGTATGCATGAATTTGCAGGGCAGTTTCTAAAGCAAAAATATGTAGCTACATTCATGGGAGAAATGTATTACATGATTATATATCAATAGATTGATATAGAAGTAGGGATATTACACATTAGTATTTGATGTATATCACAGATTTATAGAGAAATGTAGTTCTCAATCACATACTTTTATGGAAAAGCTGTCGTACTAAATCACCATCTTGGCTCACTCCATATACCTGACCCCTCTGTTTCCATTCTTCTGTAGATTAACAAAGCTGAGCATTCGTCGTCTACTTGAAAATGTACTGGCTTAAATTTTTAACACAGGAATACTTTGAAAACATTTAGTGTTTCTACAGATTTCCTTTTTTTTTTTTTTTTTTCCTCTTTAGAGAAAGACTTTTAATTTTCCTATTAAGCAATAGGACTTCTTAGCATGCCATTTTTTCAGAAACAAGAGTCTTAAATTTTGAAAGAGCAACATTTTTTTTTCAAGTGCCTTGCTCTATTCAGTTCTAAAAATAGAAAAACATGATGTTGGAAGCCAGAACAAATCAGCCAGTGGAACATTTTTGGTTATTTGCTTTTTCACAGGCCCAACAGTTATGTTTACTTGTGTAAACAAGTGAAAGACTTTTTTTCCCTAATCCTTTTCCAGGTCTGCCATATTGTCTGCAGACCAGTATTACTAATTCATTGTTACTGAATGCCACCACTTACAATCCCAGATGGTTATTTTCAGTCTTCCTATAGCTCTTTTTCCTTCAAAGGAGTTTCCTAAAACTTATCAAAGAGAAGGTCTGATAAAATCTCTACATCATGTTCCTCAGCCTCTTGCCTCTCCTATATCAGCCCTCCACTGATACAGTGTTTTCATCATTTTTCCCCAGTATTCATTATCCTATTTGCATTTCATCCTAGATCCTAATCCAGCAAATAGCCAAATAAATATTCTTGAAAACAGTTTAGCAACTTCTACGTTTAGCTTTGTTTTGCCTTTTTTTATTTTATTTTATTTAACTAGTAAAGAATCGTTCGTTTTTCAAAATGGGGAATGGCATCACCAGCAGAGAGCACACTGGAACCTCAGAACAAAAGAAAACAGAAAATCAATAGCATATTTTAACAATGCAAGCCTGAAACAAATAAAGATACATCTGAAATAAATCAGCAATGTGCTGAATATTGAGAGATATTGTTATTTAAATTAACACCAGTTATAAAAAAATCATTCTTAAGTTACCTATTGTTTATTCCATTACAGTTTTTATTTAATGTTTTAACTTAAAAAAATCAAATAAATGGGAAAAAAAAAGTCAATCTTACTACCCAAACCAAAAACTAAGTGCTTTTTTATTTGGGATGCATGGTTAGACAAAAAGCTTTAACAAATTACATGATATATTTTAGAAGACAGATTGTGTTCATTTGCTGAACTTGGGGAAACCTTTGGGTTGACAGGTAATCAATTCAAATACCTGCAGTTGAGGGATTGTGTTGCTAATTTCTTTCACAAGCCTTCCCTTTTGTATAAAGGCACGTAAATGTGTTTTTTTTTTTTTTTTTTTTTTTCTTCCAAGGAATTGACCACATCAGCAGATTCATCAGCCTTTCGGATATGGTTGCTGTCTTGCAATCCAGCCTGTGATCCTCTGCCAAGTACTTCCTCAGCTCCTTGTATGCCCAAATTGGTGTAAGGCTCAACACAAATAAATGGTGCTTGCCCCTCTTTTTGAGAGCCATGGTCATCAAGCTTTAGATTGCAAATTGTTTGCTGCAAGGACATCAGCTTCTGTTTCTTTAAATCTAGTTATAAAGCGTATCGATATGTATGGGCCTGTAACATCGAATGCTAGGGTATCTTACAGTCAACTTCTAGGTGGCCATTAACCAAAATGGCCAATTTGAAACACAGAAGCATGACTCACAAGTGACATTACCATATCTCACATGACTCACTGAAACATCGACAGTAATATTCCTCAGGTATGAAAATCAGAGCTTCATAATGTAAGCAACATTTGTGTTTTCCTGTACTTTGTATAAACCAGTTGTTTGCTCTTAGACAGACGATCAGGGAATCCGTTCCTTCAGCCCACTCTCCTAAAAAAAACAAACACCTAGGTCACTGCATAAATGGCAGTCTTAGTGTATACTATACAACCTCTCTGATATAATAAAGGGCATAGTGGAGAGTAGTTCAGCTACACTGCACAGAAGAGGAAAATTATAATCTAATATAATAGGTGTATGTTTTTCTCCAGGGATAGAGATCAAAATATTCAATTTGCCAGATTTAGATTAGCAATGTTGCCAAGATACATATTCTAGGAAAGTGGAGCTATGTAATATTAAAGCTCTACTCCCTTGGTCTAAAAGCTGTGTGCCCTTTATATAACCTTGGATTGAGATCATGCACTATTTTATTTTTTATTTTTTGAAAGTTGCCTTCTTTTAGCAAGAGCCATTAAAGCATTATTATCTTATTTAAGAGACTACCTCTAGAACAACAGGAGGGACAGTTTCTTACTTAGTGTAATCTGACATTGGCAGAAGGTAATGGGGAGTAGGAAGTCATCAAGGAACATGTTCTGGGAGAGAAGATACTGTGTTTTTTGTTTGTTTGTTTGTTTGTTTGTTTGTTTTTTAGCTCTTCAACGTTTGGTTAGTATTTTTGTAAGAAAAAAGAACTGGAGAAAAGCACTTCCTGGCTCTGGACACCATGTCAATTCCAAGCCTAGGAATGGAATGGGTTGCTCTGGATTTTCCCTTCAAAACTCCATAGTTTGCAGCTGAGTTGATGGACTTAAAAAGCACTCTGAGAAAACTTCTTACATCGTTCTAAGCTTTGTGTTCAATTCCATTATCTCAGCTCACTGTATTGAATACTGTGTTGTTTGGTTGTTCAGGAGACAAAAAAAAAAATGGTGATCTTTTAGACAGTGTTTTATAAAGAGAGACATACTGTATTCCCATATGAGCATTAAAGTCACTACATCTCTTTTGGTACGGTAGCGACTTGGCATGGGACAATCTTTGGAAATTTTCCCTGAAGCTCCCACCATGTTGCATTCTTTGTGGCTCCTAGAGATGTTGCATTCCACAGGTTCTCTGCAAAATCAGCCACGTCTAATTTGTTCCCTGTAACAGGTAACAGCCTACAAAGGAAGTTCTGCACTGGGGGACCTTTCCAGGCTCAAAGCTGGAAGAAATGTTGCAGAAGTGCTTGGGTTTTGCGCATTTGACTGAGAAGTGTTTTGCAGACAGGGTAGCAATGGAGCACATTCAGCTGTGTGCCTCAAACCTATCTGATTTCCTACTTAGTAGGCAGCCAAACACACCTGGGATGTCTTCTTTGCTGATATTATCATAACAATCTTCTATGCTTTTCTTGTCAGGTGTTAGGTATAACAAATATTTTCAAGAAGTTATGTTTTGCCATAAATGTTTTGCCATATGTGTTTTATTTTTTCCCAGTTGTTTTTAATTCAGAAAAGTTCTTTGTTCTCCGTGGAGGTAATAAATAAATTACAACAGAATAAATCTCCAAGCAAATAAGCACTTAGGTGCTTTTTCTTTACTCAGACAGCATTTCTCCATTCCCATATTTCACCCTGTTTTGCAGACACATTCTTGTATAACTTAGACATTCATGTTGATAACTTTTGTTTGATTTCAAGGCCACACAACGTAGC
Source organism: Cygnus olor (assembly GCF_009769625.2). Taxonomy (NCBI): domain Eukaryota; kingdom Metazoa; phylum Chordata; class Aves; order Anseriformes; family Anatidae; genus Cygnus; species Cygnus olor. The sequence continues at coordinate 165,757,854 of NC_049169.1, read as the reverse complement.
TTTTCCAGTACCAGAATCTCTTGGATTCTGACGATACTTGCCCAGCCTCAAGAATGGAAAAGATGCGGAATCATAATGGAATTGGGACACAGGGAAAATACTTCTTTTCAACACCTCTGCTTCATTAGCTGGGCTTGCAATGCCTGCTGTTGTACCTCGGCATAATACATATCAATTATCATGGAGCTTTCTGGATTTTATGCTTTCTGGATTAAAGGTTGACGGCTCACAAGCATTGAGAGGCTTCATCTGGACTCGGTTATACATATTACATGTCAGATGAATAAATTTTTGGGGTGGGTTGTGTAATAATTTTTTTAAACAGGGAATTTCACAGATTATTAATCATTGTGCCACTGAGTATCAATCTAACAGCTGAAAAACCTAAGCATCTTTTTGTTGCAATTTCTTACTTAACATCACGGGGTTTTTTTTGTTTTGTTTTGTTTTGTTTTTTTAAACTAAGAGAATGAATTTGAGTGGCTGCACAGCTCAGAAAATACCAGTTATCAATACTCTTTCTAATGATCTAATGACAACTGATGACATGATTTCTACAAATGGTTGAGCACTTGGCAAATGCTAGCCATAGAAATCGAATGAGCTGAAAGGAACTCCAGTCTGCCCTATTGTCACTACTGAGCTGACAGATGGGAGAAAGAGAAGGAGGTTGTGATGCTGTCCCAGAAGCCCAGGGGCATACTGTGAAATGACTGCTGAAGTGCCTTGAAAGACCCTAAGTGAGAGAAGAGCAGATTTCCCAAGAGCAGACATCACCTATATCCTGATTTTAAAGTTGCTCTTTCTAACGGAGCCTCAGGAGGGCAGGTCAAATTCTCAACAGAGCACCTAACATCAGAGCTCATCCAAGCCTCAGCAGTGGAGGTAAAATTGAATTTCCAGGACAGAAGGAGGAGCTGGAGCCAGGCCGCTGCTGGGAGAGAGGGAGGGCAGCGGCACCAGTGCAGCTGCCCGAAGCAGGTGGCCCAAATGCCAGCATCTGCCACTGCCCTGGACACCGTCACCTGCCTGGGCACCATCAGCCTGGCTGGGCTTCTCTGCAACCCAGTCTGCTGCTGCGAACAGCTGCCTGCTCTGCCTGTGCCTGATCAGCAGGGAAAATCCCCCGGTATGTGGAAAAGCCTGTAAGCCCTGGAATAAGAATTCAGAAATCGCTGGTGACAGTCTGTAGAGATCAGACCGCTAGGCCTTGCCTTTCCTCACCTACCTTTTTTTTTCTTTTCTTTTTTTTTTTCCCCCCTCTCAATTAGTCTAATGTGTATCTTTTGGTTTTGTAATAATTGACTTGAGAAGTTAAAAGTACCAAACTTCAGTAGCTTCACCCATATGTGCTGCGCGCCTCAGGCTAGACAGCACATATTGGTAGCCAGACTGAGAACATTTACCACGTTACCTCTTAAAAACTCACTTTATTTTTCTTGTTGAGCTGGCTCCCATCCAATGTGACACTCCAGCATGAGCCATGCAGTGACAGCAACAGCCTCCATGGAAACACACCGGAGCATGAGGCCAGCCGTGGGGTAGAGAGAAAAGGCAGCTTCGTCCTTTTCCTTCAGTCTGCTGCGTGTTTTCTCTTGAGCACGCTTTCTTGTCATTTTTAAAACATAATCAGGAGTGCCCCTCTTCTGCTACCACATCTTTTGTCTGTCTTATGTAACAGTGCAAAGTTACACTGAAGCTGGACAGCCCCGGGCTGCTTGCAACACACCCCACAGCCCCAGCGTCCAGGACGTCCACTGCTCCTCCTCACTCCTGTCCAAGCACTGGAGCCAGGAGGGAACCTGCCTGTGCCACCAAGACATGAAGAAATGCAGGCTCTGGTGGGCGGAGGTTTGGAAGTGCATTGCAGAGCCAGGGGCTTCTCTGTGTTGAGGTGCTGCAGACTCAACATTTCTTCTCAGCAAAAGGGAGGCAGACAGCAGCAAAGGGAGGCTGCATCTTCAAAATTTCCTCACCAACTTCCAGAATTTTATGTATTCCCACTTCATTAGGGAAGCGGTTTCTTAAGGAAAGAGTGGGTGGAGCAGGTTGCTCTCCCAGTAGTGTAAATGGGGAGACTTCAGTGATCAGGATGACCCAAGAAGGAAACTGCTGCCTATTTCCCTCATCATCATCACAGCTATAACCACACCTGCCACCCCATCATACAAAAAACTCATGCATCTAATAGCATTATAGAGCTTTGCATAATGCTATTATGATAGAATTGATGACATAATTTTCCCTTAATATTTCTGAATATCCCCCCCTCTTTTTTCTTTTCCCCCAGACTGTCTCGAAGTAAATCTCAGCGCGAGAATTCACCCTTCGATATAGACAGTGAACCAGACAGTTATTTGGCACTGCTCCAAATGCTTCCGTGTTTCACAGACGACAGGCTAAATCCAGCAAAATTTGCAAGCCTACAGGCTAGCTGCTACTGTGCTTAACTTTCAGACACCTGGCTTTGCATCTACAAACAACATGACAATACTGAGTTTCCCCACATATAACTTGTAGGCTCCTGGTACTGAATTCATAACATGCAGTGTGAAATATCAATTCTGTATATATCATGGTGAGAATTAGGTGCCTCAGATTCACAACAGCCAGAGTACAGAGCAGGAAGCCTCTTAAACTAACCAAGAAGAATGACAGAAAACAGTTATATAGTAGCATCTCCCTCATCTCAGGACTTAAAGTGCCTAAGCGTGGGCTGCAAGCAAACAGCTTTATAGGATTGCGATTCACAGCCAGGTACTCTCTCCACAAGTTGAGCACCTTAGCTATGGGCTGAATCAGCTCACATCTCAAAATGATGTGTTGGTATTCCAACAATAATATATGCGTGGCATATAATACAGTGTGTAATAAGCACATTTTAATGTACGATGCTTTAATATATGTTATCAATAATAATAACATACAGTGGGCATGTAGGTGGTGTATCCCCTACCTCCCTTATCTTCCAGCATAGTTCCGTACATTAGATGTGCTTGCCTGAGGGACTGGGATATTTCAGACTAAATGTGGACTGTAGGTATTTACATCGGGACCAAACACCCTTACCCCCTCTCTAATGGGGAAAGATACTCATCTCTAGGGTCCGATTCATCCCATCCTAAAACAGATTTATAAATTTAATTTTCATTGCCAGATATCTTGTTGTGCCACATACTTCAGAAAATACTGAGAAGCGCATTTTGCTTCCTTGTGGCTTCTGGCTCTCTTGACATTGATTTGGTCATTCCCCATGTCCTTGCTGTCCAAAATACTTTGGGTATTTGTGGCAACACCAGGCCCCCAAGGCTAATTCTTCCCTCAGATCTTTTAGAAATAAAAACAAATCTTTATAAACCCAGACACTGTCCCCTTAGTTAAATTTCCCACACACAAAAACAAAATTGTCATCCCCATGTGTCAGAAAATTAGAAAAAAAATAAAAATTAGAAAAAAAAAATAGAAAACTAATTGCACAGCATGCCGTCATAAGAGAAATGGATCACCTGCTTCCCTAAGTGATACTCCCTGGCTGAGGTTACCAAAATTAATTCTCCACCACCACCAGTGGTACTAGGTCCCCAGTTAATATCCCTAATATCTATTTTCAGTGTATGAGACCAGGTTCTGAGGTGATGTCAATTTGAACAGCTGCATTGAGCTGGTGGTCCTGGTCATGTTTATCCCAGGACCCAGCAGGGGACATGGCCCATGAACTCGTGTATCTTCCCGGTATCTTTCACATCACTTTTCACCTCTTCTCCTCCATCTCATCTACCTCTCCTTCCAAGAGAGCCTGATCATTTCTACGTCTTATAGTGTAATACACTAAAAAGAAACGTAGTTGGCTACCTTTAAAGCACTTTATATCACTTTAAGTCATTTACACTACCACAGCAACACTGCCATCTAATTTACATAAAGTCACCCAGAGGCTAATTAGTATATGGAGGTAAATTTCCAAAAGAGTGCGCCAGGAAAAAAGCAGCAAAAAGCAATTCTTTCCTTAATTGGTTTTGTACACACACCTCTCACTCTATGTTTTACAAATGTACTTAGTAATTTTTATGTTCATTTTCTGAGCAGATTGCATGTCAGGTAGAAAGGAAGTCTGTCATTGTGTATGTCTGAGTGTTTACTTGCCGACCTTTTGTTGTGGGATAGGCTATTTGGAAACATTGCCATCTCATGCCAGCACAATTGCATGGTAGGTGCTGTAATGCTACGCTTGCATGCATGCTCTATAGTGGAACAAAAAAAGAATCCCCAGATCTCTTTCTGTTTGAATAACTGCCGGCAAAGGTTGATAAAAACTTTACATTAGAATGACATGAAATCTTACGTGTCCCCTGCTGTGTTGACATCAGGCACTGGAGAGAAGATGTGCACCTGGCGAGCTCTCACACAGAGGAGGACAGGGCGTTCAGTGTTAGCAGGGGCAAAAGTGATGCTTTGCTCCTTGAAAAGAAGCAAAAAAGAGACCATCAGAAACTGTCCCCGGGTGACCAAGGGAGAAGGCAATCTCAGAGCCTTGTTGGATTCACCTCTGAGTCTGGACACATGGAACTGACAGTTGGCACTGTATCCATCTCTGTATCCAAAGACATCAGTGGAAGTGTTTATGCTTTTCTGCAAGAGCTTTAATGGAAACAGTCCAGGTTAATTCGAAGACCACACTTCTTTCAACAACTGTAGCATACACTAACACTATCAAAACCTAGAAAACGTGATGGGTTGCACTACAGTGTTTTTTAAGAGAGTTTTTAGCGATAGCATTTACTGCAGCCAGACTTCTGCCAGACCCTAAATCTTGATAACCTAACAATGTATGATAACGCTGACCTTGGCCTTTTGAATATGAAATAAATCTACATTTTCATGGAGGGTTTGGAGTCAGTCAAGAATTCTAACCCTAAGATGTGTCTTTCTCTGAAACAAGTAGGAGAAGTCACTGCAGCAGGATTGAATAGCGGTCACAGACTATTCGGAGTGGAGGTTGCTTCGTCTTTGTATCTGTCTTTTCCACCAAGCTTATTTAAACACCTGAAAAAGCAATCCCATCATTAGAGCAAAGGATCTGCTTCAGAGCACTTCCTACCCCTGGATGTAGTGCAAAACAGCAGGCACACCGTACACTGCTTTCCTGATCATTCTTCTTTCTCTATCTGCAGTAGGAAGGTGGTGGCTCCACCTTTACTCCTTTGAAGGTTTGCAGTTCTATAAATGTTATTTCTGATTGCTATTTCTACAAAAGCTGCCTAAAAAGCAAACACTTGCAGAACTGCAAACATTTTCACGGTGAAGGAGATTTACAGCAGTACAGCCTCTCCCTGGTTACGTGAAAGTAGATGTTACATTTGGCAGAGCTAACAAGGTAATTAGAGTCCTTCCATTTTCCTCGGTCATGAATAAATCTTTCCTTTACAAGTAACATCACTGTGTTCATTCAAAAGTAGTGCTACAATAAGAATACCGATAATCAATATTGAACATATTTATTCTATTTTATGCATTTATTAATCCTCGTTATTCTTGCTGCTTAAGCCAGCATTTTTTTCTTCCTTTAAACAGCTCTTGTCCATTGTTGGTGTTTGCAATCTTCTTATTGTTTCTGAGGGTTCTCCTATTCCCTCCCCATCATTGTTTAGCAAAGCTAAATGCATTTAGTTATTTTAATCTTTCTTGAAAAGTCAATCCCTTAATTAGAATCTATGGTTGTGGAGTTCCACAGGGTGTCTGCAGGCTAAAAACCACTAAGGCCATTTTCTTACTAATTGTGCTCACAGACAGGACATTTGTTAATGTTGTTGATGGCATTTTTTTTTAAGACTGTTTATTTAGGTGAGAGGCAAAAGGCAGAATTCATTAAATTAGATTTTCAAATGATCGAAGCCTACAAGACACAAAAAGTGATGATTTTCTTGTTGGTATTTTAAACCAAAATATGCAACAACATACCTAAAAGCCAGAGAGCTGGAGAATGAGCATGTCAAACTCTCTAAAACACAGAGATTTTAAGATTATGCTTGTGAAAGAAGGCTGTCAAATGTTGATCCATTCTCTTTCCTACCAGTTGCTAATGAGTAGCAAAATATGTGGAAACACTCCCTGATTCCTAACCTATTGAATCCATTTTGCTAAAGACACATTTGGAGATTCAGTGGGAAGAACAGTAATGTCCCCCAGAAGGACTACATTGTCCTTTTTCCTCTTTCTTGTTTTTGTCTCCAGATTTGCTTACATCTCCAGTTTTGCTTACTAATGAGTCTGCATGCAAGTTTTTAGGAAGAAAGAAATTTAGCTCTCCTAGCAAGCAGTGGAAGAAGGATCAACAAACCTTTATGAAGGCAATGCAACAAGTTTTTGAAATGAGTTTTTATGGGCTTCTCCATGTGTCATTTCTTTTCCGTGTGTCTCTTAAGGATGTAAATTCTCTACATATGCAACTGCCCTCCACAGCACCACATACACTATTCTAGATAATAAACGTGGTAACAAACTACCTGAGAGACATCTTTTTGCAGACCTTTTGTGCATAAATTTACTATAACTTGAATGTTTCTTATGCTGGGGTATGTCCCATTTGCTTCAGTTCTACCTAAATTAATTAACTCACTACCCATGAGTTAAACAGAAGTTACATTGTTTGGGCATACGAGCTAAAGGTATTCCATCAAGGCATGCTTGGAGTGTGCTTATATTCCCTCTGGCCACCATTTCATAATACAAAGGTTATGAAGGTCAGCTGTGTAGTGTGGTTTCCTCTGCAGTACTCTGGGTGAATCCTGTTCTGTCATCCTGCACTGTTCTCCAGTCACTTCCCCCACGTCCCACATCATAATTTGCTGCTAACTTCCAGTCTTAAAAGTAGCCATTTAGGGCATTTCTCCTTCTCTTAGGAGATGAGTCCCAGCTGCTGGGGCTTCCTCATCCTTGCCATGCCAACACCTGTATTTTTCACATCACTCGTAGACCTGATGTGGTCTTAACCCTGGCGACAATTGCCAAAATGGTGCCAGAGACCACACTAACAATTTAGCTAGGTGGCTAACCACATGCCAGTGTTTGGGCCTGTGCACTGGTTACTGGCACATTTGTGACTTGAGAACAAGTACCTGTTGGGCAGTACCCTTACTGGGCCTTTGGGGAAGCCTGCGTCTTTATAAATGAGGTTCTTGTAGAGCCTTCTGTGCCACCTGTAGCATCCCTACTTCTCCTGGAGAGCAATCATTGTCCCATGTCCACATCGCCCATCTCGTTTCCATCTTCCACTTGTTTGTCGCAACTGCTGAGATAGAGTCAGGCTTTCTCTTCCCTGCTCTCCTCCCGTCCATGTGGCATTTTCTGTGCCACCTACACAGTGTCTTAACTTTAGCAGCAGCAGCGCTTGCCGCCTCTCTAAATATCCCCAGCACCACGACGTAAGCATCCTTTTGGAGTTTAGGAGCTATGGCCTAAATGTCCCATTTCCAAGGTGAGATGGCTATCACCAGAGATCCTGAATACTGGACCCAGACTACAATAGGCTATGGCCCCTTGGGGATTTCAGTGGAGGCAGGGCATTTTGTCTGGGCAATCTTAGGTGAGAAATGTGTGGCATTTCCTTAGACTGGCCTGCATCTGAGCTGGCTCAAAACTTTGCTCTGAAGGATTTGATGTCAGACCAGAATGTTTCTGGAGAGTAAATGCTTAGTGGGTTAGACAGTGCTGGAGTGTGGGCAGTCTGGTTACTTAGGCACATTAATTTTGTCCAGGTCCCAGTACCATTCTGAAAGGTGCGTATGTTGCTCCTAATGGCTGCTCCTCAGAAAATCTGGCAAGTAATTACATGTGCTAATACCTATGTACCCATACCCATATACATATTTACTTTGATTTTTAATGAAAACCCTATATTTGCATGACTAAATGACATGTCTGCATCAAGAGACCCTTGACATAAAGCTTGCCACTGTGCAGTGCACACTGCAGCTCCGTCCAGGTTGAGGTGCCAAGCGCTCTGAAGTTCAGCCATCCCGGTACTGTAAATGGGGAGATTCATTCCTACTGTGTAAATAGGAGAAAAAACAGCTTTCAGGTGGCCCAGAAAAACAAAACTAAAAGCTTCTATCCTTAAAGGAGTAAAAAGCCCATCCTCTAAAAATACGAAAAATGCTTCAGTTTGGCACAGAACAAAATATTTTGAAATTATGCAACATGAAACCGTTACTGACACCCCTACTGAAACATGACACTGGTTCCAGGATGTTCAGGCACTCCTGCTGCTGGAACAGACAATCTGCATTTAAATTACAAGGTTCAGCCATATGTCTGGCTGGGAAATGAAAAGGTTGGAGTGATAGATACCACCTTGTGATTCTGCAATTGGAGTCTTTCATCCTATTCGGTCACTCTCATGCTCTGTGGTCTGTTCCAGGAAAAAAACTCTCTTCCCGTTAAATGATATCTGAATGTCTCCAGGACCCATTACAGAAACAAGCATTCTCTTTTTATTTTTGCTCAGAAACTATATATTAAACCTTCAGTTTGAACAATTTTTGACTAATATCCTCCTCTGATTATTTAACTTGTGACAACTTATCAGTTTAACCCCCTCAACTTTTTGACATTTAGACTATGACACATTATTAGGGATTAGAACTGTTTGATTTAGAAAAAGTTAAATCTTCCTTATTTACAAAAAAAGGGTACACCCTAGCTCCCCACCCCTGTGTGTGTATTTTAAAATAAGAGAGTAGTATTTCCTTATAATTCAAGTTATACTCATTTTTTGCCTGCCTGGTAGTAGTTAGTCTATGCCACTGTCTTTCAGTGGGAAATAATATTTTTGTTGCACCTTCAAGTCAAAAGAGTATCCTTGTAGCTGCAAGATATATTCTGTAATGACTTGGAGTCTACTTCTTTTAGACTGTGAGGAATCACTATTATAGTATTTCCAGCACTTTAGTTGCATGTCCTGAAAGAAAGTTAAATTAGTTGGTGAGAAAATCTCATTTTTATGTTATGAAGAAAAAAAAACAAAAGTTGTATAAGAACAAACATGTCTGAAATATAGAGCCTTTTCCCACATTTTAGGTGTGTTAGTGTTTCTAGACTTTTTTTTTTTTTTTTCACTTGTCATTTCACAGGGCTTGATTTTAAGAAACGCAGCCTCATGCAGGCTTAGTGATTTAATGATGGTACCAGTGAGTGGTAAAGGCACAGTCTGGGTTTAGAAATCTGGTTGCCATACTCTTTAAATTGGAACTGCTCCCAGAATTTATAGTCTTCACTGCAACCCTCACACACGGTGAGAGAGGACACTATTCACAGCACCAGCGATAAAGGTCTGGTGCTGCTGTCCTTGTGAATGCCATGTTTCAGTGGCCTGTAATTTGATCTGGACATTTTTAAGCTACACGTATGACGTGCTGAGCTCAAAGTCTGGGCTCTGCAGAGGGAGAACCTGCTCACAGGAAGTTCAGAGGATACTGCCAATGCAGAACTGTCCCTGGGAATTTTCTGGTAAAGGCAGCTTTGCACATGACCGAGAAAGAGGTCAAAAGAAGCCTTGCTGTGGTATATTTTCTGCTTGTCCAGCTGCTTGCTCTGGTTTGCCCTCCCAGCTTTGGAGACCGTGATGCTGGACTGAGCTCCTGGCTGACCCTGGGCCACACTGGTGTGGCATGAGCGGTGTCCCCATCACCGGCGGGGACAACTCCCTATGGCTATGGGCTGCAGCTTGCCTTCTGCCATCTCCAGTCACTGATGCAAAGCTTTGAACTCCGCTCTCAGCTAAAGATCTTGGTGCTTTTATCACCACTTTGGAAAAAAAAAAAAAAAAAAAGACCATTAGTGTAGACCAACTGTGAACTGATAAAAAGGGATATACTTGTGAACTGCTCCCAGAATTGTCACTGGCCTCTGGCACTCTTAAGAACAAAGAAATGCAAGAATTAGTGTAACAGAATGACTCTGAAGATACTTATTTTCATATACTTTTTATTCCTGTGTTTAGGATAGTTTTAATTAAAAGTAAGCACTGGCAGTAGTCATATAACAAATAGTTCATTTTGGTAGCTTTGAAAGATCTTTTTTCTTTCTTAAAAGTTCCTGATAGTGAGCTTGATTGAAAAATAATCTAAATGAGCATGCAGAAAAATGTTTCAAATCTGATTTGGTACAGAATATTTCCTCAGGTGAAAAAATATGCAGGATAATTAATATCCTAAGTAAGTGTCTTATAAGAGAGACTGGAGAGTTTTATGGAGTAGTATATAGTATATACATATGTACTGCATATACATACGATTTTGTATATATGCGTGTGTTTAAAGGAAGACAGCATGACAAACCTGTAGGAGCCACAAAGTCTATCTGATGCATATTATGCATGTTAGCAACAGTTTCCTAATGGATATGCTGATGCCAAAAGAACCCTTTGGGTCTTTCTGAGAATAATGCATGCATAAAGTTCAATGAAATATGTAATCCCTTTCACTCATTTATGCTGAGGAAATACAAACAACACACTGTGTTTAAATAGCTTTAAGGATCTGATATAAATCAACAATAGCCAGGAAATTTAAGAACGCCAAAGTCCGACACTCCCTCTTCAGACAGTACACCCAGTTTGTGCAGAGTGAGCTAGAAGCCTTGGGTATCCCGCCTAATTTTCAATTCTTTATTTCTGCCAGACCCTATGGGAAAAGCACCAGCAATAATAGAAGCTTCCACCTCAGACCTTGTGTGGCAAGAGTTCAAGTGAAATCAAAAGGGCTTTACGCAAGGAATCGGTAACTTTTTGGCCTGAGACACCGTGACCCAGCAGCTCAGGCCGAGTCCTCGCTCCATCAGGTAGCGATGAGTACCGTGCCTGTCCGTGCTGACAGAGAAGCAGTGCATGCAGAAGGGAGGGCGCCACCAGAGGAGAGGCTTCCCAAACCCTATAGGACCTCCTTCATGCCGGCTCCGGTTCACTAGCTGTGGAGACGCGGGGACAGCAGCGTGGCCTGGCCCCCTGCTGCCAAGGCCCTGGGCTGCCAGCAGCTCCCACAGCTGGTCAGGGCAGTCAGCACCCGTCCCCCAGCACACTCATGCTGCTGTCAGAGGGCCCTGCTGCCCGGTCCCCCAGCAGCCGTACACACAGACACACAACGTGCACCCTTTTTATGCCCATGCACAGTTAGTCTCAATCTTTCCTCTGACATGACCCGGAAAGTTAAACCTTTCCAAGACCTGTTGTTTTTTTCTTGTTTCAGATCAAGACAAGTTGAAAATGCCTCATTCCGCTGCAGGGCTAGTTGATGAGGGAGGATTAGCTTAAGGCATTTTTGCAGACTCTTTTTTGAGGCATTTTCAGCCAGGCCTTCAGGGAACCATGCCCTTGCCCAGGTCTCACCTGTGTGGCCCTGAGGACGGCTCCTTGGCCGGAGGCAGCGGTGTCTGCAGGGGAAGGTGTTGGTAGGCCTGGCCCTGAGGGCTCAGGGCCTGAATGTAACCCCAGCTCTTTTTGTGCCTTGCAGTTCTGGTGATGACCTTGATTAGCAGGGAAATAATTTGGTGAAAAGAGAGAAAAGGACTTCCCTGTAAGAAGGTGTCTTTCTATTGTCAACTTTCACACAGCCAGAGGAAGAAATCCCCCAGGCAATTGGAGCTTCTAACATTACAGTCACAGGGTTTGTTTTGAGAAAACAAACACGTCAGCGTTTTTTTAGTTATTTTTTCAACCTTTAGACATACTGGCAAGGAATCGATTCAGTGCATTATTTTACATGAAGACATATATACAGGAAAGCACAATGCCAGCTGTGAGTGCAATATGCCAATGGTCTGTTAATGATAAAGAGCAACAATAGGAAGGACCTGTAAACCAGACAGAGCAAAAGAAGGAGAGAGGCATGCACAGAAGTGTGTGGCAGCTACCCAATTATTGGAGATTTCTCTGGTAGTAATATCTAAAGTCATTAGTGTAGAACCAGCATTGAGTAGGGACATCTGCACAGCTGTGGGTGTCAGAGGGTTTTTGGTTCTTTCCAGGTCCTGCTTTTCACAGTAGCAGCAGTGTAAAAATAAACTTAAATTAAAATCAGTTTACAGGGAACTGGATAAACACAGTGCAATGATGGCTGCACTCTTGTAGCTATAATCCTGTGTCTGTTAAATGTTAGACTTTAATTTTTTTGTAATTTAACTTAACAAAGATAACAGCATTTAGAAAGAAAAGTGATAATTTTAAGCATTTATCTTAAAATTATGCCCTTATTTATTGCATAACTTATGGCTCTCTGATTTGAATTTCTTTATTACACTAAGGTGGGTTGCACTTGTAGCATCAGCTGGAAACATGAGGTAGTTCTTATAAAAATAAAAATTTTGGCGTTCATTTGAACAGTGTCAGAGATTCAGCACATGCAGTTATTTTCCGTCAGCTTTGGTGTACTTGTGTTGAACAGGTAAAAACACCAAACTAAAACAGGAGTCAGGAGAGGAGAGGAGAGGAGAGGAGAGGAGAGGAGAGGAGAGGAGAGGAGAGGAGAGGAGAGGAGAGGAGAGGAGAGGAGAGGAGAATTTGGTAAATACACACTACATCCAGAAGCTATCAATTTCAAATCATTTTGCCCCGAACATGCAGAACATATCTGTAATGTGCAGAGTCAATAACGGAGATATTTCCCAAACTTGGACCCTGACCTTGCACCTGGACTCTGTTCCTGCACAGCCTCCCACTGTCACAGCAGACTTTCAGACAAGCCTCTCAGTTTGTGCATACAGATGTGATAACTTGACCAATGACCTAGACAGGACACGTTTCCTAACCCAGAAGGCAGCCAGTTTTAAGAGCACATCGCTGCCACCCCATCACCAAAGAAACTTGCACTTTCTCCAAAACGATGTCTCAGCTGCTGTTGCAGATGGCGGCGGGGGCTGTCATCCAGAGGCAGAGATTCTGCAAGGCAGCTATAAGAACGTGACAAAAGACTTGAGGGAAAATATGAAGAGAAGATGAATCTATTCAACACTAAACATGTTTATTTTAACTTCTCTGAAGCTTCTGAAAAATCACTGAGCAGAACTCCAGGGTATAAATCAAAGTGAGAGGGAGAAAGAAAAAGGGCAAGCGAAAGAAAGTCATTACTTTGATTGGCCATGAAAGATTACTCAGAATCCATAACTGTGTTTACCTAGCTCAGCTTTGTGATCTAAGTTCACTGTTTCAAAACCCTTGAAAGAAGCCCACGTGAAAAACAAAAACAAAAGAGCCTGGAGAGTTCACAAGAAAATGACTTATGTAAGTGCATTACAAGTGGAAGCTTGGGTTTTGCCGACAATGCTCACACAACTGCATTTTCTTTACTATTAAACATATTTTAAATTAAGGTTTTAATTTTAAATTAAGGATGAAGAGTTTTCCCTAGTAAGAGTTTAAATTACAGAATAGAGGATAAATGATAAACACAATGTTATTCAATTTCTTTTTTCTTCACTTTACTGTCCTGCAGTTATGTGTTAGTGTAGCCCAATTTACAGTATAAGGCTGGAAAGTCAGTACTAGGCACGCAGTTACAATAAGCACTGTTCTCACTTGTTCACTATAAGCTCCCTATTTCCTTCTTAAAAGTTGTTTTCAAAAGGATCTGCTTGCGTAATTGTGCAGCAGCAAGCCCTGGTAGCCTCAATCCCCAAGAATGTTTTCAATGACCTCTTCCTGCCCAGTTTTTCCATGAGAGAACTGTTGGGAGAGGGGGAGCTGACAGTGTTACCAGAGGGTAAATGAGTAGACAGATGCAGAACAGAGATTAGAGTTTCAGAGAGAAAAAAAAATTATTTCTCTCTTTTCTTTTCTCCCTGGTGTTATGATCGCTTTTAAAAAACACCCCCTCGTTTTATTTAATGTCCTTCTTGTAGGCACAGGCCTTCCAGCTACAAAGCAGACCATAATTTCAGAGGTGGAAATATTAAAACAGAGGAATGGGAGCATTTCATCCAAATAATGGCTGCTGGCATCAAAACAGGCTGTGGATCAATCTTTGCTATGAAGAGGCTGGCTAGCTTTGTAGTGACAGTGTGAGTCAACATTGCCATTTGCACTACAGATAAGTAAGTGCAAACAAAGGGTGGGAGGGCAGGAACCAGAGCATTAAAAATGAAATGTCTGCTTCTGCGGGGAGCTGAGTTCAGCAATACAAGCACATACCTGTACCACATGTGTAGCAAATCAAGATTTCTCTATTTACACTATCAGTTTTTTGGTTACGGAGAACTCTTCAAAAACCTAAGGGCAAAATGACCTTGAGAAGTTTAGATTATTAATAATTAATTATTACTCTCTGACAGACCCCATTTATCACCACAAACACCAGATACATTAATTGGAGCATTTCTGGCATTGGAGCAAACCCGTTCCCTTCATGTCAGATTTTGTTTTAGATTTTGTTCCCAGAGGGAGCATAGGAATTCTTACACGTACCAAAGAGCAGTTTACAGATTTTCCACTATCATGGGTTTATAAATATAAATATATATATTTGTCCCTGAATCAAGCTTCATAATAGCTTCCATAATCGAAGGAATATCTCTGCTAGACAAAGACAAAATTAATAACCAGAGATTCAGTTTTTAACCCTGCTTGTCGCCTACAGCTCTGACACTGAGGACCGCAGGGTAGATTATTCAGCAATTAACATTATGTGATGTTGCTGAATGCAGCATATTTCCTGTAGCTTAAAAACATGCCACGCTGTGGCAATGCAGAGTAGGCAGCTTTTAAAGTTTGAGTTAAATCAAAGCAAAAGTCTCCCATGAGTTGCTCAAATTCTGCCATTACTTTATATATTGTGATAATGGTGTGAAGCAAGGTAGAGATTTAAAAGGATGAGAACATAAATCTTTCTTGGAGACCGATGACATTTTGCTCATTGCCTGTGCATCCAGAGGACAGAAGGAGCTTGCCGTGTTGCAATTTTCCACACTACACCTAGTAGGAATGCAAAACAAAAACTTCTCAGTTGGATCAAAACCTGTATTTGTTTCCAAGACAAAACTTCCCATCATATTAAGGCCTGCAAAATTTGGTCGAGTTCAGAAGGATTCAGGAGTTCTCAGTAATACTGAGGTCCCCTTATCACTTTATTAGCTACAATAAACTGCAAAGGCCCCAGTGCTGCATTGCTTGCATTTTTCCCTGGATGGGAAGAAAAGTGTATATATATATATATATAAATATATATATAAATAAATATATATATGGGCAAATATGATGCACCAGTGCTCTGTGCTCTTAACTCTTCACCCCAAAGAGTCTGCCTCTTTAAATGAAGCACAGGCTGGAACACGCTATCTGCTTCTCAGAAAGCCGAAGGTGGATGCTTGCCAGGGATTTGTGCAGCTTCCTGGCTCTGCTGATAAAGCAGGCCACTGCGAGGTAAAGCCCTGCTCTCCCTCCAACACGTTTCCTCTGTGGCCGCCCAGGAACAAGGGACCTGAGAAGACCAGAAAAACACAGAGACCACAGCACTGCCTTTGTCGGAGAGCCAACAGTGTTCACAGGGGTTTGGAGGAGTCCTCTGAGAGGTTCAGGCATGTCTACGTTTAGAAATGTGAGCTTTGAGCCGGGGTATTCGCATCAGCACATGGAAAGTATGAGAAAGCACATCTACTGCTGAAAGTTAATGATAGCATTTGACCATGTTAACCAGTAAATGACAAGGCAGGGTCACAGGAGTTAATTATTCAAGTAAGTGACTGCTAAAAGAAATGTTTAAGAAATGCTGGTGGTTTGCACCGACTGAAATGGAAGGTGACTAATCATTTCAAAGTTTAACCTTGACAGCTCTAAGTAGACCCTTCTTGCTCTTTTCTCTGATTTTGTTTTTTAAATCAATATTGTGTACCTCGCAGGCAGCACATTAAAGGTTTTACAGAGAAAAAAAAAATAAATAAAAAATCTAGTTGGCTAGAAAGGCACCTGTGAGACAAAGAGAAGAGCTTCAAGAGAGAAGCAGCCTGGTTTGGAAGTCTTCAGCTCTGGGAGAAAGAGGCTCTGGCCTCCTGTGCAATGCAGGGCCGCTCTCCTCACCTCGCGGTACTCGTGTATTTGGATTATAGCCTCTCTGGGGCAAACTCTGCCTGCTTGTAGAGTGCCAGGAGTAATCAGGCCCTGCTGCCCACTGATCTCCCTTGGCAGTGCCACGATATAAACACAAATGAAGAGAGACTGCTCATACCTGCGCAGCCCAAACTGAATCCACCACTTCAAATTTTTCATTATTTTTTTTTGTGCCCTGATAATTTAGAAAACTCCAAGGCAAAATACAATTACTGCCATGCCATAACTGCTAAGCTTCTGTGGGACATAGCTGCATAATTTTAAGAGCCAACATTCCACTACGCCTCTTTGTTTCAACAGGCAAATACCAGAAAATAAGTAAAACTGTGAATGTATTTTCTTCTTCTGTATGCTGAACTGCTTTAAAACTTCTAATACTGATATATGAGTCTACAATACCCCCCCAGAAAAAGAAAAAAAAAAAAGCAAGTAAAAACTAACATTTTACAACAACCATATGGCATATATACAGCGCTTCTAATCCCAAGTGTACTCAAATTGGTCATACAGTTATCACTTGACCTCTCGGAAAAATGCAGTTGTCTCGAGGCTGGGATACAGCATGTGCTAAATAAACAGTATTTGAGGTTTGGAATTGTTTTTCCCACTTAGAACTCCATTAAGGATAAATCAAAAAATAAAAGCATATTCGAAGCATATACACATAGGATAATGAAACTAGAAGGAAAGCAGAATTGGAGAGTTGAAATATGAAGATATATTAGAGAGGGTAAAAATTAAATATGAGCTGGAAGATAAAATGGCAACTAAGCAATATTTTTTCTTGACCCCCCCCCAAAAAAAAAAACACCAAACAAACAAACAAAAAATCCACCACCGTCAAACAAACAGACAAACAACAACAACAACAACAAAGCCTTTGGGGTTGTAATCTGCTTATTTAGAAGTCTTTACCCTCAACACCAGAACTTCCAGTGTTATTTCTGCCCATCATTGGTGTGTGTGTGCTGCACTTCAATACATCCTTTGGGAATACCTCAAAGGGAAGAGTGCAAAATCCTCAGTAGTATTGCTTATGGGAAAAAAAATAATAATAATTCCTCAAAAGAGTAATTCATTCTTGATGTGTAGCATGAAGTCATGGAGGTTGTCAGATCTTGCTGCTCATGTTGTAGGGGTGCTAGCAAGGTTATCTTCCTGGGTTCTCAAAGAGAGATGTCCACTTGTATGTTCAATGGGTCAACATATAGGTATGGTCAAACCTCCCCGTTAAATGTTACCTTGTGTCTGTTGCCCAAAATGGCTTTTTCAGCAGCAATCCACAGTTCCCTGGTGGCATACAAGAGTGATTAAACTCATCACAAGTTTGAGTCCTGCTGTCCAGGATGACATTGTCCCTGGAACTTCTGCAACAGCTTTCAAATGGCTAGTATGATGTAGAGATGGGCTTTCCTTCCTGCGACCCACCATCATGAGCAGTGCTACCTCTGCAAACATGCAAGCACAGTGAGGGGAGAGAGCATGCAGACTGAACCTTGAGGACAGTCTAATGTAGCAGACTCCTGGGATGAGTAGAGCAAGCCAAAATTCAGAATAAGCAAGCAAATAGTGATGTTCATCTGGTCAGTCAGGGGACTTGTAAAGCTGGCTTACCACTGTCTGCTTACAACACCGAATGAAAGAAATATGAGCCATTCTACCAGAATACCAGAGGAGGCAGGAGAAAGTCCATGGCCACACTTGTGCCAGGTGCTGTTTTGCAGATTGGATGCCATTTTCTGTATCAATGGAGCAGTCCAGACCATCATGGGGCCAGGAGGATGGAGCCTCAGCCATGGCTAGAAAAAATGTACTCAGTGAGCAGGGCAAGGATGTTAGGAGGCAAGGTGTGTAAGTATATAAAGAAGCTTTGCTTCAACCCATACCTGTGAATAAACGTAACAGAGCATTAAAAATTAGTTATTGCTGCACACGTCAACTTACACGAAGGGTAAACTTTCAAGATATCCATGTAACTTAAAGATTGCAGAAAGTAGAAGTCTGGTTTTCAAGTCCCATTGCTCAAGTCAAGAACAATTTACTCTCCTGCTGTACTTGGACTGAGACAGAGGGACGTGGTAAAGGCGGTGTGGGTGGTTCGTAGTGTTCTCTTTGCTTTGGCTTGGGCAGCTAGGAAGCCACAGCAGTTCTTTGCTTGTAGTCTTTTTTTTTTTGCTGTAAGCATGAATGTCCCTTTTGTCTTCTAACAATCCTATTAGTGTGTTCAGGAAGACAGTCTTTGACCCTTTCCTGGACTAGTAATGGAAGCCAACTGAAGCAGCAGGATGCTGTTCTTCCAAAACTACTTTGTGGTGCTTACTGTTGATGCCACTGCTGGCATCATGCAAGCCAGAGTGATTTCAAACTCCTTTGTTAATGCCCCTTCATCAGGCTATACCAGTGGTGATAGTCACTGCTTATAATACAATTTTTCAATCTTTGCTGCACCACCATTGCACTCATTCCTTAGGGATAATTTCAGCTGGTGGTTATAGATCTTCAGCTCAATATCACGTGTTGCAGTGCAGGCAGAAGGGAGGAAGAAAGACCCTGCATCACGCTCTTTTGATGCAGGCCTGCTTATTTTTCTGAATATCTTTGTTGGGAAACTTTCGGTCAGTTCTGAGTTTTCCTTCCTGTTGTAAGCCTACCTGTGTTAGCTTGTGTGGCAGTGGTACATACTTTCAGGTAAGTGTTCGTACTTGTGCCTGAGCTCCCCTTATAGTCATTGTACATGATTCAGGGGCCAACAGTTGCATATTTAGTACATTTTTAGGAACTGCAAGTTCCTAAAAATCCACAGTTCTGCATGGTATCTACTTGCCTAGCTTCCAAGCTGCCACTCTGGGAGGGTTTGCTATGGGTCAGCCTGGGTCACATCTGCCATCTACACATGGATATCTTGGATACCATACATGACCTTAGGTGGCCCTAGCTTTCTTTTTACTAGTGGACAAATAAATTAAGCTCCTATCTGCCATCATCTAGTCTCTGTCTATTCTTATGGGTAAGAAGTAGCTGGCTGTTTATCTCACCTATCTGAGAATGGGCTGGTATGGCCCCTGGGGATTCCCGTCTATATCTGTTGATTTAATAGAAATTTAGGTGAGTAGATAAGGTGAGATGACTTATTTTTGGGTGGCTGTAGTGAGGTGAAATGGATCCCATCCATACCAACACACAGTTAATATTAGAACAGTAAGCACCTTGCACTTTGCTCTTAAATGTAAATAATAATTTTATTTAGATTTATTGTGTTCTAAAAAGTGATTCTGCTTTTATTAAATTGATCCTTGTTAATTATAATCCAATAAATTTCAGAAGAGGTTTTAAAGGGTAGCGATTTTTGCATCTATGCTCAAAAACCAGAAGCAGACAGCAAGTCAGCAACCTCCTACTGAATTCAGAACATGCATTTGAAAAGAAATTTCAAGTCCCTATGCAAGTCAAATAGAGGGGGAAGTATATACAAGATGTATTGTTATATTGTGACAAACCATAAAGAAGCTTTCAGTTATATAGCATCTTGACAGGGTGTTCAAAATCAAGCCTTTAACCTCAGTGATAATCAGGTTTCCCTCTTTGCTTCACACATATATTATGCCATATTTAACACACAAAAGAAACAACAGTAATATTTTCTTCACTGTGAGCCAACTTTGTCATGTTGTAGCCCATCACTCTTTTTGTCCTTTATCATAAGAAAAGCATCCTGTACTTGTTTGTATTGCAAACATATCTTTCCTAGCAGTAGTCCTGATATCCAGAATAGGGATTTATGAGACCAGGTAGCAAAGTGCAGTCTTACTCCTCAGGAATAACTGCTAGTGTATTAATCTGGAAAAAAAAAAAAAAGCGCCATATATATATATATATTTTTTTTTTTCATAAATTCTGTCTCTGTAAAGATATGGGTGAAATAAGCATTGCCAGAAAGGTGTTGATTATGGTAGGGACATGCAATGACTCCTATTTTTGAATCTATAAATACTTTTTGAGTACTCTTCTGTAGTTTTATGAGCATTAATATGTCAGTTGAGTCACTATCCTGACCATTGACTGCTGCTCAGTCTCACCTAGCATGGTAGTGTTTCTGGACAATAGATACCTACAAGGTCTGTTGATTTTCACACTTTATCTATGTCATCTACTTTCCTTAGATTGCCTTTCTGATCATGGTTCAAACAGCTACTACAGTTACTGAATTCCTCCAGGTGTATTACACTCAGTTGCGGTGTCTCAAAAGTATTCTCTTGATCTGGTGAGTGGCTGCATGGGAAATGACAGAAGGAATGAGGAACAGTATAGGGAACTATAAAAAAGTCTAAAAAAAAACAAGAAACATGTAATTCTATCAGATAAAAGAAAAGGAAGTGTGCAGACCTGACTCTGAGTTGTCATAATTCTCTTAGTGCGCCACCAGTATTTCACAGATCATTACAAAAATGTCTCAGAAAGGGCAGTGCAAGGAAATGAATGGTGATATCTCCATAACGTTTTCAACTTTTTGTGAAGATGTGTGTCATAGGCATGGGCGGTATATACCTATGTATGTAATAAAAACTGGGAATAAACAGGTGAAACATTTGGGGATAACGACATGCTGAATGTGGCAACTGCAGACATATTGGGCCAAATTTTCAGAAGCACTGCAACACATTGGTTTTGATGTGTCATTCTTCATCATTTCTCTTGATCAAATGTTCTCAAATCACTGAATTTCCAGAGTATGTGCCAGCCTTTATGACCAGATGCAGTGAAGGTATAGTAAGTGCAACACAGGAAGGTGATTTTTGACTTCAGTGGACCACCAATTTACACATGTACCCTATGCTGTATTTATTCATATGGAAAAAAAAAATCTAAAAATAACCATCACTAGCAATAGGAACTCTGTATGAAGGAACCAGCTTAAAGAAAATCTGGAAACGAATGTGTCTTTTGAAAGCACCTATGCTATTCAAAGGTCAGGCGCATGCTGCTTTTTCCTTGGTTCTTAATAATGAAGCAGTAAGCTTGTTTCATGGTAACAATAATAGCCACTGTACCAAATTCAATCCAGCACTCTACATACAGTGATACTGACATCTGACGGTACTTGTGATGGATTATTATGGTCCTCCATCATCAAAGAGCAGTAAAAATTCAAAGCTGCAGTTAAAATTAATCTGGCCGTGAAACTGGCCTATAGTTATTTTTTCCCCCAACTACTATAACATTGATATATACAAGTCATCAAACGTGACTTTGTGAGGGTATTAGATGTACATAAAGCTTGCTGTGAGAAACATGCTGTTGCTACAAAATATTCAGAAACCAACAAGTTCAAGTGGATCTTTTTACTTCTCCTGTAACGTTACACACAGTGCCATGAATAAAGTGACTTAGCAATATCTAGAATGTTTTGAAAACCTACTGCCAGTGAGCTGGTAATAATATTTCAGCTTTCAAGTGGAAACTACTGATTCAAAATCTGGCCTAAGTCAATCTGACCAGAAATGATTCTTATTTAAATTGCTGGTTTGAAATAGGTCATTAGTTTTAGTGAAAGCCCTGAGGGAGAAAAGTCCTAATTACAAAACCACGACTATCCCTAGGAGGACTCTTCTTGATCCTCAGAAAAGGCCAAGGATCTGAATGCCCAGAAGAGGAAACCAGCCATTGGCATCAAGCTGTCCGGGAAGAGCTAGGGACACTCTGTGGTGCTGCTGGTAATGCAGCGAGGGACACTGCGTGGTGCAAGGCAATGTAAGAAATTACCTCTCCTGTTGAGGGAAGACTTCTTTCTGAGATTTATCAAAGGTACAGCATCCATTCAATAAATACTGATTTGGACATCAAAAAAGTATGGTTTCCTGCTAAGGAGAGGAATATAAATATAAAGGGATGTAAACTATATATATATATTTTTTTTCCTTGTTTGCTTAATTACTCTTGTCTTCTCAGTTTGCAGAGCATTTGTATAATCCATATGTGGCAATAATTTCATGCACAAACTTTAGTATGCATAGTGCTGTAGAAGCTGAACAAACCTTGTCGATCACAGAACACAGGAAAACCTGTTGGTGGAACAAATTTGCTGCATGCTTTAATTGTAGTCAAAGAGGCCTAGCTTCCCCTAGATTTTCATGGTTTGTTGTTCAACTAGAATTTCTTCCATACATCTGAAATTTGCTTCAGGTTATAGTATGTTTTGTGGTCCATCACACCACGGCATATTACCAATTGATACTGTATAATCCACAATGAAAATATGCTCTTAATGCTCTGTGACAAATGGAAAGAATTTGGGTATCTTATTTAAACCTGTAGAGGGGAAATGGAATACAGCCCAGGCTTGTAGTTTGAATATATCCTTTTCATTACAGAAAGAGGTATACAAGTAAAAGGTATTTAAAACTTAGATTATTGTTAAGAGGGAGTCAGTGACTTAAGCTTTTCTGAGTTGACTTGCCCATATTTTTAACTGCTTCCTACCCATACTTATTTCTCTAATAAATGTGCCAGTATCATTTTGGATATGCTTTTAATGACATTGAGAAAGGCCTTTTGGAAAACATTTAGCATTTTGATTACAACACTTTTTCAGAATCAGAAAAACAGAACAGGAAAACCTTGGCCTTTTGAAATCAGCTTCAATTGGAATGGTGCAGTTGCACCATATTTTTTTTTTTATTTTTACTTTTAACATTCCACAGAATTATAGCTGTAATGCCAACACAAAGAAAGGTATGTGGTCTGTATTCCAAACAGCAAGCATTACTGAAGAGAAGTTTTTAAATTATATCCTATGAACTATTTTCCAACCATACGGACAAGTGTTTTTATTTAATAAATTCTATAAGCATTTAAAGTGGTATACATAGACTCTACCTTTGGTTACTCTTAAAAAATCTATCATCCTTTTCCAAGGATCTGCTTATTAATATCCACATTATACTCCTAATACTATGGTGCAGACTTGTTTGTAAGTACTGCAGTGTGAGAGCATTGTGAGAGAATATTTTTTAAAAGAACTATATATATATACATGATTACTGTGTATCATCTACTTGATGCACGTGTGAGTAGATGTTTAAATACTTCACTTTTGCAAATGGATTTGAGCATTTCTATTCTACCTACAGCTGGGCTATGAACTGAGTGTATAAACAACAGGTGTTCTAGTTTCAGTGATTGATTTTTGAGCTTGCTCAGGGATAGTTATGCTACTAAATATTCCTCGGATGTACCTTAAAGTATAGGATCTCAAACCAAAATACTATCATTGTGGGATTCTAGAATCACAGAATGGTTTGGGTTGGAAGGGACCTTAAAGCACATCTAGTTCCAACCCCCCTGCCATGGGCAGGGACACCTCCCATCAGACCAGGTTGCGCAAAGCCCCATCCAATCTGACCTTGAACACTTCCAGGGATGGGGAATCCACAGCCTCTCTGGGCAACCTGTTCCAGTGCTTCACCACCCTCTGAGTGAAGAATTTATTCTTTATATAGCTAAGATAAATCAACCCTTTTTCAGTTTAAAGCCATTCTTCCCTTGTCCTATCACTACATGCCCTGACAAAGAGTCCCTCCCCAGCTTTCCCGTAGGTCCCTTTAGGTACTGGAAGGCCACTACGAGGTCTCCTCAGAGCCTTTTCTTCTTCATGCTGAACAACCCCAACTCCCTCAGCCTGTCTTCATGGGAGAGGTGCCCCAGGCCTCTGAGCATCCTCGTAGCCCCTCCCCTGGACTCATTCTAATATGTCCATGTCCTTCTTGTGCTGGGGGCCCCAGCGGTGAACACAGCACTCGAGGTGAATTTAGAAATGAGGATATCATGGGGTGTCCTGGTTTTGGCTAGGATAGAGATAATTTTCCTCCTAGTAGCTGGTATGGTGCTGTGTTTTGGATTTAAGATGAGAATAATGTTGATACCACACTGATGTTTTAATTGTTGCAGAGCAGTGCTTACACTAAGCCAAGGACTTTTCAGCTTCTTGCTCTGTCCTGCCAGCGGGCAGGCTGGGGGTGCAGCAGGAGCTGGGAGGGGACAGACCCAGGACAGCTGACCCCAACTGGCCAAAGGGGTATTCCATACCATCTGACGTCATGCTAAACAATATATAGGGGTGGCTAGCTGGGGTGTGGGGTGGGGCCGGCTGCTCGGGGATAGGCTGGGCATCGGTCAGCGGGTGGTGAGCAATTGCATTCTGCATCACTTGTTTCGTACACATTATTAGTAGTAGTACTATTATCATTATTATTATTATTCTCCTTTCTTTTCTGTCCTAATAAACTGTCTCTATCTCAACCCACAGGCTTTAATTTTTTTTCTGATTCTCTCCCCCATCCCAGAGAGGGAGGGGGGAGGTTGAGCAAACGGCTGTGTGGTGCTTAGCTGCTGGCCGGGTTAAACCACAACACGGGGGACAATGTCAAATGGTTTGCACAACCAGGTAGACAATGTCCAGTTGCTCTTTCCCTATCCACCAATGTTGTAACCCCATCATAGAAGGTCATCCCATGTGGGATGCCTCATATTGAGATTAACCATTCTATTATTTGAAGATTTTCCTTTTGGATCAGTAGCCAACTGTTCTGGAGTTGTTCATGGATGATATTAAATTGGTACAAAAAATATCTCACTTTCACCAAAATTTGACTTGATTTTACTGATGCTGCACAGTGAAAAGGTTTCAAGAAGGTGAAGTGAGATAGGGCCTGGAAACTCTTCTACATTCTTCTCTGCTTTTCAGTTCTTCCCTTGTCTTTCCTTCTGCCATTTCACTATGTCTGAGATGGACTACATTACATCAGTGCAGTGCCAGATGACCAACAGCATTGCATTTAGCATGTATGCTAGCTGGTTTGGGCCTCTGTACTATCGGAATTATCAAAGACACCAAAATAAAAGACAAAAATATTGCCCCTAAAGTCTGTACAAGGCTAAAAGATTAAGGGAGTGAACAGTCAGTATCATGGAGAACTTTGAAAAGCTTGGTACATGCAGTTTAATAAATCTACTTGCATTTCAACACAGGGACAGGAAAACTTACTCATCTACAAATAGCACAGAATAAATTAATTTGAAGAGGCTTGTGATGAATAAATGAGGTGAATAGGCTCTCCCATGATAACGCAATGCTTACGTGTAACACAGGAACTCTTACTGAGAAAGTGTAGGAAGGTTACATGTGATACTGAACCCAGCTCTGCCTACAGTTTGTTAAGGATTTTGAAAAATCAAAGAATTTTCAGAAAAGGTCCTCAAGGATGACTAAACTGGAAAATGTTTCTCATTAAACCTGTGGAACAAACTACTTAAGGCATCAAAGACAGAGGTGAAAAATGGCTTGATTTAAGTACCTACCTGGAGAACAGAAATTCAGTAATAAAGGGCTCTTCAATCTTACAAAGAAACGTGTGACATGTTCTGAAGGTTCCAGCCTGAAGCTAAAGAAATTCAGACAAAACTAAGGTAAATTTTTCACTTGTAAGGATAATAAACAAATGGCATGACTTTGGATTCTGGTCCAGTGTAATTTTTAGAGGAAATGAAGTGCTAGATTTGTTCCAGAACAGTAATACAAAAACAGGTTTCACTATACCTTTCCAGCACAAAAGTAACCCTATGTTAAAATCCTGTGTCACTGGAAATTTTAAAACAGAATTTGGAGTTTTTTAAAAGACATGATCTTGTTCAATGATAATTCTTGAATTTTAATTAGAGACTGATTTTTATCAGTCTTATGACTTATATTATGCAGTAAATCAGTTTAAGGACTTAAAATCTATCATATGAATTAACAGTTACTTTCTAAGGACAGGGTTCTAAAGACACCATAGAGGCAGGCTTTCAGGAGTTCTGAGAATGAGTTAACCATACCATTCTTTGTTGTTCTAACACAACACTACAATGTAGAAACTATGGATAAGGTTTTCATGCAAAGGAGAATCCCAGAGACTTCCAGAAATTTTGCCTTCCTTCACTTCAGAATTACTTGTGAGTTTTATTTTCAACGGAGCATTAATATGTGCAGCATTCAGCACACATTTATGTACACTTGGCAGAATAAAGCTAGCTCTCTGACAAATCAGTTCTTTTGTCTATTTTCTGTGGACAATGGGATGATCTAGAAAACTACCTGGGATCAGTTTGAACAGTTCACAGGACATTCTCCATATCAGTGCACCCAGCCGTATCCACTTTAGAGAAATCTGGCAATCCAGTACAATTCTGATGTGCAGTGAAATGACCAAGTACTATTGCTAGCAAGAGGAGTTTTGCCATCCATTGCTGCTGCCCACCTAGTAGGAAACTAGTGAGCTTCAGAGGCCTCCTTGCCCTCATGTGGTGAGGTCTTTTGGGGTGTTCAATGTATAAAGCACCAACAGAGGTCCTGCATGAGCAGTCGGTCAGGGTATGTATATATGGGGAGGGGAAAGTGAATGCCTGAGGTGGTGCTGGATGGCCAGTAAAGCAAGTAGAAGTCTTGAAGATAAGAGGGATGGTAGGTATGACGTCAAGGAGATGACTAGAGTCACAGAGACATGATCAGCATTAAGTGATATAACTGAAATTTCACCAGTTTTGCAGTTTAAATAAATAAATAAATAAACCCAAACCCCTTCATCCCTTATGATGGTTGACGATTTCCCTGCATTAGGTAGCAGGGTATGGTGAGAAGGACATGGTTCTTTCAACTGCAAAAGAGAAAAGCCTTATAAGCAGGCAGTTATATTTAAACTCAGATACCTCTTTTTTTGAGAAGCACTGTTACAGCATCTTAGTTGGAGGCTGAAATGTCAGACCATTCAAAGGAACAGAAATAAGAGTGAGTCCCTGAAACAGAAAATGCTCAGATATATTTGTCATGTGCACCAAATCTCCAGTGGAGCAAAGAGCCTGACTGACGACCCATATGAAGGGATTCTCTGTGTTACTCAGCATGACAGCCAAGTGACCATCAGGCAGATGTGAGGCAACAGGCCAGGTGTGGGGTCAGCCCAGGATGCACAAGGAACAAGTCAAGCCCCAGTAGGCACAGGGACACCTCCAGTGTAGCTCAGGGCAGGGCTGGGTGCCCAGGGCCGAGCTGAAACGGGACCCCTGGGCCATGGGCACGGGGTGGGTGAAGGCCCCAGGTGAGGCTGGTGAAGGCCAATAAGGCCCTTTGGGTCCTGGACAGCAGCCTCATATGGCTCAGCAATTAACAATTGTTTTGTTTTGTGTCAGATATCTTCTCAGGAAAGATGGCCTCAGCGTGATGGCATTTTCTGGCAAGACTGCTAATCTGTGTCTCTTAGCACCATTTATGAAAAGGGGTCACCCATCGTTTCACAGTATATATAAAGAGTGATATTCTCATACAAGCATGACATTGTCTTCTGAGACCATTATTCCCTGATGCATAGCATCAGTTTATGAAGTGATGGCAGCTCTTGGGTCATGACATCATATCAGGCTTTTTATCCTGCTCTGTTCCATTCTTTATACAGCAGACATCAGGTTTAGTAGTTTTCAGCATCCTGTCAAGAAAAATGTCAATGGATGACAACCTAAATTTAATCATCACCCTTCTGTAATTTAATCTAAATACAGATCAGTCTGATTCTGCAGGTTATTTTAGAGCACTTTATTATTTTGATATTGTTTGCTAACAACACTTTAGATTTGAGATAACAAGGATCAGCAGTTACATGACTCTTCTCTCCACAAAACCCTTTAAGCTATGTATTAATTTTTGCAGTTTGTTTAGTTCTTTCTGATTAGAAAATAATTTGTTATGCCTAATTGTCTACTTAGTTGTAATATCATCTAATAAATCCATCATAAGAAAGTGAAAATAGCAAGCTAGGACAAATATTAGTCTTCAGCCAGCATAAGCAAACCTATGCCTACCTTGCTCCAGGGGTCCAACAATTTCAGTGGTGCCAAGATGAGCTCTTTCATTTGACTTGGCCTACTTTTTTTTTGGCATACACAACAAACTTAAAAATATTTCCTTTTCATCTCTAATATTTCCAATACTTACATTCCCCTTTTTGTCTCTTTTGAAATATATATTTTTTTTTGTGCAAAGTCTTAGAAACATTATTTTAGTTTATTTAGAGGAAATCTTTTCTATTATTGACAGGCCCATCCATAAATCAATAGCAATAGCTGGGAATATGCTGATATTATTATATAAATATTATTTTACTTTTTTTTTTTTTTTAATTTTAGATATCATAATACAATAGTAGTATTAGTACTTGCCTGAATATTGCACCCTCATCAGGAACCCAAATTGCATCTGAGATCAGACAATATGATGTTTTTTCTTTATCAGGTCAATAGATGGATTATCTGGCTTTAAACTTTGTTCTGTCATACATTTGCCAAACCTGCATAGCACGGATCTTTCCAGTCAGGACTGGATACCTGTTCTGGAAACCTCTGCAGTTTGCTGTCTCACACTACTCTCCTGTGTCTTATGGATGCAGTAGCAGCTCACAGGGCTAATTATCTGGTCACACATAAGTGCATTGCAGAAATGTTTAAAATACTTTTTTGGACCAGACTAAATTGTTAGGTGTAGAGAATTGTTTCTCAGATGTGTGTGAATTCAATCTAAAATCATATGTCTATATGTATATATATATATATATGTGGAAAAAAAAAAAGAAGAAAAAAAAAAGGAAGAAAAAATATTTGTTCTCCAAGGTGAAGAAAGGGCGTTTGTGAAGTGTTTTTGGCAATGACAAGAAGTGGTTTATGGTTAGCTTTCATCCACATCTCATAAATAACATTAAGACTAATAAAGACAAATACTGTCTACACCTAATTTCTAAAGCCAAAGATTCCTTCTCTACTTGTTCTCATCATCATTCTGTATTTGTTAGCCTCTCTTTCTCAGTGATTTCTAGTTTTGACCATACAGTTTTGAGAAACATGAAAAAAACCTTAACATTCCTTCTAGCTTGTTAAGGCAGGCAAGTGATGGCCTCAGCTGTACTTTCATTTCCTTGTACGTATGGTTGGGTTAGCTTCTTAATGAGGTATGCTATTTCCATGATATTAAATTTACATTTTTCTTTCTTTTTTTCTTTATTCCAGAAGTTCTAACTCTTTTCAGTGCTGCCAGGAGTCACTTGCCAACCTACTGTTTTTCTCACATCAAAATTTCATCTGTTTATACCTTAACAACCTCTACATTGTCAGAAAGGTGGATTTCCATGTGAAACGTGTTAAAAACAACTCAAATGATCTTCAAAGACAATGTTTCACAATAGGGAGGAAATTGGTCAAAAAAGTACTTTATTTTCCTTCTGTATCGAGTGCAGAAAAATATTTCCAGCTCTTCTTCTCTACAGAAATATATACCCTAGTCTGTGGTAGAAAACATTCCCACTTTACAGGTTTCATTGTTTTGGACCTATGCAGAAATGAAAGAGCGTTCCACCCCTCTTTTCCACTACTCTGCTGCTCTGGTCAGCAAATTGGAGCCATGCTATCAGCTGTTTCATTTGCTTTCCCCCTGCAGAGCAATAACTGTCCTGTTCCAAAGCAGTTTGTATTTCAGGATGAAAAATATTCTCCTAGAAATTTGAGCTTGAGGGTGCAGGAGATTGGCAAAAAAGAAGGCGATTTGGTTTTCTCATCTATGGTCTGAAACCCATTGAAGTCTTCCAAAGTTGTTGGCAGACATACTGCAATGCTCTTTTCCTTCTTTCCAAAGTAGTCTTTGCAGGAGTGTTAAGTCCCAGACCTTAATTAGGTGCTGGTCTTTTAACAGTTACCCCTTCACTTAGCCCGTCAGCCCTGTAACTCAGCCTCTCAACTTCCCTTCCCGAACAAACAAAAATCCCTTTTAAATGTTCAAGGCCGCCTTCTTGTGGATTTAAGACTTTGACAGAGAAAATCCAGCACATCTTGCTGCAGTTGTTGAAAAAATTTTCTTATGCCTTCATTTACCATTACCAGAGTGGGGCTGGCACAAGGGAATGTGTACTTGTGCCTCTGCTGTGCTAACGCAAAGGCTGACAGCCAACCTTAAATCACCAGTGAAGGTGGGTTTGAATAAGATACGATTCCTGCTGAAGTAGTTTGTGCATGGACACACATTTCCTCCTGTCAATTCTGCTAAAGAGTGATAACCTCTTACAAAGACACCAAAGCAAACAGCTGGCAATCAGTAACATCTTGAAGCACCTTAACTGTTTGCTAAGCGAAGCTGAATGAAAGCCATTAAATCAGTCAGGAGTGCTTATACTTTCAGTTTTTGATTTTATTCTCAATTTAAAAAGATACCACTCATCTTTTTCATTCTTACATGGAGTAAAATTTCTCATGGTCAGCCTTCTCTACCAGTGTTAACTGGAAAGTATTAAAAACGTTAAATTCTTCTGAGCCAGCTCCAGTCAGAAATTTCTGATTCTTGCTTCTTCCAGACACTACTTGAATCAACAGAGAAGAGCTACTTAAATCTTTCCTACTTGTCTTCCATTCATAGAGCTTTAACTCCAGTGGGATTTTTTACTGGTCCATTTCTCCCTGTGGGAATTTTGTAGTTCATTTCATTGCTGATACCATGTACAGTTGAGTGGTTCCTCAGCATCAAATACTCTGATGGAGTTCTGCTTCATTCAGCATTTGAGTTCTAACTCTGCAGCAGCTGCACAGTCTCCTGCACAGTTTCTGTGATCAGTGACCCAACCAGATCACGCATAAGAACCTTTTAAAATACAGTTCCCACATTTTTAATTTAATAACACTTGCATTCAGTGATAGACTTTTCAAAAACTATCATATTGCAACAGTAAATATGGAGCTAGGATTTGATCTACCACTTTTCTGAGTTACCTCTGACATGTTGCAGTTCACAGGCAACATGAAAATTTCCAGTGGCAGGGACTTGTACTTTTGGAGGACAGAAATACAACTTCTGTTGACAGTCACTGTGGAGATCCAAGGGCTCATGAGTTGCTGCATGGCAACAACAGAGCTGCTCCTAGACAGACACTGATATATTACTATCGGTTTCTTGTCAAATGTGTTCCCCCAAGTATAATTAAGCACAAATCGCGAATACATTAAACCCATTTCAACCACTATGTTTAGCCTCCTCAGACATGCAGAAAATACTCAACATTTTTTTCCTCACTCTTAAAAAGACCCAGTATCTTTCTTTCCCACCTTTAAAGAAAATCAATTTTTGGCAGCTGTCTTATATTTTTGCTATGTTCCTGATTTCCCTCTGCTTTTGGCATTGCCAACACATTCTGCAATATGCTGCAGTGCCCTTAATAATATTTTGGAACAGCCTCACTAGAAATGCCAGTTCACAGAGGATTGAATTAACATGCATCATCTACACTGTGTACAGAGTTATGAGTTTTGAGCCTTTCCCAGTATTTTATTGTTGATATTTCTTTTCTGATGGGTTATACTCATGTGAGAAATGTCTCAATTTTGTGACACATTTTACTTTTTTGTTTTGCTCTTACATACTTTGGCTGAAACGTTGCTGATGGCACAAAAAATTCTACATTTCTTGACTGACCAGGCTTATTATTACGATTATTATTTCAATTCAGTTTTATGTTTCGTTATTAATAAGCATATTTGCCATATACAGGTTGGCAATCTCTGGTCTTTGGCTCTATATCAATCATTTTCAGAGGCTGAAACTGGATTCTGACCCACTAGCTACTCAGACAAAAACAGGATTTTTAATCTGTGGGTGTTGGTTGACGAGAAGCTCAACATGAGCTGTCAATGTGCACTTGCAGCCCAGAAAGACAACCATATCCTGGGCTGCATCAAAAGAACCATGGCCAGTGGGGTAAGGGAGGTGATTCTCCCCCTCTGCTCTGCTCTTGTGAGACCCCACCTGGAGTGCTGCGTTCAGCTCTGGGGCCCCCAGCACAAGAAGGACACGGAAGTATTAGAGTGAATCCAGAGGAGGGCCACAAAGATGCTAAGAGGTCTGGAGCATCCCCCCCTTTGAAGACAGGTTGAGGGAGTTGGGGTTGTTTAGCCTGGAGAAGAGGACTCTGGGAAGACTTTACAGCGGCCTTCCAGTGCCTAAAGGGGGCCTGCAGGAAAGCTGGGGAGGGACTTTTTACAAGGGCATGTAGTGATAGGACAAGGAATTTTAATCCTTTAATCTAAATGAGGGTAGATTTAGATTAGATATAAGGAGGAAATTCTTCACTCAGAGGGTGAGGCACTGGAATAGGTTGTCCAGAGAAGCTGTGGATGCCCCACCCCTGGAAGTATTTAAGGCCAGGCTGGATGGGGCTTTGCGCAACCTGGTCTGGTGGGAGGTGTCCCTGCCCATGGCAGGGGTTGGCACTAGATGATCTTTATGATCCCTTCCAACCCAAACCATTCTGTAATTCTAGGTTGCAGGAACAATTACAGCAATGGACTCAACAGTAAATATTGCAGGACATTAGATTTACGTGACATCGTGGAAACTCTCTACCAGTACAGACCCTATTGATAGTGTCCTATGGCTTGTGACTCTGTGTAGCTGTCTGTGGTGACTTCTGTATGTCATTCAGTGTTGATGTTGTAGATATCTCTTCAACAACCCCTGAGAATTTTGAAATCAAGTTTTTAAAATCTATTATCTCTTGCATTATGGATTTTATATTGGGAGCACTAGCCCAGACAACAGAATCATGGAATTGCAGAACCAGGTAGGCTGGAAGGCACCTCTGAGGGAAGGTACCTGTTTAGAGAAAGGCTCTGTCCATTTGAGTCTTGAACACCTCCAAGGACAGAGTGCACGTCCCACAATGTCTCTGGGTCTCTTGCGGTATTGGACCACACTCATGATTTAAAAAAAAAAAAAAAAATTTTTACATCTAATTGAAATCTCCCTTCTTCCCCCTTGTATCCACTGCTTCTCAGCCAATTGCTGTGCACCTCCAAGAAGAGTTTGGCTCTGTCTTCTTTGCATCCTCTGATCAGGTAGTTGCAGACACCAGAAAGATCTGCCTTTAACTCCCTCGTCTCAGGGCTTAACAGGTCCACCTCTTGCAGCCTTTCCTTGTAGACCAGGTGTTTCAGCTTGAGAGCAGCTTACTGGCCTCTGCTGGACTCAGTCCAGTATGTCCATGTCTTTCATGTCTTCAAGAGCCCCAAAATGGACACACTACTCCAGATGCAGTCTCACAAGTTCTATGCAGAGAAGGACCACTTCTTTGAACCTGCTGGCTACAGTCTTGCTAATATGGCCCACAATTCATAGAATTATAGAATGTCTTGAGTTGGAAGGGACCTTAAAGATCATCTAGTTCCACCCCTAGGGACACCACCCACTAGATCAGTTTGCTCAGGGCCTCATCTAACCTGGCCTTGAACACCTCCAGGGATGGGGCATCCACAACCTCTCTGGGCAACCTGTGCCAGTGCCTCACCACCCTCACCACCCAATTCTGTTGGCCTTCCCTGCTGTGAGGTTGCAGTGCTGGCTCATGTTCAGCTTGTCCTCCAGGACACCCAGCTCCTTTTCAGAAAAGCTGTTTCCCTAACAGTCAGCATTGTTGCATGTGTTTATTCCACCTCAGATGCAAGACTTTGTATCTGCCTTTCATGAACTTCCTGTCAGCCCATTTCTTCAGCCTGTCAAAATCCCTCTGAATAACAACCCGGCCCTCTGGTGTGTTGACTTCTCCCACCAGTTTGGTGTCACCTGCAAACTTGCTGAGAACGTAGCCTGCCCCATCATTCAGAGATTAAACAGTGCTTGTCCCAGTATTGATTCCTGAGGAACACCGCTATTTACTGGCCACCAGACAAGTTACTTTGCATCATTGATCAAAACTTGTTGGGTCCATTCAGCCAATTGTTCAGCCAATTTTCCACTCACCTTATCATCCACTTATCTAGCCCGTATCTCAGTAGTTTGTTGATAAGGGGTCTATTGGAGATTGTGTGAAAGGCTTGTTAAAGGCAAGGTTT
Source organism: Cygnus olor (assembly GCF_009769625.2). NCBI lineage: Eukaryota > Metazoa > Chordata > Aves > Anseriformes > Anatidae > Cygnus > Cygnus olor. Next base: position 165,723,827 of record NC_049169.1, on the reverse strand, counting down.
GTAAAACACACTGCCTTCCTCTTGTGCACAACATCATCATAGAAAAGAAATGAGGTTGGTCAGCCATGGTTTGCTCTTGATAAAGCCACGCTGGCTGCTCACAATCACCTTCTTGCCTTTCATGTGGTCAGAAATGGATCCCAGGAGGATTTGCTCCATAGCCTTCTCAGGGACTGAAGTTTGGGTAACCAGTCTGTAGTTATCTAGATCCTCCTTCTTGAGGATGGGTGCAATGTTAGCCTTTTTGTAATAATTAAACCTTTGAAACAGTCATAACCTTTCAAATGGGCTAGAGAGCAGCCTCACAATAACATTGATCAGCTACTCAAGCACCCTCAGATGCATCCCATCAAGGCCCATGTGCACGTCTAAGTGGGTTAAGTGCTCCCTAATTCTATCTTCTCCTACTGTTGCTATTGCTTCGCACCTGCAGACATTCAGGAGGTTCAAGAACCTGGGAGGCCAGAGGGCAGACCTTACAAATTAAAACTGAGTGAAAAAAATCACTGAGTACCTGAGTTTTTCCATGTTCTTTGTCATGAGATTCCTTGCCCCACTGAGCACTGAGTCCACATTCTTCTCAGCTTTCTTTTTGCCAGTGGTGTACTTACAGAAACCTTTCTTGCTGTCCTTTGTCTGCTAATTCCGTCTCTAGCTGCTTTTTGGCTTTCCTGACTGTATTCGTACATGCTTGAACAATGTCTGTTCATTCCTCCTAAATAGCCTGCCCTGCTTCCACCTTCTGTGTATTTACTGTGTTTGAGCTCAGGCAGGAGCTCCATGTTCATCCATACTGGCCTTCTGCCATGCTTGCTCAACTCTGAACATTGCGCGCTGTTCTTGTGCTCTGGGGAGGCTGTCCTTGAAGATCAGCCAGCTCTCCTGCGGCCTTTTGCCCTGCAGAACAATTTCCCATGAAAGCCTCCCTGAGCAGACCTAAATCTGCTCTTCTGAAGTCCAGGGCTGTCATTCTGCTGTTTATCTTGCTCACTTCTCTCAGAATCTTGAATTTTACAATCTCACAGTTGCTGAAGCCAAGGCTGCCCTTGACCTTCATATTTCCAACAAGTTCTTCTTTGTTTTGGAGTAGAAGGTCCAACTGTGTATCTCCTCATTGGTTCACTGACCACCTGCATCAAGAAATAGTCTTCACTACAGCCCAGAAATGTCATGGATTTTTCATGTCCCACCATATTGCCTTCCAGTGGACACTGGGGTGATTAGCACCACCCCCCCCCACCCCCCCCCGTGGTGGGGGCCAGGGTCTGACTGTGAGGTTTTCTCCAGCTGCCTAAAGAATGATCCACCTACCTTCTCTTCTTGGTCAGGGATACCTAATACAACATTCTCTGTACAAATCTATCCTCTGATTCTTATCATTGTGGAGATGAAAAATTTAGGAGGTCTAGGAGCAGAGGTCTGATCTGTCTTGGTACAACTTAGAGCCTGGGAAAATTGCAGGCCACCAGGTGCCAGAGCACTTCATTGAGAAGCTGTTGGCATTATCAGCACTTGACCATTGATTGAGGATGGCAGGCACCAACTGAGACAGGAAACAGAGGCTACAGAGTGACTGTGAAGTTAACACAGGTGGGACTCAGCTCTAAATATGTGTGGATATATATAAGGGGACAGTGTCTAATCTCCAGGCACAACCAGGTAGGGTCTTGCCTGCAGTTCTGTGCTCGTCCCTTCTAGGTAAGGCAGCTGAAATACAGCTGTGGAGATGAGCTACCTTTTCATCAGGGAGTAAAGGAAAAGGTCCCTACAGCTGGAAGACAATAACTCTCATAAATGCTCACTGTAGAGCAGTAAGTGTATAAGAACACCTAAGAAACAGCTACAGAGAGGTTTGCTGGAAAAAAAGTCCCAGGAGAGGTGGGTGTATCTAGAAAGGGGAGAGATTGTGCTGAGCTGGGGGTTACCCAAGGCCCCCAAGGATAGAGTTGCTTTGATATCACACACACTGCTATAGCAATGTAATTGGAACCATTCAAGATGATTCAGGAATTTAAGTCTATACCTAGATCATTGCAGAGAGATTTAAAATCTAATGGCAAAAAAGAAAGCTTTTACTAGCAATAATGGATACAGATCTAAATTTCTCTTCTGAAGCATAGTCATATTTATACCTATGGCTACAACACTATAAGGGTTGCTATGTTGTACTATCTTTTATTACAAGACAAATTATTTTCCAGGTATTTTAAAAAATTCTTTAGAAATTATTTACATTCTCTGAAATGTTAAATTCAATAATTTGTTTATTAAAGTTTCAGACTACATTTTTCTTTTAAGTGCCACAGGCCTAAATACAATACATGTTTTTCTCTGTCAGGCCTCAATTAAGATTTTATGTGCCAGCCAGATAAGAATTTCTCAATATTTTCCCTCTCTCTCTCTCTCTATTTATTTATTTATTTTAAACAACACCTCCTTGTTACATAAGGCAGAAAAAAAACTTGGAAAAGCTGGTGTTCCTTGTCATCTCTCTGGTTTAGTCTGCTCCTTTAGTGCTAGTAATAGCTTATGTGGGCTCTCTTCTTTAACTCTTACCAAGCCTGGTCAATCTCCAATTACATGCCCATCCTTGGCCTTTATTTCCATTTGCTGTTTGCTTCAATGGCTGCTTTCTCATAAGATTGTTTCACTAACCCCATGAAATCTATTCTCAGTTTATCAAGGGTGATAAATGCTTCTCACTCTGTCTATATGCTGCTATCAAGAACAACTACTCCTGGGCATTCTTGTAAACTTGCAGGTCTTGTTCTCACCTTCTGTCAGCCTGGCTGGGTTCAGGCCTTTTCCCATCCTCTTCCTTGGTTATTTAGGATTTGGCTTTATGATGACACTTCACTGCCCACAGTCCTCACTATTTCAATTTAAAGTTCTGTTTGTTCAGATATTTTGTAAGTCAGAGACTGGTCATATTGGTCCTACAGTTTATAATTTTTTCCAGCCAGCACAGGGCACAAATATATGTGTACGGGAGTAAGCCCTTTAAGGCAAAAAAAAAAAAAAAGAAAAGTATGTATGGAAAAGGAAGTACATTTTCAAGTACTTTGCTATATCCATTATAATAACAGAAAATATTCTTATGCTTGATTATCACAAAAGCCAGCAAGTGTTTTCTCCACTGGAATCCACAGCAGAATTATTTCTGAAATACACTTCTGAAAAATGTCATGATCCAGTGTATGACAGTAACTACAAGCTGCTGTAAAATATGAAGCTCTTTCACAAAAACCCATATGACCAAATGACATTCCATCTACTGTATGTACTGTAAAATCATCCTTTGTGATTGTGGATAATAACAGGATTTCGCTGTGCAGGTGGTTTATGTTGTCAACAAGAACTCATGATAAAAACACATTAAGATCAGCCTGACATTAGGAATGAGTATAGATTGTCAAGTACAATCTGGCAGTCAACTTAAATCACAAAAACTAATTGAATTGCATTTTCCTCTCCTGTCGTGGGTGTTTATATAATCATATGTCCCTTAATCTGCTGAATCCTGGTTTAATTTCTCACCTTGTTGTTTCAGAAATTGTTTTGACAAGAGTGGTTTCAGAGGAGCCTGTCCACGTTAATTCAGCAAAATCACCCCTGCCTTGCTCCCACACTGCAAAACAATGGAAAGACCACTCCAAGATCTTGGCTGCTGCAAAGAGAAGCAGTGATACCTCCGTATTCCTGTCTGGAGTACACATGAGCCATGTCTAGGAAAAGCCTGGCTAGCTCTCACAGTTGTAGGTAGCTGGCCCAAATGTTACCTTGCCATACCTTACAGAAGCTGTAGCTTTCACTTCAGCCATTTTTTTTTTTCACGTCAGACACTTTTTTTTTTATATTACTTTACATATATATATATTTTTTACTTAATATAGATGATTGTAAAAATGTGTAAGCAAATATTAAATATTGTTTCATATTTTAAAAAAGATCTTTAAAAAATCTTTATTAGCTCCTCTTGTGTCATGAATATGCCATGTACTTTCTGTAGTATCTCCCTCCAAAATTAACAAAGGCTGGGCCCGCTTCTGATAGCTTTACTCAAAGCTCTGTTTCTCCTTACAGAAGAACAAGCCCCATTTATTTCAGTAGATGACACCTCTGAATAGAGCTGTGCTCACTTTAAATTAAGCTATCCAAAACCTGTCTCACTGACAGGGTTAAAAATTTATTGCATGCTTTCAGTGCATCCTTCTCATAGAATCAAAGACAAGCTCCTATAACTTGAAACTTTAGACTGTATGGAGAAATTTCTGGTATATTTTACAAACATATTCAGAACATCTGTAACAAAAGGTATGAGGCAATTACAATAGTTCTTTACTTCAAGTACAGAAAATACACAGTGCACATGCTCATGGGTAAAGGTACAGATAATTAAGTTGCTCAAGTTCTGTTCTCGGGTATCCCAGTGAAATCATAATTTTGCACATTTCAATGTGCTTACTCTAGTCTTGCATATTGTAAAAGAGAATTTGAGAACTGCATACATGTTAGAGATGCAGATTCATTAGTGTCAGAAAATGACATTAGTGTAGTGTCTGAAAATGACTTCCTCATTTGTGAAGCCTGCCTTGCCAGAAAGATATTTACTTAAACAAAACCCAAACTTGGAGCTGAAGATTTCTCATGATGAAATCTGTCAGCTTGAAGACATTCTTTCTTAGTTTCCTTCCTCCCACCACTCACCCACTACTTGCAAGTCTCACAGATTTGAAAATATTGCTCCGTACCATGGATTCATGACAAGTTTTTCTTCATTCAAATTAACCTTTGCAAGCTCCATTACTTTTCTGTCAACTTCCCGGTTTCTGTCATAATCAGATTTCTGAAGGCTTAGTTGTATTTGATGCAAAACTGCAATGGGCATTGAGTCACAACAGCCAGAGCTCTGGAAGAAGAGCGCTGTCATGAATATTGGGTGGGCACATGCTGATGCCTGCCACAAAACGATGACGAAGGAGCTCTCCTCTATAGATGTCTGGCCTTTCTGGCTCATAGGGAGTACAGCCAATGTCCTTCCTTGTCTCCAGTTCTGCCGTGACATGTACAAAAACTGCTCCAGAAAGGTTTTTAAAAAGGCTTTATGCAAGAAATCCTGTTTGGAGGATTCACCAGACAAGCTTTTGTAGGTGAAGTAAAAGCATTCTATTGAAACAATGAGGTATGTTAATGACCGATGTATAAATTAAACAAATAGTCACATTCTAGGAGCTTAGAAGCTTAACTGTCAGTTATGTTAAAGGGTTACACTTAAAACGTTGCAGGGTAATCTGAAGCGATAAGAATGCTTGCCATCTGTTTTAAAACATACTGCATGCTTTAGCAGATGGGGTTCCAAGCATTTCTATGGTTGTGGACCACAACTCTGATAATACTGCTAATTTCCATAATATTCTTGAGACATTTCTGACATACTGGTGAGGGGTACTCTAAATAGCCAAGGGCAAAGATTATGAAGAAGATAGACATAAATTTAATGTGCCTTGCTTGTGCTTTGGCTTCTCAGCTAACCAACCTTGGTACCAATCTGAGTTTCTGCAGATAAAGGGAGGGGTATAACCATGGCCCTCCAGTCTGCCAAAACTTCAAAGCACTAGGAAAGTTTTACTTGTTTAAAATCACATTGCAAACAATGGCAGTTAATGTGTGGATGACATTTGTTGTAAACACACTGTTTGTAGAAGATGTCCTTTTGAAAAATATTGGTTCTGACCATGAAAGCAAAAGGCAATATACAGATTTTGAGTTTGCTACTGAAAAGGGGAAATCTGAAATTGTAAGCTTTTTCTTACTTTATTCTTTTTATCATCTTATCTCACCAGAAGTTGCATTAATGGATATGTTTACCATATCTCTATGAAAGTTCTTTTCAGTTCTTTATATCCCTCTGCTTAGATTTATTTCAGATAATCTCAGCATTTTTTAGATACTGTGCTTGAAGATTATTTTTTTAAACTGCTGTTTTTGTCAATCAGCAGAATTTCTTCTGACTTTTGCAAATGTCAGGCATTTGAACTCCTACATTTTCTTGAAAAAAAGTTTTGAAGAACTGTTAAAAATAATTACTGTCATCTCACACTCAATAACTGATTCAACTTCACAATAAAATAGATCTTTCTACTTTCCTTAACACACACACATCCACATCAGTCATAAATAATATTTTTTTCTGGGTACTGAAGGTAGAGACTCCAGGTTCTGCCCCTAGTCGCAGTTGAGACATTCACTTCTGCTCAAAAAGGAGTCTAGGCACAAAGTTTATGTCCGTCCTTGTAATCCAAGGCTTAGTTACATATTCAGGCTGAATGTGGTACGGTTCTTGAAAGGGTAATGAATGCAAGGTTTAAAGAGCGATTTCCCTGACAAGGGAACCTTGGTAGCAGTTTCCTCACTAGGGGACCACAGTCCCACCAAGGCAGAAGGTGGTGCCCAGCTGCTGCTCCAGCCCTGAGGCCACACAACCTCTGCACAGAGGGAGATTTTCAAATGATTGATAGAGAGCGGAGCTTCAGTGCCTGATTGATGTTTATACCTTCGGGGAGGAAAATCCCCCGCAGTCGACAACCCGGCTCAAAATCCTGTTCTCACAACAATAGTAAAGATGCTCCTAGGTTCACCTGAACACAATCCTGTCTGGCAGAATGGATGGGATAGAAAACTGAGGCAGTCCCTTGGTGTGCCAGCAGTGATCCAGTTTGACCTATTGGCAGTCCAAACTAAAGGTGGTAATTTCCTGCTGATGGGCAAGAAACAAAACATTTCCCTGTGCTTTGCTGCTTGGAGTGACAATTCCTTTGCTGGTCTGCAAAATTGCTGCTGTGTATCAACTCTCAGAACCTTTGGAAGCTGTGCCTGTAGAAGTCATCCTGAGAATCAATTACTCCCAGGAGAATTAATTCAGGATCTGATCCTGCCGAATGCTGCATGCCCTTGGTTCTCATACTGGGAGATGCTCAGTGACATGTAGAATAAAGAGACCTCAAGCTTTGCTCCTGGTCTTGCAGAAAGCAACTGTGTAGCCTCAAATGCCTTGTGCAATGAAGGATCAGGCTCTCCCTGGGAAGCAGTGGAGACAAATAAGCAAACCTGTGATATCTTTGCACGAAAGACTGTTCAGTGCCACTGTGTAATGTGAAAAGCCACTATTTTTTTCCAGGTTTCCATATGCAATAATTTTACGCAGCGAATATTATAATGATGGCTAATAGCATGTCTCCAAAATACCATGTGAAATACATAATGCTGAGATCAATGGTGAATAAAAGCATTGAAATGACAGCCTTTCAGTTCAAACAAAGCACGGTATTAAAATTCTGGTGGGTGAGTTTGGAAACAAAAATTGTCAGCTTCTGACTGATGTAGTCACCTCCCTGGTTGAGTGTCAAAATAGGTCAATGGAGCTCTCTTTTCACAATAGCTAGAATTAAATGGAAACTTTGCCGTGTTGCAGCCTAAATCAGTAGGAAAGGAGACATTCCCATTCTTGTGTAGCTTTTGTAATTGTTACATGATATTAGGTGATATTAAGTGACAGCTGGTAGGTTTTCAGCAGAGGGTAACACTCTTGTCCCTGAGGACGGCACCACCCTTTGCATGCTCCCACCTTCAACGTTACGGCCCCGCTGTGTACAACACCGCAGTGTCTCGAGGCTCAGCTCAGCCAAGCGTGGCAGGGTCGGTCCACGAGGCAGGCGGAGGGCAGGGGAGGCGATGGCAGCCTGACCATAACCCCAGCAACCAGGGCTCAGTTTCTAATGGCAACAATCTCAAAAGCTCCTCTGTGCACAGCTTCATAATTAAGTGTTAAATAAAAGTGCTGTGCTGTGAACGGTGCATCCTCCCTTACAAATTCCGACTTCATCTTCAGACATGGTAGTCTATTAAGTAATTCAGTTTGAAAGTTTCTAATACTTAAGCAAGAACTGTGAAATTAAGCTATGGTCAGGTTTAAATACAATGATTTCCTTTGCCAAGTATTGCTTGAGATCACTGTGTTCCTGCTGCTTGGAACTACATCTCCATGTCAATACATCGCTAGGACATTTTCTAAATGTACCTCTAGCTTCATCAAAAAGCTAAGACAAACTTGATCAGAGTAACAGATTACAACCGCAGCATCTACGTGTAGAAAGAAAAGGTGTAAATGGAATGAAGGCCAAGAAAAGAAGTGTAACATCTTATTAAAACTTGCCTCAGACTTTTTCCCATATGTGAAAAATAATCCCTTCAAAAATACAAGGCTCAGTCACAGAAGAAATCTGCAACAAAGCAAAGCTACCACAAAAACCAAATGTTTTATATTAAGACAGAACTCAAACTTTAGTACCTGAATAAAAAGTAATGCCCCAAAAAATCTAAGTTATCATATATTATTCATCATTTCTTTCATTTACAATTAGTACAAACACATTTACTGTACTTACAAGTGTCAGCACAAACGTTGGTTCACATCAACGTACTATAGATTTGTATCTTTACAGTACAGTAAACCATTATTTTTAAAACAGTGTAAGAACAGGAAAGAGGAAAGCCAACAGCTGAAAAAGGGGCTGAGCCACCATCTGATTTATAGCTTTTGCTATTTTTGCGCATTAATGAGAATTAGATATAATCTATGTTACGGCAAGATTTTAACATCTTCACGCAAACCATGTGGTTTGGCAAATGCTGGATTCCACCGTGTTACAAGTGCTGCCAGAGCTGTTCTTTGCGTGCTCTGGACAAACATATTTCAGCGTTGGGTGGGTGAATGTACTGAATGAGGTGTGGTTCAGAAAGAGGTTACCGCAAAGGTTACCTCTGCAACTCTAGTTCCTCAGAGGATAGGTATACCCACGGTGCCCTGTAGCACTGTATCCAATTTCTCAGGTAATTGCTCAGAAATGTATATATATATATATTTTTTGGTCTTGCTCTCCCTTTCCCTTTTGTGTGTGTATGTGCCTGCCTCTATATGTGGTGGTAGTGAAGGGAGGAGGGGAGGAAGAAAAGAGGGTTGGGCTCAGCACATCTACCACGACTCTTCAAGATATGAGGCGTCTCCAGAGTTAAAATAATATATATAATATATATATATTATATATATATATATATATATAAATTTTCTTGTTGGGGAAAGAACTAACATTAATTAAACAAGGCAGCTTTTCCCATTCTGCTGGAGGCGTTCGCTAGGAGTTCTGGCTTCTGGCCACCGGAGAAAAAAAAAAAAATCACCACACAACCTCGTTGCTAAATTTTTGCTAATACTCGCATTTTAACTTTTTTTTTTTTTTTTTTTTTTTAATTGCCCCCCATTCCCGGGAGGCAGGCACTCCTCCAAAACCCTGATGACACCTGCTGGCCGGGACGCGGCTGGTTTGCTGCGGGCTGCCGGGCCCATGGCTCGCCTCTGCCTGCCCTCAGCCTTAACAGGGCCGGGGGACAGGGGTGGAGGGACTGAGGCAGGGATGGAGGGCGGCTCCCCGCCTGCCTCCCTCTCGCCGCCGCACATCTGCAGCCCTGCACAAGGGGGACTTGTGTGCGCGGCCCCGCCGCCGGCTGAAGCCCGCCTTTGTCCGCCGGGGCGCCGGGGCGAGGCGCCGCGCATATCAACGAAGCCGCCCCCCCGGCCGCCTGCTCCTCCGCCTTCGCCCTTCTTTCTCCGCGTCCCGCCCTGCCCTGCCCTTCCCTTCCCTTCCCCTCCGCCTCCTCCCTCAGGCCTCGCCCGCCGGCCCCAGCCCGCTGCCCGCGGGTTGCCGTGGCAACGGCGAGGCCCAAGGGGCGGCTGATGCCCGGCCCTGCCATGCCATGTCCTGCCATGGGGGAAGGCAGCTCCTGGGTGCTGGGCTCGCTTCTGCCCCATGCCCCGTGGAGACAGGCGTCAGGCAGAGGAGATGGAGGCAGACACAGCACCTGGGGGATGCTTTCTGAGCCGTCGATAATGGGGGAAGGCGAGGGGGTCTTCCTGCACGCAGCTGGATTTCCATTTCCATACACCCTTTACGTGAAAGCGATGAAAACACTGCTTTCCTCTTCCCAAACTGAATGCCAAGTGTCTCTGAACTCATGCAATGAGAGGACTGACACAAAAAATCACATCTGGGGTGTTTCTCGCACCACCATGAAGCTTGATCATCAGTGGTGGGTCCACACACAGCGCAAGGGACAAGTCCACACACAGTGAGGGACGAGCCTTTTTGCTGGAAACAGCAGTCAGACGTGCTTCTGCTTCGGTGCTGGTGGTCCCAGGTGGAGTCCTCGCTGACGAGCCACCTTGCTTCTGGGCATCTCTTTGGGAGCCACCGTGCTCTCCCTCAGCAAGACGTGGAGCTGGATTTTCATGCTGAGGTCTTTCAGCTCTAGGCACAGCGTGTCCAGGAATGCAATTTTCTGCTGGGAAGAGTTAACTTCCAGTTTCTGGCTTTATACAGCTGTATATATATGCTGTCATATATGTGTGTGTGTGTGTGTGTGTGCATATATGCATATGTATATATATGATTGCTGTATTTTTTTTTCAATATAAGCTCTACCACGACTAACTAAAAAGGAAATAAAGGCAAAGGGAACAGAAAAATACATGGGTTCAACTGCACTTGTGAACCGGATTCTTCACTCCCATGAGATCATTCATGGGTCAGTTTTTTTTTTGTTTGATAAACTATTTAACACAAAGTTGGGCAGAACATAAGATAGTAGGTGATAAAACTGTACTTTGTAAAAAGCTAAAAGTCAGCAAAAATAAGATGAGGCCTAAATAGCATAACTTAATTTCTTTTGGAACTCTGCTGTCATAAAAACAGTAAGCAGTTCAGTTTAAGAGTGGGCTATTAACCCTTTGCAAGAAGCATGTTATGCATGCTCATTCAAATTAAATTGAAGTCCTGGCACTCAGAGGAGTGGCATTGCTTTTCTGTGTGCTTTTATTATATCTCGTGACTTACTATAACATGTAATTTACATTATGTAATACTTAATGACCCCCAAATACTAATTCTGTGAAGAGATTGCTGTTTATTGAAATACATGATCCAAAGCATTTAGTAAGTGTGATACTAGCTAATTCCCACTCTCCGATTTCTGCAGTAAATGATTTTAGGGATCATTTGTATTCAAAAAAAAACAACTCTCAACTGGCTTTCTGGTTGTGCTTAGCAATGTATCCCTATTGTATGTAGCAAGGTTGCTATCATACAAAATGAATGAAAGATGACAAAAGGAGAAGATTGAAGAAGAGCACTGGGAATTTTAAAAGACCTTCAGTTCTGCACTGCCATTTTTCTCTTTCAGTGTATTCTCTCCAAGAGCTTAAAGAACTGCTGTAGATGAACCAAGTTGTGCAGGTGGAGCCAGTGGTTAGTAAGGCACACTGCTTCAGTAAGTCACCTGTACAACAAAATAACCTTTGATGTTTGAATAAATGCAGATGTTTTTGTTACTTTCCTGGTCATCAACATTATTTGTAGTATGGTTTGGAATATCCACCTAAATGCTCAATGCATTTGAAAGAAAACAAAACAAAACAAAAAAACAAACAACAACAAAAAAACAGTAAGGATTCAGTCAGTGAAACTGGGATGGTGTTTCTTTGTGAGGATGGTACTCATTAAAAGCACTTCTTTTTGTCATGCAAATCATGACATGTCATGCCTGTAATTTTTTTTCTGTGACACTTTGGAAAAAAGAGATATTACTGTAGTAGGTAATAGGAATGTGTGTGGATGTGATGGGGAGGGGGGAGTGCTGTTACCAGAATAAGGTTCAGAGAAACTCAAAGTCCAGCCAGGATGCTAGTGGGATCATAAAGAGAGGAAGAGAAACAGAAGTGAGAAAGAATCTAGAAGCCTCACCAGAGATGTACTTCTTATCCCCAACATTTCAAAATGGGGTTTTAACTCTGAGAAATAAGTACAGAAATGAATTATCCATACTCTGTGGTTCCCAAGGTATTTGAGACTGTCTTTAATGTTTCCACTCTAAAAGGGGGTTAGTTCTTCACTGCATTTCAAAGGCAGTCCCCTGGAGTGAAGTTCAGCTTTGGCTTCAAGCACAGAAATTTAGCTATGAGAATGTGAGTGAGGTATCTTAACTTTCCATTGCAGACAGTGGGGATGGGATTTGGGTTCTTTCACAGGAGCCATTTGAGCCTCGTGCTTTAACACATTGAAAGGGGGCTGTCAGATACAGCACAACCTAGGGTCTCTCAGATCCATGACTTCTGGACAGACTGCCGGTGGCCAGGCAGGATTAGCCAGGGCAACTCACATGGCACAAAATGCCACATTTAGACAACTGAAGTTAACCTAATACACTTGAAGGAGTTTGCAGCCTAAAGTAGATAATGTGCTTTTTGTCAGCTGAATAAGTCTCCGTATTCAGTGACTGCACTGACAAGACCTGTAATGACCACAACAATGATTTAGACACCTTGCTCTCACCAGTGCATCTGTGCTGAGGTTCTTAAATTCAGGTGTTGAATCCTGCAGGCTTAGTTTACGTTAAGCCCTGCAGGCTTAATTTACTTGCCTAAACCCTGGTGACCAGCACTGTTTGAGACTGCCATACAGCGCTGTCAGTTATCGCACTGGACCAGAGGGAGACCTGCTTCTCTTGGAGAGGCAGACAGACTGTGCAGCCAGCTTCTCTGAAGCTCTTTTCTTGTGAGTCACTTCCACAAACTCAATTCTTCAAACACTTTCTGAGAAAATAGCTGTCTTTAAAAGTTTCCTTGTTTTCTGCCCAGAAAGAAATTTTATGTATTTTATTTATGTTTTCAAGAAACTCAGAGCTGTCTAAGACCTCTCCTTTCCAGAATCTTTATTGCTATAGAAAGCAGACCCTTGCTAAATGGGAAAAAATGTGAAGAAGGGAATATGAGTGCCATATAAGAAATTGAAAGTGTGTGTAGTTGAAATGTTGCTGTTCAGTGAAGTTAAACATTGATCAAAACCTTTACAAGGTAGAGGACTAAAACCATTAAATGAGTGGTTTCATTCAGAAAAGGACTGGAAATGGAGAAGGATAAAGGAAAGCCAATGTGATACCTTGGAGAATAGCAGTAAAAACAAACAGGTGTACAAACATTGGGAAGAAGTTCAGGAAAAATAACAAGCAAATCACAGTTTTCTCCAAAGGCAACACAGAAAAAGACAATCTGGTACACACTGAAGACATTTCCCGAGAGATTATCCACTGTTGAACTACATTGGGATATTGGGATAGAAGTATGGGAGAAGACCCATCTCTACTTGTGGAGATTCCATACCACTTTTTTTCTTTATGACCTTTCTTTATTTCTATTCCCTTGGAGAAACATTCTGACAGTTAGCTCCAGGATATCTCTTGTTCTTCCATCTTTTTTTCCCTTGAAATTTAAAAAGACTTCTTCTGCCTTCAGATGACTTTTATGTGACAGAAAGTCAGGTCATCTTTTTATTCTTTTCAATATTTTATGAGAATCTTGGCAGGCTTTAGAGGCTCTTTAAATTTTAGGACTGAGAGAAGCAACTCAACTTTATGCTCTTGTGCCAAGAGAGAACGCACTTTTCCTGGTGAAATGTTTAAGTCATCCTCTTGAACATCCTCCAACCTTTTCACCTTTTCATATCAATGTCAGCTTGAAGTCATAGCTGTTATAGATACCATCACAGGGCTGAAGCCAGTAAAAGACTTGAAGCATCTACAAATGGGACTTAGGTGAAATTGTATTGCCTGAGCATGGGCCAGTGATCCAAAAGCCACCTGTTCATCTGCTGCCTAGCTTGATTACATACCTTCCTGTCAGACTGTGAAGTTCTTAGGACTCTTACAGCTAAATTAAGCAGCTCAATACCTTTCTTTTGTGTAACGTAAGGGTAGGGTTGGGAATGCAGGCTATGCTTTGTCTACAAACCCTTGAGGGACCCAATCTGTTAGATATTTTCAGAGCATACCTAATGGTTGGGACCTCACAGAAATGCAATGGATGCTTTCCCTGAAACACAGCTGAAGAGGAGGCAGTAGTGCTTCCATGCCAAGTACACATGCATGCATGCACACAAGCCAGATATAGCACCAAATGTTCAGGGCACTCTTGCCCCAGAAATGGGGGATGTAATACTCCTCTCAGCCTGAAAGATTTGATGGACACTGACTACCTTTCACTCATTTATCACTAGAGTTCTGCTAGAAGCAAGGACCAAAATCTACAAGTGACACTTTTCTGCTGATCATCCTAGCTCTTGGATTACAATGTCATGCTCTATAAATGTTTTCTTCTCTTTGCTGTACAGAGGACAGAAAGTCCAATCATCCTGGTTAGTTGTGTGGCTGCTTTTTGGGACCCTTATTTGTCAGGAAGAAGATGTGAGCTGAACCATTTTGCTGGGAGAACACAGAGCCACTGTCTTCCATTTGAGGTGTGGCCACATCTTATTTTGTTAAAAGTGGGTGCTGGCACCACATCTGGCTGCATTTTAGCAACAAGAGCAAAAAGTGTGAGTTCTGCTATGCTTCTCCAAGAGTCAGGATAACGCGCTTTCAAAAGACAGGAGCTTTTCAATAGCCTTGGCTAATCTATTTTCTACATCGGGATGGGCATAAGATAGGTTCATGATGTATTTCTTACTACCTAGATTCTCACACTGGCACACTGAGCCAGCTGTTTGAGACCATTGCTGAGAGGCTTCTAACAAGTCCTTCACAGGGCTGCTTAGCATAGTTTTGGAGGGCAAAAGCATGGAAATGGTGCATGCATATATGAAGCAGCCAAACTGCATTGTATCTATTCCATGTCACACTGTTTTTGTTAGAAATGTTGCCCTAGTTTTTGCTGTTCTGGCACATGCTGTCTCCTTCAAATTGGCGAGAAAATGTATTGCTCTGATCAGGCTTCATCCTTTCATAGATATGCAGTCATTTTTTGTTGTCGTGACTTTGTGATAAGCTTTAATCACAGTACGAGGTGGTCTGCTCTTTGGTTACTGGTCCTACTTGGGTGGGCTGGCCATGTGTCATGTGCATCCATCTGAATAAGAAATTATTAAGGGATAACAAAATCCTACACTGTTAGCCGGATGTCCAAACTAAGCTGGAGGGGCACAGACCAACCTTGCAATCAAAATGTTTGCAGAGAGATGGAAAACAGAAGGAAAATGTTTATCAATTGTCCAGTGCTTCCATAAGTAATGAGTTTAGCTGATTCTGCTTTTTTTTTTTTTTTTTTTTTTTTTTAATTAGCAATTACCTGTAAAATCATAGTATCTCTTCAGCTGGTTGGCTGTTGTTTTCTTTGTCTGAAGGAACTATCTTTCTGAAAAATTTCTACTAAACATTCTGAAATAGCATTTTCCCCTTCATTATTCTAGAATTTTGGATCTGAACTTCACCAGACAGACCATCACTCTGCATTTTGAATCTGACAGTCCAGGGGCTTTTTGTTTTCGCTGTGTCCATCTGCTGACAGGAGGAGTTTTAGGTAGTGTTTGG
Source organism: Cygnus olor (assembly GCF_009769625.2). Classification (NCBI taxonomy): domain Eukaryota; kingdom Metazoa; phylum Chordata; class Aves; order Anseriformes; family Anatidae; genus Cygnus; species Cygnus olor. Next base: position 165,708,359 of record NC_049169.1, on the reverse strand, counting down.
GCTTGCATATTAGGACATGTGGAGAAACAAATTAGCAGGTAAGAATTACCAGTCTTCAGACTTGTTTCGTTGTTTCCTTTTTTTTCCCCCTCTCTAGTTTTTTTTTCTTTTTTCTTTTTTTTTTTTTCTCTTTCTCAGTAAGAAACACAAAGATAAGTGGCAGCACATGGCTTATAGCTGCCTTATTATAGTCGCCTTCCCATGTGGCCAGTTTAAAAGCTAACTAATAGTTCTGATACTAGCTAACCTGGCAAAAAGATTCCAATGGTTCTATGTGAGAATAACATCTGCCTTTCAAATCTTACGCTTGCCAATGTAGGCATGTGAGGTTTTTTGTTGTTCCAAGAACCTCTGAAGCGTAGCAAAGGTAAAGGTCCTATGAATTGGAACCACCTGCTTGAACTAATGTTTTGGCAAGCTCCTGTTTTCCTGGAGCTGGTTCAGAGTGTTCTGGGCTATGTGGAATGGGAAAAATCCACAAAAATTACTTACCACACCATAACTGTTTTCTATGCTGTTGTGTTCAGACTGGAAGTGTGTAGTGAACAAGCCTAGCGAGTGTGAAGCACATGCTGTGTCTGTATGACCACATCTTTTACTGCATAGTCTATTGTATAGTCTGACACAATAAATACAGAACTTAGAGATCTAGAGGTAAACAGCTTTCAAAATTGATGATGCAAATAGCACAGTGGATACATTCACTGTTTTCTTGAACCCTCTATTTGACAGTGTTACAGGTCTCAGTATTTGTTTTGGAGTAGCTGGACTGAACGCTGAAAGACTCTGAGAGCCCCTATTGTACTTAGGTTTGTGTATACAGCTTGTATGTCCCTCACACCATCTGAGCTTTGTGTGAAGGGCTTCTTTTTAAACCAAAGACTTGTTTTGACCCTTGTAAAATAACCCCTGCTGAAGGCTTTTTTATCCTCCAAAGGAAAGACAACAATGGGATGTCCACAAATATTTGTCAATTCATGTTAAAATGGCAAATATATGACAAGAGTACATTTTCTATACATTTTTTTTTTGAAAGCTGGATCAAAAAATTAAATACCTACAATTCAAAAAATCTAAAAGTAGTTGTACCTCCTCACTTAGATAATTAAAGATATAGTCATTTGATTTTCTTTTCTTTTTTGTAACTATGCTAAAATATGCTATAAGGTTTATAAAACAAATCTACGATTTCCCTGATCTGAGGCTATTCTAGAGTCCTAACCCTTTGAGTTCTAATATACCAATGAATGTGCAACTTATACAAAGTGAAATATTCAACAGAGAAAACTAGCAAAGTCTAAGCCAGAATGCCATCAAGTAGACCAGTTAGGACATTTTCCCAGGAGGTTCAGATGGCTGCCCTGACTGAGGCATGAAAGGTGCTAAAGTCCATGTCTCTACAGTTGTTATACTGTATATGCAATATAAGGGTGTCGTTGTCTTTATTAATTTTGTAAACAGTGAATACAGTCTCAGTCAGGATCATTCTACTCAGCTTTTCTTTGTTGGTCAGATTCTTGCTGAGCTGCTCCAGCAGCTGTAGAGTAAGTGCAGCTCAAATAAGTTTCTAACATATGCATTCAAACATCTAAAGCTCTATAATATGAGTTTTGAGAGCATTGCGCTTCCTTTTGTTAGAAATGCCTGTAACTAGTGATAATCATGGGTCAATGAAAAAGTTGTATGTGGTCCCAAAGTGTTCATTTTTTTAATTATGTAATTACTGTCCATTTTTATAAAGGGTTACTTTAATCTCAACTCGTGTGTTTCATCTCCCAGAGTCTGAATGTACTCTAGCACTGACATTTTCCTTTGTCTCTGCTGATGTATTTGCTAGATTCAGACTGTAGGTTATTTCTTCATTAAAGTGGATACCTATGATTTATCTTTCCTTGGCATTAGCAACAATACTTGATAATACTTGACAATACTTCAATCATTTAATCACATTCCTTCTTTGAACTTCAGTCTGGTGGGCATAATTTACCTCACCAAGGAAGAGTTAAGTACATAAAACAATTAAAAACAACATCAACCAACCAACCAACCAACCATTGAAAGCCTATTTGTCCTTAATTAAAAAGGACAAGGGATATATAGACTCAGGCAAAACAATAAGATTCTTGTATGCCATTTTGACTCAATTTCCCTATCATTCTTGGGCATTCTTTGGGATATTTTATCAATGTCCTCCACAGTATGCTAAATTTTCATCCATGAGATGCCTACCTAATTACGTCATGGAGTAACTCTCTGCATCTGCTGCTTATCTGGGTCCTTTACCTTTCAATGCAGTAAGTTTATTCAATCAGTCACGAAAATTACCAGATATCCTTTTTCTTATTTGCACTAGCTCTCTTTGTCAAATGACCAGGCATAACATTTTTTATCAGGTGATTGCAGTATATCACCTGTTTGTGAATTGCCACTCTCTGGGAGTTCAGACTGGAAAAAAATGGTGTTTGCCCAAATGATAGCAAACTTTTTCTATGCTGATGTGATAATCAAAGGTTAGTGTCTCTTAACTGGTAGTCTTGTTCCAGAATTTCTCTTAATCATCATCTCTCTGGGTTTTAAATCAGTAGGGGGGCACAAAAGATAGCAGGGATTCCAAAAACAAACCACATTCAAAATAATTTGTAGTCTGGCGTTGGGATCCTTGACGCGATATGTAGACATATTCCCAATTTGTCTCATCTGAACATGTCTTTTAGAAGTGCTGAGAATTGGTTCTCAAGGCTTTCAGTTACTGGTTTGGTTGATCAGCACACCTGAAAATTAGTGTAATATTGTTCTAGAGTTCAGTGTGTGATGGGACCACAGCAAAGGTCACCTCAACCATTTAAACCATCACAGAACTCATCATTGCGGTGTTTTAAATGCCTAAGAAATTGCATGGTTGCTAAGATGCCTTGGATTACTTTAAAGGCTTGCTGAAAACTGGTTCCATCAGTGCAGAGGTCAGATTGCTGAAGTTCTTAATCCAAGTGCAGATGCTTCTTGCATTGTGTGGTCTATCATAATTTTCTTTAAAACCATTTCCTTAACTAAAAAAGAAATATATGTACAGGTGTTGCTGTAATCAGTATTGCTACCCTTTCCACTTTTCGACTCCCGCTTCTGCTTTTCCGCTTCTAGGTCATAATGGTTTTTACAGTATCATAAAACAAACCATCACAATGTGTGTTTATTTTTCCTATGAAGTAGACTATTCTTAAAAACTATGCCTATCCAACTTACTCTTTATAACCCATATATGTTGCCTCTTTTATGAAGTGACTGTTTTTTGTTTGTTTGTTTGTTTTTTTGGGTGGGGGGGCTGTAGAAAGCTATTGCTTGTGATGGGAAAGGGAGGTAATACTCATGGCAGAAATTATAAGAACTAGAACAAGCTTACAGAAGGATTAGAGATGACAGTGTTCCAGGGATGGAAACAAGCAGGTTTACAGAGGTAAGAATTAATGTAAGAACGTACAAATATGCTGGGTTAGACCAGAAGCCTGAATTCATCCAATATCTTATCTCCAGCAGTGGTCAATATCAGATGTCTAGGGGAAAGTAAAAAAGATGGCAAACGTGGCAGAAATCTTTAAATAATGCTTTGTTAATGTTCAGCACATTTCAGAACAGGGACTTCTGGAACTAGAAGTCTTGTCTCTGTACTTAATGGGCCTCAATGGATTTTTCTTTCATGAACTACTTTTTAAATAAACATCTCAGCTTGTCATCCAGTCTCTCATCGGAGCCAATGGCAAGATGAAAATACTACTATGACATGATTCACCTAATTTATTTTATATAGTGATGTAAGGATGAGAAAATAGTTGTCTAAAAAGCATCAGCTTCTTTCTAGCAGAAAAAAGAAATGTAGGTAAAATGTAGGTTATTGGCTCAGAGGGAAATTAAAGAATAAATGAACTCTAGACATGAGACTCACATCACAGATCCTAAGGTGTCATGTCTTCATGTGAACTGTCCTTTGGTTTGGTCACCTGAACACAGGTATTTACTGCCATTTGAGATGACATGTCTGGCCTCCAATATCTTCCAGAAGTATGAAGGCCTTCTCCAGGCCAACGACATGGGACATTCTAGAGGTGAGCATTCTACTGAATGGCAGCTGGGGGCCCTGCAGAATAATATAACGCATAGTAACGTGCAAAGCATTTCAAATAACAGTAGACAACAGGGCAGGAGACTGACCTGAGCCTCCAGTACCATGACGTCTGAAGCGTGCTCTGAGGTTCATTGACTGTAGGGATTTAGTAGCCGTCTGTTGCCTAAACATAGGTGACTAGAGCTATCTGAGATTCTCTAGAGTATCTGACCCATCCACATGGGGTGGTATATATGAGACAAAACCTAGAGGAGACCTCTGCCCCTTCTAGACCAGCAGCTGGAGGCTAGGTGGGATGCTTAGTGCATCTCAAGTTATGCTAAATATCCGTGTGGGGAATACAACAGATTTCTAAGTGGGGGAAATAAGGTCAAACTTGCAGAAGGGAAAAACTGAAAATTAGGACTGCTTTAAGAAACTATTATTTTTTTCCCCACTAAAAGAAAAACATGGATAAACTTAAATAGTCTTGTATAGAAGAGTCTTGGTTATGTTCAGTGGAGGGTATTGAGATAAGCAAATCCCTTTTTGTGTTCTATATTTGTATAATGGATGGTTACTGGGACTGCAACATAAATAACAATAATAATAAGATTACACCTTTGTTTTCAAAAAAAAAAAAGAGAGGAAAGGAGAGTTTAAGATGGTTTTAAGAAGCTGAAAACAATGATCAATCAAATATACTTGCAACCAAGATTAAAGATCAGAAGGTAATTGATTACAGGAGGGAGTACAGACTTTAAAATGTAATATGTGGAGAAGTTCATACAAGAAAAATACTGTTACAAAGAAGAGAGGAATGAAGTTGGAAAATGTTAATAGGGAAACAAATATTCCATATTATGATTTATCCAGTAAGGCAGGCTTGAGAGAGTGAAGTTCAGTGTTGGAGTTTGCCATGTTGTCATGAAAAATGAAGTGAGAACAAAAAAAAAACAGCAGCAGAAGAAGAAGGATTGGTCTGAACACAGAAGAGGAAGGCTTTCATGCCACAGGCAGAATGAACCTATTTAAATAACTTTAATTATAGGATTTCTAAGATAAAGCTTTTTTTTTTTTTTTAATTATTTTTCTTTCCCCTAACACTTCATGGGTAAATTAAACACCAGAGTCTTTAATTTTTAAAGAGGATTTTAGGGAGGATTTGGGCAATGGACAGGTAAATCGGTGTAGTTTCATAATGATTTATTTAGTGCAGCTTTTTTTCCATTTTCCATTTAGTAGAGTTTGCCATTGCTGAAATTTAAAAACATTCTTTAAATCTACTTGCATCACCTACTAAATGTTGGAACTATACTAACACATTACAAAATAAGCTGAAACAATTAGGAAAATTTTATTTAAGAGATAATTTACTAGCTGAAGCCAATTCTTCAATGTGAAGTGGATGCATAGTCACCTATGTTACTTTCTCAGTGTTTGTTTTGTATGAAAGCATCCCTGCAAATAATAATCTTGGAATCAGTTGGAACCCCTGTTAATGAAAGCTATAGAAAAATACCAAAAAGACCCTAAAGTTTGAATGCAAAACTGAATGTTAACATTTTAAACAAAAGAGGAAAGATCTTTACTATATCATATTGTGATAAACATACACAGACATTTCCATCATAAACATACTTAACTTACAGTTTGTTCTAAGACAAAAAAATATATACATTCCTACATTTTACCTCAGAGTTTTTCTCTGTATTTTTAGTACTCACAAAAATGCTATAGAAGAAACCATACACATGTAGAGAACGAAGACTGGTATTGTCTGAAAAAATATCCTGCCATTTCCAATCAAATTTAGTCTTTATATTATGGTAAAATTCTTCAAGAAAAACAAAGAAGCTGTCATCACATCTAATGGCTTTCTTATGTTCAGAATCCCCTTTGGAATAATAATTACATCCATGCATGTGTACTGGTGTATCTCTGCTTTGCCTGCTCTCACTGTTGCGCCTGCATCATGCGACATGACCTATCATTTATGCCAGGCATCCATCCATCTCTGTGCTGCATTGGTGGTTGCACATTGCCATATGGATGGGTGTCCTGTGGTTTATGGTACTGAGTTCCAGGTCATTTTCACACTAGATTGCAAGGTATATTCAGGAGGCCAGCAGAATTGTGGGGATGGGAATCAATTCCTTATAACTTAGTTCTTCTGTACGTCAGGACTCAGTTGGCTGATCAAACAGTGTGCCCACAATTTATATATACCCAGGCATGTACCCCTGGGTGAATTCTCCCCACAGACTTTATGTGCATATAAGAATATTTTAAGTGTGTACCTGAAAACACCTTGGCTATTAATAAAAAGTCTTTAATGCTCTTATGAAGTTTGGTGAGTTTAAGGAAGTTGTAAAGCAAGCTCCCTCATTTAGAATGGGAATACCAATGTAATCAGTAATTTCTATTGTACTAAAATTGCATTCATATCCGCTTGAACATCTTAGATTTTTTTAATGCCTTGAACAACTTAATGAAAAATACATAGATTAGCTTTGGGCTAGGAATGAGATTCATTCTTAATTATAATAAACTATTATTTTTACCACTCCCATTTGTTTGTTTGTTTTTCTGTAGTATTATCTAGAAATCTTTCTTTCTCACCTGTTTGAATGTCTATTTCCTTCATGTCATTTTACTATTGCAATATAAGAATTGTATGGTATTCACCTTTTTACCATTATACTGTTCTCTGGTTCTGCGAATGCAAATTCCAAGAAACAAGGAGAGAACAACCCTTTGTAGGATTAGAATCACCACAGAAAAACCAGTGTGTTTTGTTTCCTTTAGCTAAATTAATTGGCCTTGAGAAGCCCACACTCATACATTGCTGAGTTTATTCCTGGTGGGAGGATGGAGGTCCTAAAATAGGTGGCAGGCGTTTCTTACACTTCAAGGAATCATGAAAAATATCAAGGCAGTGGCCATGTGAGGAATCAGCTGGAAATTTTTCTTGGTTTATCTTACATTTTTCTCCATGATATCAGCGTATCAAAACAACAGTCAACTATGCAATACCAGGAATTATGCATAACTTGATAACAAGGCGTCTGGTCAAACAGCATCATCTGTAAGTTTTGTCTGTGGCCAGAGATGCCACATAGTGAACTTTCTCTATAGACACCTTCAGCAGAAGTAAGAAAGCAGTGGCGTCGTATAGCCCAAGTATTGTACGTCCCATTTCCTTTGATTTGGCCTTCACGTCTCTCAGCTTGTAATTGCTTTCTACTTTTGGTTTGGTGATGATCCAGGTTACATAAAGACTGTTTGACTGGAAAGATTTGGACGATCTCCCAGTGACTGAAAGGTAATCTATGTGAAATGACAGGAAATATTTTTTTTCTCCTCTGACTTCTTCAACAAACCAAGAAAACTTCTTGCTTTGTTGGTTCCCATTCTCATTGTGCCTGTCAGTCACAATTGTTTCAGAGTGACTAATCAGAGCAACGAGATAGCTTCCCAGTGTTTTTGTGGCACTTGGTGATTAAATATACACCACTGTGCTGTGTAAACTTTTACCAGTTTGTCAGATTCATAGTGGAACTTTCTTTAGTAGTAGGAAGAGACATTTTAATACAGCTGCGGGTTTGTCTGGTTCATTGACTGCAATGGTCACTGTAACAGATCACCACTGCAAAGTGCATTTTTTGCTAAAACATCTAACAAGGCTTTTTTTTTTTTTTTTTTTTTTTTTTCACCAGTTGCCACTAGGACAATATTTTGCCCCCAGCTTCTATGCCTGAACTCAATAGACTTCAGCAGAAGTTTTGAATGCATGCTACTGTAAATGTAGATGACGCATGTTGATAGATGATAGATGTTCCAGCGATCCCTAATCACTTTTCCAGACAGCATGGCTTATCCAAAAGTAAAACACTGCTACACAGAGTAATCTATGAAGCAGTCAGTAGTACTGTTTCATAATAAATCCATTTGCAAGCAATTTACTCCCGGTTCACTTGCGCCATGACTTCATGTTAACGTGTTTGTCCTTGTTGGGTAGTCATTGTTTATGTCACATCAGTGGGACCGATTGCTCATTTTGTTGTCCCCCTTTAACTGCAGCATTCAAATGAAACAAAGTTATGTGAATATTTACAAATTTCTGTTGTGAAAACACTGTTGAAAGGCTACTCTCCAGAAGGCTTAAGAAACTATCTGTGCATCTTGAAGGTGTGTAGACAGCGTATACAGCAGGAAAACAATAGGTTTTACAGAGTTTTTCAGTAGGTGTTACAGTAATGTCACTTATACTCTTCAAATGCACTTCACAATCCACCAGCAAACATTGCAGCAGGCTGCATGAAAATATGAGACTTTATTTCATAGCAAACTAAGGCCAATCAAGAGCTTGTTCCAGTTCATATTTCAATTTGTTCTTCAAACTGAATTTAATGAGTAGAAATATCTAATATTATCATTTCGATTTTGCAAAGGACCATCACTGTTTTGCTGTGACCTAATGCAGAAATACTACCTCATATTTCTCTGCACTATTTCTTTGCTTAACGATGGCTTAATCCATGGAGGGAGTGAGGGGAATAATAAATTCTGTTTCCAGCTGGTGCTGGCTTCATTGGCTTTCACTGAGCGCAACATGTGAAAAGTGATTACAGTTAGGAGAATGTTCATGTTGATTGTTATGAGGTCATTTAAAATAGTCTTCACGCTTACAGGCTTATTTTGTCCTACACATTCAGGTTATATCTGAATCGCTCCTCACCTTCATTGATCTGGGACCCTTTTTAAAGTAGGCTTCAAAAATCATAGCATTCTGTAGAAGCACTGTGGAAATTAAACATTCAGGATATATGGCAATGAGTACCATAAAACCACAAAATAACATTCCATGGGAATTACTGGTTCATGGAAAAAAAAAAAAAAAAAGTAAAAATTTGAAGTTAGCTTAAACCCACTGCAATTTAGAACAAAAATGAATAATTTTGATCTTTTGGTGAAACAATTTTTTTTTGGAAAAAAAAAAAGATGTTTAGGCCTGTAGTATTATTTCTGTCATAAATGTCAAATCTTTGGAAATTGATTTAATTTATAAGTGTACTTTTACAAGAGTACATTTTGTCTTTAATGGCAAGAGACAATATGTTCCGTTTTGAAAGTATAACAAAAATCACGGCATAATCAAAATGCTTTAAAAACAAGGCTTTTAAACCTTTTTGCCTTGCCTTGCCTTGCCTTACTTTGCCTTGCCTTGCCTTTGCTTTCCTTTTCCCTCCCTTCCTTCTTCAGTCTTTCTTTCTCCCTCTATTTTTTTTTTTTTTTTTTCCAGAATGGAATTTCTTTATGCTGAAAATCTGTCATAGAAAGTTTTTGCTTTTACAGTTTTATTTATTTATATATATATATTATTGGAAGATTTTCAACTTATTCTACCCAGAAGGAAGTTAATAAATTTTCAGGGCAGTGCCTGTGTAATGTGTCATAAATAAAGCTTTAGGCAAGATACTGAACTGTAAGTATTGAACAAATAACTGCTTATTAATTTTAAAGTAACCATCTGGTGCATTGAAAGGGGCACAATCCTGTAGAAAAAAAACATGAACCTATCCATAATTCCTGTGAAAAGTGAACTGTAAATACTGTGCAGAAGTAATGATGGAATTTTCTAACCTTTTTCATGACCTTAACATTATTTTAATAGTGGTTTTCTGCGTAGAATATATGTGTGTATATACATACCTATATATATATAAAATTAAATTTGGGGTCATCTGCCTATCCTGCTATGTATGCAAAAAAGAAACCTCCTCTTCCCAACCCAGTGCAGCTGACTCCCACTGCTAATGGCTACAGGGGAAAAGGGAAAGACCCTGAAAGAGACTTAGGTCTTGTTCGGACTTTCTTAAATGGTGATCCTATCTGAACCAGCAGAAAGGATGTCTAGCCAAGGCCATTAAAGCCCCCTGTGTATTTTATTCCCTATGGGACCAGAGAGATAAAGGAACCAGATTCTCAAATCTGGTAATTGAGTAATTTTGAAAACCATAGCGGGATTCTTGCTCTTTCCAAAGGGCAAAACAGCAGTGTATTTCTGTTATGTAGACAACACTGGTGAACTATAATATAGACCATTTATATCTGTCTCCTTCATCACACACCATTCAACACTGCACAACACAGACAAACCTCTCTTTGCCACCCTTCAACACAACTGTAGGAAAATAGCAGTGGTCATACCAAAGGCAGTTTGTAGATACAGAGTGCCATACATGTCACCCAGCATACTGCTTCTTACAGAGGTTTAATGAAATAATTTTTAGAAAGGAGCAAGAGTCAACTGTCCTGAGTATGCTGTTGCACCAGCATTTTAGGGATATCCTGAGGCAGACTGTTTATGAAGCCCATCATGGCTCATGGTCATTGCTGAACGTATGAAGACTTTTTGGAGTGCAGTCATGGCTTTAGCACCCAGCTTTCCTGGGGGAACAAATTCCACAAAGTAACTGTATTTTATATAAGAAAATACATCCTTTTGCTTGTTTTGAGCTTTGTGCCTTGTTATGTAGAACATAAAGCTGGAAGAAGTCAGCTGGGAAATTGGGTGTCCTATTACTGGAGGTGACCAAAACAGTGTTTTAGTACACCAGGGAATGCAGGAATTCTGTCTGATGTGTCCCCACACACCACAGCCAGCAAAACATTTTCCAGCACTGTAAATAAGGCCCTTTACTTTATATCACCTTCAGATGGCTATTTTTGAAGCTGAAGAGTCCTAATCTTTATCAGCCCTTCTCCTGCCCCCAACCATTCTTCTTAGCTTTATCTGTACTTTTCATATTCTATGGTATCCTTACCATAGGGGATTAGAGCTTCACATCCTGTTTTTGAGAAGTCTGTACCTGGAATGTATATCCTTAATAGTTCCCTAGTCTTATTCAGTACTGAACAGATATTTTTAGTCAACCATCCAAAATTGTTCCAAAAATCTCCTTATTAAGTACTAACAAATCTTCAGTTTATATCTATACCAATGAATTAGAAGGTTCCCAGTCAGTCACTGGGCCCAGTGTCTACTTTGGTCCCATGGGCCCGTGTCCCTTTTCCCAAATGTGTCCCAAGGGGTCATGGAGTCCTTGGACGGAGCTCCAGCCTGACACCTACTTAAGGCAGGCTGGATACCAGGTCTACGTGGTGTGCCATGAAGCATATCCACCTTGTATCCACAACCTATAGAATCATTAAGGTTGGAAAAGACCTCCAAGATAATCTGGTCCTACCATCACCCTACCACCAATGTCACCCACTAAACCATGTCCCTAAGCACCATGCCCAACCTTTCCTTGAAAACTCCAGGGACGGTGATGCCACCACCTCCCTGGGCAACCCGTTCCAATGCCTGACTGCTCTTTCTGAGAAGAAATGTCTCCTAATTTCCAACCTAAACCTCCCCTGGTGCAACTTGAGGCCATTCTCTCTAGTCCTATCACTAGTTATCTGCCAGAAGAGGCCGACCCCCAGCTCCCCACAATCATTATGTGTATGTATAGGCATATAGAGAGATGTGTCTTCGTGTTTGTTTGCATATATAGATGCATAAATATATATAACTTATAACTTCTTTTCCTAAAGAAGTGGGCTTATGTTTTGCAATTGTCAATTCACCACTGTTTGTTAGTTTCTTCTTGATAACTTCTTTTAAATGTTTAGATTGATAACTCTACCAAATTTGACACAAGAATGGTGATCTCAGAAAAGTTAGGCATTTGGCAAATACTGATGGTTGACTTTTGGTAGATGCTTGCACTTAGCCTCTACTTTGACAGGCATTTTAAGCTGACATTAGCTGACAATATCACTGAAGGCATTCCTTCCCTCCCTGCACTTGAATTAACAGAGAACCAGATTGGGAAACCAACCAACTGAAAAAATAAATTAACAAAACATTTGTCCAAGTGAGGAACAGTTCCTCACCCTCCTGCATCAGTGCTTAAATGGGCACATGTGAAGAGGTGGTGCAGAGAACATTAGCAGAGAGGAAGGTCCTGCTTCTCCTGGTGGCAGAGCCACCTGATGCTAGTCAGAAAGGCTGCTGTAGGAGAGCCCCAGGAAAGGGCTTCAGCCCAAACTCAGCAGTCAACTGCCCTCTTTCACCTGCCAAGTGGCCAATTAGCAAGGGCTTATCCAATGGCTTCAGCTGGTGTTATTATGTTACAGATAGCAGCTAGGATATGGGGTGTGAGGAGGAGAGTACACCATGGGGACACAGGACACAAACCCACAGGAAACTAGGCTTTGTGAGCTCTGGTGCTTTTGGAACAGCATGTTGCCTGTCTGCTTAGGCCATTGTACAGCCAAAGCTGCATGGGAAAGGAAAACTGGAAAGAGAATTATTCCCCAATATACCATATTTGTCTGTTTTCCATCTATTCTGTTGTTCATAATAGTTTTCTACCAGTTTATCTGATACTGAACCTAAAAGTACTTATCTGTAGTTCCCAAGATCACCCTTAGACTTCTTTGAAATAAATATGTTCCCACTTCAGCAAAGACATTTCCTGTCTCAGTTGGCACCAGATGTCTCTCATTCATTTCTACAATGAAGGAGGATGTAAGTGAATGTACTGAGAAGTGTTATTATTTAAAATATAATGATCTTTAACAAATCTAATTTTACAATAAACACAGCAAAGGCAGATCCATTTAAAACAAACAAAAAACCCCAACAACGCAAGTCTGTGTGACACAGCAGGAAGAAGAGTTAGCTTTGGATATTTACCACATATATGTGTAATTGAAAAACACTTCATGATGCAGGATGCCTTTCTGTATGTTGCTTCTAAGAGGCATTGTGGAAGAGAAAGTTAATAAAAAAGTTCAATTAAAGCTGCATGCAGCAGTAATGGTCCCAAAACAATGTGTTTTGAGGAGTCCCATATGAATATTTTACACATCATTCACCAAATGGTGGCCATATCTTTTCATAAAGTGTTTTCATAAAGTCTCATAAGTGTTTTATGTTGTTGTTTTTTATCTATGTTTAGCTATTTCTAACAGCCTGTTATTCTGATAATTACAATAGATTTAGGAGTGATGAAATTGTTCCTGCCATTAAAATTATTTTTTAGCTGCAAAAGTAGCTCCTTTATTTATTTATTTATTTATTTATTTATTTTCCTAATAGACTTAGAAAAATATGTAAAACGTAGAGCACTTTTCCAAATTTCTTATTGTATTGCTTGTTCTCTAAAACTTTGAGCTGGATCGTTATTGTGGCCTGTCCTTGGATGAATCAAGTAGCTGTCCCTGAAATACAGACATTTCAAGCCTGTTTCCCTGTGCTAAGCAAATCCTCTGTCTGCCACATTTTTTGTCATGAGCAAAGTCATGTGGATGTTAGCTGTTAACACACTGGCTGATCTCAAGATGGAATGTAGAAGGTGGGAAATTTCTTTTTACAAAGACTATGACAGCCGTATATTGATTTAATCAGAGTATCTTTGGTCTCCGTAATTATCATGCAATGTGAGAAACTGGATTCATTAATGGTCCAAGAGTTCTCAGATACCCTTGAAAAAGAAGAATTTGATAAAGATTTTATGCCATGCTGCCGTATGATTTTTGAACAGGCTTAATTTCACTAGTGCAAATAAGAGAAGGTTGAATTAGCAAAAGATTGTACATATGGCAAGATGAATGAAGAATTAATAGAGGCAGCTCATCATAGCCAACTATCTGAAAGACTGCTTAATTTATGCTATCTTCTAACTTTCAGTAAATAGCGCAAAATCTGCATGGATTGAAGCTCCCAGGTGAAACTGGGAAACGCCTAGCATTTGAATATTTTCACTGTTCCTCATACCTCTCAAACCTAACAGTGATGTTTTAGGAGATCTGATGATTTCTCAGGACAGGGACACAAAAATAATGAAAGATGCTAATTAGCTCTGTATGGTCTGGATAATTCTTCCTTTGGAGAGTGATGCTGAGAGTAAATTTTTTGCTGTAATGTTAATGACTGCAGCAAATGGCAGCTAGCAAGGAAATACTAGCTGTTATTCCTGATCTGAATACAGGTCCTTGTTCAAAGCACTGTTGTCCAAGAGCTACTTCATACCAGTAACTGTAAGGCACAAAATCACTGCAGGAACAATAAAAGTGAACAAAACAAACCAAAAAGCACTATCAGAGTGTGTTAATTTCCAAAAATAGCAAGGTAAAAAAAAAAAAAAAAAAGGAATATTTCTTAAAAGCAATTGAAAGGGGCAGAATTTGTATAAAAATGTCATCTTGGTAGCTCAGTGGAAATGTGCATGATACCTTGAAAATATCCCATTAATGTAGAAAAAAACCCCAACCCTCAAATTCAAGCTACTAGGAGTAAGCAGTGGCTTAAAGAGAGATTTTGAGTTATGTCTTGCTTGAGAGTTAATAAATAAATCCAGTTTAATAAATAAATTGTTTGGAAACTCATCATGTATGGGAAGCTTCCCAGAGGCAGATGGCTGCAAGGCTAATAGATGGACAAAGTATAAAAGGAGTGCTTGTAGAGAATAAGGCTGTTTATCCTGGAGAAGACCAAAGAAATGAATGAACTCTTGACATTTGTGTTCACCATGGTATAACTGAAAGAGTGTCGCACAAAGGAAACCATCTTTATGGGAGATGGTTCAAAAATCTGTGTCGTATCGAGATGTCTGTAGAAGAAATTTAGAACAGAATAACAAACGAACTGCTGTTCACAGATAACCAAGGCATTGCAGTATTCACCTTAGATCAATAAAAGAATGAAATGAATGAAATACTTTAACCGCTGATCATCTAAAACCACACAGGAATGTACAAATATGACAGAAGAAGTCTGAGAGAGATCTGGGGAACTGTAGAGAACAACATCTGGTGTCTGTGCTGGGTAGGCTGCTGGAGGCTGTTGTAGAGAGCAGAGCTGGAAGATGTGGTCAGGCACTGGATGTCTATCAGTTCTCTAAAGGAATCACAAATATATGGGATCTTGGGTGGATCATAGAATGACAGAATCACAGAATGGCTCGGGTTGGAAGGTATCTTAAAGCTCACCCAGTTCCAACTCCCCGCCATGGGCAGGGATGCCACCCGCCAGATCAGGTTGGCTGGAGCCTCGTCCAATCTGGATATAGTGGGACTTCCAAAAAGGATTTTGTTAATATCCCTCAATGAAGGCATTTCAAGAAGAATGATGAAGGTCCTCTGATAAATAAAAAATGGTAAAAATATTATCAATGTGAAGTAGAAATAAATTGCTAGTTTTCAGTTCTTCCAGTTTCTTAATGTGGGAGATCACAGGGAAGGATCTCTTCCGTGGTCTGCTCTGTACAAATATCCACCCATAAGATTAAGAAAAGACAGAAAACAATGACATGACAAAGCTTAATGATGACATTAATCCATTTAAAGCTGTAGAAGTAAAGGATTTCATAACACTGTGTGCAGGGCCACTGAGCATAGTGTAGTGCTGTCTCTTGTGTGAATTAGGAAGTGCAGGGTACCACATTTTCACAGGTAGACAGTGCACTGGGCAGAGCAGGCTAATGAATTATGGGGAAGGTGCTGCCCCTCAGCAGTCTGGGAGAGAGTGTGTGTATACCTCACTACAGTCTCAAACAAGACTTTTCTGGAGAGACATCATGACATGCTAGGAACATTTTGTTGTTGTTGTTAAACAAATACAAAAATGCATAATGGTGTGGAAAGGAACTGCCTGTGAAAGAAATCTGAGGTTTTTTATCTAATCTGTGTTGAATTTGTGAAGTCAGACAAGGAATGATTTTTACCTTTGCAGAAGGGATCAAAAGAAGAGTGAGCATACAACAAAGAATTCTAGCTGGAGGGGTTGGCAGCAAAGAAGACTGAAGGGAGAGTAGTTGGTTGGTATAACATGTAGGCAAAAGAAATTTGAGTTACACAGCAAATTAGAGATGAAGAAAGACAAATGGCAAAGGAAAATGGAAGGATGCATTTGCTTAGTTAGGTTCAAAACAAGATGTATATGCCTTAAAGACAGCATGCTTCAGAGAACAAAATACTGTCTCGGAAAGAATCTAATAACTGATGGCTTTTACCGCTGGATCCACTAACTCTCCTACCTTGCTGTTTCATTCATGTATGTGGAAGTGCTATTTTGAGATTCTAAACCTGCTAAGAATGAGCATGTCTACATATTAAAATTTTCTTATTAATATTCACAATAAGACTATGACTGATCGATATTTTTATACCCATTTTATAAATGATAATATTAAATTGGGGAGAGAGGCTGGGCATTTTAAGTTATTAACATGAGAGATGCTTAATTTTTCAGAGGGAATCTGCAGTTTAAATAGGAAAGGAAAAGATACTCAGAACCTCATTTCCAGACTGTGGGGTTGCCATTTCCAGTAACAAGATGAGGAAACTTGTTGGTCAAGAGCTTTCCAGGACATGCCAGCCCTGAGGTAGCTTGTAGATTAGGAAACCTCACAACCTAACACAAGAAATTAAGGAAGATTCTGATAATTGCTTCATCTATTAATAATGCTTCCCATTACTACAAGTGCGCATTTTAATTTTTAACTTGATAGAATAAGATAGATTTTCTCCTTGTATCTATGCAGTGGTGGAATTTGACTGCACAGAAGTAGATGTCTGCATCTGAGCTTGTTGCTAGTGGCCCCCCATAGAGTCAATGAAGAGGTGTAAGACCTTTAAGGCATACTATTTATTTCAGCTTAAGCTAGACATTTTCATTAGAAGAATCATGCTGTAGTATTTATTTCTCTGTCTAGTCTACAGGCTCCTAAGGTAACTGGGTCATATGCAGCTTTCTACACTGTAGACACCCAAAATTGCATCACCATCACATTCTGAGTTATCTCATAAGCACAAGGCATCCAAAGAGTCCCATTCTTGGGAATGGCCTATGATGGAAAGTTAAATGAAAATTCATAACAAGGTTTTATTTGGAGTGAGCTCAGGAGTCTGTTGAACTGGGGCATATACTTTACATCCATTAAAAAGTCTGCTTACAAAAATTTCTCTTGATAAACAACACAAGGAAAGCAGTTTTAAATTTTCAGAATTGTATTCTCATGCTGTTGCTTATCATATTAGTGTTAAAGAAGCTCAGGGCAAGATTCTGATTCAGAGTTTAAACACTGCTGCCCTAGGGTTGTTTTCTGATTGCCTGTCTGCAGGGACTCTTCACATTTTCTGGGAGCAAATCTGTAAACATGGTACTGAAAAACTGGCCACTCTGGGTACAAGACTCCATCTCACCTTTCACCTCACATTTCCACTCACCTTCCTATCCAGTGCAGGAAAGAATTATTTTCATGTCAACTAAAATGAGATACATTTTGACCGTATTTTGTTATTCTCACCTTCACAAATAGATTCATGCTTCTAAAGTAAAATACCAAACTAGGGTGTGTTTATAAGAGACTTCTTTTGTTAAGCTAATTCTGAAGATGAACATTCAGTCTTTGCTACTGCATATATTGTGTACTTAATGATTGGTTCATTTGAAGTACAGGAAGACTTTTTAAACTTGTCCTCATTAATTACATACTTATTAGTCGCTGTGTCCAGGTCAACCTTTCAAGTGCCCCATGGCAAATTCTGTATGTAAAAATTTGCCTAGATATTTTTAATGCTCTTTATGCCTACACTTGTGATTTATATTCACATACCACAGCTATCTCTGCAGTTTAAATAAATGCATGGTAGAATTAAAGCCTAATTTGTTTGTTTGTTTGTTTTGGTAGACATGGAAGTCTTTATTTCATAGGACAGTGGACTGATGCTTATGAGGCTGAAGTTAAATCTTCACCAAAAAAAAAAAAAAAAGTGGTACATTGTACAGTATGTACAGCGCAATATTTAGCCATTTAGCCAAGATGGTTTTCTAGAGAAAGATATTGTTGCATAGAGAGTACCAGTGCAGATAATAGGATTTCTCAATAGGATGCCCAAATCACCAACCTACAGGGGCTAAAACTACATTTGTTTGTCTTGTCTTTGGAGATTACAGTGTATTTAGAACTGCTCCATGCCTCACTCCAGGGTTTTAGAACAGCTGGACTTTCAGTGGGCATTGAATTAGAGAGCATCCTGTAACCATTGCAATGAAAATAAACAAAACACTGCTAATTGCAATTTAGCAAAATCCTAACCTTTCATTTATTTTAGCTTCTGGAAGTTTTAACAATAGATGATGGAGGTGATATTTTTTACCGCATATTGATATAGAGTACAGCACCGCGCTTTCTTCACATTTCATCTCAATTAAACATCACAGACTCCCCATATACTGGTTGTAAACCAGCAATAACTCATCAAGGAGAGAAGACAACTGAAACTCCCACCCTCAGAAAAATATGCAAGGGAGTCTATACAAAGAAAATGTCTGCTGCTTCAGGTACATGCGGGATTAGGAGCACACTTACGCCCAGTGGTTGGAAAATAGAAATACAGTCCATTCTGTTCTACTCTTAATAACAGAGAATGCAATAATAAATACACAACAGTATTAATAACATCAATAATACATGGCTGAGTGAAAATGAACAGTTTGAATAACTCAACTTCATTAGTGCAGCCCTCATTCAGCAAGGTGCTAAGCACATCTTGCAGCCTCAACACTCATCAATAGATACATATTTCAAATGAACCACTCTGTTCTGAAATGCTCAAAGAACTTGAATGAAACTTATTATGCAAGGTGCTGGAAGATAAACTCAATAGGAGGCATGTTGGCATGTTAGCATGTTGTGGGCGTTTTTCTTTTTCTTTTTTTTTTTTTTTTTCTTAATTATTTAAAAAAAGAAAAGGATTCAACAATGTGCAGTAATTTGATAAAGGCAAGCAGGGCTTTCATTGCAGGGCATTAAGCAAAGCAGAAAGCTGTAAAGTTTAGAAGCATTTTGGTGCACATATCTGGCTCTTCTAAAATGAAATAAACATAAAGTAAAACAATAAAAGTTATTGAGAAAATATTTTGTTTTCAAATGCAATTTTGTTTTCTCTTGCAATAGTTGGAGTCATGGGTTCACTGTACAATATAATATTCATGTGACAAAAAGGTGGGGATTTTCATTTCAATGTTGCCATGCAAATATATGCACATAGTGTGCAGCATGGATTGTATACTGTTTGTGATGTGGTATTAGTTGTGATTTGTTGAGTTGTGTTGTCTTCAGTGATTGTAATGTTTGCTTACAAAGTACAGTGAAACTTTGTTAGTAACAACAGAGATATACAGTACGTGCCTTCAGGTAAAAGCTGAAATATCCCATGACCCAATGGAATAGAATTTACGCTGAATACCAGAGCAAAAAGTTACTTTAAAAAAGAAGTATATGGGGTGTATACCACTGGTGAAACTCTCTGTAGCCTCAAGTCTTTACCCAGGATCATAAGGGGATGAGATAGCTTATCATCCTTTCATCTTCTTGACCTATCTTCTGCATGACATTAAGTAAAGTCAGTGCCCCCATAGGCACTGAACCCATTGCCCAGAGTCCTGCAAAGCATATGCATGGAGTACTGTGTAGATAATCAACATTGGATTATATAGTCAAGTAATACTTAAAATGCACAAAGAAAGGTTTTTTTTCCATATCTTAACTTTGGCATTATTTTAATTTATCAGGGAATTCTTCAGTTTTTTAACAGTACTGTGCTTTGCAAGTAATTACTGTATGAATATAGTCACTGAAAGCCGTTTGCCTACTTGGTCTGAACTATGAAATATTTTATGCTATTTTATCAAAATCAAGTAAGACAATAAAACCAATCTTTAAGTATTCTGTATACCAAACAATCCATATGTGAAAGCTAATAAAAAGCTTTACTGCTTGAACTGTTAGCTTCCATGGTATCACACACAATTCTATTGTACAGAAGCCAAAAATGGAGCTTTAACTTAAGCATTGACTCAAATGGATATTAATCTCTTTGGTGCCATTTAGAAAGCAAGCTGAAGGGTAGAAGACAAGAACATAAGTGCATGCATCACATATCCACAGGGCAAACCACCGTTATACTTATTAGACTTATACTCTCTGACCTTGTGCATAAAGATGTGAAATGAAGCTTGAAATAAGAGAACACAATATGATTTGCAAGACTTTAATGAAAAAAGAAAGACCTAAAAAAAAAAAAAAAGGCCCCAAACCCAAGAAGACAACCCTCAACCAAATATTTCCTGGTCAAAATGAACAACTGCATTGATAATTTGCCATTTTTTTCTATAGTTACAAAGGTCAAAAGTGAACATACTTGCTGTGGTTGAGAGGTTATGTTGAGGGAATACACAGGATACACTTATCTTCTGAAATCAAGGCCAAAGAAAAGAGTTGTCTTCAGCTTTGAATTAAATAAGTCACAGGTGATTTTTGTAAGTCTGTCATGTGGTTCTGGATTTCAGAAAAAAGTTACACAATCTCTGTTTCTTAGCTTCATGGAAATAGAGGACAACATAGATTTATATGATTATGCAAAATATTTTGGAGTTAAGTATCCTTCTACAAATTTATAGCAGGACATTATAATGAAGATCTAGAAATACATTGGAGCTAATGGCATACCTTCTTTAGCTATTTTCTTATGCTCATCAGAATCTCTGATTTGTTCTCCAGCAGTACAGCCAAAGACTTGCACGATCAATGCTCCTGTCTTTTTCCTGTCCTCACCTCTGTTTGCTGATGTCCAAAGGGATTTATGACAGCAAAGACAATTCACTTTCTCTTCATCCCTTCTCTCCCCCAACACTATTTTGAAAAGTGCCTCCTATGTTCCAACTAAAAGAACCAGAGGGTTGTATCAGTTAAAATTTTAGCTTGCAAAAATTAACTTAAGAGTTTGGATCTGTGAAGCAAGTACATTTCTGTTGATCTCTCTGTGGGAGCTGAAGCCTGCTAATCCTCCTATTCCAGAAGCTGACAGTTAACTAATTTATGTCTTCTCCAAGCCTGTGTTTGTTTAAAATACAGTGGAACAATTTGGGGTACAGGACCCTACCCAGCAGATATAGGCTACACTGTTTTTTCTTTTTCTTCAGGCTGTTTTTACCGATGCAAAGAATTTCATTTTCCTCTTTTTGCCTGGGTCACAAATGTCAGACTGAGAAAATGCAGTCTCTTCTTGCCTTCAATTTAGTAAGAAATTAAGCAGGATGAAACAGAGTTTTTCCCTCACTGACCTGCCAAGGGCTCAGCAACTGAACTGCAGTAAACTCCCAAATTTAAATTCAAATGTTTAAATAACTTCAAGTCCCAAAGAATTACTTTATAAAGAGTAAAGAGCCATTACCTGGGCTCCTTTTAGATAAGCATTTTAATGGTTTAAAAATACCTCAGCAGTAGTTTTCTTCAGATCTTCTTAATTCCCCTTGAATACAGTTATAGATCTAAACATAAACACTATCTAAAAATTTTCATTCAAATTACAGTGAAAATTCGGATAATTAAATTTCTTATCAAGCAAAGCTGTTGCCAGGACATTTCATCTTTCCATCAAATCATCAAAAGTTGTGGGTGAAATCTGTGCATTTCTGCGATGTGACTGCAAATGTTGAACCTCAAATACTTTTACTAAAAACTAATTATGCCTGGAATCTCCCTGTCATCTCCTGATGAATTTGACAAATACCATTACTTATGAGAAAAAGGAGGCAATATCTTTTAGCCTCTCTAGTTCCAGGGTGTATAACGTATTCCTTATGGTTCCAATTCAAATGGGAGTCTTTTCACTGCTGAACAGAATAGCAAAAATTCAAGCACTGAACTCTGATCCTAATTGTGAGGCCATTGCACATAGTGCTGCAGAGTGGCTCACATCAAAGCAAATCTGCTATATTAGATGATATGGAGACAGCCAGTTGTGTCACTTCTCCGAAGGGATGGAATGTGATCCTATCACCCCCTCATTTCTCAGTGTTGACCTATTCAAAGTGTATAGAGACCAGGCCATCAGCACCCCAACACAACTATGGCAGAAGAAGGTGGATGTAGGGAAGGACTTGGTGGTGGTGTGAGACCAACCCCCAGTAGAAGAGAAGTTGGTTGTTGATGAGAACGTCTACACCCCTCCACTTCCCTAGGCCATCTCTCTGGGTCAGGAAGGACACAACATCTCTGAAGGTTGTCCTGAACCATCAAAAGGTGTTTCCTCTCTGACAAAGGAGGAAAGTTCTCATTTGGCAAGAAGGTTTTTGCAGTTACCTTTGTTGTTGTTGTTGCTGCTGTTTGTTGTTGTTGTTCCCATAGATATGGGAAAAAGCATTTGCTTTTTAAAAAGAGTAGTCTACATTCTTCTAGTTTCAGCTTTTTGAATTCATATTTTCTTTCCCTGTATTCACCCTTGAATAGCAAAAGATAAGAGGAATGAAGAAATAGGCAACTAAAAAAAAAATGGAAGGAGAAAAGCTTCTAAAGGAAAATAACAGCAAAACATGTTTCATGTCAAAGTCATGAAACCATAATATACACAAAAATGTAGTAAAACAGTACAAACATTATTGCTATAAAAGCAGAAAAATTAAGTGGTGCAGATATTTGTCTATGATCAGTGTTTTTTATTAGGACATATGGTGTGTATAATGTCTACACAAAAAATAACATTACAGAATTATAATCATTATGTAAAACATGCATACATGGCTTAGTAAGGTTAAATATTCAGAATGGAAATCAAATCCTTTTAGATATCAGGGGAAAAAAGCAATTTTGCATAGTCCTTCCTGAAACTTTTGATACGAGTGCAATTTGCTCACCACATGCAGTTTTGCATACAGAATAAGTACATTAAAAGAATTCTGAGTGCTCTGGTTGTAAGCAGCAAGCAAAATGAAATGAATGAAAAGTCAGATTCTATTGTTATGTATTACACCTATATACAGTTAGAGAAAATTATATAATTGAAATTAAGCAATTTGAAAAAAAGAAGAAAAGAAATCTTGGAAAGCTCTTACATGCCAGACTGACAGCTGAACTTGAACAATGAAAATTTAATATCAGAAAGCAAATTCTCAGAAGGAGTTAATGCCTTTTTAAAACAAACAAAACAAAACAAACAACAAACACAACAAAAGTAAGGACAGTGATCTCGAAGAACGACTGATCAAGTAAGCTATGCAAGAAAAGCACCTAACCTGCACTGTGAAGATCTCTGAATGCTACATTATGAGCAATTCAGTCAGAAGACCAGAAAGAAAAAAGACAAAAAGAAACAACAAACCCTCTACATCTATTGTCAGTATAGACAGAATCTGAGAGGGAACTGATCTGCTAACGATCTTTTCCAGCTCAGCTAATATTTCAGGTCATATCCATTGCCCATCATTTCTGAAGACTGAAAAACAGTGTGGATCTAATGAAGGATAGAATCAGGAAAAAAATGTTGGAATTAGAAGAGACACAAGTTTTGGCAGGGATGCTTCTGATCTGGTAGATAACACCAAAGACAATGGCAAAGAATAAAATAGACTTGAAACAAGGCTTGGTCCCTGGCAGTAAAACCTAAAGAAAAAAGCTAGTCAAAAGAATATTTTATTATGAGGTCAACAGACGGTGAGTGCCTTGCCTCCGCACTTTCAAGTCATCTCAGTGAAATACACTGTGTTGAACCATAAGTCTTAAAATATTACTTTTATGCCTTGCTCCATGCCCTATTGCAAACACTACTAATATTTGCAGGACTGTTGCAAGACACTTTCAACTGCGACGTTTACTACCATATTGGCATTAGCACAGATGGGAGAAGAGACAGTGTCAGATCTTGCATTCCGTTGTCTTTATGTAGACTTTGAAGGATGTGAGGGAATTTTGCTTTCTTTCATTTCTGTACCCCCAATGAAAACTTTGTCAGGCTCTGGATCAAAGTATAGTAGTGATTACTTAAAGTTAGTATGATTGTTGTATAAAAAAAAATATTAAAAAAAAAATAAGAAAGGAGCAATGTGTTTTGCCACACCCTGAGGTAACTGAAATGAGAAACTGTGCCATTTGCATGAAGTATGTGGCAAATCTAATCCAAAAAAAAAGAAAAAAAAAAATTAGGCCTGCACTGAAGTATTGATTCATCACAGTACTGATCCACACTGAAGCCGTTTTCTTAATACACATGAAGTAAAACACAGGCTTAAACTTAGGTTTAACAAAAATACCAAAAGGAAACCTGAATACTCAAACATAGCTTCACAGGAGTGACAAATGCATTGCAGGTCAGTCTAACACACCGGCCTTTGAAGCACATTATTATGAAAGAGCAAGGAAATGATGTACAATCCACTGAGAAAGTGATGATTGTAGCTCATACTCAGCACTCTCTACAAATGAAAACACTTCCCTCTTTGAATCTTCCTAGTGGTGGTTTTACTGAGGTGCGCGGCTGAGCTCCACCACAACCGCTTTCTCACTCCCCCTCCTCAAAGGGCTCAAGGGTTGAGATAAGGACAGGGAGATCACTCAACAGTTAACGTGACGGGCAAAACAGACTCAGCATAGGGAGATAGTAAGATTTATTGCCTATTACTAACAAGCTAGAGAAGCGAGAAACAAAGGAAAGAAACCAAAAGCACCTTCCCCCCCATCCACCCTCTTCCATCTCCTCCCCACGAGCGGTGCAGGGGAACGGGGGAATGGGGGTTATGGTCAGTCTATAGCGCTTCTTTGCCACCACTCCTTCTCGGTCACTCTCGTCCCCTGTGCTGTGGGGTCCCTCCCACGGGATGCAGTCCTTGGTGAACAGATCCAGCGTGGGCTGCCCACAGGCAGCAGCTCTTCAAGAACTGCTCCAGATATGGGTCCGTACCACGGGGTCCATCCCTCAGGAGCAAACTGCTCCAGCACGGGTCCCCCATGGGCGGCAGCTCCTGCCAGGTCACCTGCTCCTGCGTGGGCTCCTCTGCACAGGCTACAGGTCCAGCCCAGAATCTGCTCCAGTGGGGGTCGTCCACAGGCCACAGCCTCCATCAGTGCAGGTCCACCTGCTCCACCGTGGTCTCCTCCATGGGCTTCAGCATGGAATCCTGCTCCACCGTGGTACTCCATGAGCTGCAGGGGGACAGCCTGCTTCACCGTGGTCCTCACCACAGGCCGCAGGGGACTTCTGCTCCGGCACCTGGAGCACCTCTCCCCCTCCTTCTTCACTAACCTTGGTGCCTGCAAGGCTGTTCCTCACTCCTTTCACTCGCCCAGCTGCTGTGTGGTGCAGCATTTTATTTTATTTTATTTTATTTATTATTTTTTTTTCCCCCTGTCTTAATATGCTCTCACAAGGGCACAAACAACATCGCTTATTGGCTCGGCTCTGGTCAGCAGTGGGTCCCTTACCTTACATGGGGCAGCTTCTAGATTCTTCTCACAGAAGCCACCCCTGTGGGCCCCTGCTACCAAAACCTTGCCACGTAAATCCACTACAGCACCTCCCTTTATAATTAAACTGCAAGCAAAGCAGAAGGGTCTAGGAAAAAGAACAAGATCAGGCAACCAGAATAGTGCAGCCACTACAGAGAAAAAGTCCAGAGCTACTGAGATGTTTCATGAGGAAAAGTAAAAAACACGTCAGAAGTTTAGTAACAAACAATGAACTGGTCTTCTCTAGTTTCATTGCATTCATCCTTCATACTTAAATGTTCCTTTGCAGAAAAATAAGCAATACACGCTTTTTTGATCATTCCTTTGTGCATAGACTCTTCATTCTTAAGACACTTTCAGAACATTTGAGGGGTTAAACTTGGTAGTACTTATCTTACCCAGTTGTAGGCTCTGTAGAAAAATTTCTTTATTTTTCTCTCATTTCACATATTAACTTCAGATTAGCATGATCCATCTGAAGAAACACTTGCAACATTGCTTGCTGGCAAAGTGGAAAATACCTTTTATGACTTAATGCACCAATGTGTACATAACCCTTTATCCTTATGATTCTTGTTTGTAACTTTTTATAGTTATTCACGTGATTATATAATTAGCTGACCTAATTTATTATGTTTGTTCCATCATTTCCTTCTAGATCAGAACAAGACCATAGCAACAGTGAAAGAAAAGAAGCACTTATTTTTCCACATACATTGACTCAAATTTCTCCTTCTGACAGATTTTTGTGGAAAAAGTATAGTAGGAGAAAATAAATTCTGATATGAAGCTTAAGCACAAAATATCCTTTAATTTAATGAGAATAGATAGTCCACAACTTTCTTGGTGGTTGTGACTTAAAGAGGAGAAAGAGATATTTTATTCCAAAATAATTCTAATGTTATTTGGGGCACTGAGATAATCTGGAAGCTCTTAAAAACTGATATGATGGAGCTTAAAAGCTGATATGCTGTATTACAGCAGTGAATGAAAAGCTACAGAGAATTCTAGTGTTTACTAACAGTCACTTAACTGTCTCCATTCATATTTTACAACAAAAATAATTGTTGTGGAAATTACAGCATGCATCTGAAATTTTTGTTGTCATTCAGCACCCTGTTATTTTGATTACTTGTTATTTTTGCCACCAGTTATTTCCTGTGTGTCTGCTCAGCATGCAGTACTAGTTTGATCTGCAGGAACTACCACAACATAAATGCCAACCATAAAGAAGAAGAGCCTCTAAAATGGACAATTAGGAAATAATCTGTCCTTGAGGAAATTTGCTCCCTAATTCTCTATTAGTGGCAGATGCTACCAACTGATCTAGAAATGCTTTCATTCCTTCAGCCTAAGCAAATCACTCTCCCATTCTACAGGCTTTCCACTGTGTTTGAATTTAAAGTTATAAAATATAGCCATTCTGAAAGGAGAAGGCCTGTAGGATGTAACTGGAAATTATAATTTTGCTATATATATATTTGTGTGTACCATTCTGTAACATTACGTTAGTGCATCCCCTGTAATGTACTTTGTATCATTGAATTTTCCTCCCCCAGAAAGGAAATCCCATTTTATATTCTTCAGGTTTTTAGAAGCATTGTTATGGAAGGGAATTGTTGAACCTTAACTAAAAATCTTCAGGAAGTTTACCTAAAGACCTTTCAACAGAACACTTAACGGACTGGAAATATTAATCCTGCATTAAGTGCTAAATATTCATTTTAGAAATCTTTTCTACGCAGGAAAAGTTCAGTTGCTAGTCTTCTCAAAGGAAGAAGATTCTCCCAAGATTAACCTGAGGCAGAGAAAAAGTCGTTCCCCCTCCCTCTTTAGATAACTGAGCTGAGGGCTGACTCATTTTCCAGCCCAACAGTTCTTTTTAAAATACATACATTTATCAGACTTCAGGTTTAAAGAGTAATTTTGATATGCACCTGTAAATGCTGGACATAGGTAGGCAAGTTTCATAGCCAAACATCTGTTTCCTGAAAACAGCAAATGAGGTGAAATCCGTTATGGAGCTCCACGGAACGAATTAGCATTTATTATTATTCCTTTTTAAATTGCTTAAAAAAACAGGCCATACGACACAGACTTCTCTGACTTCTTCATCCACTGGCAGTACTAACGCTTTGAAGCTGGTACACCTGACATTGTAGCCTCACTGCAAGAGGAAACCAGCAGTTAAAGCAAAGCAAAACCAACACATTAAAACTAAGCTAAGACTCAACCTCTGTCCTAAGTGGGGAAAACAAACAAATGAACAACAATAAAAAAACCTGCCTTAGTCATATGCTTTATACATTATATTATACTTTAAAACTTTTGCTTTAAAAGACTTTGAATTATTATCTGAGAAAGGATATCTGGAATTAAAATTTTGTGATATTTTATGAAGATCCCACATGTTTCAATACAGACAGTATATACATAGTATAGGAGTATTAAGAAACACACAAAACAGTAGAGAGAGGCTGGAATAAATTGTTAGCCCTCGTTGAGAGCATAACACTACTGCAAGAGCTACTGTGACTGCTGTGTCAATCTGTGCTACTCCACCTCAACGAATTGTTTGAAACCTTATATATAATTAAGCTGTAATTCCATTTTAGCACCCTGTTGTCATGTACCAACCTATTATCTTTTAGGTTTGCAATAAAGTATGCAAACCTATTATGCATAGTATGATGTAGAAACCAGGAACATATTACTGCTTTTCTCTCTGTTCAGTACTTATTTAGATGCTAAAGTCTTCTGACAGGCATTTGTCATACTGTGTTGGTAAAGTATCTACTGTCTCTGGATATTAAATCCATAGAAGACTAATGAATAAATAATAGTAGTATAAAGGCTTCACTTTCATTTGCCATGAATTTATAAGCTTATTCACAGAAAATATAAAGTATAATATTGCTTAAGAGGTATACCAGTGATGAGATTCAAAAGAATGCCATTTCTATCACCATGTATACGCAATTGGTTACAGAGAACATTAAGTTACTGTTGCACTGAATATGCATTCAAAAGCTTTTCTTATCCATCATATCGTATATGCCAATGACAGTCCTACCAGAAGCCATTGATTAATGTAAGAGCTTTCAGATTTGGAACATGGCAATTTTTTCATCACTTCACAGTTTTAATAAAAGTGGATTTATTTCAAAGACAAGGGAAATGTAAGTACAATTATAGGCTAAATTCAGAAATCATTGTGTCCTGTTAGTGTTTTGTAAGGCTCTGGACTTTTTTCCCTGACCACTTTTGAAAGTATTTTTATCCTAACTCATCTATGGAATCCTTGAAGACTGCAGCAACTCAGCTCCCCTTTAGGGATGGAGACCAAGATCTTGTTGGAGGTGCCAGCGTTTGTTCCTGCAGTAAGGGTAGCATCAAACAACGGTTGTATACAGTTAGCAGCTGTCCCAATTAATCTAGCACTTATATCGGCTTCTCCATGTCCTCCCAGCCCTTAGGAAAAAATGAACTGTTTTTGATATATATCAGTTTTTTTTTTTTTTTCTAATACTTTGCAGCCTTCAAGGGAGATGCAAACACAGTCTGAGAAATACTTCTAATAGAACCAATGGATTTAAATTCAATGACTCTAAGTCATGATATACCTGAAGCCTGTCTGTGACTTTTATCAAACTCAGGAAGTTACAGTAATCTGGCAATACCCTTAAAACAAACAGGATCTTCCCAGATTTAGAAAAAAAATAATAATAATTAAAAATAAATAAATAATTGTAGAAGATTTCAGGCATCCAGTACCTTATCTGCTTCTGCTGAGCAATAAACATTTCAGTGTTTTCAAAGAAAATCCTTCTACTTATGTCCATTTCAAAGACCAATTTCACAGTCTTTTTTTTCCTGGACATGTTTCCCACAGCATTCTGTGATGTATCCACCGGCTATTGGAAGTCAGACAATAGGAGATGTGGAGGTCTTCTCCATCTCTTTTTCATTTTTTCCTACTCATGGCAGTAGAAAATAACAATACTAGAATGTCATGTTATCATAACACTAAAGCATCAGATTTTTCTAGGTAAAAAAGTCTCACTGCAAAAAACACCATCACCCTAAAAAAAAAAAAAAAGGACACATAAAACACACGCAAAAAAAAATCAAACCACCCCGCTTTCAAATATTTTGTGATCCTATACATCCCATTTATTTCTATCAAAGTTTCTGGTGCTCAATGCTTGTGAAATTGAGGTCCAACATTTCAAACTACAGTAAGCCTAAGAGGAAATTGTTGTGGGTCAGTTTCTCCCAAATAATATTTGCTTTAAAGTATGTACTTTATGTGTGATAGAAGTCATGAGATCCCAGTGTGCAAAGCACTATTATCTGTGGCTGACCTGATGTAGCACTGAAGATAGTGTTGGACTAGACCTCCAGAGATCCCTTTCACCCCAAATTTCTGTGCTGTCACTTTACATGTGTGTTCTATATATATTTTCAATGTATCGATTGATATAGATTATGGGTGGAGTGAAAGACAGATTCTTCACTGAAATCTGCCAAATAATTAGAATTAATAATAATAATGAAGAAGTGGGGTGGCTGGATGAGTTTTCTGTCTTGTAGAAGAAGTGTTTTACTGATTAAGTGCAAAAGATGGCTATTTGCCATGAGGCCAAAGGGAAGGTATCACACTATGCTTTCAAGCGATTTGAAGATTCAGTGTTGGAGCTGTAGTCAGTTGGGCCAGGCTAGGGTGACACAGAAGGTCTCCTGCCCATTTTTTCCCCATACTTATCAGAACAATTTTATTGTCATAGTTTTAGTAGCCTGATAACTCTAGCTGGCCTCAAGTTTTCAGTTTATATTTTCAGAGCATTTCTCAAAGACAGAGGCTTATGGAGCCACTGTTTTCATACCTACCAGTAAAAATGGACTTCAGTGGAGGTCTAAGACTGTAAAATGACAAGAAAATACACATTTTGTTTCAACATATATACTGTTAGTCTACCCCCATATAATCTTTCATACTGTCGTGCTATAGTGCAATCGATACCTAGTAAAACTGCTTAAGGAAAGCAAATTAAAGAAATCAAAAGGAATTGAACAAATACTTCTAAGGAGTTGTGAGTTCTCCTAATTGCATGGCATCTCTTTCAAGTGGTACCTCTATTGACAGCTTTGCCAGCAGTTCCCTTAGCTCTATGTCAGAAAAAGCTTTGCAAACCTGTCTGCATTGATCTCGGAGCCACCTGTAATGTAGGCTGAACATAAGGGGAGAGAAAAGAGGAGTGGATAGAGAGAGGTGGGTAGTACTTTCCTGCAAAAGCAATGTAGCAGTGTAACTGCTAAGCACAGAATAAATTTTTATAGGTGAAATGATGTCTCTTCTACCCACTGTGATTAATACTTTTAGTGTATAGATAACTTTTTTTTTCACTAAAGAAATTTTTGAAAATTACCCAATAGTTGCTAACAATGGTTAAATATTAAAACCTTTTAGTAGCTCTTTACCTGTCTTCAGCACCATCATATATGCTTTCCCTGATAATCATCAAAACATACTAGTATCAGAACCTGTGGAAGATTTTCTACTCTAGGGTTTCTGAAAACTGAATGATTTTAATTCTAACAGTCTGCATTTTCTTTTCTCCTGACTATAGCTATTGTCACATGTTTTCTCAGAAATGCTTTCTGCAGTACAGACTTTTTAAGGTTATGAAAATAAAGAAATATGAACTTCAAGGATTAGGTAACGAGGGGTCTGAAACTCTTGGAAAGCACTTAAGCTCAACGAAGTCAGTGTTTTGGATGAGTTCGTGGTATCTGCCAAAAAGTGAAAATGTATTTTTTAAATGATATTAACTGATTGAACATGATTAACTGATTAACATCTCCTACATTGGACACACACATGAAAAAATTGTAAAATAAAGCAGTGAATTATAGAATAGTGAGTCCTGACAGCCAATGAATTTCAGGATAAAATCTTATTCTCACTTGAACTAAGGAACAATATAGTCAAGCTTTATGCCTTTCTATCTTTGCATCTGTCCCTTTTGTTTCTTTGTAGAATGATAAGCCATCTGATCAAAATCAGACTGATGACTTGATTCAAAGGCCTTTTGAGATTGTTTCTAGTGCTGAGAAGATACTTCTAAAACATTTGACACTCTTTCATGATTAGTTGGACCTTTTTTATTCTTCATTTAATCATTGTGGAATCTCATAAAGCCAAAGTCTTTAATGCGATGGAGTTAAATAGCTGATTTTTCTACTTTGGCCTGGGCTTTGGGCTTCCACTCCATTGCACAGAAATTCTAATTGCAAAGTATGTCCAGGTGGGTTCTTCTGCACCAGTGGTAAACACAACTTAATTATCTTCTTAAAACAAATTATTGCTTAAAATTAGCATTATGTATACTGAGTAGCAAGTGAAAAAGAATGTTAAAATCATCTATGCATTAATTCAACTTACATGCTTAGTTAATCCCATTCTGTCCCAGGCTCTAAACTGTGGAACTTGTTTATTAGTCTCTTTATTTTCCTTGGTATCCTCACCTTCTTATTTCCCTCCAACTACCTGATATCACCAAGGAAGTATATGATACTTTAAACTTTTCTGGAGTTGTGACTTCCATATCAAATTGGAGTTTGAAGCACTCCTGGGAACTATTTATCATGCCCAAGGATAGACGTAACCCAGACCATCTCAAATGAAGGGCTCCTGCATTGACTTCTTCAGGTGATTTTTTTGACAACTACTACTGAATTTACCCAACAGGTACCTTACAGGAAGCAGCACCAACTACCTGCACAATAAAAATTCTGGACTTTCTAGGGGTAGTCCCATCTCTTTTATCCTGTCTCATTTTTGACTGATTCACTAAGCTTTCCTATGAAAAATCTGTTTGATGTATAATAATTTCCATATTTTTTATTCCAGATTTTTTTAAAGGAAAGCTTCATGGTGAATTATTTGGCTGATGAAATATTTGGCTGTCTTAATTTTTATTCATGCTATTGTTATAGCAATAGAAAAGAAAATCCAGAAACAAGAATTCGTAGGAAATTCCCTAACAACTACTTTTAAAACACAAGAAAAACAAACTAATGGTAGGAAGCAAATATGTGATAAAGTCTGTCAGATTTGGGACACTGTGTCAAATGCAGAATAATATAAATGGCTGTTCCCCCAAGGGGCAGACAAGGAAGAGGAAGGTTACAGATGCGTAAAAGAATTTGACCATTTTATCCTACTGAACTCACTTGAAAAACTATTTTAGCAACAGTAAGAAAAGCAAACAGACAAACAAAAAACATTTCATTAGATGTATTTTTGAAGCTTGTTGCTGCTTGTGATCTAATACTAAATGCAGCCACATTCTTGCAGTGGTGGTCCTTACACAACTCTTACATTACCTCTACTTCCCCACTCTCCTCCCAGGCATCTTGTTTGTAATTTTCAGTCTGAACTTGGCTGCTTGATCACTATATATAAGTTCAAGGTGAAGTTACACCAGCATGCACTCAGTTTTTGGCAGTACTGTTTTGTTCAAGTGGTGTTTTACAACCTGACAGATCAGATTCAAGAAATTAACCCGCATGTAGATAACTTGAGCTAGTACTGCAGGGAAGACAAGTGCTAAGTAGACCTTCTGAAATGAGATGTGCTACTCCTTATTAAGTATGAACAAAGAGGTTTTCTGAGGTGACCAAAGGAGCCAGAATTACCTATACAGCTGCAAAGGTTGCGGCTGGGTGAGTAGTAACAGTACTGCTAGAATTTCATTATGAATCCACCCTGTCATGTAAACAAGCCAAAAAATAAAATAAAATAAAATAAAATTAAATTAAAATAAAATAAAATAAAATAAAATGCAGTGACAAGTGCTTTGCAAGAATCACAATAGCAGAGATACAGTCAGTATGAATACAGTTAATAGAATTGTTAGAATCAACATTTGGTAGAAGTAAATTGTGTGTGAGTGTCCACGAGTGAATATTTGTGAACAAACACAGATATAAATTTACCTAATACACAGATCATTATTTCCTCTGCAATCATCTCCAGCTGAAGGATTTAGATTTCCTCACTGTGAAGGCACACCAAATTGACTCAGCATGTAGGTGTTTTGCTTCACTAGGATGATTAGTCCTATTTGTGAGGCTTTAAAAGGGCTTATGAGCATGAGCAGGGAGGAGAGTTGTTTAGGAAAGATGCCATGCTGGCTGAGCAGTGTGGAGCATGTGATTTTTGGATGGTGAAAGTCATCCATATGGTTCATCTCTTCCCTTTCAGGAAATATACCCAGTGTTGTAAGAGTCCCTAGATGCTCATCAGTCCCAGGCTCTGATGCTTGTTGTAGCAACTACTTCCCTTGGCAGCTTATTTTATTCACTAATAACCCTTTGAATAGAATGGGCTCTTCCTAATCTTCGGGACATAAAAGGCATGGACAAACTAACTGAGTTAAGTACGAACTGGCCAGAAGCCTTGTTCATCTTTAGATGCCGTGGTCTTTGTCTTTTGGGTTTAAAAAAAGTTATAGGTAGCTCTCACTTTCTTTATGTTGGTTCTTTGTGTTGCTGCTGTTGGGGTGTGCACATGAATAAGCCATTCTTGTTCATGGCTGTCCAGCTACTAGGAGGAAAATTAACTCTGTCCTAACTGAAACCAGGACAATGGCATATACAACATTTGTCATAAGATTAATGTATGTTTCTGATATAAAGATCACTGAAAGGGACTCCCAGTTCCCTGACTCTGCCTCTGCACTCTGCTGACTTTCTGAAAACTGTGTTGATGGGAGTGATACGAACTTTGGGATCTGACAGTATATAGGATGGCAACAACACAAACTGTTACCACAGAGGGAAGTTCTGAGAAGGCCAAGAGAACTACTAATATTAAATAATTACATTGCATCTCCCTTTCTAAACTTGATTTATTACACATATTTAAAAAGTATGATGTTCTTTCCTTCCAATATTTCAAAGTGAAATTCTTAAAGGGCTAATAAATCAGTATTTAGCACACTTTATTTTGTAGTTCAAAACTTCAAGCTTGGCATAAAAAACGTAACCTCTAGGGAGTGAAAATAGCTTTACACAGCATCTTCAAATACAATTATCTGAGTCATTCTTTCTTTTACTCCTTGCAAAATATCAGGCTAAGGTAAAACTCCTGCTGGCTGATAGACAAAAGGAAATTACAGCTATCTAGAGTTCAAAAAGTTGCAATAAAACTTGAATTATGATGCAAATATACTGTTTATTATGAAAGTCTCAACGGTTCACAGATTAAACAACTAAGTGTTTCTCTGCATGTTCAGTGCTGCTTCTGTTTTCCTAGGCATGTATATTTCTGCAATATCATATGCATTTCCCCATCTCTGCATATGAAATTGCTGTATTCACATCTTCTTGTACACTTACATCATGATTTTTTTTTTTTTTTGTGAAACTGTGCCAATTTAGAGTAGATGAGATTTGGGTCTGTTGAAATGATTCACTAGGGCAATGGACAACGTTAAATACTTACAATCATCCATGTATGCATGAGCAGGCACAGCATTTGTTAATAATTTTCTGCTGTCACTATATTGTGGGAAGAAGTTGCTTCATAGGCAGAACATACTGTATTGACTACCCTGGGTAAAATGTAGGCCAAGAACATTTAAGCCACTACATGCAATTTTATGAGGAGAATGAAGCAAGAATTTGCCGACACTACTGCAATATTTATTTTTAATTGAACAAGTGCACTAGGGTTTCACTTTCGAATAGAATCTTAGGATTAACAAGTTGTTGTTCACGTTTTTATGTAGGGATATGTCGGCAATTATGCTCATTCCCAAAATTTCTTTCATGCTTTAAATGATTCATTATGGCCTATAAAACAAGTGGACTAGGGGGACCCAGTTCCCTCTGCTTTGAATTCAGCTCTTGATTGCATTTTCAGTGGTTTTTACTTGGTAGAGGCTGCCCAACCTATTGGGCTGCAACGCAGCTGTTCCAGCAGTTATTGTGCCCTTGTGGGGAAGAGGGCTGAAGATAATCTGCACCAGGTCAGGCCAACAGCCCAGGAAGCTCAGGGTGTGCTCTCTCACCTACCAGAGCTAGATTTTACCATGGTATTTTCAAACAACAGCCAAAAAGAAGGTATTTAACCATATGCCCAGAGGCTAAATAGCTTTCTCTTGCCACTCGGATACCTGCATATACCTCAATGTGTGTGGGACTGATATCATACCTAAAATTTTGAACTTAGAGCTCAGCGTGTTTTAATTATCCGTATGAGAACACTCTGTACTTTGGATTCAAACACGTTGTGCTAATTGGCTCCTTGCAGCTTGGCAAACAATATTTAGCTTAAAGTACATCCATTAAATGTTGCTATCTTTTGATTTTGCTGGAATTCCCATTATTTTTGTATAGTTTCATAAAAGTATTTTATTGTTTTCTGCTGAATAATATAGCATAGTCTATATGTTACATGGCACCTTCTATATATACCTGTCTTTTTCTGACTATATCTTTTCTCTGAAGTAGCAGTCCCAAATCTTTGGGGCTTTTCATCACAAAGGTGTCTTTTCCTGTAGCATGCATCTCACACTCATCACCCATCTCTGAGTCCCTGAATTTCTACTCTGTACTTTTATGTAGAGGTTAACCAGAACCAAATGCAGCGTTCAAGATGAGAACGCTACAGATTCATGAACTTACTCGTTCCCATTTCTGTAACTACATCTATCCTTTTCACTTTAATGGGAATTAAATAACAAGAAATACCAGCATGAACTTTAATTTTTAAACAAAATGCTTAAACATTGTCTTGAGACCCCTGTTCTCGTGCCTTTTTTCTTTTTTTTTTTTTTTTTAAACAGAGACAAGCCATTTAGAGTCATTTGCTCTTTTTCATCATCTTCCTCTCTCATTTCCTGATGCTTTGAGACTACATCTGCAGGCACACGTGCGGTGCATCTCAGCCAGATGTCTGCCCCTGGGACCAGAACCACTGGTTTCATGTCCTAATCTTCCCAGAAGAGGGAAAGCCTGGCCCAGAGGTATCAACCTCCTGCAGTGGCCATCAGGACCCCACGGCAGCTCCATCACCTTCAGCAGAATGAGCCCAACAGATTCATCGTTCTTCACATAAACTTCACTGATTTAAAGAGACCTTCAAAGCCAAAGACATCACAAAACAGTAGGCAGGGCACTATGTTTGGCTACTTACATCTTCCCAGTCCAAATGCCCAGATAACCTTTCTTCATCCAGGTTGACTGGAAGCAACCATCAGCATTCAGAGCAAACGTCAGACTTATACTTTCTGGATATTGAGCAGGGTGCTGTAACTACTATGCCACTAGGCTCCTCCAGAGCCATGTGGCTTCAGTAGAAATAAAATGATAGTGTACAAAGGAGAGTATTTCTTCAAAAATGCATTGCCTTAATCGTTCTTTAATTTGTTAGAATAAATAACGTTGGGATAAACCCCAAAATGGAAGAGCAAGTGTTGCAGAGATTCAGAATTCTGGGCACATAAATTTTCCATGAATGCAATCTGTCAGAAAAAGGGCAATATTATAAAAGTTTTTCCAACCAAACTAGGGAAACTGCAGTATGCAGGCAGTGCATTCAGTAGACTGCCTTATAGATATACGTTACTATTTCAATGACTATGATTCTACTTAAGATTAAATATAACCATTTTTAAAACATCATTAAATGCCTAGATCCTTTTTACTTTTAATGAGCCCGTTGTAACCTCAGAGCTGAGAGAGTGCATTCTTGCTAGACGTCCTCATTACATTTTCAGTAA
This sequence comes from Cygnus olor, assembly GCF_009769625.2. Taxonomy (NCBI): domain Eukaryota; kingdom Metazoa; phylum Chordata; class Aves; order Anseriformes; family Anatidae; genus Cygnus; species Cygnus olor. Next base: position 165,671,127 of record NC_049169.1, on the reverse strand, counting down.
TAACTGATATTCCCTATGCAATTTCCCCTCTGAAAACTCCTCCCAAGTCACTTTGTTCATGGTGCTATTGTAAAAAGAAGGCAGTAGAATGCATAAATCAGTGTCTAATCATGGCTAAACCTAACTTTAGCACAATTGGGCTGGCAGCCACAACAGAAATGGCTAAATTTGAATTAAATATTTTAGGGAGCTTTATTTGGAATGTATTCCATCCAGGATAAGCAGCCAAAGAAGTGGGGAGGAGTCTTGGTTATGTTTGATTCTCTGACTTGGACACGGCCTTTATATATTTATATTTATATTTATATTTATATAAAAACAAGGAAATCTGTTACAGGGTTGTTGTTCTAGAAGTGCTGATTTTGAAAAGGTCTTTGCCTGACATCTGTGACTTTCCATAGCATGGTATCTCATCAGGAACTCCAAAGTTAATTGGAGAAATTACTTGGTAGCCTTTGCTAGCAATAGTGAGTCTACTCAGGAGTCAAAATCTGTATTGAGGTATTTGGATTTAAATGTAGTTTTAGCTACATTACAGTTTTAGTTTTAGCTACAGAGAGCTCTTGGCTTCTTACTATGATTAATATGCTGTGTTAACACTGTATCCCACTAAAAATAAGACTTTATAGAAAAAGGCACGATTTGTCATACGTAGAGGTAATGCCTTGACTATTACAAAAGGGGAACTAAAATGTGCCTTTAATATTAAGAGTTCTGAACATAATGATAAAAAACTTTGTGCTGGCAAGCAGAGAGGAAACACAGGAAAATTAGGAGGATTATTGGGTTAAAACAGAAAGCCTTTTTTAATTCTAGGGAAATTCCTGTTTTGGTTTAATGGTTGAGCACTCTTAGGGGAATACATGTATTGATCCTTTTTCTAGTCTGTGCAATGTCTTCTTCTGTAATTAGTTCTCTTTATATATAACAGAGCCTGAAAGACAGATCCAAAATGGAGCATGGGAATCACTTATATCTTTATCTTATATCCTTATATCTTAATCCTTATATCTTATATCCTTATATCTTAATCACTCTATTTGATGTTGGAAAACAAAATAAAACAACCCCAAAAGATGAGCATGTTCAATTTAAATGAACATCTCTCTTTTGATTATTATTGAAAGCCTTTGTCATGGCATAAATCTTCATTTTGTTTAATATAATTTGTTACACATAAGTGAAAAACTCAAAACTGTGTTGTTTTTAGCAGAAAACACACTGATAAAGAGGCAGAAAATTATGCGAGTGCCCAATACCTTGAGAGTTGATTCATTGTTTAAATTATTTTAAATTTCCTTATGGAAGTAGAGGGTAGTTTGTGGACAAATGCCTCATGTGCCCCCAGTCTAGCCCCTGTAAGAATGTAAGGAGGAGACTTTCCTTGCTCTCAGCTCCCTTGGCTCTTCTTAATACTATAAAAAATTGCAATGTGTTTCTTAAGAAAACCCCAAGTGCCTGATATGATTCCCACAGGAGTACCTCTGTGATGATTTAACAAATCTGTCTATGTATAATCTGGGGATTCTGGCTGATATTATGTATTAATAATATAATTATAAAATAATTAAAATTATAATAATCAAATATAATGAGCTAACCACTTTAACAAGTGTGAGTTCACCATTCTTTGACAACTTTGGGGTTAAAAATGAATTGTAAAACCTTAATGACTGAACAAAAATATATCAGGCAAGCTGAAGCGTACGGAAAGTTTTCTTGAAATATCTTTCTGCAGGGTGTGGTGGTTTGGGAGTGGCAAATTCCCAGACACAGCAAAATGAATCCATATGTGAGTTAGGTGAAATATAAACCTGGAAAGATACACAGTCAGCTCTGAGGTGGAGAAAGAATGAGGTGGGTATGCTTTCACAGGGAAATCTGAAGCTCGGATTTACATTTGGGGTGAAGTAAAGTTAGACTAAATAGCTGATCTAAGAAGTTTTTTGATTTTGAAGAGAAGCCCTGAGCCTTGGGAGAAAGACTCTGGGAGCAAGGGGAAGGCTTCTAGAAAACTGTGTACAGGAGCATGCGCCACACCTTTGTGTTTAAGAAGCAGCAAAACACTGTTAAATCTGCAAGAAGTTAATGCATTTGTTTTCACTCTTGTGTGCCACTTAAAAAACTGGACAGGAAGGTCTGAATACCCAAGCATGGTATCCAAGCTAATGGTATCCTGGTTAATTCCTTTAACACAAAGGAAATATTAAAAAGGAGAATCTGTGAGTTTTGTGCAAGTGTTCAAAGCTGCTAGCTGCGACTGCCACTGCCAGCTGGGAAGAGGGGGTGTCTAAGAGAGACCATGCCCCTTCGAGCATCCTCTGCTCAGCAGGGCTGCAGCTGGGGGATCAGGCACAGGCAGTGGGGCTGAGCTGGGGAAAAACTACGGGGAAGATGCTCAGACACACAGCTGAGAGGGCAGCCACAGCGTGCTACAACAACAGGTAAATGTAGATGTAACCATATGGCAACTGTCTCTATGCAAGTCACATTTCCCACACTGCTGGAGATTTTAGATTCAAGACTCCCACTGATTCTAAAAGAGAAATAAATGGACCCTGTTTTTTTTTTCTGCAAACACTGCATTTTCTACAGCCATTTCATTAGACAGACCAGTGACCTCCTTCAGATATATATCTCTTACACAGAAAGGTGTTGTTCCTCAAATGGGGATGTGGGATGTGAATGGATGTAAAGTGGTCCCTGGTCTTTTGCAGTTACAAATGGAACCACAAAGATCTGATTGGTGCCCCCTTGTTAAGTCCTCAAGCAACTTTAATGGGCATAATTAGATCCTATAATTTGTAAGAGTTGCTGAACTGTGCAAGTCTACATCAAGAACCACCAAACACTTGCTTAGATTCTGGGGTGTTTGTACAGAATAGCCTCCCAGGAAAAAAATAAAAAATAATAATAAAAAAAATCAAGTAATTGGCAGGGCAGATTCTATTGTACTTAGAAAAAAGCACAAGGAAGTGACTATTCTTGGAGTGGAGAAATGAGGAATATTACCCATTTCAGTAGACTTCTAAAGGAGTAAGCATTTGAACATACTAATGTTTTAAGACTGCTATGGTAATTTAGAGCAGGGTTTTCTTTAAGTGATTTATTCTTCTAATATCTTCCTAGTCACCATGCTGATATTAAGGATACTAGAAGATATCAAACAAAAACCTTATCCGGCAAGTTATATCCCCATGTAGAGACCCATTCGCTTCTGTGGGAGTCTGCCTGGGTGCCAGAATCCACTTGCAGCTTGAACAACATCAATATTTGATATATAATATATACACATTAAGTTAAGCTGATTGAATATTTCACACCCTGCAATTTATCCAGCAAATTTGACATCTTTTCCCGCTCATCTAATATTTGTGGAAAGACTCAGATTATGTTTTATTCAGATGATCACATACAATTTCTGCATGCAGCTCAGCAAACATGATTGGAGTTGGGTTGATCAATTGTGTATAGCTAGACGAGAGACTACTGTTATATAATTGCTGCTCCCTGAGGCTCACATCCAAATCCCAGCAGCTCCTGCAGGGAAGCTTCCCAGTTTATCGAGCTAAAACAAAAGGGGATGGTAATCTCGCAGTGACTACTCATGGGAAAATCTTTGACATAATTTAAAAATATGGATGGCAATGAATTTGTAAGAATAAAGGGCACTGAAAATGAATGCAGACATCATGTCAGCATGGCAGAGGGAACTCACCAAAGTAACTGTGGGTGTGTTCTTGCTAATTCTTCCTATTACATCCACACAGCTCCAGTCAAGAAACTTTTAGCTGAAAAAAAAAGGATTTTTAATGGGCACTTCAGGGGAAAAGCTGCCCTTCCCTAAAACACCTTTCTCATTTAACTAATTTTTATTTCAGAAGCCAAACTCTCCTTTCTTGGCTGAATGGTAGAGTTTTGTTCTAAGGAAAGTGCGATACTGTAAATGAGCAGGAAGTGCCTGCAACTGTACTGATCCTTGAGAAAACATGGGCAACATACACTTGATAATGCTACAACTTTTTTTTCTTTTAAATTAGTTTGACATATGCGAAGATTCTCATAAGAACATCAAGGTGATTTTTTTTTTATTTTTTCTTTAGGAATTGAGAAATGAAACTGAGTGGGCAAAGCACTCAGTAACATCCTGTTAAGCAAAATGCCTTGGAGTGTTGACAGATTGTCAGTACTAAGTTTTGCAACATTTGACTGAATTCTGCAGTGAGTTTATTAACATGATTTAGTGCCGTGCGAGCAAGTGCAATATGTGTTCCACCAATTTGATTAAAACAAGGCAGACCACTGGAAAGATGCCAGAAAAATAAAATTAAGTAATCCATTCATACCTCCTTAGAAAGTTTCTACAAATACATGCCTACTTCATGAATGATGGGACATGCTGAGAACAAACAAGAAATTAGTAATCAAGCAGGCAGCATAAAAACCCCTCCATGTTTGTGTTTAGGAGTTCACAGTGTGAGTATGTGGGAATGGCTGCTGATAAATAGTTCCCTGGTGGACAGGATGCCACACTGGTATATCAGGTCAGCCAAGCAGGGAGACAGTTGTATGTCCAAGTAAGGGTCTAGAAGGGCACACAATGGCAACAATCGTCCTTGCCAAAACAGCTCGGCTAACTTTAGCAAAGATTGCAACTTAATGGCATGAAAAATCCACTTCAGCTGTACTAGTAGATAGCAAAGTGGAAAATGAAACCTCTTACCAGGAGCCTGATTCTGTTTCAGCTAACTAAATGACTTACTAGTTAGAGGTTAGAGGTTTTGTCAGTAGAGCAGCTAACAGACCCCGATGCACGAACATCTGCTCAAATCACCGTGCTTAAATCAGGCCTGCTGCAAAGAACGAGCACTGAAGAGGCAATGTTCAGACTGCAGCTCTACGACAAGTGGCTTCTTAGAGCTAAACCACATACTATTAGTGCTGACCTCCAATCTTTTGGCTTGTCAGCTACTGGCAGAGTATCTTGATCTCATTCTACCTATCTCTGACAAACACCCTAGCTTTCTACCCTTGTTTTCCTTTGGCGACCCATAGAGACTTTGATATGTCAATGGAATATTTTTGCATTGAGTGCTTGTGAGAGATGAAAGTGGGTTTGTAGCTGAGCAAACAGTGCCCTGCTTGGCTCTAAAGATTTCCCTGCATTGATGTTCTTGCCATTCTGACAGGAAGAAATACCATCCAGTGAGGATTTTGACACATATCACACAATATATACTTGTGGATGTTATCCATTTAGGATGTACAAAAGTCTATCGAAAGGATGTTTTTATTAAGTGTAGAAAATATTGTTCTGCTGCAATATTACTCTAGGCTGCCATACAATCAGGGTTTGGATTTGTTTTTATTATTGTTTTACACCACTGCTGGTTGGAGGGAAGATTTTATGAAACTGTCAGCATCTAAAATTGTCAGGGGAGCCAGGTTCAGGACATAATAACACCCATATATTCAGCAGGATACTTCAAAGGCAAGATAGCTGACTTGTGCAACATATTGACAAAACCTAGCTGCTGCAGGTGTCTTGATGGCCTAGGGAAAACTGTGTCACTGCTGGGGAAATGCAAAAGTGGCAAACACTTAGCACTGGGGCCCATGTGGCATTTTTTCAGACCAGAGGAGCAACTGTGCACCCAGAGTAGGAAGCCTGGATGGGGGCAGACCTAATTCTCTTGAAATCAGCACTGTTTTAATTGTCTCATACTGTTTTATTAAACTAGTACCACTGCATCAAGGATTGTTGTGATGTGAATTTGCCAGTGATTGCATAGAGCTATGCTGGGTTTGTTTATGCAGGGTATACCTGCCAGAGTGCCTTTTTAAGACATTTCTAGGCTTAGACCAGTGCCTATTTCTGTACATGCTGCACCTGTAGGATGCTGACCACATCGGTCTATCCAGGGTCTTCTGTGACTCTCCTCATCTTTTATAACACTTCCCTATAACATCGGTAACATAACAGTGTGAATGTTTTACAGAAGGTATTTCAAACATGCCTACTGCACATGAGAGTTTTAATTGCTCATTTGTCAAACCACGTCAAACCACGAGGTTTTTCTAATATCCTTTCTTCGACATCACTTTACTGCCTGACCTCAGGCAAATTGCCAGATACTCATCTGATGAATTTCCCCACCACTTTTAGACTCCTGATATTCAGCGAAGAGCTCTTCAGAAGTGAAAGCACTTACTATTATTAACTTACATGTATACATCGATGAGAAATGTGTATAGAGACTTAGTTATGGCCAGATTCCATAATGTTTGTTCATCCTAATTAGTTCCTGAATCTGAACGGTCCGTTGATTATAGTACTCCACAAGACTGACAGAACATGCTCATTTATGCTGGAAATATGCTTTTTAAGAAAGTTAAGTATTGTTGTGAAAGAGAAAGAATTCACATCCCAAGTCACTTATGACAAGCCTATAAATGTTTATGCAATAATGTGTAAATGCAAGAAAACTGTTTCTTGGGGGTGAAAAATAGTATACACCTCCAAAACTCAGGCACAATGTAGATTTGGTTTAATGTCCCCAGCTGCACCTAAGATTTGGAGGTCATGTAGTACATACTAATCTATATAGTGACTTTCCTTGCCTTTTCTCATCTCAACCGTAATGCTCTGTGTATTTTTCTAAGCATAGGTTGTTCTGTTGGACTCCGACATAAAACTGTAAAAACCTGTCAGCTTGGTTCAAGTCAGATAATGCCCTCAGCTACTTTTATTTTCCAATATGTCAAAGATGACCATTCATTTCTTGACATAGGTGTCTGGGTCGGAATACGCCCAGCTTCCTGCTGGTAGCAATTAAAATTATCCACCACCCATGGGTAGATTTGAATTAAAGTATCAGCAGAAAAATGACTCTCTTAGCCAGCTAGGTCATGCATCAATAGCAAGGTATAAGTAAAGGTGGCACTAGAAGGAGAACTGCATGTTACAAAGGAATGATAAAACAAAAGGAGACAAATTCTAACCTAAATGTCATATGAATAATGGAGAAATATTACCACTGACATAAAAACAGGCTATTGCAATTTTGGAGGAAAACTGACACAAATGGTAATAATAGCTGTAACATCTGGAAAAGAGTTGGAAGAGCCAGGTAAAGTGCTGGGGATGCTAGCAGGACAATTCCTAAATCTGAGAATGGGAAGGTTTGCTCTACACTCAAAGGAATAGTGAGGTTGTGAACCCTAGCTGACACAGATTTTAAGCTAAGCTATATCTAAATGCTTTTTTTTTTTTTTTCCTGCCTTTAGTTGATTTCAGAAAGTTTAATAAGTGCATATGATGGCAAAATACAACCATAAAACCATAAAATTATCTTTTGTTAGAGTGTTAGAAAACAGTGCTTATAATGACAGAAACAGAAGATGAGAGGTTCCTGTTGGTCCAGCTCCCAAGGTTTCCAGGCTAATTTGTGGTCCCTTAGCTGATTATGCAGCACTTTCTCTTTCCCTGCAGAAGACTTTGATTGAACATTGCTGGCTCCCATTTCTTTTCAGATTATGCTAAAGCCAAATTTACAGTAAGAACTATCTTGTTTTTACTTGCCTATTGCTGGCATTGCATAGGCTCATTATGCAGTTGTCAGTTAGTAGGGGAAGTTGACTCCCCAACTACACAGAGTAAAGGAAGTAGTCCATAAACAAGTGTTTGTGTTACTCATCCTAAGGAAAAGCATGAGGACTGTGTTCTTGCCAATTAAAGTTATCCCTAATTTTGCATATCCTTTGCTGACTTCAAAGCAAGGGCCAAGTTAGGTCCAAGCATCTCCATAGCTGAACATATTTTGCTTTATATATATATATATGTACATATATGTAGATTATATTTTTTTAAATAGACGAGGTCAGATTAAGAAGCAAAATATTTGTCCAAATTATTTTTGTCAATTTCCAAAGTTGTCTAAGAAAAAAAAAAAGAGGAGAAAGAAGTTGTATTAAAAGATGGCGTGAGCTTTTAATCATGTACAATATTTTATTGCCTTGTATATTCTTCTCCACTAAAATTTATAGCTCTAAATAAAACTGGAAGTTCTAAAGAGAACATACCAGAACAATTATTTTTTTGAGATTTATGGAGTTTCTTATTTTAGGGAGATCAAAGAAATGAAAATAAAGTAATCCAGGTAAAACCTGGGTCAAACTTTAGGTATTTGATATGTATCTATCTAGCTATAATTAAATATGTATTTTTAAATAACCCATCACTCTGTGTCCTACTTCCTTTCATTAATCCCAAGGACATGCATTCTGGGTGCTGTATGCATGTGTCTACATTCCTCCATCAGAAAAGAGAGAGGGCATCAGAGTTATTCTCATTTGAGTATAATGTTTATTCTTTGATTTGCATTCCTTTTCCATTTTCTATAGGGAGAAAGCTAGACAGTGTACTTTGACTAGGTACCCGGGATTTATATGTATAAAATTAAGCTCAATAAATTCTGGTTTCCATATTTGATTGTACCAGTGCAAAGTTCTGTGCAAGATGGATAGAAATACAGAAAATGAAGGAAAATATAGTTCTATTAGAGTATTAGTAGTTTTTAGATGGCAAATTCTTCCTTAGATATCTTCTTGTTTGTTAATATACCCTGCTACAGGGCTACTCCAGTGCTTGGAGTTTAACATCATGATTTTTGGACTCACTTCGCTGTTTGGAGAACTCTCTTATAATGGCAGAACAGCACAGAAACTATAGGAATAAACATATTTATGCACATATCTCTAAAAAATATTTTTGGTTATCATTTTATCTGGCCCTGTATTTCATCATGCAGTTTCCCTACTTGGACTTTACATGGCTGATAAACCAATTAGTTACATAATGATTTCATAAGTATCTGCCATGAAAAATTATAGATGTAAGATTACTATTTTATAGCTATTTATTAGTGCCACTTTGAGTTGTAAGCATAAAAAATGTTTAGGTTCTCCGTAATCTATCTTTCAAATTGTGCTTAAGAACACAGCAATCAAAAGGTGTGCACAGCATGGCAATTACTGTTATGATTTTCAGCAAAAGCTGCAAGGCAGTTTGGATAATCAGTGTGACTGAATTAAGCTCTGGAAAAAAAAAAAAAGTGGGGAAAAACCAACAGCAAAACAAAACTAGAGGGGAACATGACGTTCCTATGGCTTGCTTGCACTGAACTCCCCTGTTGTGGTGTGTAATTGTGCCAGTTAACATGGAAAAGAACAAAGACATAAATAAACTTTGGAAAGGTTTGCTTATCCAGTCCATTAGGCATGCATAAAAATCACAGGTAGTTTAGTGACACTAGAACTAATGAGGCCTCGTTTTCCTGTGGCTTTGTGCTTCATGGATGCCTTCCTGTGCCTGTTTTATAACACAAAGACCTGATTGAGTTTGGGGGAACCAGGACTGAGCTCACCCAGCAGACTGGGAATAAATGGTTTTCTGTCACCTGCCCAGATCACCATAACGATGACATCTCACAGGTTCGAGGATCAGGGAGATATATAGTCTCTCTGTATAGAAAATATAAGACTTTATTTTATGAGAAAACGTGGCTGAAAAGGGCTACTGCATTGTTTGAACTTGGTCTGCTAAGCAATCCTTAGCAGTACTAAGGTATGAAGGATAATGAAGCAACACAGAGCTGGGCCTACTTTGACAAAGAGATGCTGAAAGGTTAGCATTTTTACCTGGACCTGAAGGAGATAACTGATCCTCACACAAAAAGCATCAGAATCTGAAACAAAATTTTGTCCAGATTGTGTGACAGTTTTGGAAGGGCCTGGCTATGAATACACACTAAAAGAAATCCTGTTACATATTCATGGTTAAAAATGTAATATTAACAACTTGACCCAAAGCTATCCTTGAAATGTTTACTCCAAAGAATAACTAAACCTATAAAGAAACTATCAATTATTAGGCAAAATAAATTCATCCGGTACAGAAAATGAAGTGCAGCAAAGCTAACCTGTTAACACAGATTTATAGTATAATTGTATCCTACTGTCTGCTGAGTAAAATAAAAATTGCAAATGAGGTCCAAAATTCATTTACCCAGATCCATTAGTAGACAATATCACTAAACAATCACATTTATGAGTAGGAAGAAGATTTCTGGTAATTTTGGTATCTTGAGATATATGTTCCTTGTCAGGCAAAGCAGCCAACATTATGATCAGCAGAGAAGTACTAAGTCTATAAATGCAGCACTGCAGTCAGCAGATCTCATCTTGTTCTACCTGTGGGAGATGGAGCTGTGAGTTAACAGACGATAGGTTATGAGTCAAAGTCTCAGCCAAATCAGCTACATTAGCTCAACCCTACCAGTTTCAATGAGGCTTAACAGGTGTAAGGAGGACAGGCTTGACCCTACCTGAGAGTCAATAATTTTGGATAAAACAAGAATGAAAAACCCTTGCAACTTTCTTTTTCTCTTGCCACATTAAAAAAAAGAAAAAAAAAGTATGCATTATGTATAAAAATATATAATAACAAGACTAGCTCTTATTAAAGGCAGAAGAGAGACTACTGTTGTGTGGTAATATCTTCACAATACTCTTCACAATGCGTAATAAAGAAAGAACGAATTTTTGTTAAAATGAGTTGTGGTAGTTTGGGGTTAAAGGAGAGATCACTATTTACAACTTTATAGGTTGGATTATGAGACATGGGAAGCTGGACTATATACTGACTTTGCCTGTTCAGCTTATTAGAAAAATTAAAAAGAAAAAATCCCTATAACAAAAATACATAAATTTAAATGAAGATGAAATAAACAGGAATATTTCTCCCTAGGTCTCCATGGTGAAGTAAGCCCTCTTTTCCCTGTAGGAGAACATGTTTCTTGCTTTTTCCAAGGAAACAACTTATGTGTTTTGCAGAGATGAAACTTCTGCCTCCAAGTGGGAAGGGGAAACTGAATGTCAAAGGGTAAATTCCATCAGAGATGACAAGTGCTGATGGGCTTGAATTTGCACAATCAGTGGCATTCAGTCTCTCCAGGGGTGGTAACATGGGGAGTAAGGGGAAGGAGGGAGAGAAAACGAGTTCAGGCCATAATCTCAGGAGGAAAGCTTGGTAAAAATATGTTCAGAATTTGGAGTTTGCCAATGAAATTAGCTGAAATGCATTTAAATATTCATTTGGTGGTTTTGTTTCATGTTAATAAAGAATTGAACAGTCTCTTCAAGTTCTTGTTTTGCAAAAAGAGGAGCTGGGTGTGGTGGGTTATAACACAGGGAGAGCTTATTGTTTATACATTTTTTGCTTCATTGTTTTGGAAAATAGTCCATAAAGAATGAGAGAAAAAATTGGCAAATAATGAAAAAGAGCAGGATAGGATTTTTCCTGGGGTTAAGCACCTACTTGAAAATTCGGAAGGGCACAGCTGGGTACTGTATCTCCTGTGCTATAAAAATTACGTGGATTACAAGAGATAGAATCTGCTAAAATCTGTTATCACATGAATTTAAGGTTCAAGAACCATTTCTAAATAACTTTTGAACTAAAGGTGTCTCTATGTGATAGAGAAGATAAATATTCCTACTAGAACAACTAATGGCTTAGGTTTCTATTTTCTTTGTTTCATGAAGTTTGTAGCCACAACACATGAAGTTTCCATGAGTTAAATATGAATATAATTTATCTGTCATGCTATTTTTCCCACCAAAAAAAGTCTCTTCAGATCAGTGGAAGTAGATGTTATAAAGACAATGTATATATATAGGATGCAGACTAATTTTTTCAGTTATATGGATTCTAGACCGAAGAACACAGGGAGGAAAGACAAGTAATATTAAAAGAATAACAGAATCACAGAATCGTCTAGGTTGGAAGAGACCTCCAAGATCACCCAGTCCAACCTCTGACCTAACACTAACAAGTCCTCCACTAAACCATATCACTAAGCTCAACATCTAAACGTCTCTTAAAGACCTCCAGGGATGGTGACTCAACCACTTCCCTGGGCAGCCCATTCCAATGCCCAACAACCCTTTCAGTAAAGAAGTTCTTCCTAATATCCAACCTAAACCTCCCCTGGCACAACTTTAGCTCATCCCCCCTCGTCCTGTCACCAGGCACGTGGGAGAATAGACCAACCCCTACCTTGCTACAGCCTCCTTTAAGGTAACTGTAGAGAGCGATAACGTCGCCCCTGAGCCTCCTCTTTTCCAGACTGAACAATCCCAGCTCCCTCAGCCGCTCCTCCTAAGACTTGTTCTCCAGACCCCTCACCAGCCTCGTCGTCCTTCTCTGGACTCTCTCGAGCACCTCCATGTCCTTCTTGTAGCGAGGGGCCCAAAACTGAACACAGTACTCGACGTGCGGCCTCACCAGAGCCGAGTACAGGGGGAAAAATCACTTCCCTAGACCTGCTGGCCACACTGCTTCTTATACAAGCCAGGATATTGTTGGCCTTCTCGGCCACCTGAGCACACTGCTGGCTCATATTCAGCCGACTATCAACCAGTACTCCCAGGTCCTTCTCGGCCAGGCAGCTTTCCAACCACTCATCTCCCAGCCTGTAGCTCTGCTTGGGGTTGTTGTGCCCCAGGTGCAGGACCCGGCACTTGGCCTTGTTGAACTTCATACAGTTGACCTCAGCCCATCGGTCCAGCCTATCCAGATCCTCCTGCAGAGCCTTCCTACCCTCGAGCAGATCGACACACGCACCTAACTTGGTGTCGTCTGCAAACTTACTGAGGGTGCACTCGATCCCCTCATCCAGACCATCGATAAAGACATTAAAGAGGACTGGCCCCAGTACTGAGCCCTGGGGGACTCCACTAGTGACCGGCCTCCAACTGGATTTGACTCTATTCACCACAACTCTTTGGGCCCGGCCATCCAGCCAGTTTTTAACCCAATGAAGCGTATGCCAGTCCAAGCCATGAGCAGCCAGTTTCTTAAGGAGAATGTTGTGGGAAATGGTGTCAAAAGCCTTACTGAAGTCAAGGTAGACCACATCCAAAGCCTTTCCCTCATCCACTAAGCGAGTCACTTTGTCATAGAAGGAGATCAGGTTCGTCAAGCAGGACCTGCCCTTCATAAACCCATGCTGACTGGGCATGATTGCCTGGTTGCCCTGTAAGTGCCGCGTGATGACACTCAAGATAATCTGCTCCATGAGCTCCCCTGGCACTGACATCAAACTAACAGGCCTATAGTTCCCCGGGTCTACCCTCCGACCCTTCTTGTAGATGGGCGTCACATTTGCTAGCCGCCAGTCGAAAGAAGAAAAGACTGTGAACGCGTTGAGGAGAAAAGTAGCCACACATAGCAGTACAGGGAGTTCGCAATGGCAGAAATCTGGGTTTTTACAGGTTTCTATTTATTTATTCATTTTATTACATCATCATATATATATATGTATATCTTTTATAATGCAGCAGCTAATGTTTTGCATGAAACATTCATGCAAAATGCTAGCACAGGCAAGGCCAGAAACCTTTCCCATGACAGGGCTAGCTGAGGTCAATGCTATGTGCTATCCCAAAGCTTGTTACACTGCAATAGAAGCTGCCAGCCTCTGTTTCCCTTGAGATCTTCCAGTGAGGCAGCTGCTGTACATTCATTACCTTTTTGTCAGGATGCACCTTTAGACCAGTGAAGATGTAACCTTATTCTCGACTTTCTTCACAGAATGGACATCTTCTATGCTTCAAAGGCAGCCTGGAACTGATATTTCCCAGACTTAAAACAGCGACTCCTTTTAGCTAATGCAGGCCTGTCCCCAGCTGGGACAATACTGTGGGTTGAGACTCTGATATAAATGACAACTGACAAGAAAGCACTGACAACAGAGAAAACCAGGAATCAAAAGCCTTGCATAATATTCTTAATTTCCTAGACTATTCCACAAGTGAGAAATGGGCCAAAATGGAATTATGACAATTCATCTATGCAAAGCATTAGGCACAAGAAATCAAGAGTAGATTTTTATTTTTGTTATACACAGGGTAAAGGCACAGAATATTCCACAGCATGGAAGCCTATCTGCCATACAATAATTTGGGGTTTTATCAGTCCTATTAGTTTGCCTCAAAATAGAGGGAATTGAGTTGTAGTGATAAAAACATCAGCTTGACATTGTCTTGACAGAAGAATTTCTACTAGCACAGCAGGGATGTTGCCTGGTGACTCTTTGAAACTCATTCTTTTATGATTGAGCATTAGTAGGAGAATGCAGATGATAATACAGATGGGAAACACTGGATTGTCTTCAAGGGAGAATGATTTAAAATTAATGATTGAAAAAAAAAAAAAAAGAAATAAAAATTTGTGGCAAAGGGTTTTCCCTCTTTGAATGTGACAGGAAATGGATTTCAGTTGTAAAAAGATCAAACATAAAACATAACTTCTAGATAATATATTGTGTTGATAATATGTATGTGAGGAGACCTTGGATTTTGTAGAGAAACTTTTTAAGGTATGGGAAAAAAAAAAAAAAGGTAGATATTTAATAAAAGAAAGGACTAAAAAATACAAAAGTGTATTTTGTTATGAAATCTTTCGTAGAATATATGCATGAATGTGACTGTCTAACAGCTCTGCCAGGTAAATTTCTCCATTCTGTCACAGAACATACTGAGCACAGGACTGTTATGATTAACATTTATAAATGTCCAGGCAGATGGAAAGGCAGGTAAAAGCAATGAATCTGGCCAGCTACACATCAGGCTGAGCAAGCAAGTATGAGACACTTAATGTGGTGTAGTAAGTTCATAAAATCAGCCTCAGTATTGAAGAACTAATACTTTTATAACACAGAACAACAGTGACCGGAAACTATGTTTATGATGATATCAACATAAAAATATATATTTATTCAATCCTGGAAGATATCAATTTTGCTACAAAGAGTCTTTTTCTTGAGATATAGAGATGCAGAACCACCCTGAGAAGTCCAAAAAGCTAGCATGTATGCCAGAAATGGAGATTCAAACTCAGCTCAATCATTGAAGTCATAGCTAGAAAACCACTGAAGAAATATCGCGCCAATCTTTCTTGCTGGAATATACCGACCATCATATATCAAAACCTGAAAAATGACATTTTTACCTTAATGGGGAGAAATACTTCTCTCTTAAATCAATGACAAAATTCACATTATTTATTTGCCCCACCCATAAACAAATAAAGAATGGATATTTTATTGGATTTTTTTTTCTGGATAAAAAGCAACATAGTTAATTTTGAATAGGCTTATATTTTAATGTGCTGTTGTTGCTCAGAGTAATTATTATCAGTAGATGTGAGAATTCCTACGTTAATGTACATGCCACATAAAGTCATAATGGTATTCGGTATAACAATGCAGGAAATTGCATACTTTTTTCTGCATCTCTTCAGGAGACTCTTCTGGTTTTCTGGCTTGGATGTTCATGTGGAAAGACTTCAGTGCAGCTTTTGAGTCAGATGAAGGCAGCTGGAACATAAAGCAAGCCCAAAAAGCTGCTGGTGTTTCCCTGGGGAGTGGTAAATCAAAAATATTACATGGATTATTTGTAAGGAAGGGTAACACTGCTAACAGTGCTCCAGAGGAAGGATGGGTGAGAGCAGGATGTGAGCACTAAATTATGGTGGAGGATTAGAGCCCTCCAATCCATCTATGCAATAATTAAGAAGAACCCTTATGAAGTTCTTGTTGGCAAAAAATAAATGAAACATCCATCAAGCTAAATAATGAGCTGTTGTGGCAAGTCTTTGACTTGGTGGTGCCTCTTCCTTCAGCTTTAAAGCAATGGATAATTTGAAAACACAGAAAACAACTTAGGGGCAGGGAAAATAGGCAATAAGTGAGCAGGAACTGTGGAAGGTCCTTTAATCCAATGGTCAATGGGGCCCATAGGTCTATTTCCTGGTACTGCCAGGAGAAACCTGGGATAGTACCAACTTTCCACTCTATCAGGGACAGAAAGTGTACTGCATAAAATGAAAGATTTTCTTCATCTATTCCCCTCCCTCCCCTCCTGGGGCAGAGGCCAAAAGTTAGTCATTTTAAATGGGCAGGCCATTGGGAATTCAAAATTTCCATGTGATGCCTGCTGTGTTGATCTTTGCTGAATGTGAAGATTCTCGAACAAAGACTTGTGTGTCTGCAGCAACATACCAAGAAGGGGCTAAAAAATATTCAGCCATTTCAAAGAATTTGCTTCTGCACAGAAGGCCATGATTGCACAATGTACCTTTACTAACAGCAGAAAGAGGTACTGGTGAAAAAAGACACATCTGCTTCCCGTTGTCCCAGAACTGCTCATGAAGGGATATTTTCTAGAATTGGCAACTCTAGCTGACAGTGGTGAATTTTCTGCAGGTAAAAAATCTGCACGATTTTTCTGTTAGC
The DNA here is from genome assembly GCF_009769625.2 of Cygnus olor. Lineage (NCBI taxonomy): Eukaryota > Metazoa > Chordata > Aves > Anseriformes > Anatidae > Cygnus > Cygnus olor. The sequence continues at coordinate 165,654,769 of NC_049169.1, read as the reverse complement.
TGAGGTAAATTAGGTTTCCTCAGACCTTCTTAAGAAATGTGGAGGAAGTCGGAGAAACTGAAAAATTAGGCTCTGAAGCTGGAATTCAAACCAGCAGGGCAGAACATCTGAATTTAATGAGGCTCTGCTTGACATCAGTAGGAGCATTGGAAGGCCAAAGTACACAGGATTAGGCCTCAAATTAATGATGCAATGAAAAGGAAAAATGCATAATTTTAGGGAAGATCATTTTGATGATTGATTTTATAATTATTCATGGCACCTAATGTGAATTATCAAGATATTTTTATTGATGGCATTTATTAATGCATTAAATTTTAAACTGTGCTCTGGAAGACAGTATAATACAGGCAGGAAACAGAAAGAGAAGTTGAGATATTTAAGGAGAATCTGAGAAATAAGGATTTTTAATGCAATTAAGCAGTACATATAGCATCCGACTACTACTGTGTTGCTGTTTTAAGTCTACACCCTTATTACAGGGCCGCAGCAACAATTTTAGATTAAATTGTTATATCAGATCTTCAAATGTGTTGTGATTATTTGTTGTAATAATCAATTAATGAAACATTAAAGAAGTCATCCTTTCCAAATGCACGTTCTAAAAAAAAATTACTAAGGTCAGCACGAAATCCCCTTTTACTCTCTTCAGGGCTTTGCTTGTACAATGCTTCTGTGGACACAGTTTTATGAAAGCCACCTGCCATCATACCAGTAGTTCATACTTGCTTCTTTCCCAAACTCAGTGTGGACTCCATTGCTTCTGAAGCTGTAGTGTTTAAAATCTGATTTAACTGTGGTCACAGTAGGAACTTGCTCCTGAAACAAAACTGGCAGTTTCCCCACAGTGAAGCAGGGTTTGCTATACATTACTTCATAGGGGATCTAAAGTATTCACAGTATAAATGGATGTAATGACAGATTTTTGTAGGATAAGAACTTAGCGCAGACTGTCCATGTTCATGCAGATGGACTCCTTAACTATTTAAGACCATATCCTGTCTTTGTTGTAAGGTAAGGAGCAATCTTAAGACCTATGACAATAAGAGGTGACTTACTTCACAGACAGTGGGAAACACAGTCTTTCAGATGAGTGAAGCTGCAGAAAAAAAATTTGTTCATACTCTCATGAATATCCATCTTCCTCACTTTCCCCCAGTAGCATTTCATCCTCAAGGAGCAGAGGAACAGAGAAACCCTGTGAATACTAAAACCACTACCTCTTATGCTAAAGGATTTTCTTTTCGATAATGTTTGTGGAACCATGCATCAATACAGCTCTGCATCGGGTGAAACACACCATGATTTGTAACCTCTCCCACATAAAAAGGAAGTTAGTAAAACAAATCCCACTTAGCCATCTAGATGTTCAACCAGAGCAGAGCTTTGTGAAATGTAAAGCATTCTCCTTAATCCTTATGATTTTATGGAGCCTCCAGAAATGCAAGATTTTCAGCAGTAAAATGTATGACAGTCTTCAACATTTCATTGACATTAAACACAGCAATGTTTATTTCATGCCAACAGCACTGGTAGGACAGCTTTTGCTGGAGCAGTGTCTGATTTCAAACAGGGCTGGCTGAGTTTTGTCTTCAGAAAGTTCTGGTACAGCTGTAGCCAGGTGCTTGCTAACTTACTTTCCAATATCTGACTGGCTGAGCTCAGAGGAATTAACTTGCTCTTGCTCCTATCTGTGTGAAAGCATATCAGTGGTAAAGCCCTGAAGATCTCCCAAAGATTTCAAGTCCCCTGCAAAAGCAACTGAAGAACTGGGATTTCTTCTTTTCACTAGCAGATAGCTGATCCCCTCTGCTAAATAATAATAAATAATGAGGAATGTGGGTAGATATTTGGACTATTATTTGGGAAAAGAGGAAGCTGGCAGGACTACTACATAGTTGCAGGACTTCTACATAGTTGCAGAGGTTACAAATTCAAACTAGGGTACATTTTCCCAATTCCATCTCAACAGCTGTCATCTAGCTGCTTTAAATGTACAAGTCTTCCTATAAAGATTGAGTAACAACATATCCTTTGTCCCTTTGCTCAGTACTTCATCGGTATATAATAACAGTACTGTTGCATGGGCTGGTATTATACAAGCTTACCTTTAACATCCCTATGGAAGAAAGGAGGTACTGCTACTTACATGCTCACAATTTACCCAAATTCTCATTTTCTACTCTCTGGTTCAATCCAGCAGACAAGACAGCTGGTGCTGTCCAGGGCCAGATCTTGCTGTTTTTCTGGGAGATCCTCAAAGGGAAGGAGGTGAGGGCACAGGCTCTCCCTAGCAGCTGTCGAAGGCTTTCTAGTGTGGCTGCATGCATCCAGCTCTGTGGGAGGCAGGAGGAGGCTCCGACTATGAGATCAGAGTAATACAGTTGGAAAGCCACCCATTGTGTTTCTGCATGTGCCAGCAGAGATGCGTCAGCCCTGGCTCAGATCTCATAGCAATACATAGATGGGAGCACCCTGCTTTCTACAACTATATATTCACCAGCAGAGGGAAAGGTCCCTAAGCAGGGTCTGAGGTGATAACTCTGCCTCACGCTCAGGCATCTGCTTGCCTCACGTCCTCATCTTTCTTGCTGCAGAAAAATTTGTGCTAATACATGGGGGAAGCTGAATGTTTCCAAAATGCTCTTCCAATCACCTCTGCCTGTGGAGGATTTCCTGCAAAGTGTTCAGGCTTTAGAGTCTGTTTTTTAGTAGCAATCTGCCCACCTCTTGAAGAGGCCTTGAACTGGCAGGGATGATATCCAGTTAGCGTAACGACTGCCCAGTGATCCAAATGGGATCATCAGCACTAAATGTACATGATTTTCAGTCTCCTGAGCTCCATTTCTTCAAGTGTGTGTTGTTATTCTTCCTTCCAAACACACTCAAAAGGAAGACTGGTTTAAAGACTCTCACTTCAGCTGTTTATCAGCTGAGTTAACACAAACATTTCATTTTGAGCGCTTGAGCAAAGTTTATGGTTTCCCTTACAGGGTAGCTGACCTGAAACCTCTCTAACAACACTCCTGAGAAAAAGCATAGAAATGTTCTTCTTAAAAATCAATTTCATATAGCTACAAACAATCAGAATCAGTATAGCAGTAGAAAGCAAGATACAAACCCAATTATAACACTAAAGCCACTGTTGCATTAAACACATAGTGTAGCCAATGCTGTATAGCTGGCTTAGAATTGATATTTCTTTTGATAGTGCTGTTGCAAGGGCATGTGGTATACAGAGAAGAAGTTAGCTTGGCTGCAGAACAATCTTTGCAGGCCTTAAAATTAGAGCTCAGATTCTGATCAGGACTGTTTCTCTGTGTCACAAGGTAGAACAGTGTGGATAGGATAGGATACCCAGGCACAGGATAAAGAACTAAGCTCATAGCTGATCTGCACTGGGCAGATGTTCCTCCTGGTAAGACAGATGTCAAAAACATGGTTTGTGAGACTCTGAACTTATATTCCAGTTAGTAAGAATATAAACAATACTTCCTGGTCCCTTTTTTTTTTTTCATATTATTTGCCTGGGCAGTCAAGTCTAATCCTGTGGCCAGGATGATCTGATAAAAGTTTGAAGTTTTGGTTATGTGCATCAAGAATAAATCCATACAATGACGTGTTTCAAGTAGACAGTATAGTCAGTTTTTCAATGTTAAGAAGTCATCAAGATAGCACAAGTCACACATTTTATGCTAGGTTTTTAAGACATGCTCTGAAAAGGTGATTACTTTCTACAAGAAAACTCTCCTGCTTGTCCCCAATTTGTTTCTTTTTATGTTTTCCATAATTCTCCTTGGATTAAGCAAAACAGCAATCTGCATGCCATCTGCAGCCCAAGTATGCTGTGATTAAAAATTATAGTCCTGATATCCTGCACTAGGTTTTAATAGGTATTGTGATAAGAAAGGAGGTGTTATTGGATTACCAGGCTTGAATTATTTTTCATTGTCTTTCTTTCTTTTAAATAATTGCTTTTCTTTCCTTTCCTTTCCTTCTTGCACTGGGAGTCCAGTAAGACCTAATGGGCAGTGGGGACGTGGGGAGATTGGAGAATAAATGGAATATAGTTTGTAGAAGCAACAATTTTCTTAAGTAACTGGGGCCATGTAAAAGAAGGAATTCATCTTTTAAATTAATTAGACACATTAGGAGAAAAAGATTAAAAAGACTGGAGAGTGCCCTTTTGCAATCAGCCTGGAGTTATGAATCTTTCAAATTATACCTGGCATTATTCAATCCCTTCAAAATGAAACACAGTTTCACGTGTTAAACAGCCTTTCAGAATATGAGGCAGAGGTTATGTTTTTTAAAGTATGGTGGTAGTTGTTTCAGAAAAAATGGTGAAAGGAATGAGAGGGAAGTGTGAAAGCTTGTCTCATGCATGTTTTAGAAATGAAGGTTAATGGAGGTCACTAAATTGATTATGATATTCTCTTTCATACCCAAATGTATCAAGGCTCACGCAGATTTCATGAAACAAATCCATTGGAATTTTAGGTCATAATTCAGTCTTCTGAGAAACTTCAGCTATGTACTGTGGTCAAAGACCAGGTTACTACTAACTTCTTAGGCCATTGAAATAGAAAGAACTGATGAGCTAAAATATACTTGGATAAACCTTATGGGTAACCATGTGTATGTTACAAACACCATCAAGGTCCCAAGCTGGTACAAGATCCCATCCTTATTCAGAACCAATGAAGAGTCTTAAGCCGCACTGATAAATACACTTCCCAGGCACATAGGAGTAGTTTAACAAAACTCTGGTCCAATATTCTCCCTTCATCCAGATCCAAGCCCCAGTGCTACAGAGGAGAGCAAACCCCCCAAATCATGCAGTGCATTTGATAAGAGAGCCTCTTTGATCTGTGCTGAAAAATGGTTAATCCATGAGCAAGACACATAGTTATTTTCATTGACTTCAGTTAACTACAGAAGTAAGAACTAAGAACATACTGAGAGCCTGAAAAGCAGGGGGCATAAAGGGGGATACCAACCACTGTGCTCCAAGGGTATGTCAGTGTCATCCAACATCATTTCAGTGTTATCCAGTATCATTCCAGTTCTCCAGTTTCAATAGACATGCTTCCATTCTCACAGAAAATGATCAGGACATTACTGGCAACCTGTCCTTAAGGGTTCTGGCCAAAAACTTATCTCAAAGACCCTTTTATAACATGCAGATGAATGCTTGAGTAAATTTTCAACAGGAATTCATGTGTGTAATCAACAGCGAAAATGTGCTTCTGATTCAAAGGATGCACAATCAAAAAAAAAACAAGCTCAGTTTTGTTTCTGCAAATTGTCCTCATGGAGAAAGGCTAAAGCAACATTTGGATGTTTTCCTCACTCCTTTCTAGTGAGCTACTTAATACAATAAAGCTCTGCAGTTTCCTTTTCTGGTCCCTCAGTCAGGTTTCCCTTCATCTCAACTGCACTATTATCCATTCAAAATTTCAGTTTACTCATTTCAATACAGTCAATAAAATTGATATCCATATTTCTGCAATTTGAAATAGTATTTCATATTTTGTAGAAGGAAACCAGGAATACAATACTTTTATATGTTATACTTGTGATGAAGAACTCGAATCAAATAAGGAGACTGGGTCACTGTGAAGATAAGTAAGAAGAACAATGTCCTCATCCTGACACTCAATGGATAGCATCTTGGCAATGGAAGCAATGGCACAACTCCTGATCACTCCAGTGGAGCCAGGATTTCACAGCCAATTCAGCAAGTGGGGAAAAAATTGAGACACCGAGATAGAGGACAGCATAATAAATGTCTAATAGGAAAAGAGAAATAACTGTTTGACACTGATCTAATTAATATCAAGGGAGTTCTAATCTACATTCCACTCTGGCTTCTCCAAGTTTAAAACAAGATATGCCAAAATGGCACTTCAGACTAAAATGACTCAATACAGACACAAATTCTACATTGAACGCTTATGAGATCTGGAAGATTCAAAGCCAGTACTTGATTCTGTGACTCTGAATGGGAAGTTTAAACTTAGAAGTGCTAGGTCTAAACCACCATTTGAAGCAAGATCTATGGTCTACGTGTGGTGTGAGGTCTAGTTACATGGTCAAGAATTCTGGCCTTCCACTCTTTGGTTCCTAGGTTGTGACTTTTTTTCTTATTGTGAAGGGAAATTATTTGTCACTGCCTCTTAGGATACTTCAAAATGCTACAAGGTCATATATATTTCCATATATTTGTTGAAAATAAAAACTCTAATCTCTCATAAAACCTGTGCAATCGGATTACTCTGGCTTCGGATTTCGGAAATCTACCTCTGAATCCCAAAACTGTCCATTGTGTATAATCAGAGGAAGATACAAAAGTTATTTATGTGATTTTGTGGTGATTGACTTTCTCTGCATAGTTCTGCCATAAAGCAGAAGTAGATGTCTTTCTTCCTGCCTTTGCCACCCAGACAAATTTCTCACAAATAGACAACTGATGAACTTAATGTAGTTCAGCACTACAGTAGGTAACGAGAAGATAAAGATGGAAATGACGTCCAAAAAAGGTTTTTTTCAGTCTCCTTGATAGAAGAAAGGTGTCCTGACACACACCTTGAATTAATGCACTATAATTTGTCTAATATACAAGATTGACTCATAGATTTCAGATGTTTTGAGCTATCAACAGAACAATTAGCTGGCACAAAGAATGGCTGAGGTTCCAAAAAGAAGGCATGTATATATGCACAATATATATATAATATATAAACAATAACAAAACTTGATATGGGCATAAATGCCAAACTGAAAATGTTCTCAGAATATTACAAAACTCTTCTGAGAAACAGTAAGCACTTGGGTACTCCAATAAGCCCTTTCCTGAGAGCAGCATGCAGACTGAGCATTCAGACTAAGCACTAGATGAACCCCTTTCCCAGCACTCACGACCCTGCTCAATGGATAAACCTCAACATCATCAGTGGTTTAACCTAGCTAAGTAAGCCACATATTGGGTGATTGCTCAAAGCTTATCTGAACCACTTGTGGTTGCAAAACAGGAATGAATTTCATGGCAGGCTTTCTCGTGAGATTTTTAATACTTCTTAATATTGAGGCAAAAAATAAAGGGCAACTAACTTGCCAACATTTTTTATTATTGTCATTTACTGTTATTACTTTATTGCTGATGCCAAAAGTTCTGCAGTGCTCAGAAAACAGAAGATAAATCCTGTACTTGTTAGTTTGCAATGTACCTCAGAAAAAGTTTCATTTGCTGTTTCTACTCAGAGAACTCTGGGAAGTTGTTCACTAAAAGACAAGCATCAAGACACTGAAAACAGAGCTAGGTCTGCTCACACCAAGCTGGATAATGGAGATAGATGGTCACACCAAGGGAAATAGCAGAGGGAGTATCTTTGTGTAGAACAGTTTCATTAGTGTGTGAGATATTTGGGGCACGCTCTGCAAAGCAGTGTGAACTCTGTCAACATCTATCAAAACAAGTAAGTGAGCACATAGTCCAGTAACGCTGAAAGGCAGTTGACTTCTTTGTACATTAGGTCTTGCCTTCTGAGTAACAAAGAGAAAGGAGTGAGGAAAAGCCTTGTAACAGATTACAAGACAGAACAAATTTCTCTGAATAAACTAGTTTCCTTCTGTGGAGCTTTTAGCTTCAGATGCAGACGATTATCGTAGGAATAGCCTTGGCTGTACAAAACCACAAGCACATCTACACTACAAATTCTCCTCTTCACGGCTTCTCCCTGCCTTTTCCTTTTCCTTTGTCTGTACCCTAGAGCCAGGGAGAGAGTAAATGAAAACAGAACATCCCCTCTGCCAGCATGGTGGAAGGGCTGTAAGGAATAATGGGATTCTTGCACTTCTTGCATGAGCACAGAAACAATGGAGTGTTTAAGTTTTTAAACATTTTATTAGGCCAGATGAGACTTTCTGCTAATAAATGAAGTTTCTTTCTCTTTCTTTCTCTCTCTCTCTCTTTTGAGGTACTAGCTCTTCTGCAGAGAAAATGGAAGAAAAACACTGCCTTGCACTTTCCATAGTGCATAGGAAGCATTGCATCCCATTCTGAGGGACTGCCTATACTGCTTGGATGCCTCCTTTATACAAACACTCACATTAATAAAGAATGTCTCCCCTTTTAACCACCCTGAAGCTGATTTCTCATCTGGGAGGTTATAAATTATTTTTAGAGGTTAATTGTTATGCAAATCTGCTCATCATGGGGTTCCTGCATCCAGAGAAATGAGAAAACACTCTCTTCCCCAGTGGCAGAGGCTCATAGAGGACACCTTTTCATTTCTAAAACCATTTGGAGAGGATTATGTGCCATATGTTTTCTCAAACATATTGCACACTAAATGTAAGAAGCCTGTATTAACACGGTGTTAAGGTTGCACAATTGAAACATAATTGTATATTAATGTGCCTATTTTGTGTATCCTTATATTTCTTATTATTCATTTCAAAACACAGTGACCAATCCTGTAAATTCTGCTCAGATGAACAGTTCTCAGATAGTCAAGTATCACCACTGACATTTGCAAGTAAGCTTTGCAGAGTCAGACTACAAACAATACACAGATTTAAAGTATATATTTAATAAGAAAAATGGGGATAGCGAACACCATAGGCTAGATGATGAAGACACAAGGATTTTGCAATAAGATTCTTTTTAACCTAAGGGTAAACTTGGAAAAATATGTTAATTTCTTATTAAGTTTTATTTTGTTGTATTGTAACATTCAACTCACATTGCACCATCTCCAGGTACCTTCAGCTACCAGGTGTGCTACTTGTAAAAGCCCCCCTTAGTTTGTGTTAAGGGGATGGATAAAGCTGTTGGTGTGGGCAGTGATGTAGTTCCCAGAAAACAAGACATCAAAGGGTGAAGAAAAACGTGCTGGGAGTTGGAATGCTAAATTCTCCCCCCAAAACAGGAGATCCAGAGTCTAACTGTCCTGTTGCAGCCATGGGAGCTGATGAAATCAGGATACCAAGTCTGCCACATCTACCCAGAGCCAGCTGCACACACTGACATCAACAACAGGCTGTATAACACAGACCTCATTCTATTAGTAATAACAAATTGAACATAATTAACATAATTAACACCTTTTTAATGCACATTTTAAAACTCAAATTTATTTAACGAACTATTCTGACAACTACCTCTTTCTGAATTTGAAGATAATGCTTCATTCAGTGACAAAGTATTCAGGTGAATAATTTTTATTTAAAACAAATTTACTTATAATTTTATTATTTACGTAATTTGACATTTAATGACTGTTTTGGAGTAGTGGAGACCAGAGAAAACAGTCACTGGTTCTTCACAGTTATTTTGAGAAGGATTAAGTATCCTTTGAATCATGTTGAAACATTTTGATCCAATGAAATAAACATGGTATCTTAATACAAGTTGGGTATTTTAATACAACTGTAATGCAACATCCTGACAGCAACATGAATTTGAATGAGATGAAATTACAAGTGAGGCAATATTACAGAGGTGACCATAGATGAAGAGCCCTTAGAACAAGAGATTTCTTCTCTAAAGAGAAGAAAGAAAAGTACTCAAACTTAACATCTGGATCTTATTTCACAAATGTCTCAGGAGGAAATTTTCAAAAAATCAGCAGTTGCCGCCCTAGTAAAAAGTGGGTCAACAGAAGGAGACTGTATGGGCTAGTTTAATTTCTTGTTTTTATATATATATATATATATATATATATATATATATATACACAATCTTACTGAAATGAATGAATGTTTTCGAGGGATATAAATTTTATGGAGGCTAAAGGATTGTATAATGCCCCTTATAAAAACGAATGCGATGCATTTAATTCTAAGAACTCAGCCCTTTGGTTTTCTTTACCCAAGTGGAAGTCTGGACTCCCTGCAAAGTTGCCAGAGATCCATATATCTGTGGGAATCAAACCCTAAATATCACACCAATGGACTCCAGGTCCATACAGAAAGCTGTTTCTGCTAAAGCTGCAGCTGCCTATAGTTATTGGGTCAAACAATGAACTCCTTAATATATGTTCTACTTTCAGTGCCACATTCCTGTTCTGTCTGTGAAACACTGACTTTGCACTATGATGGATGATGGCTTTTTGTTGTACAAGATTCAGGAAACTCTCTTAAAGTTCTCATACAACTGGTAACTTGTTTTTTACATACATGGGGGTGTTATGCTGTGACATAGTTGTAGTTGGCAATCATGCTGAAATTGAGCTCTATACATTATGAAAAGAAAAATGGGCTGTTTGTGGAGCATTTTCCATGACATTCCTTATATTTTGGAAATTGCACACATGCTGCTTGATGTTCTTCCCTGTTTAGAATTGTGTAAATAAACATTTGGTCATGTGGCAAATTCCTAAAAAATTTAATTTCCACATTTGTTGTTGTTTTATGAGGGACAGGGGCAATTCTCACTGTGCATGTAGATTTTGGGGTGAGATAAGACAGTCCAAGTTGTTGCCTGTGTGCTCTTATATTTGGGCCATGTAGAAATTCTAGAATTGTAATATTAGAGCTTTGATATTACTGGTACTTTAGATTAAGCCTGGAGTGTTTTCAGAAACCAAATAATCTTTTAACTTTCAACAGACTGAGGTAAATAATTTAAAAACTAAGTTCATAGTTTGGAGACATACCTCCAATATGAGTTTCAGTTAATGAAGGAACATTAAATATGGATTTTTTTACTTTATGTATGCTTTGTGCATGTAAAACATCAATTTGAACACTGCTTGTCACGATCTTAGACCAAATGGAATGTGTATAAGTCTAAAAATAGGAGCAGAGAAAGAACCATTATTAAAGATCTAGCAGAAAAAAAAATGAAATAGGAAAAAAAGTTTTGTGTGAATTAGGTCCATCAGAAGTCAGTTTTCCTTTAGGCAAAATCTTTTTGTCAGGTAATTTCTTTATCTGAACAATTTTTATGACTTTCTACTCAAAAATCTATTATTCAATCAGTAAAGCTGACAAGTACAAATATTTCCCTTCATTGCCAATTTAGCATTTTTCTCTAGCATTCTGCATGCCAAGTAGAATTGAAGATTTACCTTCTGAAACTACTTTAGATTTCACAAGTTAAGGGAAGAAGAAAAAAAAAAAAAGAACACCAGAAGAAAAAGAACAACGCCTTGTTTTAATAAAAATATTGACTCATGGCTTCACAGAACAGAACTGAAAGGGAAAGTTTTCCCTAGTCTTTTTTTCTTCCTATTATTTTAAAAATAAGGTTTCTCATTAAAATCCAAAGGATAGCTTTGTTTCAGTCACAGAAGATACATTCTTCCTTTGTAGAATACCCCAGTTGAGTAATTTGTTCCCATCAGAGCTTTGTTGGCAAAAGGAAGTTGGATGTTGGTTAAAAATTAGGGCTTAGATCCAGTACAGCACTTAAGCAAGTGCTTGTCAGTGCTGCTAATTTCATATTTAAAGAATGTGCTTGGTATGGTGCAGGCCTTCATAACTTTTGGTCAGGAATGATTACTGCTTTCTGGTAATGCCCTGACTTCAGAAAATTCATAACTTTCATACTATTTTGACATACTATCTTGATAGATTAGAGGGCTGGGTAAACACTAACTGCATCAAGTTTAACAAGAGCAAGCGTCAGATTCTGCACCTGGGAAGGAGCAACCCTGGCTATATGTACAGACTGGGGGACAAGAGGCTGGAGAGCAGTCCCGTGGAAAGGGATCTGGGGCTTCTGGTTGTGGCAAGTTGAATATCAGCCTACAGTGTGCCCTGGCAGACAAAGGGACCAACCATACACTATGGTATTGCTAGCCAGTTGAGGGAAGTGATTCTCTGTGCTGGTGTGGCCTCACCTCAAGCACTGTGCGCAGTTTTGGGTGACACAAGAAGAACATAAAACTATTAAAGAGTGTCCAAAGGAGAGCTATGAAGATGGTGAAAGGTCTAGAGGGCAAGATAGTTTAGTGGGTGACAGTGGTAGTATGTTGATGGTTGGTCCAGATGATCTTGGAGGTCTTTTCCAACTTTAATGATTCTATGGTTCTATGTCTGAGAAGCAGCTGAGGTCCCTTGCTTTGTTCAGCCCAGAGCAGAGCAGGCTGAGGGGAGGCCTCATGGCGGCCTGCAGCTCCCTCATGAGGGGAGCGGAGGGGCAGGTGCTGAGCTCTGCTCTCTGGGGACAGCGACAGGACCCGAGGGAATGGCATGGAGCTGGGACAGGGGAGGGTCAGGCTGGGTGTTAGGGAAAGGTTCTGCACCCAGAGGGTGGTCAGGCACTGGGACAGGCTGTACAGGGAAATGGTCACAGCACTGAGCCTGCTGGAGTTCAAGAAGTGTTTGGACAGCACTGTCAGACACATGGTCTGATTTTTGGGTAGTCCTGTGTGGAGTCAGGAGCTGGACTCGATGATCCTTGTGGGTCCCTTCCAACTCAGGATATTCTATGATTCTATTTCTAGAGCCTCTTTGCCAAACATCACTATCATGAAACCCATCAACAAACTCAGCAGAGAAGCCAGAGGTGGAACTGGCAGTTAAATGGATTTTTTCAGCTCCATCTGTAACAGCAAAGAGAGGACTATGGTGTGAGACTTTTATCCAGATTTAGACATTTACATCTGCCTGTCTGGTTTCTCCTTATGGTCAATGGAGACCAATTCATCTCAGAGTATGTCAGAAAAGCATCATATGAATCCTTATGATTCATATAAGTGTTTGCTTTGTTCCACTGACTGCAGAGCAAGATGAGAGGATTAAAAGTGAGCACCTAGGCTGCAGACAGAATGTAAGGGCAGCTGAGAGGAATCCCACACCCCTCTACTCAGTGCCTGAACCACTGAGTTCTAGATCTTCACATATGCAATGTATTAAAGAAGAAAAACTCACAAGGTTAGATTCACATTTTATATAGCATTTTTAAGAACTGTTGGGTGTGGTGCTGAAAACTCATTGTATTTTCATTTGTGTTCTTCCTGGCAGTGGTAAGTAGTTTTAATTTGCGTGAAATTCATGTTAACACTAATCTGCAGGCTATCATATTTATTCTCAGAGTGCTTCTAAATACTTCTCTGCAAAATGTAAGAGCCATGGTCCCATCTGGTACAAATTAAGAATCCATGCTTAGCTTCCCCATGGCAAGTCCTTGGAACAATAATCACAATTTCCCCAGCCATAGCTATGCACCTGAGGGTTGTTTGGTCAGCACTTCCAAAAAACAATAGTTGCATGAGCTCAAAAAGACGCTGATCTGTTTTCCCTGATCCTCTGAAAAGGACTTGCTGAAAATCGAATAAAGACAGAAATCAGTGAGGAGATAAAGCATTTGTAACTGTGTAGTTTTTTTTCTACCTTTTTCTACAGGTACCAGTTTGCTTTGTCATGTCTTCAGTGGAAAAGAATGCAGCTCCCCACCCTCAAAAAAAAAAAAAACAAAAAATGCCTTCCCCATTTTGTTGTTGATTTACCAGTTTAAACATGTGTTGCATTGTAATCTACTCCGTATTTAGTAAAACTTGAATAAACATCATGAATAAACTTCGGGGAAAAAAAAAATCTCACATGCATTTGAAACTGCTTAATTTTTCTGATTTTTTTTTAAGGTTTGTGAGAGATTACAGACATCGAGCATAAAGTTGCCAAAGTGCTTACAATTGACATTAAATACAAGGCAAAGTGCCATTATGAAAATGAATGTCTGCTGAAATAAAGTGTTCGGGAGACTGCAAAGGACTCGTGCTGAGATACATTGAGCAATGGGGAAGTAAGGCAACATCCATGTTACAATGCCCAAGATAGAGTAATTCTTAAGATGTTGAATTAATATTAAATATTCCTGTAATTGCACCATGAATGGGGGAATTCTTTTGAACAAAGCATTACCTCCAATGTAGACACCTACATCTGAACTCCCATTATAATGCCAGTGACCAGAAGATACTTTGGGAGAATACATCTCACTGAAACAAAGATGAAATAGATGAGGCTCACTAAGTTCTGACAGTGCTTGTTTCTTTCCACTGAGGTGGGTTACTCAAATGATGAGCTCAGATGTAGGCACTTAAAATTAGTTGTGAGGATTTGCATTGTTGGGACTGAGCCTTTGACATCCCTAGTGTTCATCCAGTGGGACCTGGAAAAATAATGAGACTTCAAGCTGCAGTATGGTAGATTTAGGTGAGATGATATAAAATTCACCACCAGGCATTTCAGTGATTTGTTTGGAGAGGACACAGAAGTGGAAGATTTTAAGAACATACTTATTGCAGATACAGTTGACCCAGTCCTGAAGTAATGAAGTAGCTTTCAGGGTATCAAGGTGAGCTTTCAAGGTCCTTTCCAGCCTACGTTTTTGGTAATTATGACCAAGATGAGGATGGGAAATACAATGAAATTCTCTAAATTAAATGGCAAAACAGCAAAGTTAAAGGCACTATTGCGTAGATTACTACCTTTTGATATGTAACATGGATGTTGCCTTACTTCCCCATTACTAAATGTAAAGAAGGCTAATGGGCACTGACTATGAGATGGCACCTTCACCAAAGTGACTTCAATATGAAGAACTTGCTTTTTATCCCATTAGCCTTCTTTAGTATGTCAAATTACCCCCAGTGGAACTGAAACAGCATCTGGTTTTAGGGAATCCTTCAGTTCTTGCCTGACTACAGTTTTATGAAATAAGAAGGTCTTGCTTATTTTTTTTCCATCCCATCTAAGGAACGGTAGTAGTATAAAAGAGACAAAGTAAGTTTCCAGATGTGTCTTTTTTTCTAACACCGGAATATTTTCTGTTTGTTTGGAATCCCGCAGAGATAGAATGTATAACTGTAGTAATCATGACTCTCAATAGCAAGATTAACTCCTCTTAATTGAGGATCATAACACAAATTAAAACAAAGTAAATTATTTTCTGAATGCATGCCATATGTCAGAAAAGTAGTTGAAGTCGGTAAGTAAGGATACTGTAAGTAAGGATACAACCTGATTCAAGTCAGCAGAATTATTCTTGACTTTTAAAGCTTCTCATTTTAAGTGGCTCTTGCACTATACACAGCTCATTGCTACCAATGCAAATGCAGTAGTTCCAGTTGCACTGATAGTTTAAAAAGATTAATGTAAGTAGAATCAGTATTATTGCCTTGTAGACAAACAGGCTAGAGAGTCTGATGCTCACGATATTCCATGAAGTGGATATGGACCTATGCTGGTGTAATCAAGGTCATAATACAGTTTTCAAAGTTTTCAGTTAGTCTAATGGGACCTTCTGAGCTGAGCTTGAGATTTAATAAGTAAGGCTCTATCACAAATTTTGGTTACATTATGGCAATGATATCTGTGAAGGTAGCGTTGCTGAGTCACAGTTTCCTGGAATGAGGCAATTGAGCTGGCCCGCCACCATTTCTTGCAGCTGTGTATGGTCTAAGATAAAAACAAAGTGTATTCCAAAGTATAGGAATATTCTAGCACTTATTTTTTCATTTTCATATTGTCATATTAAGGTAGGTCCAGCTCTATGATTGTTTTAAAATGAAGTCAAGGAATCTAGCTAAAGAGCAATAGGAGAACATTTTCCTTAAAAGGAAATTATGATGGCTTTTTCAGCTGTGGCCCACAAAGCATCTACGCGCATCCACAGTAAAAGGAGTATCAGATCTTTCAAAGTCTTGCCTCCTTGCATTCAGAGTGCTTCTCTGTACACTGATAACCTCTAGTCCTAAAGAACAAAGTTTTGAGCCCTTCTGATTCTGGAGGTCTCTTCTTCTCTGAAAATCAATTCCTTTTTGCCTTATTTGCCACAATTTTGGTCAGACTGAAACGCAAAACCTGCTGTGCCCTTCCTTCATTTGCCTTTACAAACAGAAACTTCAAAGCTTGCTGTTGACCATTTACTGAAACAATTTCAAGCAAGTTTAATTTAATATTATCTCAAACTGTCTTAGAAGAATGTTTCTGCTTTGAGTGATGAGGGCCAAAGACTACGGCCATGCCTGCACAAATGCACAAAATCAACAGGATGAGAAACTCCTCCATGATAGTGTGGCAAGTGTTTAAACCACGTTCAATAACAAGTACTGCAACTATTTATAAGCCACCTTTACTCACAAAGGCATTTGTTTCGCCAGCTGTGTAGTAAAAATACAAATCAAGCTGAAATTCTGGCTAAGCTGGTGTACTGAAGTAGAAGAGTAGAAATGCACAATAACATGGTGGGCATGGCAGATCATAGAGTATTATTACAGGATTTGGGGAACTATAAGGTATTAATCTTGTTAAGATTGTTAATGTAAAGAAAACAGCTGTGAATAGTTCCTACTTTGGTGTGCATTACAGCTTGATAGCAAAGCTGATCCATCCCACTAACAGTATATAACTGTTATAGTTATCTCTGCACTGAAAGCAGAATCATGAGGAAGTACCTGTATGAAATCATAGAACGGTTTGGGTTGGAAGGGACCTTAAAAATCACCTAGTTCCAATCCTCTGACATGGGCAGGGACACCTCCCACCAGACTAGGTTGCCCAGGGCCCCATCCAACCCAGCCTTGGACACCTCCAGGCATGGGGCATCCACAAGTTCTCTGGACAACCTCTTCCAGTGCCTCACCACTCTCTGAGTGAAGAATTTCCTCTTAACATCTAATCTAAATCTCCCCTCTTTTAGTTTAAAAACATTCCCCCTTGTCCTATCATTATTTGCCCAAGCAAAATTCACTCACCACCTTCTTATAAGCCCCCGTTAAGTATTGAAATGTTTCAGTGAAGTCTCCCCTTCTCTTCTCCAGGCTGAACAACACCAGCTCTCTCAGCCTGTCTTCATAGTAGAGATGCTCCAGTCATCTGAGCATTTTCATAGCCTGGACCTGCTCTAACAGGCCCACAACCTTCTTGTGCTGTGGGCCCCAGACCTATATGCAGCACTCCGAGTTGGGCCTCATGAAGGCAGAGCAGAGGGGGAAAATCACCTCCCTTGACCTGCTAGCCATGGCTCTGTTGATGCAGCTGTGGTGGTTTTACTCAGCTGGGCAGCTGAGCTCCATCACAACCGCTCTCTCACTCCCCTTCCTCAAAGAGAAAGAGGGAGAAAATAACAATGGAAAGGGCTCAAGAGGTGAGATAAGGACAGGGAGATCTCTCAACAATTATCATCATGAGGAAAACACACTCAGCGTAGAGAGATTAATATAATTTATTACCTATTACTAACAAGCTAGAGAAGTGAGAACAAAAAGCAAACTAAAAACATCTTCCCCTCACCCACCTTGTTCTACATCTTTCCTCCAAGCAGTGCAGGGGAACGAGGAATGGGGGCTGTGGTCAGTCCCTGACGCTTCATCTCAGCCATTCCTTCACAGTCACTCTCTGCCCCTGCTCCACGTGGGGTCCCTCCCACAGATGCCACCCCTGCAGCCCCCTGCTGCCTAAACCTTGGCACGAAAAACCAATACAGCAGCCCAGGATCCAGTTGGCCTTCCGGGCTGCAAGTATGCACTGCTGGCTCTTGTCAAGCCTTTTGTTCACCAGAACCCCGAAATCCTTCTCTGCAGGGTTACTTTCAATGAGTTCTTTTACCAGTCTCTACTCATGTCTGGGATTTACCCAACCCAGCTGCAGCAGCTTGTACTTGGACTTGTTGAACCTCATTAGGTCCACGTGGGCCCACTCATTGAGCTTGTCCAGGTCCATTGGGTTGGCATGCCTTCCTTCTGTTGTATCTACTGCACCACTCAGATTGGTATTGTTTGCAAACTTGCCACGGGTGTACTCAATCTAACTGTCTATATCATTGATAAAAATATTAAACAGCACCAGTCCCAAGACAGACCCCTGAGGGACACCACTCATCTCCAGCCTCCACTTGGACATAGAGCTGTTAACCATAACTCTCTGTGTGTGGCTTTCAAGCCGATTCCTTATCCACTAAATGGTCCACCCTTCAAATCCATCTGCCAATTTGGAGATCAGGATGTCATGTAGGACTGTGTCAAAGGCCTCACAGAAGTACAGGTGGATAGCACTGGTCTGTCTTCCCTTGTCATGCAGTCAGAAATCCTTTAAAATGTCTTAGGATGGGATAGAAGACCTGGGTGAGGATCATGTTATTTCACTTATTTTAAATGCCAGTATTATTTAAAAAACAAAACAAAGCAAAACAAACAAACAACAACAACAACAAAAAAGAAGTGTTGAAGAAACACAAGTATAAGAAGACTCTTGCTTTATTGGTTCTTTCGTGCCACAATAGTAAGTGTAGGTAAACCATTAGTCCTGTCCAAGCATACTGCTGTGGCATGGATTAAGTCCCACTGAAACAGGAGCATATAACTGTAATCATTCTTTAAGGATAGTTGTAAGAAATTCCTTATGGACTCATGCTGCTAACACAACAGGGTCTTCTGCTGAAAACACTGGTACATACAACACTGAAATTGCTCAGGAGAGTGAATGGTATTGACAGAAAGGCTTTGAAAAAGATCTTTTATAGAAAAAAAAAAAGACAAACAAGAGGTAACAAAGAATCATCAATGATGTAATGCTATATTGACAGAGAAAATGCAAATATAAAGTAAGAAGGAAGAATTTTCAGTTGCACATTTGGCTCGTATAACTTAGAAATTATGAGTGAAGAAATGTTTTCTTGTTTTATTCCTCTTGAAGTCAAAGAAACAAGACCGTTTATATCCTTTATAGACTCAGAGTTTCATCAAGGAAATTTTAACTCCATTATCAATCTCTTCTTTTTATGGGAAAAAGTCATAACATCTTGAATTTTGGCTAGTTTTTCAGACCAAAAGTCCTCACACCATGAGGACTGTAACTCAGAATTCCCAGCTTGTGCCCAGGCAATCCAATGACTCACAGCCATAGTGGCTGAAGCAGAAGATCAGATCAAAAGCTGCAGGGGTTAAACACTAAGGTTTGCCCAGCCATGCCTAAGGACAGCAGCTGTTAGCAATAAAAAGAGTAAATGGGCTTGATCAGCAGTCAATCTCATACGCTCCCTTGTCAGCTGGACACTCTCCAGTGACAGCTCAGGGATCCCAACACCTGTTTACTCTCACACACTGTTTAACTTTCTTTCTCTTTTTCTAACACTCTCAGAGTCTTCTATCTTCAGTCAATCATCCTGGGTGTAAGTTTCTTTAACTTATAATTGGATCATCCTCCAGATGCTGGAGGACCCGTTTGTCAGAGGAATTACCAAGAATACAGCCCCTGTTTGATGAAACAGCTTTACAAAAGTAACAAAGAACTGACCGCTGATAAACAGTAAAAAATCCTATTTTCCCAGAAACTATTTTTAAGGAACCCTATAAGAAATATGTATGCTTGTACAGTCATGTTCATATATATTTCTGGCAAATAAGATTCTGAATTTATTAATACTGTGATCTGCATGTGTGGTTCATTAGGAAGTTGGACCTTAGTCCGTGTGCTTGCTACTCTTGGCCTTAAAGATCCCCCAAGTATATGCACCATTTGAAATAATTTCCCCAAATCAGTTTCATTTTTGCTTCTCTCTTTGAACGTACATTTGACTCAGTCACAGCCTTGCATGTAGCAGGGGGAACACTCTTCCACTGATTTTAATAAAACTTCAGGTTCTGTCCTTCGGAAGATGATTTGAACAGTTCTGCTTTAGGTATTAAGGTGAGTCAGCGGGCACTGAAATTGAAAACAGATGTATATTCAAATAGCAAACTACCATCTAACTATTCTGGAAAATGTTTTGTTATTATGTAATTAGTCACAGGTTGTGTTTCATAGGTGAGCTTTTTCTTTCAAAACAATAAATCCACAAACTAAGCACAAACTTGACTTTTGCTTGCCAGCTTTAAGAACAGGTGCTGATAATCACATGTAATTTCACACTCCCCTATCGCCCCTTGCAGTTTTTATCCTAAGTAACCACAACAAAACCTGTAAATTTGTAAAGAAAGTTGTAAAGCTTATATGACAGAAAAACTGAAAGTTGATTAAGAAATTACAATTCTAGCTATTGCAGGACCTATGATCTCCTCCCAGTTTAGCTTAGATGGCTTGACTAGTGTGGAAATGAAAATACACTTCTAGTTACTGTTACAGACCAAAATCCAGATGCTATCCAGTATCTCCAGTATCACCCTCTTCTATGGAATGGAATGGGGATGGGATGGGATGGGATGGGATGGAAGGGACCTACAAAGATCATCAAGTCCAACTGTCTGACTCTCTTCCATAAGTTCAAGCATGTTATTGAAGGTGTTATCCAAATTCCTCCTGAACACTGACAGGCTTGGGACATCAACCATATCTCTAGGAAGTTCCTCTGTGTCCTGTCGTCAGTTACCAGGGAGAAGAGACAGCCACCTCCTTTTCTGCTTCCCCTCCTCAGGAAGCTGTAGAGAGCAATGAGGTTGCCTCTTGGCCTTCTTTTCTCCAGACCAGACAACCCAAGCCTCTGCTCATTGGACACACCTTCCTGCCCTTTTATCAGCTTTATCAGCTTGTTTATCTTGGCATACTAAAAGAAAATATGACTTGAATATTTAAGATAGATATGCTGTATCTTGATACTGACACTAAATTCTTGGAAAAAACAAAAATAAACTTTTGACATGACTCAGAATGGGAAGAGTCTTTTGTCAGATACAGACAATAATGACTATTTACAAGCAGAAAAAATGACCGATGGCATGGAAAACCTATGGCAGTTCATTCATTGTCATTCACTCCTAAGTGTGAGATGTTTTTATCATATACTGATACACTCTTGTATTCTGCTGTCAGAGTCTTATTTTCATTACAAAACATTTCATTTGAGTTATTAGCTTGTAGAACAGGTTGATTAAGAAAAATCAACACTCAGAGCTGGTATTGGTTGTTTTTGGTAACCCATCACTTCCTTCTGGAAAGGTTTTTTTCTGAGTGTTTGAAGTTACACTCTGCAAAGGACAGAGTAAACCTAAAGGAGTTGGTGATGCCACATGCCATCGCCTAAGAAAAAAAAACCATGGGTAGCTGCTCAGGAATGTGAACCCTTCAGTAGAAAAGCTTTTCATGGAAAGATGCTGATAAGATAGCAAGGGGGTAGAGACATCCGAGTACAGGTAACTTAGTGCTAATAAAGGGAGAGAGAAAGGTTTTGGAATTAAGTGTCAGCTGAAATAGTCTTGGAAATGTATGCAAAGAAATAACCTCCTGCTATGTAAGGAATATTTTTGGAGACACTGTCTTGAGGTTTCAAGATTGATTGGCATGCCAGATCTGGTTAGACTTACCACATGGCCAACATTTTAATTGAATGGTGGTGTTGTACAGCATGCTCAGCTGGGCCATATCTGTCTGAGGTGGAAGCTAGAGAAAAATTGAATATTTTGTATTTTCTTCATCTTCAGATTGTCCCTTTCTGACTGCAGACTGCAGGAAGAGGGATTATTCCAAAACGAAGTCTCAGTGAACCCAGGCTTTCAAATGCAAGTACATGTCCTGCACACATTCCCCTTTTCAACTGGTAACTGGACGCAGTCTAAAGACTCCCCCACCATTTATGATACCCTACAACACCAAGGACTTGGTGTTCAATGCGACAAAAGGGAATTTGATGCCTGAGTTTTAGGAGTGTTTTACAGTTCTCCAAATAGTCTTTCTTTCATGATTTTATCCAAGAACTGGCATTTCTCTTTCAGGGATTAGTTTGTCCTTAATCCTGAGGAGCATTGCCTTGGGCAGTGCTTGGCTTCTGTGGAGTCAGCTGGACTCCAGCAAGAGCTACAAACTGGGTCCAGTGCTGGCAGATGCCTTCCTTCTTACTGCTCTGTAAAGTAACACACCAAAAATATACGGCAAAAACAACCACGAAGAGTATCTGCTAATACTTTTCTCTTGCAATTCATCTTGCCAGCATTTAAAGATCAAGGATTTATTCCTTAAATTTAAATTCCCGTTGGTGGCACAATTGGCTCTGTTCATAAAAGCTAATAGGAAGGCATTTACCTAATAGGAAGTGTTGGGAGAATATTTTTCTCATCAGCCACATCTTATCCTTTGTCTCCCATGCAGAGTAAGCTTGCATTAAAAATTAGGAACATTTATGTGTTATAAATCCTTTTCCTATTTTTCCTTTTTCCTTTATCCTTTTTCCTTTTCCTTTTTCCCCTTCCTTTTCCTTTTCCTTTTCCTTTTCCTTTTCCTTTTCCTTTTCCTTTTCCTTTTCCTTTTCCTTTTCCTTTTCCTTTTCCTTTCCTTTCCTTTCCCTTTCCCTTTCCCTTCCCTTTCCCTTTCCCTTTCCCTTTCCCTTTCCCTTTCCCTTTCCCTTTCCCTTTTCCATTCCTCTTTCCTTTCCCCTTTCCCTTTTCCTTTTTCCCTTTTCCCTTTCCCCTTTTTCCTTTTTCCTTTTTCCCTTTTCCTTTCCTTTTTTTCTCTTTTTAAACTAACCTCTTAAGTACCTGTTTGGGAAAACCACCTGAATTTCTTGGCACCCTTCTGGGATTCTCTCTTTTTCTTCCCTTTATGTCACTCTTAGATTTTATTTAAAAATCAAGGATCTTTTAAAAAAAAAGAACACTTCTGACATTTGTGACAAGATGATTTCACATTCCTGTGGCAATATTGACATCAGTCTCTCCAAAATCCTGATTATCTTACTCATGCAATAGTATTTTTTTTAAACATATATTCAAGCATGCACCTTAAGTATACATATATACATTGATTCTCACCATATACAGAAACAAGTGACAGAAACAACAGTATACTCTCAATCTTTGATAGCTTATTTCTTCACTATCACCACCAGTTTCCCACAGGGGCAAACTGTTATTGCTGCAGCTCTACTCAAGGGTTAAATTAACATGTGCTTCCAAATACAGAACTCTCCCTGAGGGAAAAGCATGTAAAAAAATGAAACAACACAAATATACATTATTGTAAAATTCTCAAAGGCAGATGTGTACAAAAAATCTCCGTGTTCTCTACTGACATTGGACAGCTCTGGAATCTTTCCAAGCACAACTTAGATGAAGAGTGTGTTCTAAAATAGGGTTTAAAAACAATTAAATAAGAACAGATACTTTGGAAAGATACCATTTGTTTTGCACTCCATACCCCTTTGCCTACTCCCATTAGAACAATAAACACACATCCCAGATGATTGGCTGTCAAAGATACTGTCCAGTAGGGACATCTAGTTTCTTCCCATAGACTGCAAGGGACTGTTTCAGTGACTTTGGAGATGTCTTTTTGATTGTAACAATAATACATGGTTACAGTGACCTAAGTAATAATATGTCCTTTGTTGAACAGTGCTTCTTTCAAACCAGTTGATATCGGTTTTTATCTGAACTTCAGGTACAAAGAAATACTTAAGGAAGTGAATTTACAAAAACACTTCAAAATCCCGCATGTTTAGTTTGGGGAAAAAAAAAAAAAGGAAAAAAAAAAAGGAAAAAAGAAAAGAAGTGTAGAAGTGTCCTACTCTATAAATGACCAAAGCAAAGAATGTGGTAAAAATATACATATTGGCTTTTGTGTGCACATAAAGACTTACTAATTTAAGTTTCAGGAGCTTGGTCATTCCTCTTGTCAGTTTGAACAAATGTAGGAACACAACAAGTGGCAGCTTGAGCCTTAACTACCTACACCCTAATTTATAACTGGAGTTGCTCAAGAAGAGGAACTCAGCTGCAGATCCATTCAGGACTCTCCAGACTTACCTTTTCTCAGGTGCAGGAAGCTTGCCCCTGTTCTTTGGCACAGCTCACTCCTGCACTGGTTAGATCAGGACCATGCAAGCCAGCTACCTTGGTTTGCCTGACTCTGCCATACAAAAATTTTGCCATCAGTAGTACAACCAGCCATTTACCACTGCTATGCAGGGTGTTTATAGTAAGATTTTCCATTTTTTATTTTTTTACATAAATCCTCCTACTGTCAGGTCTCTTCAGAAGTCAGTGTAGCCAGGCTAACGGAGAATCTCAGGGTTATTCATGTCTGGATGAGGGAAACCAGAGTAAAACAGAACAATTAGACAGCTCTGTAGCACCACATTTTTCCCATTCTTTACTTCATTTGACTCAAGATTCATTTTTCAAGCTTCATTTATTTTTTGTGCCCTTGTCATGATCTCTTGCTGAGTCCACATACTCTTCTTTAGAGAGTAAAAATAATCAATTCTCACTTTCAGTATTGAAACATAAAAAAATATTGAGCAAAGTGAAAGCATAAACCACAGCTTTCAATGACATCTCTATCTAACCCAGCTTATCTTTCCATTTTTTCCCGGACTTCTTTGAGGTCTTCCTCAGCAGGCAGTGCAGGATGCTGCCAGCCACATCCCCACATGAGCACAAGAAGCTGCTCCAAAAAGTACTTTGCAAACAGGAATGGTGTGCAGAGCTCCTTGTGCTCCAGACATAGCTTCTGGTCAGATCCATGGCTACAGTTCCAGGTTTCTCTGCTCAGGCACTGGATCTCATCTCAAGAGCAACTCATGTATGCTCCACCTAAACAGAGCATGGAGCGCTTTTGTGATTTTGGAAACTGGACAGCAGACCGTGTTGTAGAAGGACCACATCTTTGTCTCTTTACAGGAAGAACAAAGTTTAAAAAAGTAAGTAGTACAATCTCTTGTTCTAAAATATACCACCTATGCATCCAGCAATGCTAATAATGAACCACATATAAAAGATGATGGTTTATGAAGTGCATTTATTTGTGGGCTTCTTGGAGTCTGTGCAAAGATGAGTTGAATCACACTGCCGTAACTATTTCCCTTCTTACTGTCTCATTGCTGAAATTCTTGTTGATGTAGACAGAAAGGCACAGTACCTGGTTCTCGCAAAGCTATTATTTAAAAGTGTGGTAGCTTGATCTACCTTTGTAGCCTTGCCCTATATTTATTTCAATAAACATATTTTAAAAGTCATTTAATGAGGTTATTGAATTGTAAATGTGTATTTAAGAAAGCAGCAGATAGAGAATAAACCTCACCACAAATGAAGAGCCTATGGATGAATCCCAGTCTTGCTGAGGTGAGTGACAAAACACCCAAGGTAAAACTCTCAACATCCAGCCAGGACAGAACAGAACAGAATATCCTAAACTGGAAGGGGCTGACAAGGATTATCAAGTCCAACTCCTGAACTTGCTACCAAATTATGCAAAAGGTATAATACTTGTTCTGTTAGACATCAACAACATGGCACAAGAATGTGAAACAAAGGTACCTATATGACAGATAATTGTTTAAGGAAATACACCTTTCTGGAAGCTTTCTCCTCCTCAGAAATAAGACTCTCAAAACTAATACAGAATATGATTCCTTTAAAGACTGTAACACAGTCTTGCAACCAGGCTATAAAATACAGTATACTGTTACAGATACTACACATTTTCAAATTACACTGCTAAGTATCAACACATAAAAAATGGATACGAAAACTCTGAATGAATACCCAACTAATAACTTCACATTCATCAGTAGGCAAGCAGATGGGTTCAGTTGGCACTATTTTCTCCACTGGTAGTATAAAAGGAAAATGGCACTCCCTTCAATCAGTGGTTTGCATATCCCAGGAGTCCCATATTAATCTCTGTGTCATAGTGTAGATAGATAGATAAATAAATAAATAAACAAATAAATAAATAAAGTGGTTCCATTGAGTGGAAGAAGTTAAGAAGTCAATAAATTTTATGGCCCTACAAGGACCTGACAGATGAATTCTGTCTTTTCCAGAGGCACTCAGTGAGGCACCATGTAAGAAGAAACCGGATTTTTTTGCTGGGTGTAGGGACCCTTATTATCATCTTTGTCATTAGCAGTATGAGCACACATGTCGCAGCAGTGCTTCATCAATATTCATGCCTTATGTGCTGGTTCCCTGCAATCACAAAGTTTAAAGCCTCCACCCCACTGTCTAAAAGTCACACAGATGTAGTGGTACAGGTCACTCCTGGTGAGCAGATGCACTCTGCAGGTATCAGTGGTTCAGACAAAAGGGAGGATGGGATGTGGGAAATAACTTGTGTAAGACACCGCACAAAGAGGATTTGCAGAAAATAGTTCAAAACTGTTGATGCAAATGTACATCAATAAATGGTATTACTTCATTCCTAGACGTTTTTTATCATGTCCCTTCAAGACACAGGAAGTCACTATCGTGATCTAAATTTTCCTAAAGGATGAGAGCTCCCACAACCTCAGAGTCCTCCCTCTCCTTCCTTCATGGACTGCCCTGCTTTGGTTGTTTGAGACAGCTGATGATGTCTCCTCTCTTTCTGAGCAAGGCACTGCACTGAGGACAAGACGGACAGGCACAGCATCTCTCAGCTGCCCAGCTGCACCTCTATAATGAAAAAGTAAACAGTGAAATGAAAACAATAAAAAATGAAACAAACTGACCTGGTGTCATCAGCCATGTGGCATCACTGCTATTTTCAGAGACTGGACCTTTCAGAACTCATCCGAGGATGCTTCAGCTGCAAATCCAATGACCTCGTTTGTCACTTCTCAAATGCCTCCCTCCTGTGGACCTTGTGGATGATGTACATCTTTGTTTAACAAGACATCCAGCTTTGAAGAAGGGGGAAAAGATTACTGATCGTGATGTGAACTCAGAGCAGACATGTCACCTTTCCAGGAGAGCTCAGCTCTGATTAAAAAATAATTTTAAAAATGCCTCTCCTAGGAGTTCTCATTGCAAGGTTCCCTGTTAGACTTCCCAGACTAGATCAGTGCATGACATACCATGAAAGAAATATGACTACAATTTTGAGTGTAGGAACAACTGAAAAAATGGAAGAGTTTTTAAGTGCTGATGGAAAAATAATAAACTATTGCCACTTAATTTAAAAGGGCACCAATCCATTTGATGAGATTAAAAATTCTACAGCCTGTGTGACACAAGACATCAAAATAAATGGTACAGAAAGTCCCTGCAGTCTCAAAATCCCATCATTGATAAAAGTGAAGTAGATCATGGACAAGTAGAGCAACACTAGATTATGAAAAAGGGTAGGGAGTTTTGATTTTATTTTTAAAAATTAAATCAAATTTTTAAGATGCAGCATTGCTCTTTTTTTAGAAAAAAAAAAAAAAGAGCAAGCAAGTATCTCTAGGTTCCTGTGCAGGCAGCAAAGCGAGACTGAGAGCACTATTTTGAGAATATTATGGTGCTTCCTAGATGTCATTAACTTCAGCAGGAGGCCAGCAAAATAATGGGTTTGCAAGATTGGGATCAGATCCTGATTTGGTCTGTTTTGAAAGAAAAAAGTTTTGAAGAGAATTTTACCTTTGAACCTTGGTGGTAAAGAACCAAAGGAGTTTCTCAAAACAGTCTTACTGTGGTCTTTTAAAGCTTCTGTATCACTAATAGGATGTGACAGGAATGTCACACTTGAAGGAGTATTGTCCTATTTTGTAACCTACCATGTGAGTCCTGGTGCCCAGCCACAGGTTAAATGCACGCAATGAAATTCTCTTTCCTCCCACTGCCAGTTCTGTCACTTAGTACACTGAAGTCCACAAAAATACAGTATGACTCAGAATATGTAGGCTGTGGCTAAGCAGAGAAAGTTCATTCAAAATTGATTTTCTTTCAGGCATCCCTGATGTTCCCGGGTTCAATTGCTCACCTACTGTACAGTTGAGTGAACACTTAAGGAAGTTGCAAAGCAATGCAGCCTGTCTGGGACATGAAGGAATGTAGAGCGGGATAATCACAACATCATCAACCCAATTCTCCAAGGTAGCTGGCCAATAATGCTGTTCTAATTGAATAACTTATCCACAGCTATTTCCCTTGGGAAAGCCTACGGCTTAGGCTCTCTGTGTAGGCAGATGGTGCAGCATACGCAATGAAACCTGTAATTTTCTCTCAGTACTGGACACGTTAACAGTGAGCTGTTTTCCCAGTTCTGCTAGCCCGTTAATATTTTATTTTAACTGTTTTCTTCAAGTTATTATGCACCATGCAGCAGAGAACAGAGAAATTTCTGATACATTTCATATTTATTTTACAGCCAGCTCACTAAGCTACCCCGTGCTCATTAAGGCTTCTGCTTTGCTAATCAACGATTGTACATGTCATCATCAGGTATATGCTGAAATGAAAGTGTCATAATTAAAAACAAAGGTGCATGAGTCATCGGAGACCTGAATTACTAACTAGCAGCAAAGCATAACAAATAGTCTGCAAGCCAATTCCAAATCTGCAGGGCTGCTTTTTTAAATCACGCATTAACGAGCGTGTGCCAAGCACATTTCTGATTCTGAGAACGCTGTCCTGATCTTGCACTCTGAACTACGCATCTTAGCAGCATACTGCCATCCTCTTGTCCTTAAATGTTGAGCAGCAGCGGCAAAATCCTCAACAGCAGAAGCAGCTGAAAGGCAAATGCAGTCTGGGAGGGCAAGACAGCAGAGACAGCCCATCAACAGCGTAACAACATGACAGATGACAGACCCAGAGGCAAATCCAGGCCTGCCAGCAGATCAGCCTGTAGAGCCTGCCAAAGAACCAGATGCAGCTACTGAAAAGATATCATCCTTAGCTTAGCATCTGGGTCTTGCTGTGGCCAACCATACTTCATGCATTCTGTGTCCTTACTGCTGACCCCAGCTGCTGAGGGAGGCTGGAGCAAGCAGGAAGTGTGTGACTGCATCAACACCACTGCATTTAAATTTTGCTAGGACAAACATCATGACTATAAAAAGTGTCAATTTGTGCACAGTGTAACTATCAATTTGCATTTATTGCAGGTTTCCTGGCAGTATGACTACATTGTTCCCCCTCCCCCACTGTCTCTGAGAAAAAGGCAGCTCAGGGATTCATTCTTTGTTTGCTATTCCCACTCAGAAATACCCATTTAGCTACTACACCATCTAGCAGAAGCAACAGTACACTGTAAATCTGTGCATAATTAAGCCCTGGTGTAGAGATCCTGTCATCCTTGTTTCTGGAAAGGTGCAACTCTTTTGGAACACCGAGGCGTCTAATTCACTAGCATTTCCCAGGGCTTGGCTTCTAGTATTACACATCAAAAAAATCTTTGTCAAGTGACTGGTGTGACGATTAAAGTGACAACTAATGATATGGCACCACAGAAAAGATAATTACACCCATTGTTAGACACTTACCAGGTCAGGATACATGCACAGCCTTTCAAAAGTGGCATTCATTCATTCACCCTGGCATCCTATTCCGATGGTAATAGTGTATTAATAAAGTCATCATTTTTCCTTCTACAGAAGTTAGAGGACATTCTTTTATGATGATCTTGTCCCCCTTGAAGTTCAGCACTGCTTCGGTGCGTACTAGTAATTGGCTTAGTCAGTCAAGCAAAATGTTAATGCAGGTACTCAAAAGCATGCTGTTGAGGACAGGGTGGGAAAGGGGAAGGTCCTGTTCTTTTATTTTCTCATATATGATAGCTACTAAGAAATACCTTAAGCAAATGTTTATAAATGTGTTCTTCAGAAAAAAATGAAGTATGGGAAATTATTGATCTGTAATGGAAATTTTCTTAGTCCTGTTGAAGTCTATGTACATTTAAAAAAAAAAGACAATTTTGCCCCCTTAAGTCCAAGGTAGGATTAATCTCCCTTACCTCAGGCATCTAAGTCACACTGGGGTCCCTTTTTAAATCAACTGAAAAAGACAGGCACCTTCAGAAAGCTATTCATCTCATCCTAATGTAGGCATTGGAACAACGCATCTGAAATGGATCCTTCTGTGAAGGTACCTATGTCTTTCCATTAATTCTAGCCTATGGTGACTAGCTTTGAATTAGGTGCCTATTTTTTGCACTTGTAAGATCAGGTGAGATTTTATATCCCACTCTTGGTGTTTCTGTGCCTAAAGAGGAATGCTTACATAGAAAATGGAAAGGGTTTTTTTGTGTGTTTTTTTTTTTTTTTCAGCATAGCCTTTCATTTTAGACTCATATATATTCCCATAATTAAGAAAAGATTACCAAATGAACTGAGCCATAATGCTACTTTTCTGTGTTAAACACTACAAAGCTTGAAACAGCACTATTCCCAGCGTACAGCCTTTGAGCCATTTGCCGTGAGAATATATAGTTCTCAGTGAATCATACAAAGCTGGAAGTTCACTCGACACTGATTCCTTCTTCTTTCCATTCATTTATTCAGAGAGATAAGAAGATCCCGGATGTATAAAGACAGCATGCACTGGAGACCCACTCTATTCTGCTGTTAGCAATTCTTTTAGTTACTACAGGGATGCTGAGCAAATGGGATATTGAAAAAGCTTCTAGACATAGTGCAAACCATGCAATCACAGGGGATGCTTACATGATAGTTCTAATGAAGATACAGTCCTCTAACTAAAACTGCTTGATGACCCCGCGAATAGTGTAATAGGATCAATATTTTTACAGTAATCTCGTTATTTCTTCCATATCTTGATGGACAACCATGTTATAAACTGATTTCTGGATTGTTTCAAACATCTTAAAAAGATGAAAATAAAAACACAAAACGTTCAGCTTTAGAATTTGACAAAATAAACATTTTTAAAATTCAATTATCCTTTTAAAATGTTCTTAAGGTATGCAGAGAAACACCAACAATTTTGAAGAAATGCATCATTCAGTGCTGGAATTATTTTTTCTTTTGCTTTTAGATAGCTTAATAATCTGTATGACAAATTACCATACAGGTCAACCTAAAACAAGTTCAGAACTGCCAGAAAATTGAAAAAATGGCTATTCACATAGCTGTAGTGCTGTGATAGTACTTTATCTATTGTTTGGCTTTTGTTATTTTATAAAGACAGTCTTGAAAACCAATGCTGTTTCTCCTCAGAAGAGGTAGAATATGGCTATGCAAGTTTTCTCACAGCATCCTGTTGTTTATTCGGGGTCACCAATACAAAGGAAACGGGGCCACCAGCACAAATCTATACCTATAGAGATGTCTGAAGAGAAACAAGTATGTTAGCTAATTCCAATAATGTTGCTGTTGGCATTTTCTGTGCTTGTATTACCTCACTGTACTGTATGTACTGAGCTCATTTCAGAAAAGCTACTAATAACCATACTTATTTTCCATTTGATGCAAGCTGCAAGGAAAGTTGTTTTTTTATCTACTAAATGGTTACTTGAAGCAACCAAAACTTTTGTTAACACCTTTTACAAAGGTGTTATTTTCCTACATGGGCAAAGAGAATTAGACTTCTGCAGTGATTTAAATGAATTGTCACACATGGGAGAAAATGGACCTTTTAAAGTACAGATAGGTATTTTGAATATATAAATATGCCTTTAATAAGAGATGCAAGAAACTAAGCCATCTGGTGCCTCAAAGTATGGAAGGGATGTGGAATTGTGCAGATTTTTTTTTTTTTTTAATTTTAAACAGAAAACAACACTTAAAATTAGAACTGCTTCGTGGGTCAGTCTCATTTTCTTTAATGCAGAACCAGATGCACATGGTGGGAAGTTTTCCAGGTTATTTTTTAACAGCTCGCATTCCATATTACTGGCATGAAATAAAGTTGCTTGCACGTGTGTTTTCATCAATACATTAGGTCTACAGACAAGCATTGGCAGTGATGCAAACCTTGAAGGAGCTTGGATTACTGCAAATTCCTAAGTGGGGAAAAACGCCTTGAGATGCCTTCACTCTGTTTTGTCTTGTCTTAAAGGCAGGACTCAATGCAGAAACCAGCATTTCCAAGGGCACAGGAAGGCACCTAGGGCCTGATCCATTTTCCAGTGAGATTAATGGGAGGTTTTTCACTGGCTTTAGTTAAGACTGAGAGCAGCAATAAAGATACCGGTCTCACCATTCTGTACTCAAATCTACTCTAGTAAAATATGTTTTTAAAATCCTTTCTTACAGGCCTCGAGTTGTTCTGCTACTGCTGATTATCTGGGAAGGAATCAGGACTGATATCTCCATCCATTCATAGAAGAGTACCACCAAAATCAGAATGGTGAAGCCATTGTTTGCTGTAGAAAACCAGCAGAGCTATCTGCAAAAAGAGTAATGACTTACAGCTGGATGGCTCAATAAAGTCCTAATAATTTCCTGTAAAATGTATAGGATTTATAAAAGGGAGCTGAAGGAAGGAAGATGAGGACCAAATAATTCCTAAATTTGCATTGACACAAAGGATTTCCTGAGCTGTCAGCACATTCCTCTGATTTGTGTCTTTTTCTGCAGATAGGAAGTCCAGGGTGCCATTGGCATCCCCACTCTTTTGAGTGAAGAAAGAAAGGAGAATACAGTTTCTATGCAAAGAATTCAGCATCTTCTTTTGATGTAGTGACATTATTGGAAGTATCTTAGGAAAGTGTGTTTGAAGCAAGGGTTCTTTGCAACTGGACTACTACAAGCACATTATCCCACATTGGTATAATGTGAAGTAGTAGAGATACTCCCCTTAGTTGTGTAGGATTGCCCCAGATCCATAATCAGAACCAGGAAATCATAATCAAGGAAAGGCCTAAAAAAAGCCTAAGAAAAGGCCACATTCCATGATCTTCCTCTATACGAAATAAAATGATTTTGGAATAAGAACAAATCTGTCTCTGATTTCTGCATTTTATCTCCTCAGTCTAATATTCCTGCCCAGATCTGTAATATAAGTATAGGGTGAATATTACAGATTCTGACTTTACCTGCAGTCACGATGCTTTGCTCACAATATTCAGCGCAGTGCAATATAAATCCCGATGTTGTGCCCATGATAGAATGCAATCAGATCAGCTGAAAATTAATCTCTTCCTAATTTTTATCTATATAGGACGATACAAGAAAAGGAGCATAGACTGTTCATGGGAAACCATAAATATTTGGAAGAGAACATTTATATTTATTTACATAAAGGAATATATGTGCTTATATAAACAAACCAGGGATAAATGGAAGAAAATACCAACAGGAAATAGAGCAAATGAGTTATAAACTCTAAGCATCAGAAAAATAAATCATATAAATGAATGCTGCAGTAAAAACCCTGTTTTATAAGCAATTGTGACCTGTTTGAGAGGGAAATGAGAAAGGCTGCCAAAAGCATATCTCATCCATCTGTCCAGTTTAGAATATTAGTTGGGCTGTTACTTGGACAGTTCTCAGCCGAATCCTGTTAATACTTACACATATTAATAGCCTTGTTCCTAAATGTATTTCAAAATAGTGAACTCAACAAGGCTACAATGATGTGTAAATAAGATGACATGTAACTAAGGTGATATGTAGGGCCATGTATGTGTGTAGGCACTCACAGAATTACACTTAAAAATTGTAATATATGGTCATCATTATCGTGCTAGCCTTGACTGGAATCATGGCTTAAGTTCCTATTTTGATCTAGTCTTCCATGACCTTAAGGGCATCATTAGGATGAAGATTTCCATATTTTTATTCAGCACTGAAGTTTCTACCAGACTGGTGGTTGTATTTCTCTTTCACTGTGTGCAGAAATGCCTTTCAGATGGATGTGCACAGTGTTGGATTTTTGTTCCCTACTGTAATGAAGTAATCATTGGATAAAACTAGTAGTCTTTGAATGGGAGTTAGAAGTTCACCATGTCAAAGTGATTTCTCTGACAACCTAGCTTTCCTCTTCAACCTTTACTGCCACTAAGGGGGACATTCACAGGGAGACATGAACCAAACTCAGATTCTAGTATCTGTATATTTTGAACACTGTTGTATTAAACTAGTACTGCACCAACTTGAAAAAAAAAAAAAAAGTGTTATCCCTATAGGCTTAATGATAATTTTTAAATCCTAGGTTATGGGGTTTATGGTACACCTTTCTCCTCAGCATTTTCCTAGGGGCTAGATTTAAGTGTCCATATGTCCTCTGATCTGGTGGACGCCTTATGAATGTTTTGGTTATCCCACCTGATGCCTGTAGTCCTCCCCAGACCCTTCAGAGTAAAGCTAGGCATTTGGCACTCCCAAGCATCGGTATTATTGACAGTGCAGTACAAGAGATTGTGACAGTGAATTTCTTCTTTTTTTGCTCTCTAGTGTGGCTGTCTCATATCTCTATGTATATATCCATACAAATACTGTTTTCCCAGCTCAGAGAGATTGTAAAGATCAGATGTCCAGATAGCAGTATGATGAAGCTATATAAATACTAAATAAAAGATAAAACAAGTTATTATGCCATTCAGAGTCTTGCCCAGAGGTTATTCTGGGGAAAAAGCAGTATTTTCTTGCAGTGACCAACCTGTCTGGTAGAAAAGAAAAAAGGATTTTTCAGCGTCAGGACTCACACCCCTAGTCTTCTGATACTAAATTATTAATCCCGAAGCAAGGGTCTCTTAGTTATTCTCCAGAATCTTTCTACCCATTATGAACAAGACAGGACAGCTTTATAAGACTCCAGTAAAACATATACATATGCGTTATTTAGGACACTTTTAATTTTCTTGCCAAGCATTGCATATATAAAATTTGGATACTTGTCCACTGTTGCTGGGTGCTCAGGCCTTCTCACACTTTTCTAGTACGTGACAGAACTAGAGGCATGTTAAAGAGTTTTAATGAAAGTCCTTATCAGACACCTGTAGTGGGTTTACGTGGCAAGGTTTTGGTAGCAGGGGGCCATAGGGGTGGCTTCTGTGAGGAGAATCTAGAAGCTGCCCCATGTAAGGTAAGGGCCCCACTGCTGACCAGAGCTGAGCCAGTAAGTGATGTTGTTTGCACCTCTGTGAGAGCATATTTAAAACAGGGAAAAAAAAAACGCTGTGCCACACAGCAGCTCGGAGAGTGAGAGGAGTGAGGAACAGCCTTGCAGGCACCAAGGTCAGTGAAGAAGGAGGGGGAGAGGTGCTCCAGGTGCCGGAGCAGAAGTCCCCTGCGGCCTGTGGTGAGGACCATGCAGCCCATGGAGTACCACGGTGGAGCAGGGTTCCATGCTGCAGCCCGTGGAGGAGACCACGGTGGAGCAAGCAGACCTGCACCGATGGAGGCTGCGGCCTGTGGAAGACCCCTGCCAGAGCAGATTCCGGGCCAGACCTGTAGCCCGTGGAGAGGAGCCCACGCAGGAGCAGGTGACCTGGCAGGAGCTGCTGCCCATGGAGAATCCAGGTTGGAGCAGTTTGCTCCTGAGGGATGGACCCCGTGGTACGGACCCATATCTGGAGCAGTTCTTGAAGAGCTGCAGCCTCTGGGAAGCCCATGCCAGATCAGTTCAGCAAGGACTGCATCCTGTGGGAGGGACCCCACAGCACAGGGGACGAGAGTGACCGAGAAGGAGCGGCAGCAAAGAAGCGCTATAGACTGACCATAACCCCCATTCCCCCATTCCCCTGCACCGCTCGGGGGGAGGAGATAGAAGAGGGTGGATGGGGGGGAAGGTGCTTTTGGTTTCTTTCCTTTGTTTCTCGCTTCTCTAGCTTGTTAGTAATAAGCGATATATCTTACTATCTCCCTATGCTGAGTCTCTTTTGCCCGTCACGATAATTACTGTGTGATCTCCTCGTCCTTATCTCAACCCTTGAGACCTTTCCATCATATTTCCTGCCCGTTCCTCTTTGAGGAGGGGGAGTGAGAGAGCGGTTGTGGTGGAGCTTGGCTGCCCACCCGAGTAAAACCACCACAACACCACTCATTTCTCCTCTGTGGCCATTTTGCTAACTTGAGATGCAGTTCTAGTTCACAGGCCTTCTGTGTTGGTCTCACCTAGGATTTCAAGCAAAATGCAAGGATTTGCTGTTCTGATTGGAA
The DNA here is from genome assembly GCF_009769625.2 of Cygnus olor. NCBI lineage: Eukaryota > Metazoa > Chordata > Aves > Anseriformes > Anatidae > Cygnus > Cygnus olor. Next base: position 165,619,080 of record NC_049169.1, on the reverse strand, counting down.
ACTAAGCAAAAGTTTTCAGCTTTATTTTGATTTTCCAGGTTTATTTGGATATGGAAGGGAACAAAGAACAGAATCTCTGTGGTCTGAAAAGCAAATCCATCCCACCTTGGTACAATTGTAGCTGTAATCTACTGGTTCCCAGTAAACTACAGTTTAGTGTAGCTGTTCACAAAGTTACTGCCATGTCCTATGCGAGAGAATGTAATTTGCCTGACAATGTCAATAATGTACATGTAGGACAGAAGCTGTTCATTAAAAGTGAAAAAATATATATATTTTCTTCTTCTTTTCTCTTATAAGGCTTTTCAGCATCTATCAATAAAGTTCAGCAGAATGGAGAAGAAACTAAAAGATCAAGCTAAAGAAGAAAATCTGTAAAAATAACTTTTTTTCTTTTTTTTCCTTTTGCATGGAAAAGGATCAAAATGACTACTGAATTACCTTTAAGGAGCAGATTCACCAACATACAATAAATTAAAAGTTACTTTTAACTAAAGAACTAGCACATCTTCCATCCTACCAAGCAGCAAGCATAGGCGTATCCCTTTCATGGTTTCATAATCAAAATAATACAAATTTTATTTTTATCTTTTTTCTTTGTCATCTGTAAGACAGCACATTGTTATTATTGTCTAATTTATTATACACACATGGAGGTAATGTAATCATCACTGTTGACTGCATTTGCACAAGAAACTAATGATTTAGCCTATCTTAGTGGCTACTGAGTGAGACGTCTATAAAAATGCTGCTATACAGAAATGTCTGGGCATTCATACTGTGAAAAATCAAGCCACTTAGGAATTTTGGTAGGTTTGTGTCCAACAACATGATACCAAATGCATAACAGGTGTTCATGCCTTTTGCTCACGCTTACTGAGATATAACACTATGCAACTATCATCTAATATTAGACAGAAACTCTGAGTACTTGTGTTTGTTGTGGTTGTTGTTGTTGTTGTTTGGTAGTTTCCAACTGTTACCTTATATGTCCTCAGTGTGTATATGTGTGGGAAAGCAGTGATGCATAGAGGAAAACAGGCTTGAATATCGTTAGACGATAATTACAGTAGGAAAACACTGGTTTTGTTGTTCTTGCTTCTTTTCCAGCAAGATTAAAAATTATATGTTGGAGAGGCTTGGCATAAAGGATCCAGTAATGCTGCCTTGCCTATACACCACCTCCAGGAGGCTTAAGAGAAGCAGACATCTTGAGCTGTGATGAATTACCTTGGCTGTTTTTTACATGATCCTAATATTCGGCTCAGTGAAGCAGCAATTTTCCTGCCCCAGGCAAGATGGCCTCTTCTTTGTGCTTCAGATCAAGGGGCTGCTGAAAGCAATGGAGAGTAGAGTAATGTGGAGAAAGAACCAAAAATTTGATTACTGAAAGGTCAAATGAGTTTCTCTTTATTTTCAAAATATTTTTTTTAACTATATGAAAGATCAAATTTGGCCGTGGGAAAAAAAAAATGCGGCAGGGGACCTACCTAACTCACAGAGCTATTCTGGGGATAAAGACGTTATAGCCTGTAAGGCACTCAGCAGCTATGATAATGACAACCGTAGAATATAGATAGATAACCTTCTTAATCCATAAATGACTCATTTCATCCAAATGTGACAGTCCTACACCTCAATAAAATGTAGGAAAATACAGAAAAGCACATGAATGCCTCTTAACCTCAATGGCATCTACTAAAAGATCTTTTTTCCTATCCTGAATGTTTCTTCATGTCTACTATTTTCTTGGTTTTCCTCCTTTTTAAACACCCCCCTACTGCAACATTCAGGTGATTCTTGGACACTTACAAGTTTCTGATAGGGCACAGAATGTGAGATACAGGGAGCTTGGTGGTTATACACAAAAGCAAAATAAGCCTTTTCTTCAGAGACTTTGGAATCTGAAAAGATTAGGCACGAACAGACTGAACTGAGGTGTATCTATTACATGGACAGACATGCATCCCCTCTGCCCAGGCTGGGACATAGCCATGCAGAGCCAGGTTGGGTCTGGAAGACGTTTAGGTGCGTTACCATAGCTCAAACAACAACTGTATGATGAGCAAATATGCAGGTATAACCTCAGGGATCAGAGGAAAAGGCAAGGTGTGATGTGGAAGGAGTGAGAGAAGGAGGTTTATTGGCCACGTCTTGATAATTGAAAGTTTTAATGGCACTTTTTTTTTTCCCCCATAGAGTAGTTGGTAATACAAGAAAAAAATTATGTTTAAAACACACTGAAAGCTCTCTGCTGCCTTTTGCAGAAGATGAATGCAGTTTTAAACTGCAACTTTATTGTCTGTTGGCAAAGTGACTGCCATGAAGGGATTTAAAACTGCAAATTCTTCAGCATAGTCACGCATACTTTTGAAAAATGAAGTCCTCTTCTGCTCAAGGGATTAGTTTAACTTTTTACAACATTCATATTTGCAGTTCTTTACTACACTCTTTACTACTTCGTCATCTTGTGTTTGCTTTATGAGGTTATTATTTTTATACATAGTTTGGTAGAGTCTTAAGAAGGCTCAGAGAGACAGGTGTTTGAAATTCTAGGTGTCATAAAGAGACGCATTTATTAGAAAAGAAGAAATGTGGCAGAAAGGGGAGTTGCCTTCGTTGCTTCCATACCCAGCTCAGTTCCCACTGCAGTAGCTGCCAATGATATTTGAAATGGGGTTGCTTTAAGTCCTTAGGTAGGGAAACAATGGCAATAACAGTAAAGCTGAGATATAGCGGACCAAGGATAAGACACTGCTGTTCTGGATATTGAGGTTCCAGTTCTGCCTGTCCCACTGTGGGTTTGGGTCAGTCTCTTGGGGTCACCCATGTTTATTTATGTTCACTTAGGCTGAGAAGCCACTTGCTCAACAGAGGTGTAGTTAGCTTTCGTGGGTTTAAAATATAATCACAGAGGGTATCCCCTTAATTTTCAGTTCATAGGATTTCCACCAAACTAACTCCCATTTCAGACCTAACAGTCAAAGAGGAACTTGAGAGTGTGTGTTTTGGAAAACTGTCATATACTGACTGAAAAATCTTCATAGCTGGGAAATTCACCCATAGCCCTTGATAACGTGTGAGCATTAGACCGTTCTTATGTGAGTTCCTTTTCTCTTCAGCCCAATGAGAAGGCCCTCTCCCCATATTTGTTGTACAATCTGATAACAACAGTCTACTTTCTGTCTTTCTAAATGTATGTCATCACAATCATGTACATTAAAAATAGAATGTTTTCACTTGTACCTAATTCACCAGTGAGTTAAGATAGTCCAATCTCATTTATCCCTCTCTTTTGTTATTAGCTGCTCCCTAATCTTCAGATCAGCTACAGGTGTAATCACAAGGGGTTTAATGTTCATTTCCAAACTGATAATATTGCTATACTGATAAAATGTACTGTAAAGCCCAAGAACAGATCCACTCAAGACCTTGTATACGATGCCTGCTTAGTGATGACGTCTCACTTACATGTTAATCAATTTGCTAGCAATTGCTTTACTTAATGCACATTGTGCTGATTTTCTGTTTTCATTTTTAATTATAAGGTTGTATACCAGCAAGTCAAATGCCTCACAGAAGCCAATGCAAATATAATTACCTTTATCAGCCCAAGTTCTAACTTTATAAAAAACAAAGTATGTATCAGGTTAGGGTGACAACAATTCCTTATCATCAATCCGTGTGGATCAGCATTAATTGTATTACTTCGACTTAAAACTTGATTTACTGGGCTCAGTATCACACCATTACTTTTGCCTGGGACAGAGGCCCTAATGGCAAGCCTGAGCTTCATCCGTCTTTCCCTCCATCCTTTTTTCTCCTTTTGTCCCCCCTTCCTCCCTCTCCTTTGTCTCTTTCATCCCTCCCTCCTCTCTCACACACACTGCCTCATCCTTGCTTTCCTGCTTTTAAAGTAGTTTAAATGAACAGAAGGAGATGAAAAGCTATTATCTAGTCTTTTTTACAGCTGTCTGACCTGTACAATGAGGATACTGACATTGCCTATTTTTCTGAAGGCATTTGAACTCCATAGATGGAAAACACTCTAGAAATGCAAAGGATTATTGCTGAGCATTGTTGCTGGTCATAACTTCATCCATCCCAGTTTAAGCACTGCACTTTAGGAGGGCAGTGCCAAAGAATAACCACAAACTAGCAAACAAAGGGAAGAGAGATTAAGAGCTCAGACATGTAGAACCTGCTTCTCTCAGCAACTGGACCTCAGCCCCTGGACCAGCAGTCAGGTCGGATGCATATGGCAAGTTTCCAGGTCTTGAGGGTTTCAATTGTTGGGCTGTGCTTCGGAGCATTTCCTCCCCAGGGCAGGAAAAATTGGAAGGTAAACAATTAGATGGCTGCAGTGCACAGAGCTGTGTGCACTGATTACTCGATTCCACCTGACACAGAGGAATGTCAGCGCCTGCAGTGGTATCTGCGTCTGTCACTATCAGCATGCGGCAGGTGACACTATGGAAGATGAAGCTCAGCTGAGTCTGCCTGAGGAGTTAAAGGGAGGGGGAGGGAGGGGGGGAAGGGGGAAAGAGAGAAAGATATAGCTGGCAAATTTTAAGTGCGTGAATGAGGAAAGGAGGGGTGGGGCAGTTGGATGCAAGGCTTAGCGTGTCACAGCACAGCTGCTGCAGCTGGATCAATTCTAACACAAAAATAGCTGCTTCCATCTTCTGCTGCCACACCTACAGCATAAAGGTCTCCATCAGAGTTAAACAATGCAACCAGGCCTTTGCTTTTGCTTTGTGGCTGAAAGAACACCCTGCAGTAATCAGAGCTAAAAGGCAGTTTATGAAAACACCAATCCCCTTCCACACCCCACCGTCACCCTGCTGCCATCAGTACTCTCTAAGAGGGGTAAGGAAGCAGACACTATATAGGGAGCCAGAGACAGACAAAGGGAAGTGTGGTAGCTTTAGGAAGCTTTTTAAGGATTTCCTTACATTGTACCTAGCACAAAGCAGTATATATTGGTGACCACCTCTCTGCTGATAGGGAGAGAGGTGTGGTAGCAGTAAGCTCGAAAAGCACTCAGAAAAGCCATAGGACACGTCACGGAATGGGTACATCCCCTGGGGTCTCACTGCATTGAGCTCATCATCTCTGTAGTTTATCTTGGGAGACTGCTCCTCCTTCCTTTTTATGTCATCTTCGGGGCTGATAAGGCAGCCCTTACGGAGCAGTACAACCATCTGCATGTTAGATAGCTGAAGCTAGCAGGGGTCCCGAAATGCACAACAAAGATGTGTGGGAGTGACTGTTAACTTCCTACAAATGCAATGGATAATTGTGGTGGTGGTGTTTTTTGCTTTTCCCCCAACCCCCGTTTTTCTCTTGAAATGTTCTTAAAATTTAATGATAAAAAATATTTAACAAAACATGATCACTAGAAAGCTTCACCTATTAAATTCACTAGAAGTCTTTGATTGAGGAAGGGAGTAACGGACTTCTTTAATTACCATTGAATTATTTTTCCCAGATTATACTGCATAATATATGACCCTTCCAGGAATGCCCACTGCGGGGATCTTGAGAAAAAAAAAAAAGGCTACATAAAAAATAAAAACTCTCTTAATCCAACATTAAAATAAAGGCATTTTGTTCAAATCATTCTGGGCTTGTAAAAAATAAAAATAGAAAAAAAAAATGTTTCTAGATAGCCAGGATGAATTCTGAAGATTTATAAACAGAATCCCCCAGCACAGGGATGAGGCACACAGTGTAATAAGACCATCCTTCAGGCTTGCATATTCTGTAGAAATGTAATCTCCTGGCAAGGTTTTATTCCACGACTAAGCTGTATTTCTGCTTTTCTGAGAACCTGAAAGTGCAGTTATTGAATGATCATGTCAAACTGGCATGTTTGTAACTCCCTGTGAGCTGAGGTTCAACAGTGCAGGTGTGAGGCACCGTTACCAAGATACAAAGCCGTGTAAGTGCAAAAAGCATACGAGGTAATCAACCAGCCCAATGGCAAACATTTCTCTAGGGAATGAGGGGAGAAAAAAGTGAAATTATTTATGTTTGGCCATCACAGGCAATCAGATATCACCCTGGGACTAGAGGAAAAGCATAACTGGTTATAACTGGAACCAACTGTTTATTTTAGCTTAACTCTTTTTGAAAAAATAAAGGAGCTCAGTCTGCAACACTGAATAGCAAAATACCTGCCCTACCTGAGGACCTTCCATGGTTTTCATATTCAGAACAGGTCCAGATTTTTATATACCAGTTTATGTCATTTTCTGCATTATATGAAACTCAGTGGATCACAATAATGTTGCAAATATTCACATCTTTTGTTAAAAAGATGCGTATCTTGAAAGAGTTTTGACTCTTCAAAATGCTGCATAAACATTCATTAGTTCACTACCTTTATTGATATTTTAGTTCTGTCCTACGGACTAAGAAATTGTCATGAAGGAGACATAAAAAATATTCTACTCCTTTAATCCTTCTTTATTATTGTCCTGTAAGGCAGCAAAGGAAGAGTGATAAAAGTATATATATATATATAAAAAAAAAAAGCTACAAAATTCTCGTTAGTACTTGTTATCTTTTTTAAATATCCTAGCTGAATGTAGCTGTGGGGTGACAGGAAATAGTACCAGAAGGCTGGCATCCTTCAGCAAAAGTAGAAATTCGCACTATCATCTGTACATAAACTTTGTAAACTATATTAGCATAGAAAAGAATTCCTTAAAATACCATCTGTGAATCATTAGCTGATAGTCTATGGCCAGTAGGCTGCTGACTGTTAGCTTCATCATCTCTTTCTTCTCAGTCACTGAGAGGTTACTGAAAGCATGGAAAACAAATGAAGTGATCCAAATTATTGCAATTGGAGAGACATGGGCTTTAAAAGATGTTCATCTAATTTACTTTGTATATAACACATTGTTTGGAAGCAACATACCAAATTATCAAAATAAATAAAAGCAAATCCTGGTAGCGTTCATAATACTCAAAGTTCTTGCCTTAAAAAATGGAGGTATACAACACAGTTTAAACGCTATAATAGGTAGCACATTGCTGTTGCTGGACCTTCTTCCATTGATTTCATTGAGTTTTCACTCAGAATCCAAATATTTCTGAAAGCTGAACTGATACGTAATCTTATTTTTCAGTATCTGATCCTGGCAGCTATTTGATAAATCAGGAATGAAGAGATGTTCTAACATTTATAAGCTGGAGCTGGACATTCAAGACCTAGTGTTGTTGATCTTGCCAAGTTAGTACAGCCAAAAATCAGTCCGAAAAAGAAAGCTGGAAAAAAAAAAGATCATCCCCCTCTCTCCCTCTGCCCATCTTTACACCATGAAGCTCAAGGGTATAAACAATTTATTAGCATTTAGAGCAGGTAAAGGGATGGAAGCATCCAGCAGAGAGCAAAGGGTCTAAAAACATCTTTGATTAGTATAAGTTTTTAATGCATCAGTGACTGATCTATTCCTTCTAACATCAGCTCACCAGAAATGTTTTGATTACTCAAATCTGGAAGTTTCTGCCACCTCAGTTTTGCAGAATGTCAAATCAGTTCTTTAGTTCTCTGAGCAGAAATTTATGGCTGGCTATGTTTAAGTAAGCACCAGAAACTCTTTACATTTTAAAAAGCCTAATCACCTTTGTGCAAACAATAAATGACAAAAAAGTGACTTGTTAATGGCCCTCTTGGAGCACAGATTGGTAACTCATTAACAAGTCAAAGCCACTGAAAATGAGACTGTCAGAAAGGATAAAGTTTACCTTAGGTTTTTAAACTTAAGGTGTTTCCATGATTTGCTAACAAGAAAATGAGTTTATCCATTTACACTTAATTTATTACTTCTATTTTCTCTCTGTTTCTATATTTCACTTATCGTGATGATATCCAAGACAAGGTTTACATTCCCATTTGAAGCATTTATAAGTCTGACGTTTAGGTCTAAAGCCAGTCATTGTAAGATCCCTTTGTAATAAAGAAGAGAAAAAAGGTATCTCTAGGTAGTGACTCATTTCATCCTAAAATAGGCCAGATGAATCACTCTCTGGAGGTACCTATTTCTCTGCTAGGAGTCTTAGGGTGACTAGTTTAGGCTTTGACATTGAACTGCTACATATTGAAAATTAAGACCAATGTGTCCCACCCCAAGGGTCTCATCTTCAAACTAGGTCAGCTTGAGAACTGTTATTTAACTGGACAGTCCAACAAGACTGATGTCAACATACTTCTCATAAAGTGCTGCTTATGAGAAGTGAGGATTTTGGTCTTCATTAAACGGATAAAAAATGTTCATAAGCATTTCCACTATTTTTTTTAAAGCTCAAATATGTGCAATGTTTATAGTTCAAGGACAATTCAAAATTTCACAAACCTTTCCACAGCCAAAAATCTCAACATATGGCATGAAAAAAAAAAAAAAAAAGGATTAATATATTTGGGACACTAAGCACACCATAACTCTCTCTGTCCTTCCAGTGGCAGAGAAGTGAGTGTGCATTACATACTTTCTGCTATACCGACTGCAGGATCTTATGCTTCCCCCTCCCCCCCCCGAAGAAGAAATGTTTCTCCTCCTCAATATGCTTTCCCTGACTCAGTGTGGGAGTTTCTAAGGAAAGGAAACTCTCTTCAGAAACCTGGCCAGGAATTAAGAGAGCAGCATCTGTTAAACACTACTACTTTAGTGAAGCTTTAATGATGTGGGAGTAACAAATGAGACTGCAGCCTAAGGTGGCAATCCTGACTTCCCTTAGAGATGAACATTAAACAGAGTTAAAATGAACAGAGATCATTTTAGCTATTAGAATTATGATTTTTGTTGGCTATAGTTAACACTGATCAAAATTAAGGCCCACTTTCATAGCATTCCCCCTTGGCCACAAGGAACAAAACATATTTTTGAAGAGCTAGAACTAGAACCAGGTGTACTCTAGAGTCTTCTGGAGCTAGGAGTTTAGCTCGTGTCCCAGTCAAACTGAGAAAGATAGAACCCATGCCCTGAATCCTACCTCTGTGCTCCTTTTCACTACATGTTGTGCTGCCTGCAATAACTACATTGCTCTGCAATCTTGAACTTTTGCAGTTGTCTTACTGATGTTTCTGTGTGCTAGTTCTCCCTGAAGATGCTGGCCTGAGAAGAAACTCAGAGTTCAGATAATCTCATGTCTACTGTCAGAAGATTTTGCTAATGAATGGCAGCCACTAAGAATACCCATGCCAACACGTGATACCATTGCATAGTCTAGCGTAAAGAGAAGTGGAATCTGAACCCTGGAAACAGTAAGCAAGAGCCTTTACACTTTAGAAATGTCTTCTCAAGAAAATCCAAAACCTCCACTGGCAGAATCTAGTGAAGTACTCAAAATGAAGAAAATAAACTTCCCACTGTGGCAGAACATCAGGTACAGAGTAGACCTGCCGTCTGGTTTCGGTGAAACTATGCCTTAGTATGGCAGCTAAGGATCAGCTTCAATCTTTAACACTGCCCATCTTGAGTCTCTGCTGCCTCATTTCAGAAGTTAGAGCTTTTATGATATCTGAAGCATATGGGATCTATCCCCTTGGAACAGATCAATGGCATATATGCCAGAAGAAATGGAGGAAGGTCTGCTATATAAGAAAGACATGACGTACCAGTGCAACACAGACTAAATGGAACAATCGTGGAACAACAGCTAGTTTTACATGAAGGCCACCCAAGTTTGTGTTAGTAATTGGCATATTGACCAACTCACACTTGTGAAAGGCTGCGCATGAACATGAAGCAAACCAATGTTCCTCTGGGCTTTGAAGTTTCTACAAGGTTTTTGAGGCTTGTACTGATGATTTGTTGATCCTGGTCTTTAGCAAAGCCTCAGTGAGCCTCTCCTCTGATCTCTTCCATTTTCCTCAAACTTAGCTTTCATAGATTGAAGGATTTCTGTGGTATAATGAACTCTGGGTGCTAAAGGGCTAAATGACAATCTTTGTACTCCCTACCTTCATTTACTCTGCAGATGTGCAAATTGCTTGGGATGAGCAATGCAAAAGCCATTCTACCTTTTACACTTCTGCTTTTCAGTGCTTATCTCTGAAGAGGTTGCATCTTTGACCAGTACGGATGTTTAAAATAGAAATGCTTACATATTAATAAATACATTCCCAGTTTGAGTGAGGTAAAAATGCTTATCTTTACCCTGCATTCCTTTGGGCTTCACTGCGACTGCTCATGCATTGATACTCCCATATAAAAATAGATGCTTATTCATTTAAAATTGGCCTGTGTCACACTCCTGATAATTTTGGCATTTGTACTCCCGAGTCCATGCTGTATACATTACTCTGAAGACCAACGCTAGCAGAGATTAAAGCATTAAGCTGTGCCAGAAAGGGAATAACTTCACAGCAGTGGCCATAAGTTGTTGTTTTTTAAACCTTAATTATTTCAGTTTGCATCTTCTTGGGGCACACATCTGAGCTTATTCAGAAATAGATTCTACTCGCAGTTTCCTCTGGGTAAACATGTTCCTTGCCCCACAACAGGACACATACAGTAAAGCACTCATAATAGCCAAGTTTAGTTTAGGACCACCAGCCTACCTCTGGTAGCCTTTTTCCTCCAGAAGGTAAGTCAAAGAAGGAACCAACTGTCTAAAGAAGAAGATAGAGGGATTGTTTTCAAACTACTCACGATAGTCTATGGGACCTCCATGCATAAGAGCTGTGTCCTCCAAACCCCTCGAATGCAGCAGGTTAGAGGGAAAAGCAGGCTGACAGCCCTGCCAGGACTGGCCACTTATCTTCTTTAACTGGTATTAGGCTCCATTAGAGACACAGGGCTGGAAATGCAGATGCCGTAAAGAACCACAAAGTGGTTCTAGTATCACTCATACCTGTAATAAAATCATAAAAGAATATGTACTCAGAATCTCCCACAGCATGTGTCACTGCCCTGTATGTCTTACAGATGGATGTATTGAAAAATACATACCAATAATGCAATACAGAGCAGATGTCTTCCTCTAAATGTTAACTTTCTGCTCTTCTGACATTTTGTGTTATGCTCCTCTCCATTCCAGTTGAAAATGTAATGAAATACTTCTGTTTAAACAGCTTCAGTCCTAAGAGAATAGAAAGAATACTGGTTTTATAAATTAAATTAAAGGCATCTGCACTGCTCTAATGATACAATCATTTAGTTTAAAATTAAATAAAAGTGAACAGATGGTTTGCTAAAATTTAAAAAATACAAACTCACCTTTCAGAGCATGTGTTGAAAATCTTGTAGTTTAAGATTTAAATAAAATAGCTTAAGTAGTACTTCCATATAAACTTTTGTGTGATAATATTCATTTGTGTGATTTGGTAGTAGAATGAATAACAGTATGGGTTTTTATCACTTATATTTAACCATCTTAAATCTAGCTTGAATACAGAGCCTTATAGATTCTCTGTGTACAGGCACTGAAGGTAGACTGGGTTGTTTCATGTCACCCTAGAACAGCATTATAGGAAAGCTGGATTGCCCTGGTTGTGACTGCCTTTCACCACTGATCATAAAAAAGAGTCTGGATGACTGGCTTAGACTTCAACAATTAATTTCTTTGGTAGTGAAAGCCAGGTGATATGAACCCTGTTCTGTGATGCAGGAGGAAACAACACTGGATTATGTCTCATGTTGTGAACCACATGAACAATCAGTTGCATTAATTTTCAGCTATAAATTCAGTCTTGATTAAGGAGAATCTTACCTCTGTTGGTGTATATACATAATCATTGTAAAACACAGAGAGAGAAGAAGGGAAAGGAGGGACAGAGACAGGAAGGAAGGAAGGAAGGAAGGAAGGAAGGAAGGCAGGCAGGCAGGCAGGCAGGCAGGAAGGCAGGTGGAGAGAGAAAGAAAGAAAGACACAGAAAAGTTGTTACTTTCCCTTCAATGACTGAATTCAGGTAGCAATAGAGTATCACTGATATTAAAGTCTGCATTCTGGACTTTTATTCCACCTCTAAGAAACTCCTGAAGGTACCTCTAATAGGAAAACAATCCTTTGTAATCATCTGCCTTCTCCTTTTATATCAGAAGCTCTACCTATAACTTCAGTAGCTTTCCCCACAGAAGCCTGAACAGATGTGCTCCAAGATATTAGCAGGCAAAACACAGATTTCTCCCAGTTACTCTGTCACCTAGAGCATAGAAACTAACACATTTTAATATGAAAAATCTCACTTTTTCTACATAAACAGCCTTTTATATTACAGAGTTTAATTCCATAATAAAGCATGTATCTCTGTACTACACACATACTTATACACCAAAACAGCCAAGCTAATACAAGCTTTTTCTTAGTAAATGTCGTATTTACGTAATCTGCAATGCAGACCTGTCACTGCCTCCATTTTGCTTGTTCTCTTGCATTAAAACTTGCATAAATTTACCTTTGAGGTTTTTCATCTTTTATGTATTTTAGTGTTGTTGTTGGCCTTGTTTTTTATAGGGCTCAAAGCAATTTGCTTGAGCACCATCAGGCTAAGGAGTGGCATCACAACACAGTTAACACGTAATAGCTCTATCATCATTCCAGAATACCTGTCCAGCCAAACGTTGAAGAAACTCATAGCTTGTATTTGTGACGTTGCTACATATACATTTTTTTCTTCTAATATAGTAAGGTCGGCACAAAGGACCAGCATTTCAACAGTAATATATGCACCCGTCTGTATGCTTATATGTTAATGCAGTATGCTAATCATTTTAGTGTTTGCTGTCAGATTTTTCCAACCTGGAGAAAATTACTTCTGATGAATGCAGTCCATCTGACTACCTCCATACCTACAGGAAACTGTTGCAAATAAATACATGCCTTTTACAGCCTCTGTTAGTGGGTAATAGTAACAGTGCAGTGACAGGAGCCCTTCTAGTGGATGTTACACTCTTGGTAGTGAAAACACACTGAGGTTTGGAATAAACCAGTTGCAGCTGGCTGACAGTTTGGGTAAAGGTGTGTTTGCAGAGTGATGCAGCTGGCATAATTCTAGGCAACGATAGGGAGCATAAAAACAGCAGCACCACTTCTTCCATCTTCCTGGATCACAAGCCACTTGATCTGCAGCTTGAAAGTGATATACAGCATCTAAAGTATTTTTCATTTCAAACAGGAAAGGAGTGTTCAAAGGTAGTGAGAATATATAATGACTGGTTTTGAAAGGATGTACACCAGATATCTTAGGTCATCTCTACCACTACTTGTCAGTGCAGTAACTTGTTAACATTAAATTGATTCCAAGCTTTTTGAGGAAAGTATCTCAGCTTCCTACAGACTGTGTATTTACATACTGTTTAAAAGGAGAAGTGAAACATCTTAGAGAAATGCAGCTTCTGTTCAGTCTCCGACAGCACAATAGCCATCTGCTACAATCAAAATGCCTGTGATGATACAAATTCTGAAAACCTTTTGAAGAAAACTACACAGCAGTTCTATCACACAATAGAAGAAAATGTATAAAAGTGAATTAATTCAAGGATATCACTCCTCCAAAGTCCCACTGATGTCGTGAATGGTAAGACTATACTTCAACCTGCTTATGAATGACAGCACAACATTACATCATGTTGACACCTCTATATACTTACAGTACAAACTCACTAATTGGCCTTAATGGCTGAAAGATCCATTGTAAACTTCTGAAAGTTGCAAATTGGCATATGAAGAAATGCATTAAAAAAAACCCCACAGTGTCCTTTGTTTCGTTATTTTGACAGGTATAGCGTATATTATTCATTAGTCTTCACATTGTGCCAGTGAACATTCTGGAAAAATAATGAGTTGTGATCTTGCTTCTCTGAGGCTTCTCTAGACCATCCAGCTGAGTAAAAAGGGTGACAACATGAGGGTACAATAGGTTTATACTTGACAAACCTTTCTTTCCTCGGAATAGTCTGATAAACCATTAAGGTAAACAAGAGTCAGGTCCCAGTGTAAGATGTCTCTGGTAATCTCTTCAACCTGCCTCGAGAAGGAAAGGGGAAAATAAAAAGAGTCAGGGGCAAGCAGGAGAGGAAGACACGAACAAGAAAGTTGTGTTTTGAAGAGAAATCCAATATCCATTCATAGGATTCCTCAGCAGGTTTCCTTATATCTGCAATTTATGGATTGATATTATCACACTAATCATTTAAAATGTGTAAGTATGGGAAGGCTTCAGTGAACACAAAGGTTTTTGACTCAAATGCTCTATAAATGTATGATAAAATGTCCAGTCCTGGTTGCAGTAAGAATAGAGGGTAAAAGTGAACATAAGAAATGCAAAGGGAAGAATAGCCATAGTAACCAACTACTATGTACAAATCACAGAAACAAATTTGGTCCTGAAAATTGTGAAGTTTTAATAATATGCCAAAGATTTCCTTAATTTCGGGAGACACTGAAACACTAAAAACTGACTACAAAACTATCTGTGCATTCCTGCTGTAAACTCCGGAGAGAGTTGCAGAGACAAACAGAGTGCAAGAACACTCTGACACAGCTGAACGTCTAGGTTTGGACTCTTAGGGAAGGAGTTATTCTGCCAAGATAAAACTCATAGCCAAACCTGGCTCCCATTAAAATCAAAGGTAGCTATAATGGAATGAGAACAGGAGCCCAAATAATCATTCATCGGCTTCCCATGTATGTACAACTCCTTCCAGGTGTTTTTCTAAGTGTGTTCAAGAAATTTTAATTTTTAAGTTTCATGTTATGCCTTCTGAAATAGGCTATACTAAAGATTATAATGCTTGTGGCTAGACATTTATTATGGGGACCAAAATTCACTGTAGTTGCTTTTGTTCTCCTGTCATGACAGTTTCTCTGAATATACTAGCAAATTTACTTCATGTCAGGAATATCCATTTGAACAGTAAGTTTGGGTGATATAACAGAGAAGGAAATATCTAAATGTAGATAAAGAACAAGGAATAGAAACACACAGCACTTAGAGTAAAAACTAAACAACTCATTTCAAATACCTCAACTCAGATTCCAAATAGTGGCAGCGATCTTCAGCCTCCCTGCCCCTCCCCCAGTTACTAGCCTAAATGTTAAGTCATTAAAACCATGCTGTTAATAAAAATGCAGTGAATGAACAAATATGAAGGCACTATATGCCACTTGCAGAATTCATAAGCAGAAAAAAAGAATAAGTCACCATACTGGTTTGGAATGGGATAGTTATTTTTCTTCATAGTAGCTTTGTGTGTAGCATACGGTGACGTTTTGGATTTTTGATGAAAATAATGCTGATAACACACCGGTGTTTTAGTTGTTGCAGAGCAGTGCTTGCACTAAGCCAAGGACTTTTCAGCTTCTTGCTCTGTCCTGCCAGCGGGCAGGCTGGGGGTGCAGCAGGAGCTGGGAGGGGACAGAACCAGGACAGCTGCCCCAAACTGGCCAAAGGGATGTCCCATACCACATGGTGGCATGCTCAGCAATAAAAACTGGGGGAAAGAAGAAGGAAGAGGGGACATTTGGAGTTATGGTGTTTGTCTTCACAAGAAACCATTACATGTGTTGGAGCCTTGCTTTTCCAGAAACAACATCTGCCTGCAGATAGAAAGATGCTTTCTTCCCAGATCAGACTTTGACACATTGCCCAACTCATATTGGCAACCAATGATACTGAAGATGTCGGCAAAAAATTGGTATTTTTGTGACATCTTGTGGCAACTAGTATCATACTTATTTTTTTTATTTCAGTAAGAAGAACTATACTGATGAATATATAGAGCTTGTTGGGTTTTTTTGTTTTTTCCATTTGAAAAAATAAGGAACTCTCTAAACCTCCAATGTAGTCAGCACAATCAATTGCTCAGGAAACAAATCCAAAGTGCTAGGAACACTCACCTAATGAAGTGTCCTGTTGTTTTTTTTGTTTGTTTGTTTGTTTGTTTTTATTCTAATTGGACTAATTCTAATTCCACCCTAACAAAGGTGTATTACCTTCACAAGAAACTCCCTAGCTAAACTACTGTAAAGAAAATCCACCTTATTTTATATTTTCACTTTTCCATAGGAGCAATTCTACGCTACATCACTCCTGAGGTATGTTCTCTCATTGTAAATTCTGATAGAATAGCAAAACATATATGCATTTATTACAAACCTGAATCAGTTTGACAAGAAAATTTACTCTATTGGCATGTGACAAAACCAATCAACCAACCAATCATACAAAAAAAAAAAAAAAAATCTGCAGACTCTTTGGACTAAGAAGAACTGAAAGAAAAGATGACCTAAAATACATCTTCTGCTTAATTTCACACTTGCATTCACTTAAAATATTTGCTTCCATCACTAGGATCTTTACTGCTTAGAGAAATGAGATTTCTTCCCCTTAATTAACAGTCATACAGCAAGTTCTAACAGAATACTTCCCTCTAGTTTTTAAATGTTTGCTTCAAAGTGCAATTAAAGATAAAGTTACTCTCTAACCTAACTGCATTTACTGTAATTGCTTGCTGCAGTGTCCATCAAAATACTACTATGTTATTGGAGATATTACATCATTATGTTCTAGTATGGCAGTGATTGCCTCCCTTCTTGGATGCACTGATGGTCTCCTACCATTCTACAACAGTGACAGCAAAGCTTGTGTACTTAATCTCCAAAATCAGAAGAGAAAATTGTCACCTGTAATGACCATTACCTGTAACGTAAATACAGTTTTGGCATTTAAGTGTAAGTGATTGCTTAAAAAAAATGTTCCTGTTTGGTCTGGTGACACACAAAATTTGACAGCACCCAAGTTTTTGAGAATAATATTTCTGAGAACTTTAAGTTCTCCCTGGATGTTCCAACATCACTATAACCCATTCTACAAGGCTCTGCAAATAAAACATTCCCCTTTCCTGCTGCACATAGCAGAATCCTGGAGATCTTGTATGGGAACACTACCACTCAGTCTCAGCATATGATAGAGCAGTAAAAGCATGTCCTCAACAACTATCCAGAGATGGAGAGACCAACCACACCCAGCTTGTGATTCAGCTCCTCTGAATTTAGATAGCTATATTGTGGATATTTACTTTAATAAATTGCTAAGATCCTATTATAGTCAATGGAATAGAAAGTTATTCACGCTGTCCTAAAGCAGATATATGTTTGGACATCTGCTTTGGTCACTTAACCAACCGTACTGAGTAGGGCCTCAATTCAGTTTCCTACATATAGGCAACTAAATGCCATTTGAGATGCCATAAAGAAAGTAGCACCTAGAGACTACAAGGGAGGATCTCTGGGAGGCCAGAGAGCATACCTATAGACTCAGACCATATGCAAATTATGCTCTGGGAAGGGCTACTGCATCAAGCCCTTAATATCCACTCATTCTGATGGCTGTTTGGACTTCTGCTCCTAACAGACACATATGTTAGGGTGAACTGAATCTCACTATAGTTTTAAATTCCTGTGCTGTCAAGAAAGTTGATACCCTGTATCCCCATAGCAAAGGCCTAGTGGGGGCATTCTCCATCCACTTTTTGCAGCTTGTGCAGTCAAGAACAAATAATGGGGTTTTTGTTTCTGTTGCTTGCCCTCTCTAACTATCTCCATTTGTAAAGCTTCAATAAGCACAATGCAAAGTGTTTATTCAAACAGGTTTTTGACATTTTAAAAAGGATATATCATGTTTGTTAATCTAATAAGCAATTTTTATTTAAGAAATTACATTAATGTGACATTTATAAATATTTCAAGTTATCTGCTGAAGTGAAGAGATATTTTAAAATTAGTTATCAAACAGTAAATACACGGCTCCACCTGTTACTCCTGCTTTACTTTTAATAGCAGAGTAAGTTTCCCAGATAGCGTCTATTAAATTAACATGCTGAAAGCAACAGCTGTGTGCCTTTAGCAAAATGCCTGACCACTGCTAGTTCTTTGTACAGTAATAATTTATCATCAGATTAATTTAAAAAGCACTAAACTAACAATAGGTCTTTGTAAGCTATCAAGAGGTCCTCCAGCAAGACTAGCTGGTTTGTGAACAGAAGCCATTTCCCTTTGTTACTGGCAGTCTTAGTCGTCTTCTACCTTGCTTTTCTGTAAAAGATGTCTTCTTTGTCTTCCACTTTTTCTTCACTCATTTTGGTCCCTCTCTTTCCCAATTACCTTTTGGATTGATAATCCAACTCTTCCTGTTGCAAACACATAAACTAAATATGCAGTAGTTCTCTCTGGCATTGTGTGCCATTTTTCTGCCCTGTTCCTTAGGCCTGGGCTGAAGGAAATGTCAGCATTAGCAATCAAGAATGTTCTTAATTTAAGCATAAATCCCACAGAAGTCAAGTGCATGACAGATTTGGCTACAGTCCCTGCACTGGATTTTGTGATCTCATGTTCTTTATTGTATTCTCTTCCTCTCTGTAGGAAGAGGATTTGGAGGCTGTAACTGGAGAAACAGCTGAAAAATTCTCTTTCATGAGAACTGTTAAGGCAGAATTCATATTTTCCCTTTTTCTTTTTTTTTTTTTTTTTTTTAAATTTTCTTTTTGAGTGGAAGGTTAATTTTTCTGGTCTTGCTAAAAGCAAAATCACTCCTGTGCAAGTTACCCCCAACACCGACTTCATCTCACTGCATGAGGTAATAGCAAATTAAAAATCTGTAGAAATCAAGTGTACAGGCTAAGGAATAATGAGGATAAGCAAATTGTATCCCTAATGGGAAATACTTAAAAAAAAAAAAAAAGAAAAAAAAAAGAAAAAAAAAGAAATCCAGACCATTTGGCTAATTGACTTATATTAAGTAGTATTACTCACTATTCTGTAGGAAATATATGTTATGGAAGAACAGAAAATATTAAAAATGCTAAAGTCTTGCTTATTTCCCTAAGACAATCTTCCAGCACTTTTATCAGAGGCTGTTGTATTAGATCATTAGGCTTATTACTATTTTAAAGATATGCCAAAACCTTCTAAAGAGAATTTTAATAATCCAAGTTGGAGTCATCAGCTCCCTATACTGACTCGGAACTTGGCCTCATATTCTAAAATAATCAGATCCCACACCAGAGGGAAAGCCAATCCAAGCTACCGTATAATCCTTCTCAGTGAAAATTTGAGCTTTTCTTCCAAATGAGTTCAATGACAACTCAACCAAATACTGACATTTTGCAATCCAGGACTGTGGGTCTGTGGAATGTAAACTTTTAAAAAGTCTACCACAGCAAGTGATTCACTAAGGAATTCAATGCATGTGGGTGTGTTGACCTTGGCTGGCTGTCAGACACCCACCCAGCTGCTCACTCCCTCCCTCTCCTCAGCTGGAGAGGGGAAGAAAACAGGGTGAGAAAGCTCATGGCACAAGGTAAAGACAGGGAGATCACTTACGAATTACTATCAGGGCATTCCTGTGTGGGAAATAGACTCAACTTGGGGAAAATTAACTTAATTTGTTGCCAATTAAAACAGATCTGGGTAGTAAGAAACAAAGACAAATTAAAACACCTTTCATTCCATCTCTCCTGGTCTCAACTTCACTCCTTCACTCCAGACTCCTTGGACCTCCTCCAAGCAGCACAGGGAGATGGCAGATGGTCAGTCCACAACAGACAACAGTCCACAACTCCTCTGCCACTTGTTTTCCACTTGTTCCTCTCTGCCTCACGTTTTTTTGCCAGCTCCAGCGTGTTTGCTCTCCATGGGCTACAGTCCTTCAGGATAGGCCTGTGGCAGTATGACCTCCCCAACAGGTGGTAGCTCCTTCAGGGCAAAGCCACCTGCTCCAGCATGGGGTCCTCCACAGGCTGCAGTGCAGATACCAGCTCCACCATGGTCCCCTCTACAGGCTCTAGGGAAATATCTGCTCCTCTGTGGTCCTCTCCACAGGTTGCAAGGGAACTTGGAGCCATCTGGAACTGGCTGTGTCTGGGCATAGGGCAGCCACGACCTCTCCTCACAGGGGAGCCCTGCAGCCTCCCCACTGCCAGCACCTGGGCACCTGCACCCATTATAGTGTGTCTGTCCAAAAAGCTGTAATCACAGGAAAACCATTCATCACATCAAAGAGTTACTGTCCATAAATTGTGTACCTTTAATTTTTATTCATAAATGTTAACTAGAAGCTAATCTCATGTTGTTTCATCTCTTATTGTTACAATTGTTTGTTTTCAATTGTTTTTGTTTACGCAGATAAATATGAATTTCAGCCCTAATCTCTATGTAAAGTGTTAACAATGCTCCTATGCAAAAAGATGCCCCCAAAACCCTAGCCTACCAACTAACCAGATGTACCCACCCAATGCAATTAGATCAACTGTGCAGTTGTCTCTTCTCAGAGTGAACCTGAATAGCCCATTTAGTCAAATAAGTAGCTAATGCACTTTAGAAATCATACTAAGTTTCTTACTCCAATAGCAATAAGATCCTTTGGTTAGTTATCATTTTAAATGCATTCTACTTATGTTTTTGTGTTGTCCCCTGGGTACATTAGGAAAGTACAGAATTGGATACCAGCTATTTTTATTGATTGTTATTTGTGTTTTGTGTGACTTTATCAAGTTTCTTTTCTGATTTAAGTAACTAGAATTCTGTCTTGTCAGAAAAACTCAGCTCCTAGTGGTCTCTTGAAGGCTGGGTTTAAACTGGCATTTCCAGAAGAAACGAGAAAGAAAAACCCCAGAAGAAATTGGAGGCAGAGTTTTTTAAACAGCTGTTTGTAAATTTCTATTCCATGGCAATATGTCGAAGATGCCAAGGAAAATAAAGTTGACATTGCAGTAGGTGCATAATCATGTGAGGAGTACTAGTGCTTTGTAACTGGAGACAAAAATATATTCGAATAGACTGCTTCTAAAAATACCTGGATCTATTACCAAATCTTCTGGGAGAAGCAAGAACAATTCTGATTACGGATTTATTTATAACAGCCAGATTTCAATAAGTAGATCTCAAGTTACAATGTAGACTTCACTTGTATTTTTAGGTTTTGAAAATACTTACATTAGATGAGACCAGAGGGGCTTTAAGCAGTTTACTCATGAAATTAATTTTGCAGTTATTGAATTACTGTGAAACATTACAGAATATAGTACATTGCATTATAATGTATCTGAGGTATGATATATTGCAGCAAAGAGTCTGCAGAAATGTCTACTCAGACATTTCATTTTCAGATTATACCACTACCAAAACATTTGAAGTTTGAGAGCTGGTAAAGCTATAGCAGAAAAGCCAGATTGCCTTATTCATTCCCCTAAATAGTGACTAAATTTTCAAAAGCTCTCACACAGGTATATTTTGAAATGGAAAACACTCAGCTCTGAGATGCTCTTGTGCTGCTTAACATATGCTGCTAGATTTCAAGTAATTTTTAAGATCTGGATATGTTCCTGAAAGGGGATTCTTTTTGTAAGTCCTTATGAGACTCTGATCTAGAAATTAAATGTGTTCTCTGTGACTACTATGCCTATGAACACAATATTTTGAGAGAAGTAAATTAAATTAAGCCACCACAGTGAGAAATTGTTCGTACAGTACACCATGTCTAATATGTGGTGCATTAATTTTTCTTTTTAACCTTCTTTTCTTTAGAACATTATCTTCAGGGTGTCCCACCTAAACCATGCAGAGTAGCATAAAGACTGAGCAGTACGTGGAGTGATTTCACTTGCTTATGAAAGACTTATTTTATTCAGTTCAGGCTGGTATCAAATACTGGGTGTACTGAGACATAATAACCCTTTTATCCAAACTCTCATCTTCCTCTGAGTTTAAAAGTGGAATCAGCCCATCTCTGAAAGAGAATAGCTTAAGTCTTCATTTTCTCAGCCCTCTACACCTTCCATTGTTTCATTTGGAAGAGAGGGAGGAAATATACCATAAACTAGTTAATACTATCCCTGTGTCTCCCTCCTTGTCACCATATCTTTATTTTTAAGAGGTCTATATCTGGTTTCCCATAGGACTTTTTTTGGGGAAAGTCTCCAATTAATATTTTACCTAAAAGGTCTGGAGTGAGGTTTCCAAGCAAGACTACTATTTCCCACTTGGAAATGAATAATTTTTGAAAACCTATTTTTCCATTGAAATGATTTACTTGGTTTTCACAGAACAGGAGGAAAAAAAAAAAAAAAAAGGTACACAATGAAACAACTTTTTCCCAAACTGAATTGTCTAAAAGATTTTTGTGCCTCATAACCATTTTCTGTCCCATAAGCTATATTCCCTAACTGAAGGGTGTCACTCTGGGTCACAGAGATGCCAATACCTCTGGTGGGATTCCTTGGTAAAAATGGAATTCCAATTTTGCTCTCGTGGAGTCCTTATTAGTGGACAAAGGCTTTGGGAATGAAAATAAAATTAGTGGTAAGAGAAGGGGAACTTTTCCTCCTCCCTGATAAGACTGAAGGGTTCACTTCTGTCACAGACAAAAGAGTCTCAGTTTCAGTCAAATAGCTTTCCTCCCCACTTCCTAGCCCCAATTCCCCTTGTTTTTGCTATGCAATACACTCATCCCTCCCAGTTCCTTTGGTGAGTCAATGAGAGGTGCAGGAAGTTGGGGCTGTGTGAGTAAGGGCTTTCATCTGCTGCTTCTTAGTTGATTTCCTTTACTCTGGGCTTCCTCCATGGTCTGCAGTCACTCAGGGATGCTCGTGCCCCAGCTTGGTTGACCTGCCTCCAAGAGCACAACTCCAGCTGTGCCACCACATGTCCTCTGCCACACAATCCTTCTGTTTCTCCTTTCATTTCTGAAATGCATTTCTTCACATATCTCCTCATATGTCTCCTGCCCCTAGCAGCTGCCACTCTTAAACAAATGAACCAGAGCACCAGGGCTCCCCTGCCTGGCTACAGCTTTGAGTCACGATGGGCTGCTCACTCTGCTCAGTGTTGGACCTGTCTGTCACCATCACAGGAGCTCATAGCCTCCTCCAAACAGGGGTCCCAGCTGCTTCTGCCCTCTAAAACTTGCCAATTAGGTCGAGTACAGCCTTCCATATGTTCCCAGGTGAAGATCCACCAGTCCTGCTGTAAAGACTGGAGAAGAAGCTTCCCACAGTGACAAGAAAGCAACAAACATTCTGATGTTAAAAAGGGGTCTCCAGGGAATTAAAAAGTGTTTCATGGTCTATTTAGTGTCAGTCAGGGTAGGTAGGTGGGGGTTGTGGAGGACAGAAGGCAAATTACTAATACTCTGTCAATTAAGTATCACTATTTTTCTATTCCAATACTCATCTGGAAACATAATAGGATGACTAAAGTTAGTACACTTTAGGCTCATGTTATTTCTGAGAAGATACATATGAAAACCATGTTCTTTGGGGTTTTAGAGTCTTCTGATATATACAAAATGACACACACTAAAGTAGCTAGTAGGACAGAACAACATCTGATCACAGCCTCAATGAAGTCAAGACTGTTTTTTTGGAGTCTCTGGCTAGGAGCCAAGTCTAATCAGAACTGATGTCTCAGCAGTAATACTACATTTAAAGATGAAAATAGCCATGCTGAAAAGAAACACTGCATTAACAACAGTGAAACAAAACACAAGACAAATTTTTTGAAGTCCATTGATGACAACATGGGATATTTCAACAGTCAGAAACTAAAATGCATTAGGAAGTCTCAAATACACTATTAAAAAAAAAAAAAAAAAAAAGCTAGTGATCTGTAAACTCACTTAAATTCATAGATCCTGGAAACTACTCTGGCCCTTTTAAGATGACCTAGAAGTGCTTTGAAAGATTCCTTGAAGACAAGGTGCCACGCTGAGCAACTCTCAGGCAGCCTAAAGGCCAAATGAGTTTGCAGCCTTGGGAGCAGGATGACAAACCTAATCACATTGAGTGCCCCTGGCTTTCCCTTACCCTGTCCTACATCTTTTGCCATCCTGCACTGAGCACCATTCAGACAGCATCTTGGTTAACATTAAAAAACAAAGTTAGTTAAGACCGGCTGATGTGGTAGCTGAGAACGGTCATTGTCACAAAGGAGGAATTCAGTCCTTAAAAGGATGGAGAATGCTTTGCTGAGCTTTTGTAGTGTAATTCATTGATGGCATTTTTTCTTAGAGAAAAACACAAAGTGTTTGGAGGCTTTTGTATTATTAATGCAGTTCACGTCACCTGGATGACATCATTAAGTATTTCTGTACAAATGCCTTTCAGCAATTTAATATTTACTCCAGGACCAAGCACAGCGAGATTGTCATCCAAACCCTACATCTTACTCAGTATTTGGTCTGACCAGATGTCAACTGATATGCCAGTGCCAACATCTGCTTTTGTTACCTTTTTGATCTCTGCAGTAAACTGGAGAATTTTCAAAGTACACACTCATTATTCAAAAATCGTAGACCCTTTGGAAAAAATAATTTCAGCATTTAACTGAACATGCTTTGAAGTAATGGGAAACTTAACTGTTTTGAAACACTGACTCTGAAAGTAGCATGATATCAGCTAGCAGCCTGACTGACTGTCACAGAAACAGGGTATGATTGGATGATCTGCTCAGGATTCTCATCCTGACAATTCTTTCCATTTCTGTTTGGACAGTACCAGTTCTGAGTGGTGCCTGTGCATTCCCTGAGACAAATCACCAGGAATGACTTTTTTTTTTTTTTAATGTGTGAGAGAATTTACCTGAATTAAGAGAATTTTTAGCTAAGCCATTGCATAGATATGACCATCTTCTTACAAGAGAAATTTCAGTAAGATCCCCCAAGTCTGTATCATGCAAAATCTTCAAGATCATATTCTCCTATACCCTATTCCATTGAAGGAATTTTCAAGATACATCTGAGGGCAAGGAAAATAATGGCAGAGGGATGCAAAGATGTCACAGAATAGTGGCTTTGAAAAACATCTTGTCCCAGTGCTGAAAACTAGACTCTTGAAGTGAAGTAGATGATGATGTATGATGTCCTCCATCTGTCTTTCAGGTCTTTTTAGAAAGCTTAGTCCACTGAATAAATTACTGGACTGTACAGGTTACCACATCAAAACATAGTAGGAAGGAAGGGTGGAAGAAGTAATGTTGATTATGAGCAACTCAGAGTGTACCTTGTAGAGACCAGACAAAAGATGTTCATTCAGTTATGAAGAGCTTCAATTTAAGATCCATTGCAGAAGGTGAAACAACTAACTCTCTTTCCTGCAGCTATTTCTTAACTCAGTTTCTGAGGGTAGATAGCTGAGAGCAATGACAGATGCAGGAAAAATAGAATCGGTGAGTGGAAAGGGAACATTTCTTGAAGTTGTCATAATTAAATTACAGCCATTACCAGAGTAAGCAGAAAAAAATGAAAACCATTCTAGCATGCAGATCCAAACACAAAATGTAAGTTTTCTTCCTAATTTATTAGTTTCCCCACATTCGTATTGCTAATTATAATTACTCCAAAAAGATTATTAATTAGAAAATATTTTGCATTAGGCAATTGGAAGACATGAAGCTCCCTTCTGAAATAAAAATCTATAATGACATTACAAATACTGCTACAGTTTTACAGTAACGGTAATCTAATGTGATTAACTACTACCGAAGATATACAAGTATGACTAAGCAAACTAATTAACAATGCTGTTTAGCATATCTTTCTTTTTGTTCTGTTAATACTCTATAATTTGTTCCTTCCACAAAAACATTACCTATGGAAGGAATACATTTTTCTTTTGATAGTAAGATCTTTTCTTGTGACAATATGTTTTTAAGTACCTTTACAGGTTTTTAGACTAGTTTCAGAAAATTTGGCTGAGAGAGGTTAAAATTAATGAATAAGAACAGCCAGAACTTTGTCCCAAATAAAAGTGAGACAATACATAATAAGTCATGTTGAGTATGTAATAGTAAAAACTCATATATGACTTAAAAATAACACTCATTTTTCCAAAGGAAATGGTGCAAAATGTTTTTGGCACCCCCACTGGGAACTGGACTCACCATCTCTTCCTGAGGTCTTTTCTTCTGCCTATCACCTTGCTCCTACATGGTTGTCCCTGGTAGCAGAGAAGAGATCCTTTTCAGTCCTTTCAAGCAGGGACAAGGGCACAGTTGTATAAAAGGTGAGGCCCTCTTCTCCTGGTGTGATTAGTGTCCCTTCGTTGTCTTAATGGAGAAAACCTGGATACAAATGCCACAAACTTCAATAAGAAAAGCTTTGGATCCTCATCTAAATTTTATCACTTGGGCCTATGTCTATTTAAAACTATGTTATTACAAAATGGTCTAGAATAGCTCAAGAGGATAATCCTTACTTAACAGAAGCATTGCATGATAACTTAATCAGGCTTTTCCATTTACAGTGTAGGCTGTCTGCATCAATCTACATTGTTAATGATCCCAAAGAGTTCAGAAGGAAGAGTGGTATGAGCAGGAAGAATTAGCTAAGAAAAAAACTAAGTCTGATTTACTGGGAAGCCAGACCACAAAGGAGAACATGAACTGTACAGTAATAACAGTAACTACAGAAGCAATAGGGACATTGCTTGTCCAGCAATTTAATGCCACTTATCTTAGTATATACTATGCTGAAGACTTCAGGATAATGTATCTACAATACAGTTTTACAAGAATTCCCTCTGAGTACCCGAGACCATTGGATTATGAACAGTCATATCAAAAGGCTTATAAGAACTGTAAATCAATGCATTTTGGTGATTTATCAACAGGCGAATAAATTACATTTGTAAGAAAAACAAATATAACATGGAACTGGGCTTCTCTAGAGTGAAATGGTTTGAAAGTAACTGATGGATGGATGATTGGATGACACAATACGTCACCAGCTGGACACTTCTGAGAATAAGTTAGACTACAGATAGCACAAAATCACATTTCCTCCTTAATTTTTAGTTATTTGTGCCCTGAAAACACTGCTTTTCCTAAACTGCTTTTTGCACTAACAGTTGTAGGTGGTGTTTAGAGCAACAGTTCTTTGCAGTTTTGAGTCAACTTATACTTTTAGAATTAGAGAAAGTAGCATTAAACCAAACACAGCCCAAAGAATGTTTGCCTTCTCTTCAGTGAAAATGTTTGCTCCGTGTCTGTAGAGTCTGAGAGTTTTTAAGAAGCATTCTTTAAACAAATCTTAAATATCTATTCATATATGCATAACAAGACTGTCATATTCAAATGCATCTTTAACAGCTATTCATAACTTAAAAAAAAAGTGTCAGTGTATATGTAACACTATTTGGTTTTCATGAAAAATCTCAGCCAGGCATTGGGGTCAGTTTACCCTGAATTCACTATTAGCTCCGAGGGGTTGGTCACAACTTTAGCTTCTTGATCAAAAACCACTAGGGACCTCTGTGTACAAATGTTATTCAGATGTTTTAATATGCAACAACTGGCAATGTACATGTTCGTGTGAAAAGTGGGGTTCTGTGCATGACATAGCTGCAGCAAGAATGTAAACTCCTGAGGTAGCAAACAGCATTGTAGTGTACCATAGGTTAAAAATTCAGTTTAAACTTAGCAGTCTCCCAAGCAGTTAGGGTTCACCAGCAGGCAGGTAACTGTACTTAGTCATTCTAAAGGATATTTGGTATTTTCAGAACCAAATGGGTACAGAAAATGGACACAACATTTTCAGTGACATGAGAGTAAAAATGTCCCTTGACTGAAGTCCAGAAGAAAGGTCACTGAAATGATAGAGTGCAACAGAGAAAGAGAGAAGCTTTTGTATTTGAACTCTATGCCCCTATCCTAAACACAGGTCAACTGCATAGAAAAAAGTTGGCATTCCATGAGTGAGAACAGGAAACAGTTTCCTAGAGCAGTGGAACTTCAACAGAGAACCTCTAATGCTCTGTCAGCTGGGTAGTTTTGACAGTAGACAGCAGGAAAAATTTGGAGCCATGTATTTGATACTTCTACAATAAAACAGATGAACAGAACCTTTTCTGACTGTGTCACCTATTTTGGATTTGACAAAGTTTTATATTACTTTTATCATTGTTTATTTTAAGTTGGCTTGAACTGAGTACAATTTCAAGATAATTGACCAGCATCAGGAAATGCCATTGCTTATGGGTATGTCAATCACTAAAATTAGGGTTCTGGCACACACTGGCAGAGCCCAGCACACTAACAATAATTTCAAGATTCTCCGCCCAAACCAGAATCTGCTGCTACTTATTTATGCTCAAGTTTGGAGGCTGGTAATGAGAGGTCTTGGTTGGTGATCAGTATTTCTCCCCTGCTCCTCCTTTCTCCCTCGAAAATATTGGTATGGCAGAATCACAGCACGGGAAAGCAGTTCAACACCAGAGGTTCTTTGGGAGCTTGTGGTACTGCAAGGGACCTTCTTGGTTATCAAGGGAATGCAGTGCCAAGCAATCATAAGTATTATGTTGTATGGTCTCCTCTTGAAATGAACTAGTTTCATTCTAAAATCAATTAAATTTAACTCCCAATACTCCCATATAAATTCAGTTTCAGAAGCTCTTTTCTCTGATGGTTTCAGCTTCTGTTTAACTCCAATCTGAATTTATTCAAGGCTACTTTATATCCGTTTGTTCTTGTGCCAACACTGTACTTCATTTTAAATAGTTCTTTAACCTCCCTGATGTATTTACGGAGAGCAATCACATCCCTTCTCAATTCATTCTTGCTTTAGACTAAACACATCTTTTTTTAGTCTCTTCTCATAAGGTTGCTTTCCATTTCCACAGTCACCCTAGTAATCCCTTTCTATACTGGCTTAATTTGTCTTGAAGTTGGGCAATCAGGACTGTAGGTGCTATTCAAGATGAGGTCTAATTAATGTCTTTTACACAACAGGAATATTTCCCCATTTTTTGCTGGGAAAATCTCACCAGAATTATATACCTTTTCCACAGGTGTATCTCAGCCACTCTACGACAAAATTCACACATCATATAATCAGTCCTTTCCCTACCTCTATTTCTTGATGATGAGCTCCCTCTAGTTTCTCCTACAGTTCCCTAAGGAATGCAGATTCCTTGAGATATAGCTTTACACTTGGAATGTAGAGAAAACTCATCCCATTTCTAATATTCAGACTAACGTCTTGTACTATTAATACCTTGTTCCTCTTTTATGTTAGTGTTGTCTACTATCCTTGCAACATGAGCATATACCTTCTTTTATGTGCCAAGACCATTAAATGACAAGAGTAAATAAGATGTACTTCACAGAACGGTAATAATTTCTTGTCAGTACAGACTACTTTGGTTTCTCCTTGAAGGACACTTCATCCACCTTTTAATTCTTTCATCAGTCCCCCTATCAGCTGCTTTGA
This sequence comes from Cygnus olor, assembly GCF_009769625.2. NCBI lineage: Eukaryota > Metazoa > Chordata > Aves > Anseriformes > Anatidae > Cygnus > Cygnus olor. Next base: position 165,589,868 of record NC_049169.1, on the reverse strand, counting down.
TGACATTATGTAGATGCTCCACATTTCTTCTGTCTGTAAAAATTCATTCCGTTTTTCCATTTCAGCTTGAGTTGTTACACTTATTTTAGTGAATATACGCTTAGCAGTATTCTGTTTGCTTATACATCTCTTCTTATTCTTTCCTTTTTAGATCAGACTCATGAACAGATGCTCAGACCATTTTACTTTCCTTGAATACCTTCACTTGATATTCTCTAGTAATATGGTACCCTACATAGAATTAAGTAAAATTTCCTCTGCGTGGTACTTTTCTCTTTAAGCACTATTTTGTTTTACAAAGAGTCCAACAGACAATACCCAAATGGTTCAATCTCCCCAGGCCTACTCTAGAAGCTAGTAAGGACAACCAGACTAGAAAGACCCTAGCTTCCTGGCCTGGTGCCCACATCAGATATCCTTCAGTGGCTCAAAACAGAAGCCTTAAAAAGACCGATAGTCTTCAGCCTTATCCCAGCCAGCATACCTAAGGCATTTTTGAGAGTATTCCCAAGGCACTCCTCTATTAAACTGTAGCTAAAGAGTCTCCTTGAGGTAAATCCTAACCTCTCTGGCAATCACCCCATTTTGCCCGGTTGGCAGCTTTTTATCCCAGCTGTTGTGAGTCTGGCACTGGGCCACAGCTGGGGAAATAGCTGCTCACTGTTAACCCCATCATGTCTCTTTCAGGGTGGAGTTTATCCAATCCTAATTACAGATACTTTAAATATGCAGACAGCTGTGGTCTCACCACAATCGTACCTTTGGCTTTTGGCATATTTACTCCCTATTTAATATTGGTGTAAATGAAAAAACAAACAAACAAACAAACAAAAAAGTACAGCTAAAGAAACGGAAAAGTAACTAAGGTTGGTACAATCAGATATAAATGTTGAAAATTAATCAAAGGGAAATGGTATATGAATACATATATGAAATACTCCAAGAAAGATTCCTTGGAAGAGGTAGCAGAGATGTCATTATCTGAATGACTTAAAAATGAAAATGTTTGGGATTACCTAACATTACCTATTCTATATATTGTAGAAGAATGGTTAACTCAATTCCATAGGCCTGAAAATGGCCATCTGATTCAAAGAGATGTAAGGGTTACAAAATTTTTCATTATTACTAGTGCTTGCCCTGAGAATAAAAGAAAACACCAAAAGAGAGTCCTTTTATTTCAAGATTAAAATTCCAATGATTTCATTTCTCATAAGGATCCTTTTACTTTTTTTTTTCCCCCTTTAATTTCACTTATTTGTGGGGTATTGTTTAACATTAAAACTTATTTCTTCTCTCTGTGGAGCACCACAAGAGTGCGTAAAGGAATTTAGCCAGACGAAGTGAGACAGATGTGTTAAACAGATGGATACCAAGAAAGTGGCTTGGTTTCTCCAACAATGGATGTGAAGTACTGGAGAGTAAGTGGGAAAAAGTCTTGGCTGGATAGAGTTAGAGGAGGAGAACTTTTACCTTATTGTAAGGGAAAGCAGGAAAATCGTATATTACTTTGATAAGCATGTATACTACTTTGATAAGCTGATTTGATTTAATTATCAATCTTTCTGTCTGTTATAAGTGCATATTTCTGACACTGGCACAGAGCTTGAAGTTGTCTTAAAGAAAAACTATTAAAAAAAAAAAAAAACACAAAACAAGGCACTCCAATCTTACTTCAACACTTAAATTTAATGAACTTAGCCCAAGAGCACACCTTTACCACCTGAATGAAGAAGTAGCATCGATACTTCTTTCTAGTGGTACCAGAGGCTGTGCTATGTTTTCCTTGTCTGCCACGTGACTGGAACAAAAATGTGCACACAAAGGTGAATGACCATCTCACCCACAAAATGCCTGATAGCGTTTGGTAGCTTTAGGTTTACCATTTGTGAACTACACTGTAATTCCATGGAATGTATATAGTAGTGAAGTCCTCACGGCAAAGAAAGTGGCGAAAACCTTGCTTGAGCAAGAGGTCGGACCAGGTTACCTTCCAATCCCATCAATTCTGTCATCCTGGAAGAAGGTATCTTTATGTCCAAGACACTGCATGTGACCTAGTACATATATATTCTTTCTCAGAAAAAATCAAGAGTGGATACTAAATATGTTTTCATTCAATGAGGTCTCTGGGATTTGCAGTCTGCATTCAGTAGCCGAATGGTTTTGGTGAGCCATGTATAGGACTCAACAAAACCATAACATCACATTAAATTACTGCTTTAAAAAGGTGTAATCAATCTTCTCTATTGTCTAAAGGAATAAAAAAGGAAATGAAAAAATAATAATTCTTGGCCATCTAATTTCAACTAGACTTACTTACAAAAGTATGGTTGCTCAATTTTATTGAAAATTGAGTCTTTTAAAAGTATGTCTTGTCTGCCATGTAAAAACTGATCTTTCTCCAAACCAAGAGGTGCTTTTGAAAATTCTGGTTATAGTCATGTGTACTGAGAGGCGGCAGGATTTTTGGTTTTATAGACTTCATAAAACAAGTTCAGTACCTCTTTAAATTTGTGTCAATAGGTTATTCCTGAAGTCTACTTATTCTTTGCGTGTTGAGCATGAGGTATACACCTCATGCTGAAGTATGTAAAACTGAAGCAGTTGTGTGTTTTTTTTCACGGCAGCAAAATGTTTTCAGATAGGTCACAAAAAAAGAGTATTGTAGTTCAAAGGGGGTGGGCAAGATGTATATCCTGTTTATGTCAAGGTTTTCAGAAAAAAAGATGACAACTCATTACAGGAAATTAACACCTTGCCTATATTATCTCTCAGAGGTTACGTTGTGAGCTTTGGAATACTGGAGTTACACTGGGTTGTTATTATAGCTTTATAAAACAAAACATTTTGAAGACAGATGCTTTCATTCTCAGATCATGCTAATACATAGAACCCAAAAATTATTAATTTCAGTGTAGTAATACCCAGGAATCATTTAGCCACATGATCTTAATATTTGTGTTTCTTAAGCTTTTTAAGAAAATACCAACTGTACTGCTTTGTAGTGTCTTAGGCAAAAGTCTTTACTTTCTCCACAGGATAGCAGCGCCATCCTTTAATCTAGAGCAAAACAGAACACAGCTTTCAGCATCTAGGAAAACATTTCTGATCATTGTCTGAAGTAAGAATCATGGGGAATGAAAGCTGCAGATAATTTTTCTCTGTGTCTTTCCTACTCCTCTGACCTGCCAGTCACTTAATCAGCACTAACATTTCCCTTGCACCTGCAATTCCCACTACATTTAGGTACCAAAAAGACAGGCAGATTTAAAGAAGGGCAGCTAAAGTGAAAATATGACCTGTGAAGAGAAACTATAGAAACTAAAAGCCACATGCTGCAGTCTTTGTACTGAGTTCCCAGTTGATTCTTGGGGAGTTATGCACAAGAGCTACACAATCATTACCAACCTTTCTTTTAATATCCAAGGTGTACAGAAGTGTACATTTCTTTATATAGGTACCTTAGGGAAGCGAAGCTTTGAACCAGATGAGGTCCCTTCTAGTAATTAAGTAGGACAGATATGGCTGACTAATTAACTTGATAACCAAGAGGGTGGGGGATGGGAGAAAGCAAAGGTATTTTTCAATGCTGGAACAGAATAACCTGAGACATGAGGTTACATTTGTAAAAGGAGGAGCTCCTTGGGAATTAATGAAGAATTTTCATAAGACTTGGTGAGGCAGATGGTGGGGTAAATCAGAGCTTCCTTCAGCTAACAGGAATTGCACTTTTCAATTTTGGTGCAGGTGAACACGAAATCCATGTGCCTTACAGCTGGAAGACTGCTGTTCTTGCACTTTGAAGTCTCCTCTACGTGACTGCGTAATCCTTCACAATATTGTAAGCGTGATCAGCAGAGGCAGTGTGAATGTCTTGGTGTGTTTCACCTTCTGTATGAACAAAACAGGGAGCATGGCTTTTTGTTGGATGATGTATGTAATACTTGTGAGAGCCTCAAGTTGATATTGAGTGTAGAAACAAGTTAATGGTAAAGTCATAGGCATGTCAGGTTATCATTTGTGATTTGCATTTCCTGCAGCATCACCCCTTTCTCTTTTCTTTCTTCTAGTCTATTTCCCTCCCCTTCTCTTCCCTCTGATCATTTCTCTGCTGCACCCTCAAACCTCTTTTTTCTTAAAACCTCCTTGAAACGTTCATCCTTAATGCTACACTCCCTCACTTCAATTTCTTCTGCCCCTCTCCCCAGCCCATGTATTCCTAGTCTTGTTCCAGGTTGAAGAGTGAGAAAAGACAGAAAGAAAATGCAGAGAGAAAAGCTTGTTGCTTCTGTATCAACTGAAATATCCCCTCTTTCACTCCTAGGTTATGTGCCATTATATGCCTGCAATAGAAACAGTCAGAGGCAAGGACTGTGCAGATAGGAGGTGGGCACAAGCTGTTCAGACTACAAGAGAGGCAAAATACAGTTTGCCATTACTTGCAGTCTATTGACCTAAGTTGTGATGTTCATTGAATATACCCATGTTCATGTTAAGAGGATTCTTTGTGACTGAGGTCTGGCAGTAAAAGCCACAAACTTTTCAGGTGCCTGAAAGATTGCAAATAGCTGTGTTTCAGCACTAGAGTTCTGCACATTCCTAGATTTCTGTGAATGGTCCTTCTAGACCTGCCAACCCTTGTGAGTGGGATAAAGAGCTCCATGCCTCTTTCATGCTGAAACCACTCAGATTTGAATTTTTCCCCTGACATATACGGTCTGGTTGAATTTTCTATGAACTAGGGTTTATTTAAATTTTAATAAACCATTTATTTTATAGCTTTTTCCCCAGGATTTGCAGCAGATTCTAAAGTGTCGATTAACTTGACAATAAAGCCCTTTCAAAAATAAAATAAAGCTTTATTTAAACAGTCAAATAATCATTTAAATTATAAATGAAGTGGAACTAAGATTATTCCCTGTATTTTCAGTGGTAGAAGAACAGCTGAGAATTAATTGGATCGGTTTCTCTTCAAACTGATGGAAAGAGTTCTAAAATATCCTGCCTTAATTCTCCATTAAACAGTTTCAGATGTATTCAGTGAAGCCAGGCACTGTAATTTCTAGGCTGCAGAAATTCCACAAGGATTCTGGGACCCACTAAACACTGGAAAGATGTAGGTTTTCTTCTTGGAATTACCTTCGATAATGAGGCTGGCTTTCTTCCCTGGAGATGACTAATCAAACTAGCAGGAAAAATGTCTGTGTCTCATTCCTCAGAGATCTCCCCAAACTGTAAGAAAGTGAACAGGTTGTTTCCTGATTGCTAGGCAGTTGGGCAAGAGCCAGCAGCTGGAAACTGCTGTGACTTACAGCAATGAAATAGGGATCATCCAAAAGAAAAATGTGAGACTGAGAGATAGTGACAAGAAAAGAGATTTCTTTGTAATTCGATTGAGGTTTCAAACCTTTCTGGTCACCAAGGATTGCAAAGACCTCATGTCCCTAATCCAGAAAATGAAGAAGAGCTTTCCCTGAGGGTTATACTTTATGTCTGTTCTGTGTTGAATTGTGTGGGATTATTCCAGTTGCACAGCAGTAGTCACTCATGCAGTCTATGTTGCCCTAACAGACGCTAGGTACACATAGGCTCAGCAAAGGACATGAGGGTGCAACAGATAGATTAAATAGTATATATGAGTGTATTTTGACCCTCTTCAGCTAGCTTCTGGAGATATCAGGACTGGTGTTGTTTGTTTGCTTGTTTTGTTGTTCATCTAGTTTTTGTTGTTGTTTTGGTTTGGTTTTGATTTGTTTTGTTTAGGTTTTATTGACACTTCAGGTGTTTTGTAACCAGCTCAGACCGCCTACATTAAATTACTGTTCCAGCAGTTAGTGCAAAGCCTGTAACTTTGGCAAATGTGTGAAATTATAAGACTGTTTAGAAAGAGACATATGTATTGTCATGTAAGGGAGCTCTTCTCTACAGTTTTTACCAGAATAACGCCACAAGTGTCTTTTGGTTCTTTTCCCAACTCTGTCTTTAAAAATAATTTCTATGGCAACACTTACAGGTCACAAGTAGTCATAATAGTTGCAAACTTTGTCCCTGCTTATTGGGATCTAATGTTTTGGCCTACTACTCTTTATTGCCCTGTCCCAAAAACAATGTTCTAGTTGGCCAACAAAAGCACAAAAATTGTAAATTAAGGTTACAGCTACCTTTTTTTCCACCTTTTCTGCCTCTCTACCCTTGCTGCATTAAGATACTGCCTCATCTGCAGCAAGTTATATAAAATATTATAATACTTGGATACTCTTGTAATAGCTAAGCAGGGTTGAGAGCTGTTTTACCTTTGGCTTTTAATTTCTCAGCATATTTCAGTTCAGATATAGACCCCCTGGAGGAATGTTTTCAGAATGCCATACTGGGAAATACTATAAGTGTGCACAAAATTATAGCTCATTACAACAGTGGGAGTCATTTGCCTGTCTGCTTTCCCAGTCTTTCTGTTGAAATGAGATTTCAGTGTTATTTTTGGTTTGATTAAAAAAAAAAAAGGGGGGGGAGTATTATGCCAATATTATGTATAGTTAGATGTATATATGTCTTTATGTGTCTTTATAGCATTCTCTTATGCACATGCTAAAAATCTAGTGAGAAGACATCAGCATCACATTACAGACTTACAGCAACCACCTTATGGCTTCAATTGCTGTATGTTTAGAAGGTAATTTGTTAAACTAGCTTATATACATTAAAATGCCTTTTATTTTGTTCATGAGCCTCTGATTAAATATGTGGTTTTTAAATGTCTCTGTGATTAAGCACCAGAAGAACAGTAGGGAATCAATTCAGTTGCCTAAAAGCCATTCTGTGCCATTTGAAATGCTCTAGGATACCTGGGGTGTTTAGGTGTGTCTGGCAGACACAAGATAGGATACAGAAGAGTCACAGAGATACAGAAGTGCCATTCTGCAGTGAGAGCTGGATGCCAGATGGCATACCCTAAAGCATCTCAATTACTTCATATGCCTACATAGGGGTAACTAGGAAGAGAATCCAGTGAATTTAAGGTAGGCACTTAAGAGCCTACCTGAAGTAGAATGTCTACATTCTCTGGATAGTCACTGGAGACAAACAGGTAGGTGTCTTAGAAACCTGCATTTAGGCAGACAGGACTTCAGGTCCTCAGAAGCTTCTAGTTACTTGTCTACCTCTAAGCAGCAAATACATGCACTTAAATCTGGATTAATCTCTCCTAAATTTAATTATCTAGAGACCATAATCATCTGCAGGACTCCTCATGAAGTTCAACAAAGGCAAGTGCAGGGTCCTTCACCGAGGGAGGAATAGCCCTGTGCACCAGTACAGGTCAGGGGCTGACCTGCTGGAAAGCAGCTGGAAAACAATCTGGAAGTCCTGGTGGGCAGCAGGTCAACTACAGATCAGCATTGTGCCTTTGTGGCCAAGAAGGCCAATGGTACCCTGGGGTGCATTCAGAAGAGTGTTGCCAGCAGGTCAAGGGAGGTGATCCTCCTCCTCTACTCAGCCCTAGCGAGGCCTCACCTGGGTCCAGTTTTGGGCTCCAGTACAAGAGGGACATGGAGCTCCTGGAGCGAGTCCAGCAGAAGGCTATGAAGATGATTAGCAGACTGGAGCACCTGTTGTATGAGGAGAGGCTGAGAGAAAAGAAGACTAAGAGGGGATCTTATCAATGCATATGGATGGGAGGGTGTCAAGAGGATGGGGCCAGACTCTTCTCAGCAGTGCCCAGTGACGGGACAAGAGGCAATGGGCACAAACTGAAATACAGGAAGTTCCATATGAATATGAAAAAACAATTCTTACTGTGAGGATGACAGAGAACAGGCACAGGTTGTGCAGAGAGGCTGTGGAGTCTCCTTCTATGAAGATATTCTGAACTTGCCTGGATGCCATCCTGTGCAACGTGCTCTAGGTGATCCTGCTTGGCAGGGGGGTTGGACCAGATGACCTCCAGAAGTCTCTTCCAACCTCAACCATTCCGTGATTCTGTGATTCTGTGACATAAGCACCTACTGCTGCCTAAGGTGACCCAGGTTACTTCAGACATCCTCATCCTCATGGGGATGGCCTATAAGAGACAATTGTTTTTCTCAAATGACAACTGTAGATCAAGAGAGGTACTCTATGGAATTGAATGTCTTCTGCTAAGGGAAACAAATTGAGCCTTAGATCTCCACTCATTATAGTGGGAGCTGAAACCATATTGTAGTTTTATAAAGTTAGTGGCCTGAATACAGAGTTCAGTCTGTACCACAGTTTCATAGAATCGTAGAATCACAGAATCATTAAGGCTGGAAAAGATCTTCAGGATCATCTGATCCTACCATCACCCTACTACCAATGTCACTCACTAAACCATGTCTCTAAGCATCAGGTCCAACATTTCCTTAAACATCCCCAGGGACAGTGACTCCGCCACTTCCCTGGGCAACCCGTTCCGATGCCTGACTGCTCCTTCTGAGAAGAAATGTCTCCTCATTTCCAACTTGAACCTCCCCTGGCGCAACTTGAGGCCATTCCCTCTAGTCCAATCACTTCATCTTCCACTACTATCTCCTGCTCTCCATGGAAGAACAGACTAGCTAGAGGAGGAGGACTCATCCATCCAATACTGAAAAACTCTTTAAGCCCAGATAGTTCATATTGTAATACTTATATTGTAGACCTCTCAATTCTACTGTGTGAATCTGGAAGTAAATCCCACCTCTAATTTAAGCTGGCTGACCAGAATCCTTCTTTAGTCTATGGAGAAAGACAAACACCTCCAAAGGGCAATTTATGCTACCTTATGGGCTCAGCTGTATACTTTTGTGAAGGTGTCTCTTCACATTTAATACAGAATCACAGATTCACACAATTAGCTGAGCTTGGAAAATGCCTCTGGAGATCACCTAGTCCAGCCCTCATACTCAAAACATGGTCATCTAAAGCAGGTTGCCCAGGACCATATCCAGTTGGGTTTTGAATATTTCCAAGGATGGAGACTCCACAAATCTCTGGGCAACCTGTTCTAGTGTTTGATCATCCTTAAAGTAACAAAGCTTTTTTTTATGTTTAAACAAATTTCAGTTTGTGCCCATTGCCTTGTATCCTATCATTGGGTACCACTGAGAACAGTTTGGCTCCATCTTCTTTACAACCCTCTAACATATGTTTATATACATTGATAAGATTCACCCCGAGACTTCTCTTCCCTAGGCTAAACAGTGCCAGCTCTTTCTGCTTATCCTCACATGTCAGATGTTCCAGTCCTTTAATCATCTCCACGGCTGTCATGGTTTTGGCTAGGACAGAGTTAGCTTTCTTCATAGAGGCTTGCACAATGCTTTGTTTTGGATTTTTGATGAAAATAGTGGTGATAACACACTGATGTTTTAGTTGTTGCAGAGCAATGCTTACACAGAGCCAAGGCCTTTCCAGCTTTTTGCACTGCCCTGCCAGTGAGGAGACCGGGGATGCACAAGGAGCTAGGAGGGGACAGAACCAGGACAGCTGGCCCAGGCTGGCCAAAGAGATGTCCCATACCATATAACATCATGCTCACCAAAGAAGTTGGTATAAAGAAGGAGGAAGGGGGGGATGTGATGGCGTTTTTCTTCCCAGGAAACTTATGTGTGTCGAGCCCTGCTTTCCTGGAAGTTGAACACCTGCCTGCCGATGGGAAGCAGCAAATTAATTCCTTGTTCTGCTTTGCTTGTGCATGTGGCTTTTGCTTTACCCAGTAAACTTTCTTTATCTCAATCAATGAGTTCTCACACGTTTACCTTTCTGATTCCCCCATCCTGCCTGGGAAGAGTGATAGTGGCTGTGTGGTGCTCAGCTGCCTGCCAGGGCCAAACCACAACAATGTCCCTGGGCACATTGTTGGCTTGTGTTCAGCTTATTGAACACCGGATTTTTTACTGCAGAGCTGTTTTCCAGCAGTTGGTCCCTGTCATGTACTAGTCCATAATGTCCGCTACTCCCAAGATGTAGGATTTTGCTTTTCTCTTTGCTGAACTCCATTCAACAAATGGAAATTTTTCAGCCCATTTCTGTAAAAACCCTATGAATGACAATGCAACTACCTGGTGTATCAGCCACTCTTCCAAGTCTTGTATTGTCTGCAAGTTTTTTGAAGGTCTACTCTGCCCTATAACCTAGGTCATTAATGAAGATATTAATCAGGACTGCACCCAGTATTTACCCTGGGGTGTTCCACTAGTCACTGGCATCTAGCTGGAATTTGTTCCACTGATAATTGCCCTTTGAGCTCAGCACTGCAGGTAATTTTCAGCCCATTTATCTAACCTGTACTTCTTCAGTTTGTCTATAAGGGCATCATGGGAGATGGTCTTGAAAGCGTTACTAACTCAACATGAACAACATCCCCCGTCCTCCCCTCATCCACCCAGCCAGTGATCTCATCAAAGAAGGCAACCAGATTGGTCAAGCATGATTTCCTCATCATAAACTCATGCTGACTACTCCCAATCACTTTCCTGTCTTTCATGTATTTGGAAATGGTTTCTAGGATTTCTTACTCCATCACTTTCCCAGGGATCAAGATGAGGTTCTCAAGTCTGTAGTTCCCCACTCTCATTCTTTCTCTTTTAAGCTTTCCTTCAGTCCTTAGGAAGCCATCCTGATTGCCGTGACCTTTCCAAGATGATAGAGACTGGACTGACAATGACATCAGACAGCTCCCTTAGCACTTATGGTTGCCTCCTATGAAGTCCCTTGTGTACGTCTAATTCATTTAAGTGTTCCCTAACCTGATCCTCCTCCACTGAGGGTAGGTATTCCTTGCTCCAGACTTTAGCTCTGGTCTCAAGGCCCTGGAACTGCTGAAGGTCAGTGTTAACAGTAGACACTGAGGCAAAGAAGCCATTGGCTACCTCAGTCTTTTCCATGTCTTTTGTCACTAGATTGTCATCCTGACACATTCAGCAACAGTCCCATGTTTTCCCTACCCTTCCTTTTGCTGCCGATGTACCTCCAGAAACCTATCATGTTGCCCTTCATGTTTTCCAGCAAATTCAACTCAGATAGGCTTTGGCTTTCCATACCACATCCCTAGAGCTCTGCACTTCTATCAAAACTGGCTTTTCCTATATACATCAAGTCGTATTCAAATTTACCATGCTGAATGCAGCTGTTAAATTATAGAGAAGAACTAGAAACAGAAAAGGAGAGAGAAAAACAGTCTGTTTGTGATTTGCTGCTGTTGCCTAGTCAATGTATGCAGGGCCTTTTTGTTCTGCCTCAGGCTCCTACCAATCTGATAGATCTAGAACACTGCAGACATTCAGGTGTTACTACTACAGATGCAAAACACTGCTGAGAGGGATAGATTTTAGTGCCATACGAGTCAAACAACATGCAGGACACTCAAATATCATTATGCAAGACTTAAAAAGAATAGGAAAATACAGATCTTTACATGCATCTGTAAGAGTGTAGACCATCACAAATTAATGCAAAATCAACATTTTTGCCAAAGCTAAATAAAAAACAGGATATTACAGCTGACTAGCTAGAGTTCCTGTTGAATTCTAATGCAAGGAAGCTGAACTATTTTACTCTTGACTCTATTTTACTCTTGACTAGTTTCAGTTAAAACAGATTTTCTGTTCCCACCAATTCATATCAGTTTAGATAAGAAGTTAAATTATATCATTCTTATACTCAATAACATTACAATTTGGATACAAAGGCTGCATATTTTTCAAAGACAATATCTGTATCTATCTATGATTTGCTGTGAATATATCCATATCGAGCAAGCCTAATTTTGAGGAAGAGCTCATGATGCACCATGGGGAGCACATCTAGCTTTCACTCATTTTTTTATATTACAAATATCTTAAGATGCATGTAGTAGGTAAACATATAAAGTATTCTTTGTTCATAAATAAAGCTGTTGAGTTCATGTCCCAAGAATCATTCATACAATAAAGGAGAAGAAAAATAAGTAGGAATCCTCATTTACAATAATTTTGCAGCTGCCAGCTGCTTTTCCAGGATACCAAGCAATCTGGACTGCTGGAAAAAAATAGTGACTAAGCAGGTATCCCATAAATCATACAGAGTATCTCATAAGTAGTATATATGCAATAGGAACTCTGCAGGAGATGTCATGTATACTGTGCACATGCTATGCCACAGATCTGCCATGTCCACTAATCCTGACACGCTGAGCCTACTGTGCCTACATAGGTTGATTTGGTGCCCTGTATGCGAAGTTCAGCAACACTCAACATATGTACGAGTAAGGCCACTTTTGTATGTGCACAGAACTGTGTATGTGACATTTATCTGTCCAGGACTATCATAACTTCCAAACAGCACTGTACCCATAGCCACTTTTGAGACAGCCAATTTCTGCATCATGAATATTCCTGCCAAGTCAACATGCAGATTACGCTTATTCCTTAGAATCTGTCTATTTTACATTTGTTATCATTAATGTCAAATCCAGCACAAAATTAATTAATTAATTAAAGAGTAAACCCAGATTTCTCACTTACACAGATGTGTAGACTTGTCACCAATATTTCTCATAAACTGAAGTGTGGTAGCATGGAGTCACATTCCTGTATGCAATAATGAGATTCTCTGACACGAAACGTCTTCAGTTACTTATTGACAAAATTTTGAATGACCTGCTCTTTCAGTGTTGACTGATTTTTTACTTATTAAAAAAGTTGCATGGCAATGTTTTAAGTTCTTTCCTAACAAACATACTTTTCACCCAATATAAGAAAGGTCTTGATTTAACTAAATGGGACAAGTGTACAGCTATAATGAAAAGATATATCCACAACATCTGGTGTACTTCAGACGTAAACAAATCTGTGCCTGAGGGCTCTCTCTTTTCTAGCACTCCCGCAGACTTCTATGGGGGAGCCCAGAACTTCTGTTTATTCCATCTTTTTTAGCTTTTGGAAATGATACAGACATATTAACTGTTGCAATGCTGTTGTCAGATCATTTAAAATGAGCAAAATACCAGATAATGTTGTTTGCAATAATGCTAACTTAACTGTTATTTATTCATAGTGAGTACATTCAGGGTTGAACTGAACCAAATACAGCAGTTAGTGCCTTGGTGTCCTTCTGCTTTACAGCTGCCTCTGCAGAAAGACATGGCTCTTCCATGGGTCCCGTGTCCTGCCTACTAATCCTGTGCAGAGTCTTAGGTACCTTAAGACTTCTCAGTTATGTGGGCAACTCACTGAACCTGCTGAGTGGGAGTCAGCAGTAGATTGCAGACAGCTCCATTTAGGCATTTCAGTGTAGGTGTTTGCACATGACTTAGTTGTTTAAGTTCCCATTAGAGTCAGCAATATCTGCAGTTTGTTTCAGTTGCTCAAACATAGCCATCTGGTGCAACATTAGTGTTCAAGACATACTTATGAGGCTGGCAGATATGATAGCAAAGACTTTCTGAAGACTTTCTGTCTTTCTGAAGGAGCAGCTGGAAGCCAGGTGAGATATCTGAGATACAGGTGACTAAACAGAGCATCATAAGTCACTTTTAAACATCTCAGGGTAGCCTGCCAATTTTTTAAAAGATACTTCAGAAAGGTGCAGGTCACTTGTCAGCAATACGTCAAACCCACTAACCTCATGCAGATATCTTGGCAATCCTGGGACACCTGCAGGCTAGGCCGAATATCCTACAGGACCAAAAATAAAAACTGATGTCTATGCTTAGACAACTGAATACCTCTCCATTGACTCTGAAATAAACTTAGATATGTATTATTTCATGCATCATCACCTTTATTTAGGCAGCTCAGGTGCTCATCTACAGTTTGTATATCTTTGGTAGTTGCAGTGCATTGGTAAACTGACAGCAAGAATATCAGTAAAAAAATAAAAAACAGTGACTGACAAAATAAATTGCTCCAGTCCTCTCCTCTATTAGAGTTCTTTTGTCCACATTTTAGAAATTGTAACTTTGCAAGGGTTCAATTCAGTTGCTCATACGTGGGCATCTAGCGTGATTTGAGATGTCCTAGGTATACCACCTGTTCTCCACCTGCCACTTACATTAGAGTGGGTTTATTTTAGGTCCTGTGCCATATCTTCCAGCTCATGCGCATGTCTGGATACTCTAGGACATTTTAGAAGGTAGTAGATATCTATGTGTGTTCAACTGAATTAAGTTGTAGATGGTGAACTTTTATATGTCTAAAGTTATTTTGAATCTTAACCTTGATGACCCTTGTTTAACATCCAGACTCAAACTACTCTTTTATAGAAACTGTAAGCAAAGCAGTTTCAATATTTTTATTGTAAATTTATACTTTCATGGATCTTTGTTGCAGTGACAATCTAGCTCCAAAATTACATGTCTAGGTAAACATTCCCTTTCTGATTTTGTTGTTGTGGTGTTTGGTTTTTGTTTGCTTGTTTAATCTAAAATTTATGATTTATTTTTTTTTTACTGAATATTGATGGAAGATATGTTCTTTAATAAAATCTTATTGCTCATGCATTTGTAATTTGAAAATCATTCCGTTCTTTAAGGCGAAATAAATGGTTGATAACATGGATAACATTTTTGCTTGCTTCATAAATATAAAATTATAAATATCAAGAATCACAGACTGTCATTAATCAGCAGCCAATTTCTTCTGGATAAGTGATTCCTGTGAGGTTGTAATCTTCTGAGCCAACAAATTGTTTTGTAGCAATAATTCATATCTCCTAAGCTACCTTTAGTTATCCTGCTAGCCCACTGAGTACTTAAAGACACCAGTGAGATGGCTGGATTAGAAGACTGTGGGAATAAAATTATTGTAATGGTGCAGTGTACCCCCAAACTGCTCCTGGGTACCATCTTGGCACTGTATTAAGTCAATCTTTTGCTTATATTTCTCTAATAATTATGATTGCTGAGACTCCCAACCCATGGTAATTTTCACATGTATTAAGACATTTTAATCTCTTAGCCTACATACACCTTTTCTATTTTGAGTTTTGAGAAGCATCGGAGGCATAAACAAAGATATCCACTGAGATTTGGAAGGGCAAATGAAATTACGAAACTGACCCTCTTGTATTTCCACATGAGGCAAGATGCCAGGCTTTCTTAAGTATGTAGAGGTCCTGAACACAGAGCCCATTGGAGGTCTGTACCTTCCTGGAGAGAAAAGTGGTCCTGAACAAGCCTGTATTGCATGTGCAGTGTGTGAGGCACGTCACATACCATGAGAGGAACATAGAATTGCTCAGAAGAGACATGGGTCAACTGTGCAGACGTACAGTCTGAAACACATCACATAAGGCTGTCCTGCTCTGGTGTGACTGACCTCAGCCTGCATCAGAACTGTTTCCCTGCATATTTGGCAGCCCCAGCTGCTGAGCTTTCCAAAAACTGTCCAGTTGCCCTGAAAAATGACCAACCTATGGCTCCAGGCCACATTTTGAACTGAAGTCTGCATTATCCATTGCTTATAGATTTGCTGTCATCTTTGCAGAGGCATACTGGTTCTTAGGCATCTACTAAGACACTAAAACCTCATTCCTGATGCTTTTTGAGGGGATCTGCTATTCAGAATGAATTAGGGAGGATTATGTGAAGTAGATGTCTGTGATTTACATACCTCTGCAAGGGCTTTGGGGGGCTGGATGCTGCTGCTCTTGGCTGTTGAGATCTGTCTTGGGCTGGTGATAATAGATACTTCTGCAGTGGCTGGAAAGAAAGGACTGGGAAACATTACCCAGTTCTCTGAATGACACCCCTGGATTATACTAATACTCTGTCTTTGCTTTTTTTTTTTTTTTTCCCCATACATGCTACAAAGCAAACACCAGATGTTTCAGTCTGCAATGCAGTGCCAGCCCACAAAGCAGAGAGAAAACAACAAGTAGAAAATAACATTCTCAGCTTTTATTCTATATGTATTTCAAAGCAAATACAACTCATATGTCATCTGCTCTTCAACCCTAAAACCCAATATAACTACCAGAGTATGCTGCTAGAGGCTTCACTACATTCCAGTCTTTTCTGCAAGTCAGTAGATGAACATTTTATCAGCTTCAAAATTTTCAAGAATGTCCCCATTTCCTTCTTTCATTCTCACAAAATAATTGTGGTATATTCTTGTCACTCACGCATCATTCTACACCAAGATGTTCTCACTGACAACGCTAGTATTAGATGTCTAGTGCTCTCAGTAAAGTGAGTGGCACAGGTTTTTTCAGACATAACTCTTAGCACAGTACCAAAAAGTGGGAGACTTAGGAGAGCTGAAAATAGGTCTTGATTTTAAAATCTGATCTGTGATGCCTGAGAACAAAGCAACAAGAATGAACCAGAAAAAAAAAATCTGGCTTAGGGCCTTCTATTTATTAAATCACAGCTAGATAATATGTCCCCACCCCACCCCATGACTTTACTCAGGCCAAACTCACATTAAATTCCATTGGTGATTTGTCTTGACTAAAGATTAGAGCCCAATCCTCCAAGGTATTTACATCTCTTGGAAGTACCAGCGCCCTCTGTTCTCACTGAATGCTATGTGAAAGGATGGCACTCAGCCACATGGAGACATACTCAGAAAACTGCAGGATTAAACTGTCAGAGCCCACAATTCTTCCCAACAGCTCCTAAAAGAGCAGCCACATTTGGTGTTAAAGTTGCTGCTATAGGGTTTCACTTTCTGACATGTGTCCAAAGCAAGCTGCTTGTACAAGAGCATTACCAAAGCCAACATGAAGGTCTTCGTTGCCAGACATTCTTTCAAATCCAGGCAAATTTACAGGGAGCTTAGACACTACAGAGACTGTTGCAACAAAGGCTGCTTAACAGCCTTGATTTTTTTGTCTTTGTGCTACAGAGATGAAAAGTGAGTTTAATATTTTAAAAGAAAATTACATAGAAAAGGTAGACTCTTCCCTGTGCAAACTATCTGCTTCACAAAATGGGAGGCATTGGGAGCCTTGTCATGGTAGAGAGCTCTGAGGATCAGGATGTGAATCACCAGACGTTCAGCTTCTGCAATTCATTCTGGAAGAGAAGAGCCCAATATAAATCCTGAAGATTTCATCATCCACTGCCAGCCAACATTTTTATTCATGAAATATCGTTAGCACTGTAACATGTAGATGTGTTGAGCCAGTTCCACAATCAGTGTAAATCAATACATCTCTACTAAAATGCTGAGAAGCGACTCCCATTTACAGCAGCTGGAAAACTAGTGCACTGACTGAAGATGTTAACGTCGCTTGGCAATATGAGACTCTGTAAATACTTGTGATAAGTCTTATACTGCTCTTAATGAAGAACTGTTTTGGTTGTGATGAGTGGTAACACAGCTTATATTTGGAAACATCACCAAAGCACACAGGTTTACATGCATTTTAGTGAGTCTGTGTTTTATTCTGCCAGGCGTGAGTTGACCTGAGGAAAAGGTTGCAAAACAGACGCATGCCAGCATGGAAGGAACCTGGAGGAGTGGTCCTTAACACTAGCAAATTCAGTGCATCCTCTGCAGGTTATGTCACATAAAGCAAATGCAGCCGCACAGCTGCATAGACCTCTTTCCACATTCATGCTGAAGCTATTTCTGCCTTGGAGGTCTATGAGAGATTTAAGAGACATAGTGTTTTCACGTGGTTCCTATGCCAAGACAGAATCTCAACTGTTAAAACAGACAGAAAAGGTGTATTCAAGCATGCATTAGGGGTGTTTAGTCTGCTAAGGTATCTTCCTTGTAGGTAGCACTACCTGAAATACCAAATGTAATATTCCTTTAATAATTTTAAATAAGCACAAACCAAAAGTGCAGACAAATGGAGCTCCATCAGAGATGTGTATCTGTGTAACTGGTATATTTGAAACACTACCACCAGAAACCAGCAGCTCAAGTTTCTGCCTTTTTCATTGCTTGTTCCATGGTGTTTGCCAAACCTCTAACTATTTCAGGCCTTGGTTGTCTTTGAAAATCTCCCCTCCAACCAAATAAAGTCAGCACTAACAAAAGTGAGTCAGCAGAACTTACCCTATCAGTTTGGCAGTCGCCGAACTGGCAGGTAGAGAATTTTCTCCCTTTATACTAGAACCATATGCAACTCCAGTTATGTTTTGCACTTAGTCCATATACACTGACTGGCTTTTCTTGTTGAACTCACTGAAGCTACACAACAGACAATCATTTATCTTTTCATCACTCTCAGCATTTTTCTAAGTCTTTATTTGCTTTTCAGGTTGCATAGTATCTTACACATGATTTTTAATAAGGCCTTTAAAAATAGCCCAAAACATGTACAATTGTCTTCTCTGTATCACAAATTGCTGTACTGTTAACTTAACTGCAATTTAAAAATTATTGATGTTAATTTGATTGAAGTTGTCTTGCAGGATTAATTTAAAGTCCTGGAAAATCGATAGCAATCCGATGGTAGCTGACTGTCATGCAAAGAAACAGTGGAATATACAGGCTGAGCCAATCCTAAAAGAGGTGTCAATGCGATGCCAGGTTGAACACTTCTGTGTTGCTGTTAAAAACAGTTACATGTTACTTACATGGGTCCTGCAGTATTCTGCAGAATTGTCATGGTTCTGAATCTAATCAAAGAGGAGATTTAAGATTTAAGCAGAAAAGCAAGGAGGGTGTAGGGTTAGAAGAATGAGGAAAGCATTCCCCTCCCCTGGCTCATACCAGAGACAATCATGAGGCCAAGAAACCCTTCTTAAATAGACAACACAAGTCATTGTTATGTTTCATTGGCTTAGAAATAAACAAAAGGCAATGTAAATTTCCCTTGGCTTCTACTAATCCTCATGCAATTAGCTGAACATTTTTGGCCAAAAATAGCTCTCCCATTTTGACTGTGGAAGATTTAACTGACAAAGCACACTGTCTTGAAAACTCATGTAACACATATTCAAAGTGACTGCAGCTTAAATTAACTCACAGTGTAGCTTTATCCACTGTCTCATATCTCACCTGTTTTCTATATGCAGCTTTTTTTGTAATATTTTCATTGCCAGAATGTTGCCATTATAGTTGAATACTGATCCAAATCTAAGCTTCACTATCTCAAGGAGTAGTTTGGGGAATTGTGTGTGAGCAGACCCTGATATTGAACTCTGTTTCCCTCTAGATTCCTCACTTCTGATTTTTGGCAGGACTGTGATTCCATTACCTATAAATTTCTATTATCAAAGTATAGGACAGGAATTTAGTTTACAAAGAGTTCATGCACTATAATGATGAAAATTGCTCAAGAAGTCATTCACATTCCTGCGGGACACACTGAGTTCAGAAAGCTGGGCCCAAAAATTTATGTGTTCCAAAATAAGAGAAAAGGTGTTAAAAATATTTTCTGGCTTCCCTTTCCTCTCTTAAGGGCACTTGGAAATGAAAGCCATAGATTAGACCATTCTGCTTTGTTGTATTTTTATTTGACCTAAAACACTTCCTTCCTTGTTTGCAAAAGACTGCCACAATGTGTCTGCCTCTCCAGTGAAGCATGAGAAAAATTGTCTCCTGCTGTGATAAGCCTGCCATTGTTTTTCATCATAGTGACTTATCCTCTTAAGTAATCTTATCTATACAATTACATCTAAATGAAGTAGTTGTTCCATATCCTTAAAGTTACCTAGTATATCTAACATTTATTACATGCATATTAAGATTTATACAATCAACATTTAATTAAATTTAGAGGGATTCAGGATAACAACCACTTATTAATTGTTCAGACATTATGTAAGACATAAGAATTATTATTATTATTATTATTATTTTTTGCAGAACTTATCAATGGAGATCTATAAACTCTGATTATGCTGAAGTTCTCTGACAATTCCTCTAATGATCATTACAGTAGGGGATGATATCTTTTTATACAATAAACAAATAATTTCCTGTTGCCACAACCCTATTGCCTTTTTCCCCCATTCCATTTTAAAGTCTGCTTTTTGATCAAACAGTTATTAAGCTGCTCTTCTACTCACCTCAACTATTTTGATTGCTCTATAATTGAAAGGTGAAAAATCTATGAGCTGGTGTTTTAAGTACATCATCTTGGAATCAAATACCTTCCTCACGTCTATTTACCCTTATCATGCTTTACTCCTTTCCAAACTGAGACTGTGAGAATCACCTTACCTGACTTTGGAGGACTGCAACCTAGGGGCCCATCTCTGAGATGATTCTCCTGGATTTCTTTATAGTCTGTGATGACTACAGTCACTGGACACTCAGCACATCTCACAGTCCATCTCACCCTAATGTTGACCTCTGTCATAGACCAGAAAGACTGTGTCCTAGAAGTTCTTGCTTCTCTCTACTATGAAAGGAGTTTACATGAATAGTTCCGGTGAAGGTTTTTACACTGTAGACACCTAAAATGACCCTTTGTGGAAGCAACGTGTTGATGTTACAGTACCTAATGTTTCCACACAAAATTATCACTGAAAATATTACCCCCTTCTGCTCATGATGATGTAGGTTTCTGGAGAGAGCTATACAATCAAATAATGTTTAAAATTTTACAGCTTCCATACTGGACTTTCCTGATTTCTTTGTTAACTATTCTCACAGCAATCCTCTTGTTCTGGTACCTTCAAGACCTCTCTTGTTTCACTGGAATTCCTAAATGACAGATAATTTGCTGAGTTCTATTCTCTAATTTGCAAGCATTTAGCAATCTAAGAAGGATATCTCAGCTTTTCTATCTTAGGAAAAATGTCTGATTTATTAAGTGATTCTCTGCTTATTTCTGACTTTTAAAAATGAGTATCTTCAGCATAATGTCACGTGAACAGCTGCAATATTGATCCCTGCAATTATCTGTTTACAAGAAGATAGTTATTCTGAATGTAATTGAGAAAGTCGAGAGAAGAATAGGCTGTCTTGGGAACAGTTCTCATTAAAAAGACAGTTCATGTATTATCCCATTATACTCTTACCTGTCACTCCTACTCATTCTATGTATTCTCTGAATACATCTATTCATATCAGATTCCCTTTGTATTTTATTTTGGTTTCCCCTCACCATATTTGGAGTGGAATCACCCTATTTCCTTTGCAAGTGTCAGTTTGATTTGAGTCCCATTATGTAGCTGCATTGCAAGGCCTATTAGCAGCTAAATTTAAAGTTGATTGCACTTCAAATCAACAGTCTCAATGTACAATCTCAGTTCAGTTTCCCAGTTTCAGCCTAGTTTTCAGCATAGTAGTGCTGAAAAGATATGGGTAAATGCTCTAATGGAATGATCTGGGGTTTTCTGTAACAAAGTGTTCCTCTTCTGGCATTCACAAGTAGGTGCAGTAGGGCAAGAGGACATACTCAGTCCTGTGTGCAAACTCACTGTGTGCAGTGCTTTAATCATCTGTTAGATGCAACTCTTGGCACGCTTTAAGAGAATTGTGAGGCCATCTCACAACTTCTTAGAGAGATGCTGAAAAGTGACAGAATATCTCCATTCTCAGCACAATCCATACTAATGTTGGTTTTGAAGCTCAACCACACATAAACATGTAACAGAGAGGTAAGTATTCTCCAGTGATCTTCATGATATGATAAAGATCCGATAGCTGATGCTAATCTTTTGGTGTCAGCACTGTAAAGTTGATTACATTTAAAAATATGTCTCAGGAAAAGAAATATTCATTTATTTAACAAGACAATACAACGTCTTTTGTAGCTACGCATACCATTAAAACAGATTTCTTAAAGCATTTTAAGATGGAGTGTTCTTCTTAGCATAAATGTTCACAAACTAAATTTGAGAGCTGACATAATAGTTTAGAACATTAGTGAGTCAGCAGAGACATGCTGTACGCCCACTAACATCAAGTTTCCATCTCACTGCCACCAGATAATAAAAATCTAATGTCTTGTACTTCTGAATCTTATTAGCCCCCAGCCGTTGGGAGAATGCATGTAGGAGGGAGAAAAATGCTGTCCCTTCCACTGTCCGTGACTTAATTCTTCATAGATCTTAACAAGCATCCTGTTGATTTTAGGGCAGTCAATTTGAATAGACATTCGGTATAATTCAGTGTAAGAAAATGAAGACATTGGGAAAGAAAAGAACCAAGCAGGCTTCAAGGTAAGGACAGACAAATGCTCTACCAGGTAGACGAGCCAAAATGCCTCTATTAGCCCTGATAGCAGCCAGCTAGAGTCTTTGTTATGCTCACATATCATACAATGACAGGCACTGGCTTTGGGCTATATAGTCTCAGACTGTCACAGCTGGAATTTTTTGTAAATCCAACATAAGACTTTTTTAAGATTTTGGAAAGGATTACTTTCTCTTCCTTCCTCCCCCTACAACAAAATATACATTCTTTACATTAGTAATTACAAGAGCCAATTCATTAATTATATTCAACCAGCAAATAGCTATAAAACCAAAGGAAGATGCTACATGCTTTGCTGAAGATAATATTAAGAAGAGTTAGCTGAATAGCACTTTGTTTCGATTTTGTTTTTATTCAACCACGTTTTTATACACCATAGCACATTTAAAACAAAACAAACAACCAAAACCAAACCAAACCAAACCAAAAAAACAAACAAACAAAAAACAAACAAACAAAAAACCCTCTTTGTTTAGAATACCAGCACTTAAGTAGAATTTCAGGAGGTTGTTTAATATTCATTTAGATCTTGGGACTTTGAAAATTTTATTAAAAGAGAGAGAGAGAAAGAGAGAGAGAGAGAGAATCATAGAGCATTCCCGTTGCCTGAAGCCATCACTCTCTACCTCCGTGTCCCATTCTGGAGGAGAGACGTTGACACCAACATGTCAGGCCTTCCTGTCCTTCAGCTGTGGAATAACCAAAGCAGATGTAGAACTTCCCAGTGCAAAAGGCTAACTTTGACATGTCCTGCTGGAAATAACCCCAGGAACTAGGTGGTCTTTAAGGTCCCTTCCAACCCAAACCATTCTATGGTTCTATGAAGTTGACCAAATCTTACTGCTCTAGATGCAGATTCTCTGCATTAAAAAAAATCACGTTTCTGCTGTTGGGTAGTGAACAGACTGCAGAGTATGTTTCTACTGCTCCTCTCAATCCAAAAGTTCTGGGAAGAGACGTAAGAGATTAAGTTATTGCAATTTCGTCCTGATCTCTGGGGCTGACATTGCATTTTGAAATTACTAACTCCTGAATACTTGCCTCATTGTACTATGCAGGGAGAGAGTTTAAAGTGGTTCACTATGTCTTCACAATACCAGGACGTGCTTTTGCAAGTGTTAGTAAAGTTTCTTGTTTCCTCTGCACCACAGACACCACAAACACCACAGCCCAGACTTTACACTCAATGTGGTGTCAGAAAGGAGTTACCAGGAGTAAGACAGCTCCACTTTCTATATATCATTTTTTGTAGCTGGAGATTGAAGGGGTGTCAACATGGACTCTGTGGGCATTGGTAAGTAAGACCATGCCAGGCTTACATCAGTCATAAGCTAGTTGTACCCATTCAGTTAGTAGAAGGAATCCAGAGGTAGCCAGATAATTTGTTTCAGAGCTGAGACAGAATGTGTCTGGGAAAGGAAGTACGGATGGCTGGGAGTAGGACACTGGGCTCAGGTGGACAGATAATGTACCACCAGCCTAATTTTCCTTAGAAAAGAAATTGTGCCCAACTTTGTGCTCCAAGAAGAAAAATCTGAAAGCCGGAACCATGCATAGCTGTCACGAGGACCCAAATTCGTAGCTCTCAGTCAACAAGAGGCAAAAGAAAAACAGCAGGCATCAGTCAGGAAGGATGTTGCCTGGTGCCACCAAAGCAGACTAATGTGGTTGCTATTCACTGTAGCCCGTCTTTGCCTGAGAGACTGCTTTGCCACCACTTGGGAGGGCAGGCTGAGCCTCTTCTACTGCACCAAGGGGAGAGGAGAGAACATTTCCTACTCTTTCATAGGGAAGCTGCAGCCTCCAGAAAGCAGATGATGAAAAAAAGGAGAAAGAGGGAGCTGTGACAAGCTTTCTGGTATAGATGGGCGTGGATATTGCTCTACCTCCCCTTCCCTTCAGAAAATATGGGGATGAGAAGCACATCTACTGTCACATTAATCAGGAGCAGAGGTCATGGCAATGTGGAATTGACATAATAGGCATGTGTAAGTGTCTTGATTTGTCTTTGTGCAGCCTTGAGATCAATAAATAAAGTGAAAAATGGGTGCATGGAACAAACCTGAGGCTGTTAGTAGAAATGCACGAGCCCTGTGGCACAGTACCACACTCAACACAAAATGATTTAATATTTCTCCACAGAATTCTGTCTCTGTTTACCTTGCAGCAAATACTGAAGCAAAGGAAGGAGAATTTGTATGAAAAAGATTCACAGAGAAGCACTAGCCTAAGATTCCCAATCCCGTTCCCAG
Organism: Cygnus olor; assembly: GCF_009769625.2. Classification (NCBI taxonomy): domain Eukaryota; kingdom Metazoa; phylum Chordata; class Aves; order Anseriformes; family Anatidae; genus Cygnus; species Cygnus olor. The sequence goes on along the minus strand of NC_049169.1, from coordinate 165,565,531 downwards.
TGCTAGTGTGCTAGTCACCCTCAGGAATTCCAGCATCCCTTTCTAGTTGCTTGTTATCACTTCTTTTAAATTTTTATGAGGGAATGACTGCTTGTGAAAAGAGCGGAAATGATAACATTTCAGATTAAAGCTTTTCATTTTGAACTAAAATAAGATAATACTGAACCTACTTATTTTACTCTGCCAATTGCATGTATCTGGACTCCAAAATAACTGCTGCAGTGTTACACAATTTCCTTCAGTTTTCCTTTTCTTTACAGCACTTGTTGTAGCTGTACTAACATAACTAATAATGAAGCTATACTGCTTACATTATTGTGGAGAACTTTATACCTTAGCCTCATTATGGTAAAATAACGCAAAGTTAACAAAAACGCTTTTAATCAAATATTTTAAATGCTATTAATGAAGACATAAAAAGAACCACAGTCTTTTACTGGACTGGACAGACTTCCAGATATAACAGTATATTATGTACCATTCAACCAAAGAAAAAAAATCTCCTACTGTTAAAATATTGACATATGGTACACAAATATTTTCCTTTACATTCGTAAACTGTTTGCTCACTGGGAACATTCAACTACACATCTATGAATAAGGAACTTAGTCAAGAGTTATCTTATTCAGTACTGATTTCAAAAAGAAAACAACCATAAAGTTAAATTAAATATAACTTGCTTGATTGATTTGTCATTACATGGAAAATGTTACAATAAATTCAATGAGAGTAATTTTATCGATATTATTTCCTTCTGTTGCAATGCATGGGTTTACATTTTAGTTGTCTGGGACTTGTTTATAATTTGGACTGCATGCATCACATCCTCATCAAGAATAATTGTGACAGTTCATTTCAAGGAATGCACTACGGTAGTGTAAATAAAAATAACATGAGTTTATTTGCTGCAGTTTTGTGTACCAGCATACCCCCTCATCTATGCATGCTATGGTTTTGTTTTGTTTTGTTTTGTTTTTTTTAATATACTTCTTGTGCTACATGTTTACGCTACATTGCCTGCACTGCAACTGAGTTTACTGAATAAAGGACAAAAAGTTCAGGTGGTTTATCTAAGAACACCATGAGCAAGTTTTTTTTTTTTTTTTTGTTTGTTTTTGTTTGTTTGTTTGTTTCGGACTTGAAATTTTTGTTATTGCTCCAGCTGTTCCTTCCAGCATTTCAGCCGTACTGAATGAAAGCAGTGGCTTAAATAAGGCAGCATCTGATGCTAGGGTAAAGATCTTTCACAGACCGACACCAACACATCACCCAACACCCTTGTTTTCACTAGTTATCACAGCCTTGACATTACTTGGGAACATGACAAGGTAGTGATAGCAACCCTTGATAGCAATTTAAGGTTTATAGCATCCTTGATCCACAGTGATTTTGTACTGTGACCTTTAACATCTTGTAATTATTTTGTCACGCCAATATTCCCAGTTTCTTTTTAGAAGTATAACAGGATTAACATATAGAGTCTTTAACTAATTTTAAAGGAAAAAAAAAAAGTCAAAGAAAAGAATAAAAAACAAGTGGTGCAAAACATAGTTCCCTGCCACCAGCCAACTGATGCCCAGCCAATACCCTCACAACAACAGCCCCCCCAGCCAGCTCCCCACAGTTTTATTGCTGAGCATGCCACCATGTGGTATAGGACATCCCTTTGGCCAGTCTGGGCCAGCTGTCCTGACTGTGTCCCCTTCCGTCTCCTGGTGCACCCCCAGCCTCCTCTCTGGCAGCACCATGCGAGAAGCTGGAAAGTCCTTGGCTCTGTGCAAGCACTCTCTGAAACAGCTAAAACATTGGTGTGTTATCAGCATTGTTCTCATCCTCAATCCAAAATACAGCATCATACCAATTACTACAAAGAAAACTAACTCTACTCCAACCCAAACCAGGACACAAATTCTATTTTCTCTCATGCTGCCTGATTCCTCCAGCAGTATGTAAAAGGATTTCATTATTACTTCCTCATCTTATTAATGTTTTATCTATCACCTCTCTAGAGCTTTCTTTAGTCTTTCACTTCCCTATATACTTGAAATATCCTAATCTATAATTTGAAGTACCACTCACTAACATCATTAACATCTTCATCATTCTTTCTTCTGTACTACTAACGGAGATGTTAGTAAAGGTGGGATGTAAGAATAATCCCCAGAGATCCCACTGGACAACTCCTTCTATGTAATGAATTTCTGTTTGTCATTTTCCTTCGTCCACCATCACCCACACTATTTTTCAATTTAAAATCTTTATAGCCAAGATAGCTTCAATTACTTTTCATAGGAAGACTCTGGGAGATATGTCATGAAGTATTTTTCTGAACCCACAAACCATGTATTATTTAGTCCTAACGTTGCAACACCTTTTTTTTTTTTTTTTTTTTAATTTTTCAGATTGTTATCTGTTGCAGCAGTAATTTAGCAAGCTAGTGAGGCATGTCAATCATTTGCAATGAGTAGGAGCACACAATTTTTTTACTTGATTCTTAAAAGTCTATTGCATTTTGACTGAGAATGTCATCTTAGGCTACCATTGCTTTTGTGAAAGGAGCATTGAGCTGAACTTAAAACAGACTGCATATGCTTTTACAGACAAAGATTGCTCCTTCATTTTCAATGTGCCACAGGCAGAGTGAGAAAGAAACAGGAAGAAAGTGGCACAGTGCAGTTTTATCCTACTATATTGTCAGCATCTTGGTTGCCTTCTCAGTTCTTATATGGATCCTTCTGATCCATTTCCTGGCACATTTTCTGACCGAGGCAATTTTCCTATTACTCCTTCACTCGCCCTAGCTGTTCTGCTACGTATGTTTGGGAGTGAACAGTAATAGGAGACACTTTTCTCATGCTTTCTGCAGGAGACTGTGTGATTTCTTCCTACTGTGTGTAGAGTTTCTTCCCAGTCTAATACAAGGCAGTAGCAGCTTCTCACATTTTGAAAGAAAAACTCTGGTACCTTTTGGATTTCCCTTTCAGGGTGCAAGATGTCCAAGGCATGACTGGAAAAGTGTATTCCCCTTTGAATAACATATTGAGGACTGTGGCTAGGCAGCTTGGGCCTAAACTTGGGCATGGACCTGTTTCCTAGCCAAGATTGCTTCTACCACTCAAGCAGATAGTGTAGAAAAACAAATGCCTGAAAGACACAAGTGAGGACTTTCAGGCTTTCAATTCATGTTTAGCATTGAAAATCTCCACTCCAGTGCTCTGTTCAGCAAGGAGACAAGAGCTGGTGATGAAAGCAGACCCACGATCTTAAGTTTATCCATTGACTTCCATTTTGGCTTGTGCGCTTACAGTTCACTTTTTTCAGACCAGAGACTAGAAATTATTACACATGTTGCTACAGGCTATAAACCCAAGCACTTTTTACTTTGGTTATCATAACCAATTTGTTTACTGCTTTTAACCAAACTTTGAGCTAGTCTCCTAGAACTAATACAGAATTTTTCTTTCTTCTTGTCGCTTCTTCCCTAACCATGCTTCCTTTCTTTGGCAGTCCTTCGTTTATACTCCAATGGTATGTCATAAAAGCCACATCACTCTTGTACCATAAAAGAAAATACAATCAAACTGACTAACAGAGACACGTGCCTGAAACAGATTAGGTATAAGCAGGGCAGTGTTGTAGTCTATAGCATCTGTGCTCATAACTGTTTTTTGGTTCAGCAAAGTTTATTAGCAATAGATTACTACAGGTCATGTCAGACTCAAGCTAAATCCACAGAGAGCCATTTTGGTGTCAGAAATACGTTGCATCAGTTTCAAGAAAAAAATTTACTGTGTTCATGTATCACTGATTCCATAAGGTCTCCTAGAACCTGGGTAGAATATGGAAACGTGACTATTCATACAGGGAAAATGCTCTTGCCTGTCAGAAGAGTATTAGGCCTCAATGGGCTGTGA